>NC_139339.1:13552361-14211527 GCF_056507025.1 Lutjanus erythropterus
TGTGTATGTATGAATGTATGTATCTGTGTATATATGTATGTATGTATGTACGTAGGTATGAATCTATGTATAAATGTATGTATTTATCTATGTATGTATCTGTGTATGTATGTACGCATGTATGTATGTATGTATGTATATACATAAGTATGTATGTATGTCTGTATGTATTTAGTTAGGTAACTACGTTGGTAAGTTTGTATGCATGTATGTATGTATGTATGTATGTATGTATGTATGTATATACGTAAGTATGTATGTATGTATGTATGTATGTATGTATGTATGTATGTATATATATATATATATATATATATATATGTATGCATGTAGTTAGGTAACTATGTTGGTAAGTTTGCATGAATGTATGTATGTATGTACGTATATACAGAAGTATGTATGTATGTATGTATGTACAGAAGTATGTATGTATGTATGTATGTATGTATGTAAGTAGGTATGAATCTATGTATGTATGTATGTATGTACATAAGTATGTATGCATGTATGTATGTATGAACGTATGTATTTGTGTAGGTAGGTATGTATTTAGGTATGAATCTATGTATCTATGTATGTTTGTAAGTATGTATATATGTATATTTATCTATGTATGTAGGTATGTATGTATGTACATATGTACATTTGTATATATGTATGTATGAATGTGTGTATGTATGTATGTATGAATGTGTGTACGTATGTATGTATGTATGTATGTATGTATGTATGTATGTATGTATGTATGTATGTATGCATGTAGGTAGGTATCTATGTAGGTAAGTTGGGATGTATGTATGTACATATGTATGTGTGTATGTATGAATGAATGTATGTATCTGTGTATGTATGTATGTATGTATGTATGTATGTATGTATGTATGTATGTATGTCTGTATGTATTTACGTAGGTACGTATTTATGTATGTATGTATGTATATATGTATTTGTGTATGTATGTATGTATGTATGTATGTATGTAGGTATGTATGTATGTATGAATGTGTGTATGTATGTATGTATGTATGTATGTATGTATGTATGTATGAATGTGTGTATGTATGTGTGTAAGTATGTATGTATGAATGTATGTATCTGTGTATATATGTATGTATGTATGTATCTGTGTATATATGTATGTATGTATGAATCTATGTAAAAATGTATGTATTTATGTATTAATGTAAGTCAGTATGTTTCTAAGTATGTATGTATGTACACTTGTATATATGTATGTTTGTACGTATGTATGTATGAATGTGTGTATGTATGTATGTATGTATGCATGTATGCATGTAGTTAGGTAATAATGTAGGTAACTTTGTATGTATGTATGTATTTGTGTAGGTACATATTTATGTATGTAGGTACGTATGTATGTATGTATGTATGTATGTATGTATGCATGTATGCATGTAGTTAGGTAACTATGTAGGTATGTATGTATGTATGTATGTATATACATAAGTATGTATCTAGGTACGTATGTATGTATGTATGTATGTATGTATATATGCATGTATACATGTAGTTAGGTAACTATGTATGTAGGTAGGTGTGTGTGTGTGTATTTATGTATGTATGTACGTATGTATGTATGTATATACATAAGTATGTATGTATGTCTGTATGTATTTACGTAGGTACGTATTCATGTATGTATGTATGTATGTATGTATGTATGTATGTATGTATATATGTATGCATGTATGTATGCATGTAGTTAGGTAACTATGTTGGTAAGTTTGCATGAATGTATGTATGTATGTATGTATGTATGTATGTATGTATGTATGTACGTATATACAGAAGTATGTATGTATGTATGTATGTATGTATGTATGTATGTATGTACAGAAGTATGTACGTATGTATGTATGTATGTATGTATGTACGTATGTATGTATGTATGTATGTATGTATGTATGTAAGTATGTAAGTAGGTATGAATCTATGTATGTATGTATGTATGTACATAAGTATGTATGCATGTATGTATGTATGAACGTATGTATTTGTGTAGGTAGGTATTTATGTAGGTATGAATCTATGTATCTATGTATGTTTGTAAGTATGTATATTTATCTATGTATGTAGGTATGTATGTATGTACATGTGTACATTTGTATATATGTATGTATGAATGTGTGTATGTATGTATGTATGAATGTGTGTACGTATGTATGTATGTATGTATGTATGTATGTATGTATGTATGCATGTAGTTAGGTATCTATGTAGGTAAGTTGGGATGTATGTATGTACATATGTATGTGTGTATGTATGAATTAATTTATGTATCTGTGTATGTATGTATGTATGTATGTATGTATGCATGTATGTATGTATGTATGTAAGTAAGTATGTTTGTAAGTATGCATCTATGTATGAATGAATGAATGAATGAATGAATCTATGTATGTATGTATGTATGCATGTATGCATGTAGTTAGGTAACGATGTAGGTAAGTTTCTATGTATGTATGTATGTAAGTATGTATGTATGTATGTCTGTATGTACTTACATAGGTACATATTTATTTATGTAGGTATGTATGCATGTATGTACGTATGTAAGTATGTATGTATATATGTATGTATGCATGTAGTTAGGTAACTATGTTGGTAAGTTTGTATGTATGTACGTATGTATGTATATACGTAAGTATGTATGTATGTATTTATGTATGTATGTATGTATGTAGGTATGAATCTATGTATCTATGTATGTTTGTAAGTATGTATCTATGTATGAATGAATGAATGAATGAACGAATGAATGAATGAATGAATGAATGTATGTATGTGTGTATGTATGTATGTGTGTATGTATGTATGTATGTATGTATGTATATATGTTTCTATGTATCTATGTATGCGTGTATGTATGAATCTATGTATGTATGTATGTATGTATGTATGTATGTATGTATGTATGTATATACGTATGTATGCATGTAGCAGTTGTTTGTTTCTCCAGCTGTTGTAATGTGTGTGTGTGAGTTTTTTCTTACTTTGCTTCTAGTATCTTGTGGTCCACCTCATCCAGCGATGAACTGTGGGCTACATGAAGAGTTCCAAACACCGAACCTCTTTTCTTTTTTATTTTCTCTGCCTGAGATTCAAAGAAAAAAAAAACAAGACAAAACATTTCAAACCATTGTTCTGACTGGAAACAACCTTGTCACAACACCAGAAAGTTCTTCACTGTGAGATAGACTGATGAAGCCCTGAGGTTTGTTAGCAGCTCTTTAAAAGGTCTGACTGAGGCTCATAACACTCTAAACTGAATATAAAGGAAAACATGGCAGATGGCAACAAGAAATCTATGTTTTTAGTACATCCTCACTCGAAGGTTTGCAGCTGCAGTTTGGCAATTAAAGCAATTTAGCCACATAATTAAGAAAGACTAAGGACAAATTACATCATTAATTATGAAAAGTTCTGCTGACTTATGCTGCATTCACATGGATTCAGGCAGACAGCCAGCTCCCTCTATACGGAACAACAAACAAACAAGTTCAACAGAATGGCAGGACGGCTTTACTCCCTGACAAAGACTTGATCCTGAAACACGTCAGAGTTTGTTTGTTTTAAACAACATGAACATGCCTTGGAGTGTTTTGTGATTTTTGTGTATCCAAAGAGCACCTCAGACAACCTCATCTGAGCCCAGGAAGTGAAACATACCCAACTCCAAATATTTTTTGTCACATGATGATATGTTACTATGGTGTTGCTGCTTTTTTTCAATAACTAGAATAAAATAATAAAACTATTTTGTATCTGTTATTTTTTTTATTTATACTAGTAATGCAGGTATGGTAAAATGCATAAGTTCATTTATTCATTCCCAACATGGATAGTTAAGAAGATCTGCACTTGATGCATCCCTTTTATATGTTTGTCTGAAAAAGAGATGACAACAAAAAGAAAAGCAAAATTAGTAGCCCATGATTTTTCCTCGTGTGAGGGACCTATGTAACATCCGATCGTAAATTCTGTTGTCAAGGACAGCAAAAAGTTCAAATAATTAACTTTTGGATGACAATGCAGCCTACGATTCCTTTTCCGGTCTTCTCTGCTTAAAATGATATCCAGTTTGGTGTCTACTGTCTGCATGAATCCATGTGAATGCAGCGTTACTTTGGTTTATTAAATATATAGCGCCAGAATGAAACACACAGTCATATTTATCATTCTAATATTTAACTGTTGAGTTTAAAAATATATATCTTGCTTGAAAATGAATCCAATGCCTTGAAATTTTATGTGATACTAATTTTAAAATTCCTAATTCATATTCATCTTCATAAAACACATTTCTCTGTTTTTGGTGCTACATGGAAGACTAACTCAGTGGCTCTACCTCACTCTCCAGACTCTCCAGCAGCCAAAACACTACAGTAGTGATATTTTATACTATTACTGCCACCACTGTCGTCCAGCCAGGCTGTGCCACGCTGCTTTTAAACAATCCTGCCTGTCGAGGTGAGGACGCACTGAAGCACTGAGCTCTCTGCAGCCCAAAACTAGGAGCTTGGTAGCAGCAGTAAACATGATTTGCTGCATTTTTACCACAAAAAAAAGATGTGCAAAGGCACAGTACTGTGTGCTTAAGTGTGTGACTGGCAATACATCAAAAAAAAAAAAAAAAAAAAGGCATAGGGTCTGATTTTGGCAGCTTTTGAATTGGTTGGGTCCTGCCAGTCAACACCCAGGACATAAAATTTGCTTGTCAATATATTAATTTCCCTTGGAATTTGTTAAAAACAGGTTTTAATTATGAAGAAAAAAATCAATCTTAATATTATTCTAGTATTATATTACTATTATTTTGTGATCAATTCAATTTTTTATTGAATTTATCACATGACAATTGTACATAAAGTATGAAAGACGAAGGTTTTCATCCCTACAAACAATGTTTGATACAAAGTGTATACATATCACAATAGCCTGGAAAAGAAAGAGATAAAGAAGAGAAAGAAAAAGAACAAACAAACTACAACAACAAAAATATAAATAAATGAATTAAAGCATGTGCAGGCCTCCTTGCATCCCAGGCCTCGACAGTGGATGCCTGTGCCTTATGAATTACAGCTAATAATCTTTCGATTAGAGGTATGTCCCTCAAATGGTTCAATCAATCTTTTATCGATGGAGGTTCAGGGGAGAACTTTAAGTGTATTATGGTCTTTTTGGCTGCAGTTAAACCTGCAAATATGACTTTTCCAAGGGCTCTAAAGGTGTGATGACCGAGAGGGGAGTCATCGTTTAGTTAAAGTAGGGTAGGTTGTTTAGGAATTGGGAATTTCAAGATCTTTTCGATATTTTACATTTTCTCATGATTAAATTATAATTTAATTAGTAGCATAAGTCAAAATGCATTCATTCAGCAAATTATTATATTTTTCAAATCAGTGGTTCAGTGGTTTATGAGCACGATAAATTCATGCAATTCAAATACAGTAAAATCTCTGGCAGACCTCTCTTCACTTGGTAATTTCCACAACATTCGAGCAACGCTCAACGTAACCAGATCAGCACCTTGTGATGTGCAAAAAACTGCAAACTGCACCTGCTCATTTTCTGAGCTCATTTTCTGTTGGTATTTAAACATAATAATAGGCTGTGGTTACAAGCTAATAGATCACAAATAAAGTAAATTAATGTAAAGGCAAATGTCCATGCATTAATCAGTAGAAAAGAAAATAAAGAACAAAAGATAAGAGAAATAATAGATCTAAGCTTAAGGTATTTAAAAAAAAGTGCCACCGTTCTGGTCACCAGGACCTTTCTTAAGACACATCAGTCATAAAGTGACGAGCTGCTTAGAGACCATAACTGCATGACAGTCCACAGCTGTGTTGAAGGTGTGTCTATGGATCACATGTCACTTCCCTCGACCACGCCACATTTTGGGTGTAAACAAGCGCTTTTAAAGGGCCAGCGGACAGTGGACAGACTACTAAAGCAGCAAAATAGTGTCTTAAAAGTGACAGATGTGAGAAATACATAACCTAGAGATTCAGTAAGGTACTTGCATGTCAGAGTATACCACCTCTGGCCACTCGGTGGAGTCGTTTTTCCACTTGATGGCGGGATGGATGCAAACCCTCATCAACCCGTTTCTGTATTTTATTTTTTTTCTATGTAATGACGCCGATCATTCCTCAGCAAAGATACAGCATGATTGTTCACCTGTCTGGGCAGAGAATTTGGGCTCCTAATACCTCAACAGTGATGTAGTTTTCTTATTGGTCAAGACATTCAGCACGCTATGTCTTGAGAAAGCTCCTTGTGACTGAAACATCGGCACTTTTTTAATAAATCAATGCATGGATGCTCATGTTTTTGCACTTGAATAGAAAATTGAAGTTACCTCTTCTTTGGCGACGCACAGCTGAAACTCAGCGTTTTGTTTCTTAATGTTGTAATACTGAACCTCCACCTCGTGTGTGAGCTGGAGCCACTTTTGAAGAGCTTCGGGCACCGACCGCTCCGACTGCATCTCCTTCTCCGCCCGCTTCAGAGCCTTTCGCACCTACAGCACACGGAGGGAACGCGATACATCAGGGTTGAGGTTAAATTCTCCGTCAATTATTTAAGAAACGTTCCCTGTGAGATCATTGATCAAACACTGTAAGTGAGGGTGAATTTTAAATTAAGTGCATTCACTGTTTAAATTCTGAATTTGCTGTGTAAAAATGAGCCCAATGGGTCTGGGCTCATCTCATTACCAAGAGGAACTCATGATATATTGGTGCTGTATTTTTTATGTGAGGGGAAATTGGGAAATCTTGTGGTTATGGAAGAAATTAAAATTTAACATGAAAATATGAGATTAATCCTTTTTATTTCAAGGTGTTTTAGTAGCAGTAATGAATACATTTACATTTATAAATAATTATGACACATACACTGTCCATTGAAGTCGAATATTGTGCATTTATATATCTGAATAACAATAAATCTGTTTGCAAGTGGCATTTGTCTGGGATGCCCGACCTGTACCAGCTCTTCCTCGGCGTATTTGAGCCGGCTGAGTTCACATTCAGCGCCCTCTCGCAGCTCTCGAAGCCTGTGAGCCTCTGTTTTGGCCCCGTTGATCTCGTCCCGCATCTTCTGCTCAAGGTTCTGCTTCTCTACGGCCACCGTCCGGTTTTCCTCCTGAGCTTTTTCCAACCTGAAAAAAAGAGGAGATTAGGCTGTAAACACAGCGTGTCCTTCAAATTTTAACAGAACTCTGGTGTGGTTCCTCTTCTCACCGGCTCTGCAGGTCTAAGAGGCTCTGCTCAGCGTGTTGCAGGCTCTCCAGGTCCTTCATCATCTGAGAGATGTGCACCTTGCTGGACTTGTTCTGCACATACGCGAACCAGCAGCCCCCAACTCCGATCACTATGGAAACCATCAGGACAAAGTCTTTCATCCAGTTATGTTGTGGACCTGCAGATGAAAGAAGGACCAGGGAAAAATGAGCAGGTTAAGCAAATAATATATATTTCATGTAAAGTTTTGTGGCTGTAAAAAAATTGAGGAAAATGCCCAAATAAAATTTACTGCATACTTACGGAGAGGAGGCCCAAACAGCACTGCATCCAGTGCCTTTAGATTTAGTTTTTGTTTATGCCGCTGGTCTAATATCTTCAGCTGCATCGACATAAACGACGGTTCATTTGCCGCTATTCTGAAATAGAGAAGCGAAGAAAAATTAGCATCCTACAAAGTCAGATTATTTGAGCTGACTTCAGTCATTCAGCATAATCATTAGAATTCATCACAATCACCTGTACAAAAAACTGCTGGATAAAACAGAAATGTCACATTTCCATCACTATTTCTTGACTGGTGCTCTTTTTAATCATCCTGTTTCTCCCCTTCTTCTGCTATGGTTTAACATCACCTGAGTGGAGACACTTAGCACCACCAACTGTTTATTTCAAGGCACTTAAACTATTATAATAAAGGTAGTGGATGGAAATTTTCTTTTGCTGATTTTCTCCAGATTTGTTTAAAATTTGCCTTACGTGGTTGCGATTTGGTCACAGTACACTGTTTATTTTGATTGTTGATGCTTGTTGCTGTCAGTGATTTCTTTCAATATTTCAGTAAAAGTTTTTGAATATTCAAGTTATTAAATCACTTATATCATATCAACCCTGTGTATTTTTTGTTTAGACAGCCTAAAACTGAATATGCATTAGGCTTGTACTAAAATAGTGGCATAAAATTAACAGAAATAACTGTGATCAATGATTTAATAGATTTTTTTCTAAGACAAAACAGACAGTTCATGATTGTGATAGCCTTACTTATGTGGGTTCTTCAGTAAATAACAACAAATGTAATTTGACTGTTAAGTGCCTAAAAGGGGCTGTAAATCCATAATAAATACCCCTGTAGTGTCCCATCCTGCCCCAGAGTAAAGGTCTTCATAGGTCCACCAAAACCCGAGGGTCTGAGACCCGACCCAGGACCCGTTTAGGTTTGGAGCCATGTTTCATTAGGTTACTTAGGGTCCGTGTCGGGTCCTGTTCTATTAACACGGTTTCTTGGCCTCGGTTTAAAATCCAAGCATGAGTGTGTTTGCATCCTGTAGGTAGGATACACACACACACACACACACACACACACACACTAGACATTTCTCATGTACCTAGTCTGACCTTTGTGACACCGCTGCCACATACCACCACCATCTTAAAGGGCTCAGACAACATGGCAGCCTGTGGAAACTGTATCCTCATCGCTGTGACATCACTTCATGAGTCAGCGCCCGCATCAGCCCCGTGGCGTAACATGAAACCCCTCAATAACCCCCCTCCACCCTCAACCCCACCCAACCCCGCTGTCTACTCATGCTGAACATGCAGTTTGCAGTGAGACACATTCCACAAGTGTCCCGCCGACGTCTGACTTTCTTCTGTAATGTCGACACTCAGATGACTTTGTTAACTAGTTCATCTTTACTGTGATGTATGAAGGGATTGCAGTGATGGTTGTATTTAAGATCACATCACAAAACGTGATCTGGCCTTGAAAAAAATCCAACAATAGAAGAAGAAAGACACTGAAAGGAAGGATCCACCTGTTTCAATCATCTCCCCCCCTGTGTTGCCTTTTATGACCACCAGTGGGCAGCATTAAACAGAGTAATGGAATCTAAAGGTGCCTTTGGGTATTGTAACAAAGACCATAATGGTGTTGCTGTTCATAAACACACTTCACTGCTCACTGCAAAACAAAACATCTTAATTAGAGACAAAGGCACAGACGCACAAACACACGCTGTGTTAATAATTGCCCCTGTGAGGCCTGATGCCGTTTGAGGTGGATCCCACTAACCGAGGTAAGGTGTTCCCTGTGACCCTGAAGTCCCGGAAATTCTTCTCGTACTGCGGCAGCTCCACCGACTCCTTCAGCCACTGCACCGTGTCCTCTATCGTCCAGTTGTGGACTGGATGAGGAGAGAGGACAGGAAAAAGAGAAAAGATGAAGGTCATTACTTCAAAGTTAGACACCGAGCCCATGCTTTTATCAAGAGCAACTCACAGCAGGACGAAAATAAGTAATTTAAAATGAATATATAGTAATAATATATAGTGACAGTGGGATTGTTAAGATCCTGTAGGGATAGTTCACCCAAAAATTGGAAATTCAATCTTTAGCTCCTCACCCTCATGCCGATTGAAGGTCGGGTTTAGTGTGGCAGAATATCCGTTATATATTTTATCATTAGGTTGATAATACTAAGGCATCATTTGCATAAGCAGAATTTTGCAGTTATAAGTGGTTCAGTGTGGAGTTATTTTAAACTACTTTATGTGGACTACTTTTAAATAGTTTTATTCAGTGGGTGCAAAAGTAGGTGGGGCCCCTTTAAGGGGTCACAAGATAAAAGTGTGAGGGCTTTGTGTGATCATTTTTGCGTCACACATCATTTTAATTTCTGCTGAAAAAAAAGACATGATGCATGATGGTGTGATATTTATTACCAAACAAATGTTTTCTTACATCTGGAGAACAAGACGTGTAGGCCAGAGCATCTCATCAGCACTACAGTACTTCATTATTATGCCATTTTGTCAGACATTTTTCCTTTATCAAAAGATTGCAGCTTCTGCAATTGAGGTATTGCACTTGAACACATTGTAATCTTGCTAACTTTTTTGGTAATATTAATTGTTCCACTCTACTCTCATCTAATCTTCACTTTTACACCTTTGAGCCTTGAGCAGTTTTTTCAAATGAAATATCAGAGGTTGTTTAAGGGGAATCACTCTTTGGTTGACCACTGGTTGAGCCTATAACAACGGATTGTTTTCTACTCAAGTTTATCCAATATATGGTGTAAAATCTTAATCTGAAAAGTAACTAAAGCTGTTAAAGACATGTGCTGGTTGAAAAGTACAATAATTTGCTCAGAAATGTAAGTAAATAGTAGCATAAAATGGAAACACTCAAGTACAAGTACCTCAAAATAGTATACATTTTTACAGCCACTATTATTCTGAAACAAGCAATTCGATTACACCTGATTAAAAAAACACTATATTCATTATTTACTATGAAAACACATTTAAAGACAGAAAATCAAACATAATATGTGTGTGCTTGTGATTGCTATCTGTTAGAGGCCCTGCAGGTGAGGAAAGCCACAGTAGTGGTGTGTTTATTTTCTGCAGAGTGAGTATTTATTTCAGATGCTGAGGAAGCATCAGTGCATGTTAAAAACTTGTTCCACAACCACTTAGGTCCGCACATATTTTCAGAGTCATAAACAAACACTGGCACGTACAGGCTGAGTGTGACAGATTCTGGGTCAAATTTTGTCCCCATCTGAAATTCAAGAAAGTGGAGATGGGGAAGAGAGAAGAAAAACAAGTTTTTAAAGATGTATTAATTTCAATAATGTGATTAAATCAAACTTCACGGTGCCATTTACAAAAGAGAGTTTGTGTGATCAAAATGAAAATGAAACTCACTCGCCCTTGAGCTGCCTAATAATTAAAATAACGGCAGTAGAACTACTCAGAATAGCAGATGGGTTCCTTGAAAATGTAAGTTACATAAGTCCTTAAACATTAATGAGTGCCTGTTTACTTTTACAGTCTAGCACGTTCTGCAGTGAAAACAACTGATCACACTTTATTCTAGGTAAATATGCCCTTGAGTGTTCAGCTCGATTCATTCTCCACTTCAAGAATTGAAGCGTCGAGCTCGCAGAAGTCTACTTGAGTTTTCAAAGAATTAGGGAGTTGCTTAAAGCGCCGACAAAGATTCTCCCAAAGGGATCGTCGGCGAGTGCTTGTTAACATCAGTTTTTCAAGAGGATGTTTCTTCTGCTGTTTTTTTTTTCTTATTAGAAACCACACCTGTACCATGTGATTGAGTGTATTTATATAATGAAGTGTCAGTTGCTCTTTATGCAGCCTGAGGACAGTCAATGGAAAAGACACATGGCTTTGTTTATTTTTAATTTTAGTTTGTTATTCTTTGTTTCCTGTTTTATTTTCTCTTGTCTAGTCATCTCATCACTTCACTATGTTTGCACTATTTTGCATTACAAATTGCATTTTCCTTTTTGTAAGTATTGCACCCATGATGGCACCCAGTGCATGTTTTCCAAATGCACTGCATAAATGTTTATCAAAATGACAATTAGTAGAGGTGTAGGGATCTTGTGGGGATGCACGATATGGATTTTTGTTCAGCTTATAACTGATAATAACCTGCTTTTCAAGGTTCAGACCAATAACATAACCAATAGTTTCACATTTTTGTGTTTTAAAAAGAAGTACCTTTAGTTTCCTTTAGTTTATGCACATAATGTATATGAACATATACATTCATTCATTCACTACCCTTAAAGTGATAATGATACCGATGCCAATAGAATATTTCAACTAATATTTTTTGTTTGTTTTGGTGGCATCTCAGCATGCTGATTTGCCAACTCTGTCAATATATTGCACTTGACTTACTACCACAGGCTCTATGTACCTGGTAGCTGTAGGATTGAATGCAGGTACCATTTACTGGACACGTTATAATACTACCTGTTACTTGGTTATTTTGGTGAATACCTTAAAGGTGGAAGTACCGATACTCAATGATAGTACACCTCCTCAGAAATTAACGCTACACATGCATGTGGTGATAAAGGAACTTTAACTCCAGCCTAAGACTTAGTGAGCAAAGATGGATTTTGGATTTTCCCCTGTATAACCACTGAAAACTCTGAATGGTAGCTTTATAAATAAGAGATTTTATAATTATGGACTGACATCAAAACCCGACTTTAATACAGATGTTTTCACATGTGGATTTTCCTATTGCAGCAACAGTCTTGAATATTTTAAGCATCCTTTTCTCTTCTCACTCCTACTTTTTTTCTACATGATTAGAACAACTTAGACAGACTCCATCTGTGTTCTTTTCTGGGTTTGAAAATGGAAACGCCCACTCAGCGATCAGGGAAAAAGCAGTGACGTAGGTTAGAGCGCTGATGCCCTCATGCCTTATATGTAGCAACATCATTGTGCAGAAACTTACATCAGGTCACATGGGAAAACATTCTTGGAAGAGATTGGGAAAATAGCATTTTGATGCTAAAATATACATGCTTTTGAACATAACTTGAATGTTCAGATTTTGAAAACATGCAGAAGACTGCTGGGAAGCTACAAAATAATATAAAAATGTATCTGTGTTCGTGTTATTGGCCTTTGGGGCAGAGATGTTGACTTGCGTTTACCTTCAGAGGTCTTCCAGCCCTTCCACAGCTCCTCCACAGTGATGTGCTGGTCTTCACGGTGCAGGTTGCTGTGTTTGTTGGTTTGCTGCTGCTTCATGTCTTCTATTATAAACTGAAAAGTAAAGGGAGACAGAAAACATGTAGTTTTGTTGGTTTACAACGTTTCAAAGTGAGTGTTTTATTTCACCGAGACGTTAGGGGGAGCTACAGACAGCTAAGGCTCCTCTGTGTATGGCCATGTGTGGTTTTGACTGAGAGATCTGCAGAGAGTTGGCTTTGCCTAAAAGTCTGGCTTTGGATCTCTCAAACACACAAACACACACACACACTTTCTTTTCCCTCTCCTTTCTTCCTTTTAGGGACTTTGAAAAGAGAAAGAGACCCACCACTTCCACCTGTGTGTGTGTGTGTGTGCATGTGTGTGTGTTTTCAGTAGTTTCCGGCTGTCCTCCTTTGGTAGCTCAGAACTAAATGCCCCTGCAGAGAAAGCCCCAGCTAACAAACCCACCAAAGAATTGCCAAAGCACCAGCAGCATTAACAACAACAAGGGAGAGGGCCGTGGCTGACAACCAGACACCTCAAAGAATTCATATTGTAGCATTATTTTTGTGTGGCCTTGGCAGAAAGTAAAAACCTACCTGCTACCTGCTTTAGATAACTAATAAGCCTTTGATATACAGTGAAGTATTCTATGATATTCAGCAAGAACATGCTGTAACTTAGATGAGTAATTGCCTCAGCTAAATACACACAAGAGCAAAGCAAAAAGTTGCTGTGTGCAAAGTTATATAACTTTTCTCATGCAAAGTGACAGTAATTAGTTGAGTACACACTTGAGGTGTAGATTTAACTCTTGGCTTTAGGACAGTAGTAGTAGTATAGTTATTACTGCTTGGAATATCTCTGTTTATGCTGTAACTGGATGGATGAGTTTTCGCAGGGTTCCTACTCCTTTTCCAAAGTAAAATCTGAGCCCTTTTCGAGCATTTTCACGGTTTTCCAGCACCTTACACCTGTGGTAAATTGCATATTTATATACATATACATGCTCAAATTGCTAGAAACAACCAAAATTACGTTTCATGACAGAATTTTACAGGATGATGATAAATTAAAGGACAACACAATTAAAGGACAAAGATTCATGTTTCAAAATGTGCCACCTGTCTGTACTGTGAGTAGGCATCCTATTGGACCTGCAACAACAGGTCTGACATTTGATTATGTCATCTTGGGCTTTGAGGAAACACTGATCAACTTTTTTTTTTCTTTTTTTTTTTTAACATTTTCTGACATTTTATGGGCCAAACTAATTGACTGATCAATAAAAAGAAAGAAGACAAAGACAGTCGATATAATTTTCCTTACCATGAAACTGTTATCAGGCCTTTATTCTGAACAGAGTCAGTGCTGCATTCACTGGTAATGATAATGAACTTTTCTATACAGACTGAACATGTGAGATAAAGCGGTGGCTGAGTGAATTGCACTGTTACCTTGAACATGATTGGAAACATTTGAAATAATGTAAGTACACAATGCAAAAAAATATATAACATGGATCTAGTTGTTTTTCAACATTTTAATGCAAAAATGTCATTATTACTAGCTAGAATTTCCAGAAATGTCTAACTAGTCCATAAAATCGCATCCTCTTATCTGGACTTATCCTCCATTGGAAACCTAAATAATTGGCCCAACAAACTTCCTACAAATGTCTTAAGATCTACCTGAGTATTAAGTAAATAAACCGACCCGAAGCTTGTTTGTTTATGAAGCTGCATGCAACAATCTAATACAAATATATGGCACATACAATGTAAGCTAGCAGGAAGCTAGACGCTGTTAACTGTTGCCAAGGGACACATAAAGAGGAGCTTAGCTGGTAGAATCACTAGTAAAGATGCCTAAGAGAAAGAGTAAATTCATAGAGGGATTAAAAGTTCCTGAGTTTTCAGCCTGGGTGTGATCAGTGGGGAGCTGAATGTGCTGTCTGGGGTGTTAGCATGTTCTGTCTGTTCATGTCAGCAGCAAACACAAAAAGTCTCCTTTTGACTCAGGAGTACAAAACTGCTGTTAGAGGAGAAAACTCATCAGCAACATAGAGACTGCAACATAGACTGAAGGTTGTAGCTGCGGCGGAGGGTGTTTTGACATTTCACACACATTAATAAATCAAAATAGCTACAGATCAATGAGTTTCACATCTGACTTGATAAAACAGCACACCCAGATTCCAACACAGCTTGAAAAATGTCATGTGCCTGCACTAAGATGGAAGTTATCATCAATGCCTGACTGCACCAAATCCCTTTGAAACAGTTCTGAAAGCAAACTGTCTTTATCATGACGTGGACGTACATGCAGACGTGGTCGTCGTCTACTAGCAGCTTCACACCTCTACGCTGAGTCTGGAGGAGAGCTGTGAGTTTGACATTGAATACATAATGGCAGTCTGGTGAAGAGAAGCTGTCTGCAACAAATGTTTCCAGTGCTGAATGCATTTTTCCTGTCAGAAAAAAAAATCTCCCTCTATGATCGAGAAATTGTTTGTCTGTGAGATTCACTTCTGGCACACGCCCTCAATCATATGTATATTCTAATCGCACTTTCAAGAGATGGGAGCGGATGATACTTAAGTTGTCAGAGTGAAGAAAAAATTGTGCAATGGTACACAAGATTTGGTGCCTCTTACATTGAAGGAATTTTGCTGCTAATGGACATTGTAAAAGGGTGAAAATGTACACATTAGTTCAGTGTCGGTGTGATTCATGCCTGGAATACTATCAGAAAAACGAGTGGACGACAGCCATGTTTCGAAACCTCTTCCTTCTCTTGAACGAATCTGAATCTTGTGGCATGAGGGTGTGCCCACCAGTGATGTGAAGTGCTTTTTATCAGCAGTCCATTTCAACCTTCACACACACACCTGGAGTGTGTGACGCAGGATATTGAACACACATTCAACCAGACTATGCCAAACACAGGTGGTGTGGCAATTCATATAAAACCAGGGTTTACATCCATGATTTTTTTGGTTGTTACACCTTGTTAAAACCTTCTGAAACCCCTTATAAAATTCTTTCTTTGAGTGAGAAACAACTGCTTAAATTATGAATATAAAATTTTTTTTATGTTTTAGTATGTCAGATTTAATAGTATGTCAAATGCAGTATGCAAAAAAATACCAGTATGTCCTACTGCGTCCAGTCGCATTATGCAGTATGTAAGCCAGCATGCTTTTTTGGCTATTCCACAATCCTCTGTGCAGTGGAAGATCAATTTCATTGACTGAGCCACCAAGAGAGAAAAGACAGATGCCATCTCATTTGTGCTGAACTGCAATGAATGTATGAGTAAGAGGGTCAATGGTATGAGAAAGTAGTATGTCACATTATAATACAAACTGCATCCAGCAGTACATATTTTGTACAGGCAGCTACAGTATGTACTCTTAGAAGGGATGTGTTAAATGACACAAATGTGTTGTCCTTATATAGACACATTAGTGTGTTGGGGAGTGACAGAATTTGTGTTAATATTAACACATCTGCTTTAAGAGTGTGTACTAAAACTGAAGACGTCTGATTTTGTGAAGTGCTTCGTGAGAAAGCTAACATGCTCATGTTCAGTAGGTACCAACTAGTTTAGCACGTTAGCATGCAAACATTTACCAAGTTGCACTTAACATAAAATATTGCTAAGGCTGATGGGAATGCCGATATTTTGCAGGTCATATACTTTAGGTATTGGCCGATCTACAGTTTTGACCTGATGGTAGATAAAAAGTTATGACAATTCATCCTGAGGGGAAACGAATGGGGGTTTTTCATTCAAATTTCATCGTAGTTCATCCGGTGATTTTCATAACACAAAATCACAAATGTCAACTTCATCACCGATACAATACAATTCATCTTCTGAGAATCATGATTGTCTGTACCAAAGGTCTGTGCTAAAACAAGCAAAGCCTTTGATATCAGAATGCTACAGTTCCTTCATGCCTATTAGGTCAATATTTTACAAAAACAGCAAACAGGACTCATTACTGGCTAGCTACAGATACATCGGTGGCTACTGAAGTACGTGTTTCTTATGGATACTCTTTAGTCTATAGTCTATACTCTCTAGTCTTTAGTAAAACTTTAGTCTGGAAGCAGGAATTTAAGGGGCTAGAGTATGACACATCTAAAGATGTAATGTATTGAAGCGTGTGTTGCCAGTTTCCTCAACTAACCAAGAAGTCTAGCTCGTTTTTCATCACACAATAGTGTCATACTTGAGGATAAGGTTAAAGTTCAGCTGTGTTAAATTGCCACATTTTTTTTCACTGAATAAGTAAAAACATTGGCTTGCTGGAGGCACTGGATGTCTGAAAGTCAGAAAGACATTAGGATTTGTCCTCTGGCAGCAATGAATATCTGTGTTATTGAGATATTTTAGTTTGGAAGGAAGTGGTTAACCGACTGACTTTAACATCCTAGAGCCACATTCCCAGCATGGCTTAAAAGTAAAAAAAAAACAAAACATTTATTAGACTAAGATTAATGTATCCAGGATACAGGGGGGTTGTAGAAACTACAGATTTATACTAAACCTAAAGTAATCCTACACTAACTGTTTAGTTGTTGTTGTAGCCTGTGTTCACACACGTCAAAGGTTTCTCTGGGGTCCCCATGAGGGTCTGAAAAGCTCTTTCAACACATCAGTAGTGGACAAAATACTCCAAGGAGCCTGAATACTTTGCCCAGTGTCTTTTTTTCCTTCACCTTTTTCTCACACAATACAAATGCAAATGAGCTTTCTCACTGACGTAAAGCCAGGAACCAACCAGAGGAACCAACTGTCTGCTGAGTCACTGGAGGGACCACAATGTGTGCAATACTAGTCCAAACAAATGTCTTGCAAAGCCATTAATGCTCACTGTACTTCATGAGAAATGAAGTCCTGCTGGCAGGGATGCAAACTTCAAAGACATTTGCCAGAGCACATGAACAAGAATAGACAAGGCCTGATGAATGAATGAACAGACAGAATTCAGAGTTTGTCTTTATGGTCATGAAAGAAACCTTTATTTTTTAAGTTTTAAATATCTAAGCTTGTGAATTGTTCCAAATGTCTCACTTTTACTCTTGCAAAAAGCATTTTTTAAAATCTCATCTCAAGTTAAATTGGGTAAATCTGATTGCAAGCATGTTGATAATTACTTCATTAACAGTTTTCTTGTTTGAAAATCAAGACCTGATCATTTTATTAAACACAAAGTGTGTAATAGGCTTGGGCGGTAGCAAAGTATGACAGAATACCAGAGTATTAAGAAATCCTAACAGTATGATTTTGAGTCCTGTCAAAAATAAAGATGCTCCTCTTACTATTAAAGTGATGCAGAGATATTGTATTGAGGTAATGTATTGTAGTACACAGTTTGTGCCACAAGAGGTCAGTCTCTCTACTGGTGGAGCTGAGAAACATGGCAACTGGGGAATAAAGTTACAGGGACTATCTGGTGTTAAACGAAAAATTCTTCTACCCCTGTTTGGGAATATTTCGGTTTTAGTCCTGATGATAAAGGTGAGCCAGCAAACACTGCAAACTACTGACTGGTCAGAGAAATGTAGAATAGTAAGTGTTTAATTTCAGTTGAGGAAGCACGAGAGAGCGAGTGCCAAAGAGTGACGGGGAATGAATGAACTGAACTTGCAAAGTAACAAGTACAATATTAGCTTTCAATATGTAATTAAGTAGAAGTATAAAGCTGCATAAATTGGAAACACTCAAAGTATCTCAACATACGTATATTATTTGAGTGACTTTGTTACATTCCACCACTGCAAATGATCCAAGTAAACTTTTTAAAGTCACTTGTTAAAGAAAGATTACTGTCCCGAAAAAAGTACAAAAAGCTGCTTAATTAGAGTATTAAATGTACTTGGTTCAAACGCTGCCGTCTCATTATGAAACTTGTACTTGTGGGCAGACTGGAGTAGCTTTGCATATGGTCAAAGGCAGCTTTGTGGTGATATAAAATATGTGGTGAGCCGCACATAAAGATAGGTCTTTGTGTGGGAGCCTTCCGTGGTTTAAATAATGCGATAGCTGTGATAATTGCGGCCTACTGAAATGTCGAAGGAGAAGAAATTCCTGCAAGAAAAATGGATTAAGTGGCCTTGGATTGTGTTTTTGCACATCGATGTGATAGGAAATGCTAAATAAAGCGTTGTAAATATGATGAAGGGACAGAGAGCCAACAGTCAGTCCTGAAAAACAATAAAACATCTACATATTCTATACATACACAGACAGAGGCCCGGCACAGACGGGGTATGACACATAGTCAGACACAGGCTGGAGCAAACAAAGACATATTTGTTCCTATCAGATTCCAGATTGGGTGGAAGCTGGCTCGAGTTCGAGACTCTTCCCATGAGCCTCTGCTCTCTCCAACAGTCGGCTATGACTCTGCTCACCCCTGATATCTACTGTATCAGCCCATCTGTCGACATTTATTCATCTAATTTACTGAAAGTTATTACATCCATCGCTTATCTATCATCACAAGCCAGAAATTAATTATATTTTTAACTCGACAACATATCTCAACATTAATCAAAGCTGTTAGTCATGTGAAACCGCAGGAAGAGGATTATTAGATTGATTAATTGTTATTAATCTGATGTAAGTTTGGGACAAAAAGTTTGCTGCACTTGGATGATTTATGGAGCGTGTGAACGACTGATTTATCACACATGACAGCTGGGCAGTCTGGATCGTGAGACAATCACTTGTATGATAAAATCTTCCACGAGTTCCGAGAGTTTTCAGACGGAGTTGTGCACAGGATCAAAGTGGGTGTCTTTGCATAACAATGGGTTCTGTTGTTAGTCATTTTAGTGTCAATGACTTTCTGACATGAACTCTGCATTTATCAAGTCATCCTAGGAACAGCAGAGGTCTGTTCTTTTTAACGTTAGAGGGTCTAATTTAGAAAAGTCTTTCCATACTGATAGTTTTGGTTTTATTTGGTCGGGTTTTGAGTTGAGTTGGTGAAAATGAATACAATCCTCTATGTATGTGTAATTCTACATTGCAATATCAAGTTCATGTGTTTGTCCTTTCTTCATCCAGACACATATTGGAAGTGATCAAATATAACAAAACAAAAGGTTAAATGTGAATTTAACATGCCAGAATTAATATAATTCTTGGACAAATTAATGTAATTCTTGGAAGTCGGTGTTGAGCTCAGGTTTATGCACCGCGTGCAGCAAACTTCAATACTGAATAGAAAAGACACTTAAATACATGACAAATTATTTTTTAATATCTCTTTATTTTATTTTAGATATTTTATATGGTTTATTTAGCATGTAACCCACTGGACATTTTGACTGTTGATATTTTCATCGACTGCACTTGATACCAGCAAAAAAAAAAAACACTTTATGCCACCTAACGTAAAACCCTGCTCCACACACAGACATTTCAAGGGACAGTTCACATCCAAATCAAAAATACATATTTTTCCTCTGTCTTGTAATGCTATTTTTCCATCTGGATTGTTTTAATGTGAATTCAACAGCAGAGCCTATCTTCAGAAATCATGACCCAGTTACTCAAGATAATCTACAGAATTTGTTGTGTGCAGTTTCATGTAGGAACTACATTCTTTCATAACAGAACTACCAAAACTACTTTCTTTCTGCAGCTGAATCTACTGGAGCTAGTTTCTTTCCACAACAAAGAAGGCAGAACTCTCTACAGCTAATATCTCCAAAACCCTGCAACTCACACCAAAACAATCTAGAGGGTAAATAGCACTATAGGTATGAGGAAAAATATGTGTATTTGATTTGGGGGTGAACTGTCCCTTAAAGTAGTATCAATCCTCTCATGTTGGCAAGAGAGTAAAAGACCACATTTCCCAAAATGCTGAAAAAATTATGAGATATCTCTCCGTTTAAGGGAGAAAATATGTTTCTGAATAAACCTTTGATGCACAAGTTCTACATCTCCATTCAAAGCTGTAGGTCATAAATAAAATCTGTCTTGACAGTTCCTTAAGAATGTTCTCAGACAAATCAACAAACACCTTCTTGAACCTTCTGAGATTGATTCCCTCAGCCGCCTCAGGTTTCATCTCTTCATACCCGTCTAAACAGTCATATATACAGTATGCTTGCACAGATGCAAAAGTCACATGCGAGTCTAATTTTCCACCAACTTGTTATGCGCGGCCTGTCATGAACTAATAAAGTCCACACAGAAGCCACACAGTCGCCCCCTGCTGTGACGCGGGTTGGGGTTCTTGCAATTTCAAAGTGATGCAACGCGATCCAGCTGAGCGTCTTCTTGGCAGGCAGGCAGCGCTCAGCCCAGCACCCTGAGGAGACAGCATGCACCTGCCGTCCCCTGCGACTGTGCTCAGCAACAGACCCCCGGACGTCAGTCAAAACACCCTGATGACGCCCCGACTCACAGAGTAATGAGAGACAGGGTCGTGTTTCACAGCTGGATTAGATTCCTAATAAAATTCTTCCACAGTCGTTAAACTACGGATGCTTTTAGAGGACTGTAAAAAAAGTGATTACTTTTAATTTTGAGACTATAAATACACATCGTAAAGAGGTCTTCAGAGGAAGAAAATCACTTTCTGGACACCGATTATAAACACACTTATTTCACACAACTTCAAATATCACATGATCATGACAGCATGTACAGCAATGCTGATAAAATCTCATCATGCAACTGAAAAACTGCCAAAATCGACCTTTTCCCCTCATCACATCAACTGATTCTGACAAAAATCCAGCTGTTTGCTTCACTAGAGGAGCTATTTGTGTTCTGCAGAGACTCTCCGCTTTAAACATCCACTTCAAAAGCAGCCGGAGCTGGAGCTGCAGAGGGAACAGAGATACTTGTTGGCCTCAACACTTCCTTGTTTGCTCTCCTTGCCTCACTACTCCATAGAGTGGTGTAAGAACACATGTTAATGTGTGCAGAGACACTGGGTTGCACCAGCTACGTGTACGTTCTCTCTTAAGTTTCCACCCAAAGGACCCAGACCTTACAGTCCCAGGAACTTTTCAAGGAACAAAAAGACTCCTTCAGTCCATTGGTGTCCTCAGAACGTAAGTTAGAGACGCTTCCCTGCAGTGGTAACGCACTGACCTCCTCCAAAGGGCCCTTGTCCCTGGGTAAAGTTCCTGTGGTGGGAGCAGTTTTTGTTTGTAGCTAAATCAGTGAGTTAAGTTGTTTGCATCGTGATCACTTGGAGTGCAACCTAACTTCATAGTTTGGATGTAAAGTCATGACAATTGTTTTCTTGATTAATCAATTAGTTATTTGGTCCACAAAATCTCAGAAAAAGTGAAGAATGTTTCTTGTTCAGTCCACAGCACAGAGGCTAAATAAACCAGCAAATATTCACATTTAAGGAACTGAAATCTCTTAAAAAATGACCCAAAATGATTATTCAGTTATCAAAATCGCTGGTGATTAATTTAATAGTTGACAACTAATTGATTAATCATTTAATCATTACAACTCTTAATATCATATCAATAAATAAGATCTCTACTGGATTACTGAGTTGCAAAATTGCTGCAATTAATGGAAAACTTATGCTGTGTGGCAGAAAATCTGCTGTTTTACCATTAGGGAGTACACTTCTGTGACATTTTATGATTTACACCTGCTCTAGTGGTAGGTGTAACTATTTAGCTGTTACTAAGCTGTATGCTGTAACTTATCTCTGTGATGCAACCGCTTTTATTTTAGTAATGCATAAATCACAACTTAGTGATAATTAATGTCATAAGCCGGCTAAGTTTGAACTCACACACAGCTGATGCAACAGGCTGCTGGATCACTTTGCTGTTGTGAGCAATGCAACTCATGTCAATGACTCAGCAACCTGTAAGTCATCTGTGTGTGTATGTTTTGTCTGTGGTTGGCGATACAAACTGAAATATGACTGTGAGGGCTCATTTCCATGTAACTTGGCAACACTCATTGTTGTTAAGTTACGGAGGAACTTAAAGGGTAAAACAAATTTTACATTTCAGCGCTCCCAGGTAACTCACGATTAACTGAGGGCCACTTTCTATTCAGTGAAGAGAGAACACTTTGATTCAGAGTTTGCACAGCTTTTTAAGAGTAAAATTCAAGCACTTTTCATGCACTTTCAAGGCACCTAAACCAAACATTTACAGACTCTCAAAGCTTTTATGACCACATCAAAATTGTGATGCAGGGTGGAATGGAAAAAATGTAAGAACACCACCTTTTCATCTGCATGTCAATTAATCATCTGGTGTGAGATGCCAAGACAACAAAGAAATATGATGATGGGATTGTTCAATTTCAAATATTAAAAGATTTTTAGTGTACATGATTGAATGTGTAGATGAAAAGTTTTCAAGTACAGTCAAAGTCAAGCATATTTTTAACCTTGAAAACATAAAATTAAGTATTTTCCAAACTTTCAAGACTTTATACAAACCCTGTTGACAAAGGGGGGTCATTTTAACTCAACATGCCAGTGTGTAGTTCGTGTATTGCTTAAATACAGAGGTGACAAATCAGGTGCAATCAAAATAGAGTGCAATAAATAAATGTGAAATTACTTAGTTTTGCAGCCAGAATTCCTCCTGGCTAAGTTGAAGATGCTTGCAAGGTCTCTACTAGACTCTGAAACAAAGTAGAAAGACAGCTCCTCTGTCTGAACACTGCTGGAACAAAGACAAACTGAAAATGTTGTCTTTGTCTGGCTGAGCCTCTTTGATTGGTGAAACACCATGAATACATGGAGAATCTAAGGTTGCCTTGAATCAAGCAACAGAGAAAGCACGCGCTGTGAGTCACGTACATAGAGGTGCTCACAGTATTGTGTAGAAAAAAAACCCCAAGACCTTTACTTCTTGCTTAATCTGCTGCTTATTTTCTTGATTAGTCTATACATTGTTTTCAACAGCCATAACAGTTCATAAAGCACAAGGAAGACAAGCAAATTTGAGCACATTTGTGAACCTGTAACAGGTGATTATTTTCATTTTGGCTATAAAAATGTGTACTGTCCTCTTCATTTTTGCAAATATATTGGATTTAAAACAGAAATTCCTTTAAAAGAAATCAGCCTTTAAAGATGTTTTTCTCATGTTTTGTATAAAATATCTATAAATCATTCCCTTTCCTGCTCACACCCAAAGCCGCTGGTGTCATTGTCAACATATATCATCACTAATGTCATCTTTACCACCTGCATAAGAATCTCTGAAATGCATGACATGAAAAACTGGATACCCTGATCACGACACTAACATTACAGATATGAGCATCCTCTCGTCTTAGTCATCCTCTCAAATTTTGGGATGAAGCTGTGGGTTGTGTGTGTGCGTGTGTGTGTGTAGGTGGTGGGGGTAATAAGAGAAGGAAAACAAGCAGGAAGTGCCAGTGAGATCTTTGTTGGTGGAGTGTAAGATTTCAGCCAGGTGGCAAAGGGGCAAGGGGGTGATGAGGTCCTGTCTCGACCCCGCACTTGTCACCCGCCCTCATAGCTGCATCACTCCTTTCAACTCATCGCTGCCAGGAAGAGTCTGTCATGGTACAGACAGTGAATGGTGTCCAAAGATGGCAAAATGTTTTTGGGGTTTTTTTTCAAAACAATTTTTACCTATCAGCATGTGGACGGGAGGAGCCAGGCGTCAAACCTACAGCCCTACAATAAATGGAGCAACAGTTGACCTTACTTTCAAAAATGACAGCCTGGAACATATGCACGCTTTCTGCTGCACCCTGCTTTTAACTGAACTCTTTTAAGGCCATTTTTACTTTGTGCTGTCAAGTTAAACATACAGTAAATCTCATAATCCCATAAATTCTAAGAGCTCAGATCAATTTTCACCTTTTAGCATTACTTCATCAGTTGACCTGCTGCACTGTGAAACTGATAACACATGTCCTTCCTTTAACTGTGATGTGAGGACATTTGTTTTTGGGTCCAAACAATAAGAGACAGAGACCAATGATGATGGCTAGAGCTGCACTAATAATGTGATTAACTGACTAGTTGATCGAAAGAAATTTAGTTTCCAACTATTTTGGAAATCGATTAATCATTTCATTCATTTTTCAGCAAAAATGTCAAACATTTACTGGTTCCAGCTTCATAATTTTTAGGATTTGCTCAGTTTCTTTGTCATTTATGATAATAAATGAAGAGTATTTTGGGTTGTTGACTAAATGATTAATCTACACATTCATGAAAATAATCAGCAGATTGGCAGATAATGAAAACAATATTGATATTATGTTTTAGGCACCTTGAACATAATGGCTTTTCTTGGCAGAAATTTGATTCATAATTACAGATGAAGACACCCTGAATAGGAACCTTTTTTAGGAACATATCTGAAGAAATTAAGTTTAACAAGTTTTCAAAATGGCTGCACATTTTGTTTGTTTGTTTTTCTCATGGATGCATTGAGGGAGAACTGCATAGAGCATGAGAGGCGGGCCTCCGTTCATTCCCATGAAAGCTGCAGAGTGATGCATTAAGCCAGGTTCTGAGTATAAAATTACCCGGATCTTCGGTGTATGCTTCCTTATCATGTGCCCTATAGAGCAAATGCACAACAAAATTCTTCCCTCCACTAACTTGAATGGGGATAAAATAATTTAACAAGCAGCTCTTCTAGACTTTCTAAATGTTATTGGACCAAATGGATCATATCCTGATATTGAAATGAGTCATTGTGCAGGGGTTAACTCTTGTCTTGACCACAAAGGTCATGTCAGCATCAAACTTGCAAAAAGACTGCATTAATGTCACACTGACGCATCTGTCTATGATAGATCTGTCTGTTCTGCACATTTCAAAGCATCCAGCAGCAAATGAGCAGTTTTCCTTCAATATGTGTGAATATTCCTGACCTTTTTTCTCTATCAACAAAATGAATAAGCACTGCAGGATAAGCATGTGCACCGAGGGTGTTGCTGTGCAAGAGAAAGAAAAGAGAATGTTTGTGGCTGCGCTCAGAGCAGACAGGCGTTGGTGTTCAGAGCAGAGATATAAAGCTGTGAACTTGTCTAGTGGCAGTAAATGTATAGTTTGTCCACGAAAACACTGCAGAAAAAGTCCAAGAAGTTTCTGTGTTTTGTATTTCAGCTGCTGTGTAAAATGAAGGGAAAGTTTGTGGGATTAAACCAGAGCAGAGTGACCTGCTGTCAGACTGTGGAAGACACTCTGTTTCACCTGGATTACAAAATCTGTTTCCAGTGCCTTTTTATTGAGCACCAGGCTTGCATTTACAGGTGTATTATAAAATCACAAAAAAGACTTTAAGTATAAATAAACACTTTAGGTCACGTTAACTCCCATCACATGCAGCTGGCACACAAGATACACAGGGGTGGTGCAGACAGCTGGATGGTTTATATCGAGAGCATTTCTTTTTCATGCAGTGACACGACGCTCAAAAAAAAAATTATCCACCATTTTACAGCCACTTCTTTCACAATGTAAGCTTACAGGAATAAAACGTTTTGGGCCGCTGTGCATCACATGACGTTGTAATTACACACTTTGACCTCTATGTCTAATTTGCCTCAAAGCATGATGCTCTGGGGGCTTGGTTTGTGTTCATGCAACAGACTTCATGCAGTGTACTGTATCTGTGAAAGTGTTAAACTAAACTCGTCACCCCTGCAGCGACTAACAGACAACTCTTTTCACTTAATATCAGATAACCTGACAAAATCCACTTGTTTCGGTCCTGCGCTGCAGGTCACATGACAAAGTCCCGCTTTCATAAAACTAACTGATAGACAGCCACTAATTTGGTGAAAGGAGCATCCATCATGTTATGAAACCCTGCTCCGCCCGCCACTGGAGCCCAGAGAAGAAGCTTGGAAATCCTCAGTAATGAGCGGTGGCCAAAAACAACTGGGGCTTTCTGCTGCTGGATAGAAACAGCCACGACTAGCTGCCCTTATAAAGACAAAGGGTGAAAACGGGTCCAGGGGCAATGCGTAACACACTCCTATACAGTACAGCACATACAGGCATCAGTGATACATGCACAGACAGACATTGCCTTAATGTGGGCTGGGGGCCAGTTCTAACACTGCATCCAGCTCTTTACTGAGGGGCCACCGCAGGGCTGCAGGGTATAACTGTTTCTCACACCAGCACTTCTCAGCCAGTTAAAAATGACTCCTGCCAACACACACACGCAAACACACACACACACAAACACACAGAATGTGACCATGGTCCCGAGTGGTTTCTTTTGAACGTAAGGGGTTGTCGATTACCAAGAGACGCAGGGGCCACAGCAGGTCAGAGTGCTCTCAGGTGTCAGATCTACCCTTCCAGTCGCTCACAGAAGCCTGTCCCGATCTCCAGACTCCACACGCACACACACGCAGACACACACACACTCACACAGGCACGCGCACACGCACACGCATGCATAGAATCTATGATCTAAATGAAACTAAAAATATAAGGATTTTCAACATTTTTTTTACTTCAAATGATACAAAAAAACAAATGATTTGCTAATCATTTTCAACATGTATTCCATAAAATACAAGTACAAAGACAAGATATTAAATATTCAAACTGACAAGCCTGTAACATGTTTCAAAAAAGTTGGAACAGGAGCAACAAAAGACTGGAAAAGTTGTGAAATGCTCCTATTGTTCCTATATGTTCCTATTTGGAAAATTCAACAGGTAAACAGGCTAATTGTAACAGGTGACAGTATCATTGCTGGGTATTAAAGGGGCATCCGCAAAAAGCTCAGTCATTCACATGCATGGAAGGGGTGAGGTTCACCTCTGTGAAAAACTAAGCGGGAAAATAGTCCAACAGTTTAAAAACTATTTAAACTCAACACAAAAACTGCAAGGAATTTGGGGATTTCACGATCTACAATCCATAATATAATTAAAAGATTCAGACAATCCAGAAAATCTTTGCAGGTTAGGGCCAAGACCAAAAACAATACTGAATGCCAGTGACCTCTGACCCCTCAGGCAGCAGTGCATTAAAAACTACTTTAAAACCCACATAATTGTATAAAGATATGGCATGAGCTCCAGAAAACTTTGGTTTAGTCAGTAAACACAGTTTGTTGCTGCATCTTCACATGCGAATTAAGGTTCTACCATAAAAGCAAAGACCATATATCAACAACATCCAGAAATGCAGCTGACCTCTCTGGGCCCAAACTCGTCTAAGATGGACTCATGCAAATTGTAAAAGTGTGCTGTGTCCTGACCTCCTGGAGTGTTAGTGCCCGTGGTATCATGGGTAACTCTCAAATAACGTGCTTTTCAGATACATGCCTGCTAATTTTTTTAAGCAAAACAATGCCAAGACGCATTCTGCATGTATCACACCAGTGTGGCTTCATGGTAAAAAAAAGTTGGGGTACTAGAACCCTTTTACTTGCAAAGCTTCAATAATTAGTGTCCTCAGTTGTGGAACATTCTGGAGGCATCAAATTCAGAATGAGTGAGTGTATATTCACAAAAAACTTAATATTTTTGAACATTTAATATCTTGTTTTTGTACTGTATTCAGCTGCATATAGGTCAAAAAGTTTTCCCAAATCATTGCATTCATTCATTGTATTGCATTTTTATTCATATTTTACATAACTTCCCATCTATTCTGGAAGTGGAGTTGCATAATGTCTGTAAAACTGCCAGTTATGATCTCTGTGTGTTTCTGATGACGTGTCACTATGTTAAGAATGCAGACACTAATTTGTCTCTCTCTACCGATGACTAACTGCTTCATATTAAAACTTATTTGACTATTCAGATAGCTACAAAGCCTGATCTCCTGTCACAGGCTGTTCCTCGCTGTTAGCTCTGTAAAATAAATATTTACTTTCATGTGGCGGTCTACTTTCAGAGCTGACAGGCAACTATTCTTATGTCAACATTTGAAACATTTACAAGTGGTTTGGTTTAGTTAACCTAATGATCTGCAAAATACTGGATACTCAAAAAAGTCAAAAAAAAAAAAAAAAAAAAGATAAAGAGCCAAATTATAACATTCAAAAAGGTTTTGCAAAGCAATGAGGTTTTGATCTTTCCCCCCCTGGTTTTCCTTAAGACCCCCTAAAATGAAAAAATGACTACTTGTGATATCTCTATCACTGTTTATAGCCATAATGTGTCTGTAAGTTGTGTGTGGAGACAGACAGAAATGTGAATTATTGTTCTTATCATTTAAAGGAGCAATGCGTAATAAATGCAAATCCAGGAATGCATACTACAGTCCAAATAGTGAGTTAGCGCCATCAATGGTATAAAACATAGGCTGCATTCCTATTTGATGAGGCAGAGTGTTTTCTCCTGCCCCTTCCTCCCTAGTCTCGAGGAGGCTCAGGCAGGCTGCAGACACAGTAAATATACGGTATTACAATTCATCCTTTAATTAACTGACTACTCAGGTTTACTTGGGGACCCTGTCAAGTGGTCCTGACCCACTACTTACACCTAAAGGTCAGAGGTTTTTCCTGAGCTGCCTTGCCTTGTACACATTGAACCTGACAGTCAGTATACAAAAAAAAAAAACAAAAAAAAAAACACTCACCTCCACACTCTCGTTGACCTCTATTCCCCCGTCATTGTCATCGTCCAGCTGTTTGTGGATGTGCCGCAGCGCATCCAGACTGAAGCGGTCTGCCTCGCCCATGCATGGCGGCATCACTATAAGACAGGGGTCTACAGGGGAAGGAAAAGAATTCAGGTCAGAGGTGTCAAGTCAGACTGAGGTTAACAAGCAGCCAGAGGTGGTTTACACAATGATCACGTGTCCAGTTATTGTGTGTCAGGAGAAAACAGAATAGTAATTAACGCACTTCCTTGTTTTGTTTTGTTTTTTGGCACTTTTAGTTACAGCAGTATGTAGACTTGTGTGTGGAGGTTGCATTTGCAGAGTTGTAGCAGCCAACTTAAAACAAGCTTTACTGGATGGCACAGATGCTTTAAAACACATTGGCTTTCAAGGAATTGCTGCCGTGTGATTCTCTAAAATGCAGACTTGGCACAGAGGAGATGCTGCAAAACAGGGATTACATTCCAAACAAAGGAGTCACAGAGAGCAAAACATGACACATCATCTGTTGTAGTCAAGTGAGGTTGTGTTTGCAAAGTCGGTCCAAGCTTTGTAGCATAAAGATAACTGATCACTTTTTTTCCCCCCTTTAGAGTAAGCTGATGTTAAAAAATTTGGGGGGTACAGAGCTGCAACAATTAGTTGATCAACTGTTTTTGATCTTTTAAGTCAGGGGTCGTTCTCGTTTTCAGGATATGGCTGACAGAGAGACGGAGCAGACCCACCCAACTACATACACTGCAGTTAATCTTTTGTTTGCTCTTAGCTGCAAAGTCAGCAGCAGCTGTAGCATAGCTAATGTTAGCTATGTTAGCCTTTAACTTAACCTTTAACTGATGGTTTTGGAAGCTGAGAATATGTCTGAGCCTCTTGCTTGTGAAGTTACAAAATGTTCACTTGGGATAATAATACAGCTAATTGACCAGTACATTTCAAATTACTTGTAGCTGACTCACCATTAGAAATAAGTGAATTAGTAGGTTAGCTAAGACACGATTGCATGAGGATTCCTGGGTAGCTTTTTGTCAATGTTGTATAAATTAAATGTTTTGGTTTTTATTTTTTGAGCTGCAGTGATGACAAAACAAGGCACTTGAGGATGTCATCTTGACTTCTGAGATACTCTGATGGACACTTTCCACCATTTTCTGATGTTTTATGGACCAAAAAACTAATCAATTTATCAAGAAAATAATTGAAAGATTAATCGACAATGAAAATAATCATGAGTTGCAGCCCTAATTTTATTTTTAAAGGGTGACTTGTCTCTGCCAATAACATACAATTTTAACTTTTGAAAAAAAACTTTCAGAAGATTATCGAACAATAATTTGGAGCACCCCCCTTCAATAACTCTGAGGACTCCCTGTTGAAGATACATGATTTAAGTAATTTTTTCCAGTGACAGGTCCAACCATATGATGGTTCCAGATTGTCCAATATGCAAGTATTTAATGCTTTTCATTTTCCTACATTAAAGTAAATCAATTCTCTTTGGATTTTAGGCAACTGGTCAGAAAAAGCGAGACATCTGATGACACTTGGACTGTAGGAAAAATGTGATGGACAGTTTTCAGTTTTCTAGTGTTTTACAGACATACAATGAATCAGTCATGACTAATGAAAATAATCCTTTGTAACAGCACTATAGGCCTTCATTCAGTTGGTTTTAATTGATGTCAATACCTGGTGTCACTGACTCACCTTAAGCTGCAGCTTTTAGACTGATTTACTGGAAAGTTAAAAACCACAAACCACCACAAACTTCTGTTTTTGCATGAATGCAAAAAGGTGACACATGCTCAGGAACACTAGCTGTGGTTTAGAGGCAAAGAATATTAAGATCACATAATATTTGTCTTCGTGGAAGGAGGCTCCCGTCTCCACCCCTTAAGGGCAGTTTGTGTTAGCGTGGCTCCACCCGCCTCCAAGGGGGTGACCACACCTGCCCTCTAGGCATTTATCAAAATGCACGCCACTTCCTTGTGTGATTTGGAACGAGGACAAGTTATGAAACAAGTTTTGGAGCACTCAGTGTTCCCACTGGGCTTTCTCGTGTGCTGTTGTCATTCCCGCAGCGTCCCCAGGCATCCCCCCACTTGTTTTTTATTCAGTCCCCCGCTTCGTCCCACCGGGGAAATGAGCCCATTACATCCAGCCTTCCAAGAGACGGACAGTTTGAGCTGGCCAGGTGCCAAACTGTCTCAGTGGAGCCACAGAACACACACACACAGCCACATAAACGCACACATACACAGATACATACAAGCTCAAAACCACATTTTAAGAAGATTTAAGTCACAGTCACTCCATAAACTGAACACAACATGACAGGACTGATTTATTAAGCCTATAACCGCTTGTTTAATGTCAGTCCAAATAGTGCCAAAGCCTTGTCCAAGCCGAACAAATAATGATGCTCCCTGTTTGGCAACAGTTTCAGACCAAACACAAAGCCACACAGCCGCCGAGCGAGACAAAACAACACCCAAACAGCAAGCAGACAGCTTTTAGGTGGTGCTGACAATGAGTAGTGCATCAGAAGAGCTATCTGTAGAACAGAAAAGCCACCAGAAAACTCTGTTAAAAGATACAGATATACTATCCAAAATGGTCATTCTTTGTGAATATCAGTAAACATCATGCTTCTGGATGCACATCACATATCACATACATTAAGGATTAATATTATACAGCTGTTAAAAATATTTATGTATATAAATTAGGGGTGGGCGGTATGATAAAATTTTCATATCACGGTTTCACGGTTATCACATGGACGACTATACAATTAAACGTCCACACCCACGCTAGTCGGCACCAGAAATACTAGTCGTTTAAAATATTTAAAAATGCATGCATGATGCCAGTTATCTGTTGCCGCACGACACTAGTCGGGGCTGCGGCTCTGTCAGACAGCAGCTCCTCTCACCCAGCGCATATGAACCATCGCCGTGGCAACACCGGATGTTTACATCAGCGAAGTCGGACAGATGAATGTAGACTGTGACAGAATAAGCTGATATATATTCACTCGACTGGAGAAATGTGACCGCATTAAAGCACAGACACAGACATAAACCTGCAGGCGGAGCTGCTGCTGCTGCTGCTGCTGCTACTACTAGCTGCTAACGTTAGCCACACTGTGTGTCGGGCTAGCAGCTAACGTTAGCCACGCTGTGTGTCGGGCTAGCTGCTAACGTTAGCCACGCTGTGTGTCGGGCTAGCTGCTAACGTTAGCCACGCTGTGTGTCGGGCTAGCAGCTAGTTAGCCACGCTGTGTGTCGAGCTAGCAGCTAACGTCAGCTCTGAGTCCTTTACCTGCAGACACTGTGACCCTCTTCGGTCTGAAAAGGTGAAGCGTAAGCGTGTAAGGTTTGTGAAGTAGCGCGCATTTCAGCGGCATTTAAGATTTGGCGATTGTAGACTGTGTTTAACGTCTTCAAATGGCTCTTAATACGCACAGTATTTTTTTTCGGACAGTGTTTAACATTAGAAATTAATAAATTCTGCCTTGTGTTTTCTTAGTGACTATTTTTGCATCTAATCAAAAGGGAAATTAGTTGCCACGGAACATCCCTAGTACACACGCTCAAGCAAGCATACCTGTGGTGTTGGTGTGCAGCAGTGAAATGGGTCCCCGCTGAAACACTTTCCGCCGTGCACGTTCCGGATGTTGTTTGGGCTATTCACCGCTATGACGGTATATGAAAAATTCATATCATAACGAAAATAAAGACCGGTTTTCGGTACGAACCGGTATACCGCCCAGCCCTAATATTAATAAAATAAAAATCATATTGTACGTAATAATAATTATAACAAGAAGAAGACGAAAAACAAGAAGAAGAAGAACAATACATATTTTTTACCCAATGGTACTGGGTCAGAATTGGCCAAAGTTAAGCTTTTGCAAAGGAAAAAATGTTATCTGAACATCTCTACAAAAACCTACATTTTTTCACTTTAGTGTCTTGGCTCTACATATTTTCTGAATGCTCAAAAAGAAAGAAAAAATGTCGAAAATATACAAATAATCTCATGTCATTACGGCTTAGGTTTAAAAGGTTACCATTTTAAGGAAATATTCATCCCTCACTTTCTTGCCAAATGTTAGACAAGAAGATCGATACCACTCTCATGTCTGTATGGTAAATATGAACCTGGAGCCAGCAGGTGGTTAGCTTTAGCTTAGCATAAAGACTGAAAACAAGAGGACACAGATAGCCTGGCTCTGTCCAAACAATTAAAAAAAAACACCCAACCACCAGCACTTTAAAAGCTTACTAGTTAAGACATTATATCTCGTTTTTTTAACCCATGCAAATACTGAAGTGTAAAAACCTGTTTAACCTGTGTTTATGTCTTTACGCTAAGCTAGCTTAATTGCCTCCTGGTTTTAGCTCCTAATACATCACCACCAGATAAATCTCTCTGTATTTTGCAGTATACCAGAGCTTTAAAATCAGTAGTCTGCCACAGTATTCTCGTGCTGGCGCACTGGTCGTGATGTAGTTTTAGGGTTGGTCCAGTACTGATCCCAGTTTTAGAAAATGCCTCTGATACCGCCTGAAATAATGGTATCAATGAGTTTGCTTGTCCATGCACCGATCCCATACTAGGGATGCGCGCGATAACTCGACTATACAATTAAACGCCACAACCACTGCTAGTCTGCACCCAGAATACTAGTTGTTTAAACTATTTATCAATATTTCATTCATGCACAATGTCAGTTAACTGTTGCTCTAAGATGTGATGCAGCCACCCGCCACTAGTCAGACAACAGCCCCTCTCGCTGTACGCCTTAAGCGCATTGCCCAAGCAACCCCTGATGTTTATATCAACAAAGTCGGACAGATGGCAGCTCATAAAATTGGCACGGTTTGGCAGTGCTTTAATCTAGACAATGGAAATAATGTTGAATGTAGACTGTAGACAGAATTAACTGGTATATAATCACTCAACATGTGACCACATTAAGCACAGACACGGACATTAATCTGCAAGCAAAGCAGCTGCTGCTGCTAGCTCTGCTAACGTTAGCCACGCTGTGTAGCAGGCTGGCAGCTGACATCAGCTCCGGGTCGTTTACCTGCCAACACTGTGATCCTCCTCAGTCTGAAAAGGTGAAGTATTCAGTGAGCTGTTGTCATGTTTTGTACGTCAACGTGTAGTGTTTGTATTGCACAGCTTGAAGTGCAGGTTCAGGTACGATTTGGTGATTGTTGACTGTGATTAACAGCTTCAAATGGCTCTTAATACCCACAGTTTTTTTTTCAGACAGTGTTTAACATTATAAGTTAATAAATTCTGCTCAATTTTAACTGCTTTCTGGGTGTTTTCTTAATGTTAGACTAGTCAACTAATCTAAATTAAATTTTGTGTTTAATAGACAGGGAAATTAGTCTCCAGGAACATCCCTATCCCATGCCATGTAATTTATTAACCCCAAAATGGGACCCTGCTAATAAGCACATTTTAAAATACATTCACGCCGCTCATATACTCCAAAAAGAGTTGCAAATAACTTTTGTGATGCATGCAAAAAACAGTGTTTCCATAAGCATATACTATATAGTGTATAGGTGGCCATGTGGCATTTTCTGTGGCTTTTTGATGTCAGATCTGTTTACTGAAACAAGACTTGACACGTTAGTTATAGAGTTGCCACTTGGCAATCCACAGAAGAGGCAAATGGAGACATTTGACTGGATGTGTGCCCGGGCTAAGTTTGGATGAGAGGACACTGGGGAGGATGTCCATGTCGAAAGAAGAAAACCAGCATTGGCAAAGGGCTGCAACTGGACTGAGCATCACGTAGATACAGTACCAGAGGTTGGATAACACAGAGATCATTTGTTTCTGTGTGGACAGATACAGTAGGTTGGCTGTGCGTGAGTGAAACCAGAGTGGCTTTAAAATCTCCACCTGTTAACATGATGATATGGTGGCACCGAACACAATGTTTAACTTGTGTTTTGACTAAGCTGCCACAATTAGAAAAAAGTCACCAGCCACTTCCTCGTATGACAACATAGTGTCCACCAATCAAGAATGGGCCTGTCTGTCATCACCAAACTGTCTGGTGTACAAGTGCACATACCATAATGTCTGTAAACTCTGTGCACTCAAAATGAGGATCAAAACAACCACAAAACGCTGCAAAATACCCTGTAAGCACTTTAATTTCCTGCTCCCATCTTGAAAATGTGCGTCGATTAGTGACAGAACGCATTATCTGCAAAATACATCTCTTTCAGATCAGCCTTATTTCAGCAGAGTGCATCTGTCTCTAGTCAAAAAGCAGGCGCTTGAGTTACATAATGCATTTGCTTAGCTCGCCAGTGCAGTTTACATAGCCTCTTGTTTGCATATCATGCATATCTATTTTGCTGTTTGGTTATTTAAACAGGCACAAAACTCAAATACTTTTACTTGTATTTTACATACACAGACACACACACACTCTCACACACACACACAAAGACACACACATATGGCTCCACATCCTATTGTAAATCCCTGTTTAACTTTAAGACTGGATTGCACGAAGAAAAATTAATGTAATGTAAGAATAGTTTCAATTAGTCACATTAGTTTAGCAAAATCAGGTTAAAAATCAGTAAATCCAGAATTAAAATTAAGCAGAGCTCTGTTACACAATTAAAAACTAATCTATGTTTAGTAAATCCAAGTGTATTGATTTAAACTGAACTTAAATTGATATTGATTAATATGGAGATGCCTGCTTACCAAAAATAAAAAATAAAACAATAAAACAATTGGTGAGTTAAAAAAAAAAAAAGATTAAAAGAGGCAGGAACACTACTTTCAGCTGCTCTGTATTCCTTAAAATGTTACTTTGTTTATTAGTTATCTAGAAAAACAATAAACAAAAACAAACAGATGCTGTTGGGGACTTAGAAAGTTTGGTGTAACATAATTTAAAGTTAAACCATGACTTAATCAGACTTAAAAATTCATCCTTGTTGGTGCAACCCAGCCCAAGTCTTTGTTTTGTAGACATCAATAGTGATAACAGCATACTTTTACAAACAACTTACTATGATGTTGATCTTTTTTTCACTGTCATTTCTTTGAATACCGGTGGCCTAATTCTGTTCTGCATGCGTGCAGAAATCTTCATGAAACTTATCTTCTAAAGCTCATAGAGAAAAAAGATAATTCTAAGATAAAACACTGTCATTCACTGACAGTATTTAAGCTGGGCCACCCAGCACGCAATTCAGCAACATGACAGCACAAGCCTTTCCTTCCCGGGCGTCCTATTTTTGAGTATGTTTGAGTACGTTAAGGGACAGTTTTGGGCACTACAATGAGGAACCATGTGACAGGAAGGGCCCGTCGGTGACCCCGAGCATTCCAGGGGGACGCACGCGATATCAAAACAGATGGGAGAAGCAGTCCCAAAAGATGACAAAATTGGAAAGCTCTGGGTTATTTTTAACCCATCAGGCTCCCAGCTGTCAGGATGTAAAAGCCCAACAATGGCAGAGGTCTCCCTCGCTCAAACACATGCAGATGTTAAGCACACACGCACACACACAGAGCAGGCAAACACAGGCAGGAAAACATTTGTAGAGTAATTCATTTTGCCATAACTCACAAATGTGTGCGAGCTGTCACAGAGGGCGGCAGGTTTGCTTCAAAAGAATCTGATAACAAAAGCATTAAGCTGTCAGCTGCGTCCTTTAAAGCGAATCCCAAAGCCTCAAATAGTCTTTTTTTGCACAATATATGCATGTCATTAAGAAGGTTCTGTTCTTATTTTCACAGAAAGCTGTTAAAGCAGATGACAAGAGAAGCAGACAGCGAGGAGCGTGTGTTTGATGCGTTTACGGTGAATTTTTGGGGGGGACTTCCTTGAACCCGATCCCTTGAGACATGCGGACATCAAGCTTATACAACTCAGTAGAGAGAGCAGACCCAGCTTCCTAACCCCGCTGCATTCTGGGTGTTTGTGAAGACGCTGTTCTCTAACATTTGAAGAGACCAAAGTGTCACATAAACACTTCCTCGCGCGGGTTTGATGTGGTTATATGACAGAAGTGACAGTACAGGAGTAAAATTAGATTTTGATTTTAATATGTGCTCTTATTTAACTAAGATCAGTGATATGACTGAGTTTTATTTCCTATTTATGCAGGTTTTCCTTAAAAACATGCAAACCTGATAAGAATAATATTAAGCATTTAATTTTAACAGAAACTAGTGCACTGCATTTTGAGTCAGTCCTACATACACCATCATACTTGATGCACCATATATGCATTAATCTGCAGCTGTAAATTGTTCCTATCAAATGCAATATTATTGCAATTTAAAAACTACAGTGCCCAGCTGTCTTAGGTAACTACTTAGCCTTTAAAAAGAAAAACTAAAACAATATATTTACAACCCATTAGAAAGACTGACATCTTAAGGACCAAATAGACTTGTGACTGAGTACCACAGGCAGTGCAGGGAAACTGCAAAGTGCTGAGAGGTGTCTTGACAATAAAAAGACGTGTGACTTTGTCTTGTGGTTTCTCTGCACTTTAACAGGCCATTTTGCCTGGGTAGAAAAAATTGCACAACACAATAAGTGATGTAACTTAAATGCACTGAAGGGCATTTTTCTTTCACAAGAACTACACTATTTTCCATCATCAAAGATTTAAGCCTGATGGGATATTTGTTGAGTTTTTTCTTGTTTTCTAAAGAACAAAATTTACAGGCCAGAGCATCTCTGCAGCACTACAGAACTTGATTATAATACTGTTTTGTAACATGTTTTATCTTCGTCAAAAATACTGGCCCCATAGAAGAGGCTGATAACTATATTCATAGCTCCTGCAGTAGAGGCTCCATTTCAGCTGCTCATAGCTAGGGATGGGGGAAATAATAGATTCTTAGATGCATTGCAATTCTTCCTTGAATGATTATGAATCAATGCAGAAACATCAATAACAGGAAATTAAAATCCCAGTTCTCAACATGCTAATCACTGGAAACATGGCCTGTATGTTCCTTACATATGAAACATAACCAACATCAACATGTCCCAGTTTGTAAGAATCGCCTTTTTTGGTCTTATTAGAAACAAATAACATTCTTATTTTGAGCTCAATGAAGTCTCATCTGTCTCTCTTAAAATCCCCCCTTAGGAGAAAAAATGTGAAAAACAAAAAGGAAAGCAGGAGATCTTTTGCTGAGCTCATGGGGGTCTCAGAGTTTTATCCTCGACGACTGTATGGAGCAACAAGACTTTAATTTAACCACTGAGACAAATTTAAGATCTAATTTAAGACCACCAAGTTTTCTTTTAGATCTCACTGTTACCTCAAGGGCCGATTATTTAAGACAAATTTAAGATCAGTGCAGTAAGACAAAAAAGAACATTTTAAGATCTTAAATTGGGCTCTAATTTAGTTCTCATGCTGAGACGAGACAAAGGTTTGTCAGGAGCCAAATTTAAGAAGTATGAAAAATTGGTCAATGTCTCATATTGGTCTTCAATTAGGCTCTTTTATGTCTAGGAGACATAACATGTCATGTTTACATTCTAAAGTAGGGTACTTCTTGAGTTTTAGTAAGGTTTTTTGAACATGAGCAACTGTAGATGGATGCAATCTGAACAGCACCCACTGGCTTAAAATCTTAAAATCTTAATCAGAAGTGAATCATGAGGTGCCAATAGATTCACACCCCTTCTCATAGCCCACAGAGTGAGCTCCACCTGGGAGGAGAACACACGCACCCTCTCTCCCAGCCGCCTCACTTCAACCCTGATCCTGGATGAGGAGCCAAATTCAATGTAAGAGTATCCTCGTGGTGGGAGGGGAGCGACGTGGAATTAAGATAGCAGGATATGATGAGCTTGACATGCGACTCCTGGGAGCCAAGGGGGGGGGGGGCTGAAGTGGCCTCTTCTTACCCGTAAACTGCCTGAGATTTCCCTGCGTCCTCAGATATTTCCTGCTCACACACAGACATGCACATTGTCTCCCTGTCTAGAGTACAGACACAGACAACATATCACAGACAGCCAAAGACGCACACATACAGCACCTATTCATACACACACTCCAGTGTCTAAGGCGGTGCTGAATGGCAGTGCAGGTGGCGGCGCACTCAGCGAGCCAGACCAGGATGGAGTAATGCGGAAGCAGATTACAGAACATGTCAGCAAACATGCCTCGCTGCTAAATCAGATGACGACAGTGAAGATGAGTTTCACCGCTGCATATTTCAGCCTCTTGACAGCGAACACATCTCAGATGCTCTCAGACAAAAGCTGGGGTCAAACAGATGTCTCTGCGGTGAACGCCTAATTTGGTCAGGTTCAGTCAGGGAATTAGACTTGTAAATCAATTAAATACAGATGAAAATGTTTGCATGAGAGCTGGAGAACACCCAAAAGCCACATCAGATACTTCTGTAAATGATGAGATGTTCAAAACGCAATTTTCCCACCATATACTGTATATTCCTGCCGTGCATGCAACTGCTAAAGCACATGGCCTCATACATTGAGTACATCTGAGCAGCTGCAGCATGTATGTACCCTTAAAGCTGCACTTTGACTGCAAGAAAAGGATGTGATCCAAAGCCCACATCTTTTTTCTCTCAATGCTCTAATCACAAACAAGAATGTATATTAACTCTCTAGAGCTGTGTACAAAATCACTCCCTATTTACCATATAGCGCACTATATTTACTTTCAACTGCAACTATATTTTGTCAGAATTCTTTGTGTGAAATTGCAATATAAAACTTACTTGATTTGCATCTCTTCTCTCATGTTTAGGAACAAAGGGCATGATTACAGTTTCAGTAAACTTGGTTACAGCTCGGTGTGTGACCAAGCAGTCGGGGTGGCCTGTTAGTGCCATGCCTAGATCCTAGATCCTGACCTCAAAAATGCAAGTAATATACATAATGTTTTGCTAACAGTCCCACAACGTCTCATTTTATAGACACCAAAATTGTGCAACCCTATAGCAGCTCCTTTTCATGAGTCTTAATTTATTGCTCATTAAAGAGTAACTTATCATAGTGTTTTTTTTTAAGGAATAAGTGACTAATTTCAGCCTCTGCAAAAGTAGAAAGACACTGAGACACATTTTGAAAGACATATTCTGTCACAAAATTAATATTTAGATTAAATTTACAGCAGCTTCTTTTGGGTAGGTAAGCGTTTTGGCCAATTGGTCTATAAACATCCTATAAACATACAAGACTCTCATAAAATTGGGGGCACACCAAGAATTATAACTGTAAGAGTAAAAAAAACACTTGTGTGATGCAACTGTCCTTTTGTTAAAATGGGTTTGGTATCAAAAAAAAAGTATTACTCAGGAAAAGGCTTAGGTGCAATAAGGTATTATGGTACACCAGGGTATTTAGGAATCCAGAAGCTATGACTTTCAATACCGCCATCATGCATAAAGTTATGAGATACATGGAATTTGCTGAGGTTTTTTAATTGATGGAAAATAAAAATATTAAATGAAATTAATTTGTTATAATAGGGCCAATAGAAGAACTGTTTAGAGGTAGAACAGTAATAATTGTCTTATCATCTCTGCTGTACAGCCTTGGTCTCTTTGCTAATTAATTAAATATAACTTGATGTGGAATCATGAAAATATTGACACATATAACTTTATTTTGACATGACTTCTTCCAATTATAAAAGCAGTCTATTAGCCACATGGCACATCTATATCTATCTGCACATTAGACACAAAGCATTGTAAGCTAGACAATGTCATACATGCTATGATGGCTTCTCTCACCAGCTCTTAATAATTTCTTTTTTTCACACAATTACTGTCATATACAGTATACCCTGGTGACATGTCGGGAAGGTATGAAGGTAGGGAAAAAATATACCACCCAAGACTACTCAGGAACAGCTATCAAAGCCAAGGCATTGACACCAGTATTGAAAATTTGTGAACAAACCCAGACCTAATTGAATTATTAATATTTAAGGTTTCTGATACAGTTACTGTTCTCGGTGTGGACGGCCATTAAGACTGTAATTCTCCTAAAGTCTGTGCCAACAACAATCTTTCCATTGCTGTCTGCATTAATATACGTCTATGTTAGTTCAGTCAGTTAATAATATAAATCAGTTGGAGGCAGACACTCAGCCTTGAACCTTTTTCTTCCAGCCTCATTATTCACGACACGACTCCTCTGCTCCGATGCAACAACAGCTGCTACAAGTCGAGGCGACTTTCTGCCCGGATGTCGCTCAGCTGTCTGTACAGCACGGTGAACCTGTCTCCAAACAGTATATTACCACACTGTGTCAGCCATGTCAGCAGTTCATTAGATCCACAGGCATCGTGCCAAACTTATATCAGTTTTCACATGTTGTTTATGATGTGTGCACTTACCATATCCTGGACACACATATATATATACATATATTCTTATAAATTCCTGCATTTATTTTATTAATGTCCTCAGGAGTTATGAGTCTCTGCAGGGGCCACTCTATGTCTGACCCCATCCCGTCGGCATGTCTTGTTAATAAAAATCCTAATTACACTGCATTCAATACGCTAATTAGATGCTCCAAATTGTGTGAAAGTGGCAGGGTGGGGGAGGAATGTGATGTCAATGTGTACCAGACTTGTCCTCTGTAACCGGTGTCCATATGGCAGTGTCATAAGTCAAGCTGACGGGTCAGTATTAAAGGCAAGTAAATAAAGCTTCTGGAGAGTCTACCATTTCAGCTCATCAGCAGCCATTAATAAGACACAAATATCATTAGCCTCTTACAAATGCCACCAAGTTAGTGCAGAGAATCTGAGAGCAGGAGGGAGGGAGAAAAAGTTGAAAATGAAGAAGCAAGATGCAGAAAGTTTTTCTGTTTAATTCTCAGTTTGCACAAGCTGTTAAAAAGGGCTTAAAAACAGAACTTTTTCACTTATTCAACAAAGTGACACAGAAAACCTCTCAAAACAAAGCTCAAGGTGGCCAGCAGGAGGGAGAGAATCTGACATCTCTATCCAGAAATCAAACAAGTGAATTCAAAAGGAAAGTATTATTTATTTTCCCGACTTTGGGTTTTTGTTATGTTTGAGCTCCTGCTATGCTGACAGGTGAGCTTTCTAACTCTCCAGGGTGCCCCAGGGCATGGCACAAGAATGTGTTACTACAAAATCAATAAGCTCTCTGCCACACACAAATGCATAATTACCCCATGAAGGCGTCAAAAGCTTTTAATGCATCGATGAACTTGCTTCAGATTTCTTAAGAGCCACCTACACAGAGACAAAGTCCCACTTCCAGCCAAAACAATGTTGCAAAACCACACACACACACACTAAGCTACAGTACATGTGTGCAGGCTCCAGGTGTTTGTCATGTCTCGACTCAACTCGATCCACCCTGAACTGTTTTATCTTTGTTGCAATTTGCTCAACCTAATAAGCAATGGGTTATGCAAACAATACAGGCAGGACTGGACCAGCTCAGGGACAAGCTAAGGAGGGAAGCTATTTTGTATTTCCAGATGTGAATTGAGGTTTTAAGTATGTTTAAGCAACATTATGTAACTACTGTGCCTTAAAATAACAGCATAAAATCATTTTGATGCTGCACTGACTTGTAATCAGGTGAATGGGCCTCTGTCATTCCCACCCTGCACAACTGTTCTCACACTATGTAACTTCGGTAGCCAAGTCACGACAAGTATGTAACACTTAAGGCACTAAGTCACACACCAACAACTATGTCACTGATTTTGGTGAAACTGAATCAGATTTTATGGTTTTCCTCTGATGTCCTCTGGCTGCTCTGCCTCAACTCTCGCTGAATAACTTTACTAGTCTCCTGAAGGACAGTGAAGTTAACTCGTGCTAAATGCTGGACTTGCAGCTCGGAGCACCTGGGGAGTGTTGGTGTTTACAGCGCTAGCACAGGTGCTTTGAAACCCTTTTCCAATACACATCTGCTGCCTTGGCTTGACTCAGTTTGACTCAGCACATCAGCCCATCCATTTCAACAGGGCTACATGCTTGAAGGTGTGTCTTTAACTGATTCACACTTGGTTTGGAGTTAAGCAGCTGCAAAATAGTGGATAATCCACAGATATTCAGTTAGAAGCTACAGGAGTAGTGATAGCAGAACACATACACACTTTTAAAAAAAGAGTCGAGGCTTGGCTTTGCGCATCAGAAGAAAATAAGCAAGCTGTAGCTGCTGTTAGCTATTAGATCCATGATCAGAGTACCCTGACTTGAAGCTCTGAGCACCAGAGAAGTGTTGATATTTACACTGCTAGCACAAGAGCTTTAGACCACCGGCAGGAGGAGGTTTCAGGCCAAAGCAGGGGGTAAATGCTGGCAGGGAGTGGCCAGAAAGGAAGCTGGGCAAGCGGGCAATGTAACCAGGGCTCAGCCTCGACATCATGGTAGAAGCAAAGAGAAAAAGAGGAGACTGACGGAGGAAGCACAGAAAAGAAAAAGAGAGTGAACAAGCAAGAGGTCACTGTCCAAGAGTAAATGTCGGGCTGACTTTTAGGCATTGGTGAGAGCTTTGTGAAAGCCAGACACCGCGCTGGACTTGGTGTTAGACTAGTATGTAATATGGGCTGGCGTGCTATGTTTTGTTGCATTTGCTTGATCTTGGGCTGCATTAGCAAAGACGTCAACTTGCTTGTTTCTGATTATAAGTAATCTAATAACAAATGCATGTGTTCAACTGTCTATATTCATAACAGTGGCGTATAAGTGAACTGCACTCTGGAATTGGGGGTGCCAAATCACAAAAAAAAAAACTAAATCTTACACAATATTGTTTTACAGGTACCTCGTAGTTTGGAGCAGTGTTTTTAGGAGTGTGTCCCTGTTTACTGAAAGTAAACAGAGCAATTGTTTGTTTGTAAGAAAACTCTACAGGGCAGATTAAAGTTTGCACTGCTGCAAAGGTAGACTCTAAAATGGTTCAAATACTGAAGAGATAAAATCTTCTACTTCCCTATCCCTAGTTCAATTTGTCTTTGACCTGTTGAACCCAGTTATTTCCACTGAAAGAAGGTATCCTTTACCCATCTAAACCACCTTAATGGGCACCAGTAATCCTCTGCTTAGGCCACAGCTTAAAGAGGTGGAGGGGGGGCAACTAGAGCAAAACGTTGTGGAGGCCCACCAAGTCTGATCTAAAAACTTCCAGAAAAGGAGACGCTCCTTGCGCCCGGGCGTCCCAGGAATGTTTCAATAACAGCCTCAAACACGAGATGTGTGATATATGCAGCCAGCCTGAGGAAGAAAACCAGATGAAAAGACAAGAAGAGGCCGAGCACTCATTTAATTAGCTCACGCGGTCTGTGACATGCTCCTCTGGATATAAGGTTAATGGACTGTATGTCTGTAGAAAGTGAGACAAGCAACAGAGGGCTGAACTGAGGAGGAAATCACATGCCACACTTGCTTAAATTTACAATGAACAATGAAAAGAATCATGAGAACTAAACATGCACTGGCTGTGGACTAAGCATTGCAAAATCAATTCTTTTTGTCTACATCATGCACACATGCAAGTGTGCGGAAGATGCAGCCCAACTGGGATTAAGTGTTCCTCGTGTGTCATGTCCTCAGGAAAGGAAATCTCAGGGTTAAGACTCTCCCACTGGACTTCTGAGGAAGCTTCTCTTTTAGGGTAATGGTACCCCATGTTCCCTGACCTTGTCACTAATTGGTTAAACAAATAATTGAAGGAAAAACAGCAACAAAAAAATGGAAACCAGATGTGTATGGAAGCAAATGACAGCTGTAATCTATGAATTTTATAAGCAACTGAGGACCTAATTGGGAAACTCAGTCATTAATAAATACTAAAAATCCAGTGTAAGATTTCTGAGGATTCACTGGCAAAAATGCAATATAATATTCATAAGTATGTTTTCATAAGTATAGTGTACCTGAAAATAAAAACTGTTGTGTTTTCATGTTTAATGAGGTGTTTATCTACACAGGATGGAGGCCACCATGTTGCACCAATGTGTTTCACCATACTACAGTAGCCCAGAAAGGACAATCCAACTTTGAAAGTTTTGCGGCCACCATAGTTTCTCCTACACACTTGGAAGGGGAGGGTAAGGTGAGCAGTATTCAGTTGGTTAAAATCTACAACCCTACTGCTAAATGCCACTAAAGTCCTACGCATTGGTCCCCGTCTTTAAAACTTTCCAGTAAGCAGTTTCACTTTAGAGCTCTGGAAATTTTAGGGCTTAGAAAATTGGACCAGTCTCTAAAAACACATATTCAAAGTTAAAATGCTGACAGGTCAAAGTCATCAGGTATGGATAAATTCAAACCAAAGATTCTTCTGCCTCTTGCATTTTAAGGAGATTAGACACCTCAGTGTTGGTCCTTAAGATAAACATTCAAGTTCAAATTTTTCATCATCAGTTTTGGTGTTTGAACTTCACCAGTGACCTACTTGATATTTTGATTGGTCTTGAAATTTGATAAGGGATACCTTAATTTTTTTAATTATTAGTGAACTGACAAGCCCGATTCAGACCAAAGATTTGACAATTGGCACCAAGACAAGACAGTGTATTGTTTCCATAGCAATGCAGGACTGTAGCTGGATAAAATTTGTACCGTCTTAAAATATGAATGAGCACAGTGACATTGAGTTACGTCCAACAGTTGCTTTTTTAGAATTGATGAAATGCTGAAAACATAAAAGGTGTGTGCAGAGTGAGCTACAGTGAGCGGCAGACAGTGGTGGCGAATGCGAGCGGCAGCAGCAGAGGTTAGCAGTGAAGCTGACAGTTTGTGTCATACAGACACTGCTGTTCCTCAAACAAATTAATGAGGTGATGCCCTCTTTCCTCCATCCAAATCTCTGCCATTACTGGCAGTCTGTAACTGACTTGAACAGCTCACTTTGCGAGGAGCTGACTGGCTGTTGAAGCTGTCTTATGCCAAGCTGAGACAAGCCAGTTTTGGACAATTGAGTTCTTTGGTCTGAAATGGCCTTAAGTCAGGTTTTTGAAATAAATCAATACTTAGTTTAATTTCACAAATACATGTTAAGTTGCTTATAAGATTCTAATTATTTTGGCTTTTGTTTGTAATGAATAGATCTGACAACTACAGTTTTAACCACACAGCTCCTATTTTTTTCTATCTTTCAAATATGAAGGCTCATATTACTAGTGCACTGTCATTAAAGAAACCTGATCTCATTATTGGCACAACAGCCATAAAGGTAAAATGTCTGCACCTTCCGAGGAAGCAGGTGAAGAGCAGTGAAAGAAACCAAATACTGCACACTGCGCTCACGAAGTGTAAGATTTATAATTCCTGGTGTTTACATCTGGTTGGATCTGTTATTGGACTGTCAGAATCCACGGCTCAGACCTCTGCGTGGCCTTGAAATATAAAGATTTAAATTGACATTTATGTGAAGGAGAGGAACATTGAGAACAGGCTGTTCAAACTTTTACTGCTACCTTTCAAACTCGCAAGGCTTGTCAAAACAAGCCGGTGTCTGTGTGCTCAGGGTAAGGACACACAATTCATTTTGAAAAGTGGCTCTCAAAGATAAATTTAATGGTTTTGGACACTTCCGTCACTGCGTTAGCATGGGAATGTCTCGGTTGGACGATTTGTAGCTGACAGCAGACGGCAGGTTTTGGCGGTCTGCCAGCTTCCTGTGTATGTCTTTTACCTTCCTGCTTGACAGGATTCAGATGTGTGTTTTTTTTTAACTTGGTGTTCCTAAATATGGACGCCAGTATGGGAGCTAAGAATAAGTGACACACTTCAGACAAAAGCAAAGATGTGGAGTTGAATCCAAATAAAGATGCCTAACAAATCTGAACAAAAGAAAGCAGCTGAGTTACGCAAGTGATGCAACACAGAGGATTAACAGCGCTAACGCCACGACAAAATGTCAACATGCAACTTATTACTGGCAAAAAGGTTACCAACTGCCTGTGTCTTACAATAAAACAACAAGGTGCTGTCTCTGACGTGAAAGAGAGCAGAAACAAATCATGAGCAGACAGAAGGCCTGAACCTTGGGTGGACCTTTGACCCACTTGCTGCTGGGGAGGCAGACGAAGACAGCAAATGAAAGTCATTCTGTTGTTATCGGGTTCTTTGATGTGTAATACAAACCTGGCCCATTTTGGAACAGATTAAGAGGAGGCCAAGTAGCCCCTGAGGACCCACCTGTTGGTCCGGACATGCTACTGTTAGTGGCGCTATGACGGATTAGCAGTGAACTCCCCACAGCCTTACAGTACCCAACTAAGACGTGGGAGAAAAACTGTTTGCTTGATAGCTGGATCTCAAGTTTATTTCCACCAAGAGACTGTGGATGTCAATTTCTAGCTTGTGTGTTTTAAGTTTTTTAAGTTTTGTTATATCAAGATAACAGAATAATTAACCCGTCATCAAGAGAGAAAAAGGTTTGTTTTACCAAGACAATGGAATAATTAACCCTTTACAAAAACAAAAGTTTTGTTATCTCAGAATAATGAAAAAAATAACTTCTTATCACAAGTCAAATAAGTTTCCTTATCTCAAGATGACAAAATTATGAACTTCTGATCTCAAGCTAACTACTTTCAAAAAATAAGTATGTTCTCAGCTTCCAGTGGAAAGATGCCATTAACCCAACACTGACAATATTATCACTTTATGTGGTGAACATGTTAGCAAACAACTGCTTATTTAAACTTGCAGCATATACAGAGCAGCATTAACATTTATGTGAAGTCTTGTTTCTGACCACCTAATGAATTTATTAAATATTTACTACAATTTTAGATCTGCTTTGGCCTCCTGCAACTGCTGAGTGACACATCTGTCCATTTACCTGCTAAATGCTGCACTACATTCTCAACCCAGCTTACCTGATAGGTTTGTCTGTCTGCTGTTTGATGGAGGTCATTGCAACTTTCCCTAGGTCAGTGTAGTATATATTGAGTTAGGATTAGGCTTAGGGGTTAGTACAGAACATAGAACCTAGGAGTATATGACCCTTGGAACATAAAACTTAGGAACATACTGGAGACACACCCTTGTTTGGTTCTGGACAAGTAGCATACAGTCGAATTTTAGAGTTTTCAGCTGAAAAACACAAGACAAAAATATTAGAGTGAATCAAAGCAGTACAACTGCAGCCAGAAAACCAAAACAATGAGCTGAAAGACGCTAAAATGTTCCACAGAGCTGAGCTGAGTGACTATTGTTTGTATGTTAGTCACAATAAGCAACCTCTTTCACATTATACATTACTTTACAAAATATTGATCATAGCAGCTTTAACTTCAGTTGGTTGGAAAGTATCTTATCCTTATAATACTGCTCTGACAAGCATCAAGATAATGCATCCATACGCTGCTTTTCTACAGTTTTCTTCACTGATTACATTTGCATCCGAGTCTTGCTGTTGTGCTTGGTCTTGATTTGTATATTAGTTTGTTATGAGCACAGATCAGAGCATGAACGCTGGCGGAGACAGACTTGAGAGGGGACAGCATACCAAAGAAATCCACACCGCTCTTTGCCCCTCTTGCCCAGGCCACCACATCACGTGCCCTTTGCCAAGGGAAAGTCCCTGAAATGAGAGGGGACGGCTCCTCACGTCCAATGTCTAACTTTAAATCAAACTCAAATATATATATACAGTATATATAGATCCAATCACCTGAATTTGAATGGAGAATCAGCTGTAGGCATTTGCTCTGTCGCTGAAATGTGAAATGTGCTCCCCTTTCTCATGTCTCAATAGTCAAACATGATCTACTTTGAATAGAAACTGACTGACTGCTCACAACAAATAAAATTAAAGATTTTGCTTGCCGTGCTGAGACAAACAAATGCTTCAGTAAATACATGTGATTAGCCAGGAAATGACATGCAAAGCAACAAAGCCACGGCAACAATTTTAGGCCTCTGTGAAGGGCATGGCATTGGCTTCTTCCTGTGTTAAGGTGACAAGTATTATCACAGCAGGATGCCACTCGCATAACAGGACGAGGCTGTGACCCCTATCAGCCTTTTATTCTGCAACTATGTAGAGCTGAAACTGTGGCTTTCTTCCTGCGTTTACTGGATACAACTAACAGTGATTGATGCGATACATCCATTGATTGCATAGTCTTTAAAATGTCAGAAAACAGTGAAAAATGGCCATCAGAGTTTCCATGAAATCTTCAAATGGCTCGTTTTGTCTGACCAATAGTGCAAAACTAAATGTCAATTATGAGAGGTAGCGGAATATCACATTTGAGAAGCTACAGAACAGCAAATGTTTAGCATTTTTCCTTTAAAAATGCCTTGAACGATTATCAAAATAGGTGCAATTCATTCTCTGCTGACTGACTGCTTAATCTACACCCGGTTTCAGTGCTATCTTTCTATCTGATAGACAAATACAGAGGAAGTAAGCAAGCAAAAAGGAACCCAGACCATTTTTTTTCTACATTTGCGTTTGCGTGCACACATCACTGTATTTTTCTGTGCTTTTGCAGCGTTGCCAGCTTGTGTGTGTCCATCACGAGGGGCTCACCCGGCCAAGCACCCGTGCATTGCCAGCTTGGGGGATCAACACCTTAAAGTGTGGTAGAGCTGGACAACAATAGCCCCCTCTGGACAGAGTAAGGGAAAACAGCTCTGCTACTGTAGGCCACACTCGCAGCACGAAACACTGTACAGCTGAGTACAGTGACCTACATCTCTTACTGAAGCACTTTCTGCATGAGTGAATCAGCTTGCTGGCTGGTAGTATTGCTGCTTATGAATTAATTAATCTAAAACAGGCACATTAGACATTAGACACCTTTAAGTTATTTGACGGTGTTTGAGGATAAAATGATGTGACTGTCCTCACAATCACAAACAGAAATTTGAGATAGTAAATATGTCTTTGGAGATATTAAAAAATAAACAGCTGCATTTTCACAAAGGGAGGAAAAGAACAATAGCTCCTTAGAGCAACTTAACAATGCCTACGTATCAGTGAATCAGGTCATTGATTGTCTCACTGCTTGTTAGTGACTTCAAATCCAATCTCTGCTCTTCGCCCATGGGCACAGTGGGGTAAACCATTAAATAAAGCCCCATTATCTCCCTGGTGAGCTCGGTCGAAAGTCTCAGTAATAATAAGAAACACTCTGAACCCACTGCATCAATGTCAGTGCTGGGTCAGCAGCAGTCACAACAGGGAGCATGATGGAAAATACAAATGGAAAACTACGCCAGTGGCTTTATAAATACACCAGAGGAGGGAAGGTCTGTTCTGATTGGTGACCGGCCTCATTAGGTTGGATCACAACCCTAAAGCCCCTGATTGAAATGGTCAGCAGCTGTCCGCTTTTGGGGCAACTGATTGGCGTCAGGGCGGCGATGCAACGCTGCCCTTTCGTTTGAGGTTATTAATGATCTATAACTGGAGCCATGCTCTCTTTTGACACATGGATTTGGTATTAAAGCAGTACTAATTGAGTTTTTGGACCACTTGGGTACCGAAGAAACAAGCTATAATCACAACACCGACATATTATTAACTTATAAAGTTGATTTAGCAGATGAAATAGTTGCCTATTTAGCCATCCAGCAGACACATTATCATGATCATTCATGGTTAGATCTTTGAAAGGATTTGCCTTCCCAGTATTTTGTTTGCGGTGTTAAAAACCAAAGTTTCCAACACTGAAAACTGTCTCATAGTAGGACACACACAGATCTTCAGGACAAAGTCCTGAAATGGTCAATTTAGTTTAAATGCATTTAGCTCATTTCACATAGATCTAACAGGGTTGGTTACTGATTTTTGGTCAAGTTTGACCTCTGTAACTCAAAGTCATATTTTTTTTGTTGTTGTTGCTGGCTCATGAAGAATCTTTCAGAACAGTCTGATCTAGTAAGGGAGAGGAAATGGCTTTGCCAGTTGAGCTGTACACTACAGAACCAGGACATTATGACTCGCTCCACGTTCACTCTGACACTCTGTCACTCTTGGTCCCCAGAGTGAACCGAAAACTGCCTCTGAGGCTCTAAGGCTCTAACACCTCAGTAAGCAAGAACGCCTGGCTTCCCTCAAGCGTGTGTGAGCGTGTGAAGGTTTGATAGAACAGTGGCCAACCAGCAGCGACGGAAGTATCACAAAATGCAAATTCCTCTGTTCCCTGCAGTACTTAAGCTAGCACTGGTGAGATAGGTAAATGTTGAACCTCGTTTTCAAACAAATCCCTTTATTATTGTGACCACTCTGCTCTGAGATAGCCAGTGTCACCTCTGATTTAGCTATGTAAACAAAGAAATATTCAGTGAATTCTCTCCAAACTTGGACAAGCTTAATGAGTTATAGATCATATACATAACAAGTTGGGTGTGAGAAGGTGTCTGTGTAATTTAACCTACACCAGTCAGTTTCTCTGTGAGTTATGTAAAGCTTATGCTAAATGGGGTCCGTGTATCTAAGACAGCTATCATCCAGCAGGCACATTACTTGAGGACTGGATGTTCCTTGCAGCCTGAGGGAAGCGCTTTGTTTGTTGAAACGGCAAACAAATTAAATACACCATTAAAACAGGGGAAGACCACGTTCACATTGCCACTTAACCCCTTAACAAATACCTCATCTTCTTTTTGCATGTTTTGCTGATTGTTCAAAATTCTATTCTCATTTTCTTCCTCAAGGTGCAAAGAAATGATTTATGATTCCTATTGTTTTCTTTAAAGAAAAAACATATGCATACTGCAGTGCATGCAAGTGGTTTTACAATAAACCAGGAACCCAAAATGAGGAACAAAGACCTGAAAGATGCCATGTTACTTTAACTCTGACAGACTGCGAAATGAGTGTTAACACCAGCACAAAAACAACTCCACACTGTGACATTCATGGGCAACTGGTTATCTGCACCAAAAACATCAATAACTACTTGAGCGCCTGATTCATCTTTGACTTTCTTCCAAGATAAAGGATGTTCCTGAAAGACAAAAAAAAAATATATACGTCTTCTAGACCTCAATAAAAATAATGATGACAGCCAGTTGCAGTTAACTATGGTACAATTATCCGTCAGGAAGAAGAATTCAGAAGGATGAGTCTTTCGTCTTGTTGGTTGTTGACATTACTTTATACTGAGATTTCTACACTTTTCAGACCTAGCAGAGAACTCTGATGTTACCAAGTTCTTATCAAAGGTGACAACTGCTCACATACAACAAATCGCCATCCTCCCTGCTTTATTTCTACAACTAAACTCCAGCTCCTCTTAACTCTGGACCTGGTCTTTTGAAGATCCTAAATCACAAGAGAGCTGCCTGACCCACCAAATGTTAAACCCAATCCCCACCCACCCACCCACCAGGTCTCCTCCCCCCGACCACTCACAGCAGGGAAAATGGCAGCTTTGAACCCTAAACTGCTTCAATAACAAGAGCCTCACAGCCTCTTCTCTAAATGCATTTACCAGAGCAAGAATTCCCTGCATTGCTATTGCATGTGTGTGTGGCAATTACAGGAACAAACTGAAGTGTGTGTGTGTGTGTGTGTGCAAATATACCTGCAGACAAACATAGTTGTTCACATGGACAATCATCACTCAACAATGTAACCTAATTTCTGAACATGTGCTCATCCTAGAGTAAGTGTCAAGACTGAGACTGTTCTTCTCCACCTGTGCATGACGGCCACCTCTCTGAACTGCTGCGATTCACACATGTGGTGACCACACAGACATTGTTGCAGCTGCAGCGCTGCTATTGGCAGCTCTAGCTTTCTACACTGAGTTTACAGAAAAGTTTTGAAGACAAGTGAAGAGTCGTAACCAGAAAGCAGTGTGGAAACGTGCACTGGAAACTTTCACATGAATTTTTCACATCTGTGACATAAGGCTGTGTGATGTGGCTTGTAAATTATATCTTGATTTTTTTAGGCTATTCTGTGACAGCATAAATTCTCAAATAATGCAAACATGTGATGATCTTATAGAATATGATGTAGTGCTGTAGATTAAACCACGTAGTTAAAAGTAGCACAACCTTAAACATCTACAGCAGTAAAATGTAACATATATATTAATGCAGCAGTTATATTGATCCAAAAACATATTAGTAAAACACTAGCAGGGACCATTTTACTGCAGAATGAGCAAGTAAATAGATTTTGCTTTAACTGCTGTAGTGCAAAACTGACTATTGGTCATCAGTAACGTGAATATAATGAGTTAACTGTGTGACTATTAACATGGCCACCAAAATGAAAAGCTGAACCATAGTTTAGCATGTAGCTAAAATGCTAAACTACAGTAATAGTAGCACCAGTGGAGAAGAGCTAATTTAAGTTAGCTTACATTAGCTACTGGTCATACCAGACCAAAGGCCCAAATGCCAACTTAGACTGTAGCAACACAACCTTTTAGTGTATTGAATTGAGCAATGGTGTGTTTTATTCCCTATGGATTCAACCTTCCATTTGTAAAAAGAACAATGTGTTATTTCTTCTCTTAAAGGTTAGACAGTCACTGCTTTAAAGCTTTAAAACGGACCTGGAGATTTGTGAAAAATGCAACACACCTCAAAAGCAAAGATTAAGGGCATTTTAGTACGTCACAGCAACACAATCACAATTCAAGATTCACTGAGGCAGCTGTTAATCTAGAAAGGAAACCCTGCATATACAGGAGCTACACAAACACACACACACGCAGATTTGTGTTTTCCTCTCCTGACACCAATAGCAGTGAAAAGGCAGCTGACCTTTCCAGGGAGCCGGCTGGGAAATGGGTAACGCTGCGGTCATGTTTACTGACACTGTATTAAGTCACCACTATCTTCATTGTTCACAGGGAGAGAGGACTGACATCGTCCCTTTACACCATCGAGCTGTTGTTGTGGGAATGGACAAGTGTGCCTTTGCCTTATTAATCAATAAACTGTATATCCTCGGTTTATTTTCAGGAGCTGCTTAACACTTGTAAACAGACAGTCATGAATGCTTAACAGCTGTCTGGGATGAGCTTTATTACTTTCTCCAGCAGCCTTAACAGACACGCAGGCAGGCAGGAGTCAGACGTGTTAGATGAACATGAATATATAGATGAGTCTATGGGCCTCCATTTACAGAGCTTTGCATGTGTGTTCTGTGTCAATGTTGGCTGTGCAACACAGAACTCATTTAGTATTTGTGCAAACAGCCCAAAGCGAAAAAGCATCAGAAAGTTGACACTTTAAATTTACCTTCATGGGATTTCACTCGAAACCATTCAAAAAAAAAAGAATACTAATATTTGCATCAGCGTCACCTTTTTGAATAATCCTCGATGATCAGCCTTAAGGGTTTGTGAAATACAACGACATCCGCTGGAGGTAAATGTTTCACTAAGACACTATATGTAAAACCTAGGATGTGGTTTTAGCTTGAAGGTTGATTATTAGACTTAGACTGGAAATGTACTGGAGCTCTCAGCTGCACTTGGTGGCCTTCATCAGTCGGTGTAGCTTGGTGAGGAGATCATGACAAGTTTTTCTTTCCAAAGGATGTCATGATTCTCCAAATCCACTATTTAATTTGACTTTTGAATTCACGGTCATTCCATTCAATTTAATTTTTTCACTGATGGTTATGCCATTGTCAGACAATAGAGTGGATTTGTAAAGATCAACAGATCATTGGCTTTATGACTAACAACTGTCATTTACATGTTAAAATTATTATTTTCTTTTTAGATTTTTGCCTTTATTTTGATAGTAACAGCTGAAGAGCAGACAGGAAAAGGAGTAGCGAGAGAGGGGAGGACATGCAGCAAAGGGCCACAGGTCGGAGTCGAACCACCAGCAGGTGCAAAGGAGAGATAGCCTCAGTACATGGGGAGCACCCCACCAAATTCTTCTTTAAACAGGTCTTGTCTACATGATATCAAGTGTGATACAATGGCCATTCTTCTTCAGACATCTGCTGTAGAGATGTCAGTTTAAGTTAAAGCAACTGCACTCCAGTGACAAAAACATCAATTTTTGCCTCTCTGGCCTACAGCTGCTGACTGCGGCACTCTCAGTACCGGACAAATTTCAAAAAATGTTGTCCTTATAGTCACTTAGACACAAATACATTAAATCAGGGTCCAAGATGTGGTAAATAATGAGCTTTAGATGTGCCACTAGACACAAAAATATGGGACAATAGGGTCCAGATTAAATAAAATACAAAAATTACGCTTTAATCTGTTCAAAAAATCAAAATCCAAAACCACCAGTTCAATGTTTTACAGGGGGTTTGTGCCGGACTGTTTCTTGGCCCGGACCAGTAACTTCCTGGACTCTCCTCTGGTTGCCTGGCAACTGGTCTCAGCCAAGAAACCGTGTCCTGACAAGAACACAAATACACATATTTCCCAAAATGTCAAACTATTCCTTTAAACTCTAGCTTGTGTTTGAGGCTCTTTTATGTTTGGAGCTTAGTTAAGACAGACAGCAGAGTTAGAACAAACCATCCGGTGCATGAAAAGAAATAAAAGGCTTAAAGCACAACTGTGCACAAATCTCTGCAGGATTGGACAAAACAGATTAGTAAGAACACTGACATGAAAATATTTATCAATGTCCACTCCGGTTACGTATCCACCAGTTACAACAGATACCTTGAGTAATGTTTGACCTTCGTCATAGACGCCGTCTATGTTGCTGACAAAGACTGAGGTTGTCTGACTGGATGAAAGCAAGTGGTTTTCACGGTAAAAGCAGAACCTCAGGGAAAATGAAAGGAAATTATCATCTTTAAAATAACATAAAATAACACTAACCACCACTAACAGACTGAAAACACATGAGCATTTACACTAGCGATTATTTTCATTATCATTTAATCTGCCAATATTTTTATAATTAATCGTTTTGTCGATAAAATGTCAAAAAAAAATCACAGAAGATGTTCATGACTATTTCCCAGAGCCCAAAGCGACATCTTCAAATTGCTTCTTTTGTCTAACCAACAGTCCAAAACCCAAAACCTCTTCATTTACTATCATAAACGACAAAGAAACGCAGCACATCCTCACATTCAAGAAGCTGGAACCAGCAAATGTTTGAAAAATTGCTGAACTGATTAACCTGTTATCAACATATTTGGCAACTAGCGTCCTTTGGATTAACTGATGTTTGCATCCCGCAGCTGTGCCTTATTTATTTGTTTGTTTATTTAACTCATTTTTAAAAATCACAACCAGGGACATCAGCTGCAAATTAGCATCAGCTATACCCCTTATAAACATTATCTATGTTGCAAAACTTCTCCCACAAAACAGTGTTTATCTGTTTTGTCCTTGTTAAATAATCATATAAAACAAAAGAAAATGCCCTTAATATACATTTTTCTCTCCATGTCTGGGCCTTTATTTAACTCAGTTAAAGCATCTGACATGTAAAGCCTGTTAAATGAGCAACCAATCAATACTGGCTGGTTAAAACAGATGCAAATAGATGGAAATCCTCCTCTCATTAGGTTATGTCAATAGCACAATTTCAGAGGGGGGTCACCTGTGGCCTTCTGGCAATGATTAGCACAACACCTCCAAATGTAAACAGAGAGCATTTAGGTGAGCTCCTGTCAGTCTAATTCATAGATATATATGGATTTGTCTCATCAAGATGTATAGGTTTCCCCTCCACAACATCCTCAGTGACACATGAAGGGCACCATTACAGTAAATACTCATGCCCTCTGTGAGGATGCATCCTGCATTCCTGTCATGTCATGCATTCCTCGGCAATGTAGAGAGGAGGAGGGGGGGAAAAAAGGTGAATGTCGACATAAAATGCATCACTTTCCATTAATCCCCCCCCCTCTTCCAACCCCCCCGCTGCAGGGTATTCCTCGGCTTTCCCCGAGAAAGCCACAGGGAACAAGGGGGGGGGGGGGAGATGAGGGGGGTAACACTGTACATGCGTAAGTAAATTGGAGACACTTGTATCCGACATGGATTTGCCGCTTGCTTACCTGTCGTGGCTACATTTGCAGCATCAGATGTCTGGCTGGGTAGATCATTCGAGTAAGTGCACTCCAAGCCCAGTACCGCATAGATGACGAGTCCACGTAGCAATACATTCAATACCTTGTGGATGTAACTCATGGTGGAAAAAATGAGGTGAAAATCTAGTCTTTTTCGTGTCCGCGGGACTGGAAGATGAGGGGGGGAAATCCCGAGCACAGAAATGATATAGAAATATGTCACACAGCAATAGCCAGTCAAAAATAATAAATAAATAATCAGTCCTTTTTTTAAGCAGAAGTAGAAAATATGTGGTGTCACCTGGAAAATGCACCAACTTAACAACAAAAGGGGGGGGGGGAAATTCCCGCAGTACAGTACAGACTAGTTTGCAAACCTACCGGCTGCACTGTCACAAAACCTTACAGGAGCGTGAAAAATACCAACAAAATAATAGTTCATGGTGGGTCAAACGACAAGCCAAACTACTTTGCGAGGAAGACAGGCTTAAAAAGGAAAAACTGCAATGGTTTTACTGGCTGTTTCACAGGGGAGACTGCTGCGAGCCACAATACAGAACCCCATATCGAAATTTGCCAATTTAAGAAAATTAACCGCGTAGTGAATACAGCTAAAGGAGCAAAGCACATGCAGCCTATCTGAAGGAATTCCCTGCCCAAAACAAAAACACACACAAAAATAAAACAGGAGCTTTAAAACAAGAGCTTCAATTAATAATAAACGCCGTGTTAAAATCCTCACGTAGGCCTGTGAGTTGGAAGAAAATAGTCTCTGTACTTCCACGTACAGTATACAAACACCGGGGACAGCTTCAGCATATTGAACGTCTCATAGGTCCGCCTCTTCACACGAAAGTAGCAAATCCCATCGCATCAAAAAACACATTCGCGTCTTCTTCCTCCGTTTCCTCTAGTTAATCCTTCTGCGACCTATATCGACCGCACACGACATCCGCCTACTTTCCAAATGAAGTTTTTAAGTCAGGTTCTCGCGGCTGCTCTCCTCGCCGTGATACTGTATCCTCCTGTCATATTAGTCGCCGGCTGATGCAGACGGAGGGAGGGAGAGAGCCGGAAGTCACTGTGCAAAAAAATGGTTTGTGCGCGTGCAGCCCGGTCAGGGCTCCACCGGCGGCGTTTTATTTTTGTTTTTTTTTTTTTAAAGAGAAATTCACCGGGGTTTCACCTCCGTGTCAACACGGCTTTCACCCAGTGGTGATGGGTTATACAGCTAACTGCCACCGGGTGTTTTAGCCCCTGCTGGGGGCGGAGGGGAGCCGGGAGGGGGCGGTTTAAAGGGATTCTTGAACCGTGTCCCAGACAGAGGAATCCTCCTTAAAAACTTGGGGTTTTTTTTCTGTGTCGGGGTGACGCGGAGGATGACACCCGCTTCATTGTTCATCACGGTCTCACTCCTGTTCTGTGCAAGTTTTCCTCCCGGCGGAGCGCTCTCATTGGCTGCAGTGTCCCAACATGGCAGAGCCTGATTGGCTGGTTCAGACCAGACTTTTTGTGTCTTTTTTGAAGATGCGCACCGCGGGAAATACGGTGATCTTGATGTGGGCTGCTCATTCTGGCAAATGGATGTACGTCATTTATTATGGATTTGTCCCCACTCCTAATTTTATTTTATTTTCGGATTTCATCAACAACAGTGCAGTATATATGTATATATTATGTTTTACATTCAAATATTAAGTAAACAACACAAATAGTCATGATACATAGTATTTGTTTGTGAACTTACTGTGTGTTTACATTGATGTTTTTAATAAAATGTTATTTTAAAAAAATAAATATGATGTTAAGGGATACTACCACTGTTTTACTTTGAAGCCATCTGCTGCCAATATTATTTATTTTTGCAAGTACAGGGGCATAACTACCACTGATAATAATAATAATAAATGGGCCCAACCCACACAACTCCATACTACTAATACTACTTATAATAATAACTACGACATTTATTATTCTTTTGAAGTTGTTATTGAGTTGTTATTATTATGACCAAAAGTATGGATAGAGTATGGAAAAAAATAACATCAGAGACATCACTCACAGCCGCCCAACTTTTACTTTGGTGTCTGTTATCTGAGAAGATAGATGACAAATAGGTTGTGTTTTAAAGAATAACAAAAATGAGTATTGTAAATGAAAATAATCTCATTGGGTTCACTGCATGGCATGCTATACAAAGTTACTGACAGAGATGTAGAGATATAAACATCAATATTTGCCCAAACAAGGATTGGAAACAGCAGTTTGTCAAAAAGATCTCCACTCAAGGTCCACTTAAAATCAGTCTGCTTAAAAAGTAAGAGAGTAAGTGGACCTTTCCTTTCCAAAACAAAACAATAAACTGGCATGCTTTCCATGGCCATGTTTTTTTTAAAGCCAGGGTTTTCCCATACTGTGTCTCTGGGGACTGTCAGAGCCATCCCTTCAAATTGGGTAAAGTTCATTTAAATATTTGTTTATTGGCTTCCTCGTGTTAAAACAACACTTGATGTTACCGTGTCAACAAACAAGGAAGACCAAAGGATGATTTTGGCAGCGAAACAGTAATTTAGTTGGTTCAGTCAAAATACAAATACAGTGGTGAACATCTTTTTCACAAAACTGTTTTCACTAGAAGAGCCTTGCCTTCAGAGACCGTGTGTTAGACGGCAGCCCTGATTAAAACAGCACATCTGTTCCATCTGTTCTGTGAGATGGCTGCATGGCATACAGCGAAGAGTAGACCTGATTATAGACTCCTGGTCTGTGATCCCTCACTGAAATAACCTGTCCAACTTTCTTACTTTTACTTTTTCTTTGTATACTGAGGGTTGGTGGTCTGTTGTGTCATGAGGCTTGTTTGGCCTGTGTTTAATGATGCAGCATGCTTAACTGAATGACTTTGATTTTAAAGCCTCTGACATATTTCTGAGAAAATACTTGAACTTGAACATCACATATTTAGGTTGCGCTGAAGATGGAATTTTTTCCACATCATTTATTAATTCTTGGGATTTTATCTTAATCTTGTCCTGACACCTTCAAAATTTTTTCTTTTAATTAGATAACATCTTTTTTGGCACTTAACCTTTATTTCAACATGCAACCATATAGAAATGAACATATAAACATACTATAGGTCAAATAGCAGATGTAAGCAATGCAAAAGACCATCTTATTTGTGTTAAATTCATAAAGGTATCACAGACATAACCCTAACCTCATTCCAGCCAATATATAATCACCTATGTATATGTAACTGTACACTTCTACCTACACCTGGTAGGAAACTCTGAATATTAAATGGGAAAAAAATGGGGTGGTCAGGAGCTGTACATGCACATATACACATAAACAAGAGACCAATTACATGTACTGCACCAGTCGAGCACCTCCCCACCACTAAGACGATGGAGGGTTCGTGTCCTTGATGAGTCTTGATAGCTGCAATATTACTAGTGTCCATTCAATGTTGAGGGCATAATTCCTTTGGGGTTTGGCTGTTACGTTTTCCATCAAATAAACATTTTGCCTCCATTGTTGTACAGTTGGTGGCTTTACATAACTGTAATAATCTTTTCTGAGATCAGCACTAATGCCCCAGGCAGATATATCTGTTTTTTAGACTGTCTATCCTTTAGAGTCTTAGAGATAAGTCTACTCCCAAGATTTGTTAAATCTCCACCTGAATGTTGCTTTAATGTTGATATAATTTGGGATGATCCCAAAAAATGTGGGTATGGTCTCTGATCTTCCTTAGATACATATTCAAAAATAATTTTTGTTATAATAGTTATATGTATTTCATATACATTTAAATGCAACATGAGAAAGAACAGTAATCATAATATAGACATTACACAGAGCTCTGTTTGTACTGTGCAATTTATTATGGTTGAATCTAACCTCATAGTTATGTCATTTTATATCGTCAGTAATCAGAACATCAAGCACAGTGCTACCGTCCAAACATTTATTAAGGTCACTGTACTCGATACAGCTTTCAACCTCAGAGCGTTGATGGACAGAAGGCATATCTCCCTGCAATGCAGCCCACCAGCCACCAGGAGGTTCCTCTGTGTGAGCGAACCACACAGCAGGTATTAGTTGTCTCAGGAGGAACAGACTTCTGGGTGGGGGGCTAAAGGGGGTGCATGATAAAAGCCGTGGGAGTCCAAGTATAAACAGGTGGCAGATGTAGCAGGGACCAGGAGAGAGGGAGAGTCGAAAGAGAAGAACAGCATAATTCGATATGAGCCCGCAGAGGGGGCAGCAGGGAGGAAGGCAGCCAACAACGAAGGAGGAATAGAGCAGATGCTACATGTAGGAGGAGGGTGGTGGAGGAAGAGGAGGAGGGGGCAGACAGTCCCTCAGTACTGCTACCTGTCATTTAGTCTCCCTGCCGTGTCTCGAAATGCCTTCCAGAATACAGTACGCCCTGTCCAAATATTTACCCTGTCACACAAACCGGGAGAAATATTCAATTAAGGAGGAAGAAAGATCAGACACACTGAGGCGAGACTTGACTAAAAAGCTGTCAGACACTTCAAGGTCTAAGTCTTTTAAGGTTTTATACAATAACACGTTTCAACAAAACTTCATTTTATTTAAAAAAAGTGTTATTTGAGGTCACAATCATGTGTTGGATGAAAAGCATTGGCATTGACTGACAAAGAATACTGTTGTATAACATAAAGGGGAAAAAAATGATTGCCTTTAAATCAAAGGTGACAAACACTGTATTTTCTTAACATTACAAAATAGGTGATTACATTCAGGAATTTAATGCATAATTTAAACATGAAAAACAAGCTTAAAATGTTTAGAATGAATTAAATAAATACTGGCACTGGAGGTGCAAAATGTTTCTTGAAGGTATATTTTGGATTATCTGAAGTGGGGTTGTAAGATGTACTGCAGTGTTTTAGACACAGTAGATGCTGGCTGACATGCCCCCAGTTTGGAGAAGCAACAGGAGTACCAGCAGAAGAAGCTAAGCAATATAATGCTGTGGACAGGGTCAGCAACAAAATTAATTTTAGCCACCTAAAAAAAGCCCCATCTAAAAATAATCAGTTTAAGCATATGCTATATGGAAAATATTTTCACACAGCCTTTTCCAACATATATAAGCCAAATATTGCTCTTTCACCCACAAAACTCTTGCAAAACCAGTAAATCTGACCTCACAGAATATAGGAGTTCCTTGTCTGCCGCTGCCTCAGTCGATGAGTTTGTTGGTGTTACTGTATGACTTCAGTGGAACCAATTTAATCCTTTAAAACACAGAAGTCACACAAAAACACTAAAGAAGGCAATTCCTGAAAAACTGTGCTGCTGGCTGCTGAAAACCTGACGCTAAACTGCATTGCTGGGTTAACAAGCTGAAAATACCACGAACGCATGAAAGATGTTGAATCTTTTAAGGTCAGTTGAAAAGCTTTTGCTGGCTTTGATTTGTGTGTAGAAGCAGTTGAAGGAGAAGGAAAAGAAAAGGTCCAAATAGTATGAATGGGATCCACACAATAACAATAAGCAACTCCTGTGTTGTGTGAGCTAAAATGACTGTTTTTGCAAAAGATGTTTGCTGGAGCTTATATAACGGCAGTTTCCCGCTGAAAAATCTGTCCAACGGCAAGGTACAGTGGTGAATATATTCTAAATATAGCATAACTTAAACTGATACATTTTTTTAGGTTGCTTATTTTTTTAATTGGCTAATATTTGTTTTACTGCTGAGCCTGTCCACAGCAGTACATTGCTTATGGTCATACAGCATTACAACCCCACTGAAAAAATAATCCAAACTATCCCTTTAAGAGTGCAGTAATATACAATTTCTTCATAAATACCATTAATCACGTGCACACACAGCAGCTTCTAATCATTTAAGTTACCTATTAATTCAGTTCATGTTTTTTGACTGTTTCTTTCGACACACTCCTCCTTCATCTGCAGCAGTGTTATCTAATAGTGTTATAACAAGCAGGAGCTACAGGATAAACTGCAACAGCTAATTAACACTTCATTAGCCAAGCTTAGAGACGTTACTGTTGTCCTCTCTCACAATGCTGCTATCGCAATACAATTACTGCTTCATGCAACTCATCGCCTAATGAGCTGCTCAGCTGACCGAAGCACCGCTGCGCAGATCATCTTTCCCGCAGAGCATATGGCTTAAGGAGGTTAGTTTAACCTTACTTGTCTGTAGGCTATACTTACATACTGTATAATATCTAATAACATGATACAGGAGATTCACTATTTATGGTGCATCCATGCTAATGAGCAGTTTGACTTTTTTTTTGCTTGAACCAGTGCAAGATGAGGTGTGCAAAGCCCGTGTAGGTTTTTGATATGTCACAGTTTAGCCTGGTATTTCTTGATGGATGATTAATAGAGTCAGTGTGATCATGACATTGCGAAGTGGCGTTTTTTGTTGCTATCCCCCACGACTCGTACGCTGTGGTTTCCCATGCTCCTCAGATGGCGGTGGCAAATAGAAAGATCTGGATGAGCGGCATGACCTTCAGAGTCGAAAGGTCGGCAAGGACAGCCTGCAGTGTGTATGTCAAACAAAACATGCATAAGATTTGTCGTCTACATTCATACAACCCTCCTGACCACACTGTAAAAAAAATCACACAGGAATTTAGTGGAATCAATTAATATTTGCTCATTTACTTCACATAAACATCACTCACTCTTGAGACTTGGGACAAAAGAATATTTTGAGGTGTTTTGATTTTTATTCTTCAACTATGATGGGAAAATTTCAAAAGATCAAACTCTTGGCTATTAATTATGTAATGGGTCAACCTCCTAGTGATTACATTTTTTATTAAATGTGGACGTCTTAGAGAGTTGACAAAATGTTAAATTTTTCATCTCACTGGAGAGAAGTAGTGAGTAGCCATTTAATTTTTAAAAGCTGCTAAAAGTCCTCTTAATTGTAATCAAAATGCAGATTTTTAAATGACTTATTTACCTTTGATTTAGAAGAGCTACAGAGTTGACATGTTATGGCTGACACATATCTGATGGCAATATTATTTAAAGAAGTTGTTGAAAGAAAGTTTACCAGTGCTTAAGCAGTATTCCAACCTTTTTTTTCAAAATAGGAAGTGAGACAGGGGAGCTTAGGATATAGCTAACCCTTTTTATGGTATATAAATCATGTTTTTGTAAAAATTATTTTTGAGTTGACAGAATTCTGGGACACAACTTTAAAAGGCCAACATTTTCAAAACAAATCACAATAAGAAAGTTGTGAAGCAAACCAAAACATTTCATAAATTATATATATGTTTCATATATACACATCCTTAAAGACAACATTTTCCCCCAAAATCAGAATTAGTGTGTTGGTATTAATAATTTTTAAAGTTTTTTTTCTTTCTTTTTTCTTTTTTTTTTTAAGTAGGACACGGTTTGTCTCAAGAATGAGTGATATTTTAATTATTCAAGTTACAAATTGCATTTTTTATTAAATTTCTTGTATTTATTTTCAGAACACTTGTAAACATGAGTGCTTCTAACTTGATGGACTTGAATGATCAGTTGAATAAATGTAATGTACTGAATTGAATCAACTCATTAAATTAAGTTTGTAAAGAAACATGATCAGCATATTAACAGACTTCCCAACATGCATTCTGTGAGAGAGAAAACTCTCATTAGACCCTTCTTTTTTTATATAGTTCCTTCAAATTCAGTCAGCTTAAAATTTTGATGCAGTCTGCACATCAACTTTTTCAAGTTAAAACAAGTAGTTTATTTTTACAGTGCAGCAATCTTACCTTAGCCTACCAAGCCCATGAGAAGGGCTCTGAAGCACACACCCTCCCTGCTTCTCAAGAGACATATTTCAAGTTTTAAAAAAAGCACCATACAGAACGCTGTGCATAATGATGATGCAGGATCCTTGGGAAGCGACAATCCTTGCTTAAGAGTACACCCGCTCCCCCGCTCTGTCCTTTTGGGATTGGTGGGAGATTAAATTTAGGGACCCTATCGTGTTTAGAGACGGGGTTTAATATTTCAACGCTGGGCCCGAGGTTCTAAATATAAGATAAGGAGCAGTATGTTATGATATCTTCTTCTCCCTCTGCTAGGGCAGGTGGTAAATGAGCAAGCAAATAGTGCCGGCTAGCATCTTAGAGGAGTAGATCAGCCTGTCGTCCCATGTGTCATATTGTAGTTTAACCCTCACACCCTCAGGGGAAGGGGAGAACAGGGGAGGAAAGGAGAGCGGGTGAGGCAAGTCATTGTATGGTTTACTCTTGGTTTCAGTCATATGATAGTGGGATCACAGTATGGGAACAGTATACAGTGCAGACATGCACAAGAATTACATGACTGGTTACTGTAATAATGCAGTATGACAGTGCACACTGTAAATGCACATCTGCTAACTCCACCTTAAAGTTTATTGCAAATGCCTTCCACACATTGGTTCAACTTAAAAATATAAGTTAAATAAACTTAGAATTAATAATTACTTAAAAGTCTTATTTGAGCTTTATAAAAGCCAAGTGAGTTAATGGAACGTGAGAAAACATGTTCAGTAAGCAAAAGATATTAAGTTGAACCAACAAATTGGATTTCCTTTTACATTTTCTCAATTTGACAAATCAGCTGTTCACTTCACACTAGGCATGCTGGGAAGTCTACTAACATGCTGCACCTGCATTCTAAAAACAAATAATGCTTTGTACTAATTTTTACCAATTAAGTGTCAAATGAACATAAATCATTTGCAAAATATTTTGCTGCTATTTTTATGTACACAGCTGTGCACAATGTATGTGTTGTTAATTGGTCTTGAACTAATTATAATGAAAGCATTAGAATTGGGTTTATTAATTTAGGTAAAATGAACTTAAAATTCAAAACTTGTCAACTTCACATTAAAAAACATGTCAGTCTCACAAGGGATAAGTGTTTGTGTCAAAAGAACGTAAAGTTAATGACAATCTCTCACTCAAACCACTTTTAAACAGCTTTTACACTGTGTATACTCTAAATAATTTTGAAAAAAAAAAAAAAAGTTAAATGAACATAAAATCATAAGTTATTACTTAAAAATATCCAGTCACAATGACAAACAAAACAATTTGCAATGCAAATCTCATTGTAATAATGTGATTTTGTTATGTTATGTTTGTTTTGTTGAACAAGAAAACAGCTACATGTGATAATGTAGAAACACGGAGCACTTTTTTTTTTAGTTCATTCAACTATCTAAATATATGCTCACATGCATGCAATGTATGTATTGTTCGGTGGTTTTGAAATAATAAACCTGCATTGGCTTTGTAGATTTTAATAAAATCAACTCAAAATCAAAACATCTTTATATAAAATAATTATGTCGATCTCATCGGTCAAGTGAACATTAAGTTTTCATGTTCTGACAGTCCTGAACATTCGTGTGGATTCAACACTAAAATGTTGTGTCATGAAATAATTGGGGTTTACAGTGCAGAGGATGCACTCATTTAGCTACTGTGTGTTGCATAAAGAAAAGCATCTGTTATGGCTTGTCCAACAGTGCATAGGCTTTGCGTGTGTGTTGGAATATGGCGGCAGAGGACTTAAGGGTGTTGGCGGGGCTGACACACAGGGCGGGGTAACAGGGTGAGCGTTCTTAAGTGTCCAGCCAGCCATTTTTTCAGACATGTGCATGCAGGAGACTGGGTTACTGGTACTGGCTGGTCATCAACGGCTATTTACGGCCTTCCAGGAGTATGTGGGGGGTACAGGGACTGGAATGAGGGTTTCAGACACACAGACACACACACAACCCTAGTGTGAGACGGACGTACCTCAGCTGAGGCCAGTGACGTCACTTCCATCAGGTTCTCGGCGCGGAAGGCAAACACAGCTGCTGCTAAAACTGCAGGAGGAGGAGATTTGAGGATGGGGGAAGAGAGGTGATGTGGAGGATGACATGTGGGGAAAGAAGAAGGGAGGAGGTTAACATAGAGAAAGATAATGATTGGAATGTCAGATTATAATTGTATGGTAATAAGTAATGTGCTACAGATGAAGGTTGTCAATTAATCAAAGTAAAGCACAGCTTGTTCATTCAAGGGGGGGAAATTTGACTTTTGGTTATTGACTAACTTTGTTTCTAAAGCTTAGGGAAAAAATTGATTGGTTTATGTGTTCATTATTATTTATAATTTCTGTTGCTACTCTGGTTTCTGGTCTGTTTTTCTCTACTTATACATATTATTGTGCATGACACATTAAAAGTTAAAAACAATATTACTTTTCAATACTGAGCAAAATAACTTTCAATATTACAATATTATGATTTATGTCATATATTGCCTTCACTAGCAGGTGCAATATTATTTTTTATAACTTTATAACTTACTACACAACTACTTTTTCCATTTTAGCTCATTTAATTTACTTATATTACATCCATTGTTATTCTCTTAGGTACTCTTGTGACTGCAATCTCTCACAGAAGAGTTTTCTTCGGGATTAATAAAATTAGCAGTATTACCTGCCACTATCTCCAGTGAGTCGTATCCCAAGATTCGGTCCCAGAGAAGAAGCAGTTGGTCAGTGGACAGATAGCCAGAAAAGGCCCGCACCATCCACTTAAAGGCAATACGCAACCTGCAGACAAAAACATCTGTTTGTGATGTCGACAAATTTAAGACTTCAAGAGCTTATGAGGAGCAGAAATAATACTCTCAAAAGTAAGTAGAGTTCAGCTGAAACACAAACTTCTTTAATTTGTGATCATCACAGCTTTTAAGGCTCCAACAATGTGTTAAGGTTTTTTTTTTGTTAGGAAATTGTGATTCCAATAAGTCACCACAAGATGGCAGTAGCTCATTACAAATACAGAAAGTGTGTCTGAGTGAGCTGCTTCCATGTGATTCCTTTACTGTTTTTAAACATAAAATAAAAAGATCAAGAGAAGTAAAAAGCTTCTGTTATGGCTGTTTAGACAAGTTGTGATACTTTGTAACAGACCAAGATAAATATACTGTATGATTGCTATGGTGCTATGGACCTAACAAGGTAGAAATGCTGTGTTAAAGACAGAAATACTGGACTTTCCTCATGAAAGTGATCTCTCTAGGATTCATCACTGCAGACAGGCACATGAGCAGGACAAGAACAAACATGTTTTCATGGTAATCAAAATTGCATAAGGAACTTGTCATTCAATATTTGGTTTCATGGATACTGACATTAATCTCATTGTTTTTACAGTCCAAACTTCCGTGAGAAGTTTTTTGTTTTCATGTAACTGCATGTTCAACAGTGTGTGTGGCCTAAATTCCAACGAAAAATAAAAACAGCAACACACTCACTTTTTTGGTCCTAGGTCAGTTTTTTAATTAATTAATTTATTTACTGAGTAGATGAATAGTTCAAATCTGTGGATGAATTAACCTTTTAAAGGGTAACTTTGGAATTTATCCCCAAACGTTTTTATGTGTAAGGGACTAATTGAGGCAACAGTTTTTGAAATCAGTCCAATATTGAGGGAGACTGCAGTAGCTGTTGAAACAGGCTGAAATGTGATCCTTCTGGGCAACTCTGCACCATCAAAGTATCTGACAACATTTTGGAAAGGATCCCTATAGAGATGGATCCTGAGTGAAAGAGAGGTCAGACAGCAGGGAAGCAGCGAAGAGAAACCGTGCATACACAGAATATTTTCACACCTACCTAACAGAATAAAGGGATTGTTTTGTCTAATCAACTTTGGTTGGTGTCTACTGGAGCAGTGGGAAGACAAATGGAGTCTGATTGGTTGGCAAGAGCAATAAAACAAAGCATATAATGTTGTCAGACACACAATCTGGGCTTGTCAGTGACAAAAACAAGCACTTTTAGTGGATGTACTTTGCCAGCAGAGTTGCCTATAAGGATTATGTTATGAATGAGTTTAGCTTATGCTGGCTGCAGAGCTCTCTCGCAAAAATGGACAAAAATATAAAAAATTGTTGGCCACACTAGTCACGTAGATACAAAAACACAGGAAAATAGGGTCCAGTGTTGGTATCACACTTTTCTGGTGTGCTACACAGGACCCCACAAGCAGGAGACTGAAGCAGTTTGTACTCACGGCTGCGCCCCAATCTGTCGGAGGTGGTAGAAGAGCTGAGGCAGGTGGGTCTGGAGCAGCCGCTCAAACTGCAGGCACAAAGACACTATACCCTGCAGGAGCACATGTGCATTTTTAAGTTAAATAAATAAACGTGTGAAAGTAGATGACCAGACACACAAACAGAATATTTTGATCTTAATGTTTGGCAGCAGTCACATACCGAGGGAGAGGAGGAGATGGAGTGCAATCTGAAGAAGTAGCGGATGTACATTTCCCTGAATACACTGTACAGCTTGGATGGCTCGTTGTACAAGAAACACAAAGGTGCCACTGTGTGACAAACAAACAAATCCACACACACACTCCCTGTTATATCTTGCTCTTGCAGGGTTTCTCCTGCAGGTTTAGTGTGAGAACTGAATGTAAACAGGTGCAAAATATACTCACCATACATTGAAAACCCATGAAAAGGGATCACACCTGTTTAAATGAGATTTTTCAGTCAGAACAGTTTACACACAGGCTTGGTTGTATCAACAAGGATTTATTTTTAAACCTTATTAAATCATTGCTTAACTTTAAATTATGTTGTTCCAAACTTTAAAACTAGTTTAAAATGAAGAGAGATTTAAGTTACTTCAACCCAGATAAGTTTTGTGATTTGTCTCTTCTTTCGTCACTCCAGTTGATAACTGTCTGCAAGTTGCTGCTAGCCAGTTTCTTTTATCTTTACTAATAAAGGAGGGGAAATCAAATCATCAAATCATTATCAAAGAGTTTGTCTGCTGAGATCATGAGTAGACTAATTAGGTTAGCATTAACTAACTTTTTGTCTAGCTAGCAAACAATATAATATTTAAAATTTTAAGATAGCTAGTAAACAATGCAAACATTTTGCACACATCTCCATATTGATAAAACAGTATTTAATCTATGTTTACATCAATAAACACAGATTTACAAAACAGAGATTAGTTTTTAATTGTGCAACAGAGCTCTACCTAATATTAAATCCAGATTTACTAATTTTAAACCCAGTTTTGCTCAGCTCTGATTCAAACTAATCTCGCATTAAATTAATCTTTGTGGGTGCAACCTAGTGTAAACATTTATTGTATTATTAATGTAGAAAAGCAATATATATTTTAGTTTTCAGACAAAAGTTTCACAGTCAGCCACATATCTTGTTGTTTAAAAAACTTAAAATATAAAATGTATGATGTGAATGTGAAGTTTTAGGCTCACCATTGGGAGGATAAACAACAGCACACTCCTCTTCTCCCACCTTTCCTGTTAGACAGACACACAGACATCAGTAACCTGGACTGTGGGTGTCATATCAACCAGATATGAAGGTCATCTGAGTGAAGAGTCATTCCTGGGAGTCCATGTGATGATGATGGTGTGTGTGTGTGTGTGTGTGTGTGTGTGTGTGTGTGTGTGTGTGTGTGTGTGTGTGTGTGTGTGTGTGTGTGTGTGTGTGTGTGTCCTTGGTGAAGAGCTCTCATCTTACCCTGGATGTAGGATTTGGGAGGAGTGGCACTGTTGTATTTGAAGTGATCCAAGACAGCCGTGTCCCGAGAAAAACACAGTAACACCTGGGAACACACAGGTTTGGTATTAAACATGCTCACACACCCATACACACACATTCATCTGAATAAACTAAAGATAAGTATCCTTCCCTGACAACGGATAATAGAGACAGTAGTTAATACTACTTTTTTGTGTGTGTGTGCGCTTGGGAGCCGGCGATGACCTTAAGCGGCAATGCTTCCTCTTCAGTAAGAATTCTATTAAAGCAGCCCACCTGCAGCCAGCGTTTCAGGATGAACTGAAGCAGACGGTAACAGAGCCTCGAGTGGCTGCTTGTTTCACAAAATGACCGGATAAGTGGACACGCTTTCCATCCCAGTCCCATTTCTGTCTTTTTAAGAAGCAATTTCATTTCTTACCGGCCACTTCAGATGAATTACATCGGGGAAAAAATAAGCTGCGGGGGCAAGAATGGGACTGGCAACCATTTGTACGAGATTACAAAACAATGAGGACTATAGTATGTCTCTAGACTGCCTCCTGCATGACCTTTAAGTGTACCTGCTGGGTACAAAAACAGGCTGATTTACCATCATACTTGAAGTGTTTTTGTCTGTTTGTGATAAATACTTGAGGGCACTGGGAGGAACTGTCTCCGGAAAGAGTTTAATAAATGCAGTTTATCTTTCAAAATCATAAGAAATCAGGTTTAAACAGGCTTTTGTCCCCTGATGTCACAGCACAGCACTGTATGTTTGATCTACTTAATGTAGTCCAAAAGGTCTTTCACTAAGTACAAACCTAAAAAGGTGGGACACTCTGTAAAACGTAAATAGAACAGAATGTAATGATTTACAAATCTACTAAATGTGTTACTGTTTTGGAGCAACATATGCTGCCATCGAGACTAAATCTTTTTCAGAGCCATCCATGCTTATTTCAGCAAGACAATGCCAAAACACATGCTGCAGGTGTTACAACAGTGTGGCTTCACAGTAAAAGAGTTCGGGTACTAGGCTGACCTGCCTGCAGTCTAGGTGCCTCATTACAGAAAACTTTCCTGAGTGCTTGTCAAAGATAGGAAAAAAGATAGTGCTTGTCAAAGATAGGAAAAATCTATCTTCCTATTACTGAAGAAATTCCTAAACTCACGGCTGTGTTCTATCCTGTCTCAGGCCTCATATTTTATCTTATTATACTTATGAAATCCCAACTAGAGCTGTAAACTTAATTCTCCCATCGGTGCTCGTCCAGTCATGCCTGTGTATGTGTTCTGAATGTACACAGGACAAGCATCTATCCATTACAACAGCTGTCTCACTCCACTTGTCACTGGCTAGCTGCTAAAATGTGCAAGAAAAGAGCGATGTACAGTTACCCTTTCATGAGTCAGAGGAATTAATCATGTTGTTAAGTCATGGGGGAGAGGAAACCCCTCCTTTTTGGGAAGTTTTCTTCCCAATTGTTGGCCCAGGATAAGGACTTGAACGGACGCAGAAATTAACTGGCTTGATAGTCAATATTTATCATATCATGATACAGTTTGAGTAACATTTCAATCGTTATATTTGTGGTTATGTTGTTCCCCATCTTCACTGCCATTTCTATACATACCTAACAACAGTGGTGGTAACATTATTGGAGTTATTTTGAATTTAGGACAAGCTCTGTGTCATCCTAACTAAAGAAATTCCTCAGTTAGGATGGGGTTCTGTAATAGCTAAATTACTACTCTAAGATATGATAAGATGTTTTCCTGAATGCAGTTATGAAACATGTTTCTATAACACCAAAAAACCTAAACTGAGAGAAGGCAGGATTTCAGACTTACAAAATACACAAATGCACAAAATACAACAACAGAGACCCTGGACTGTTGAGCGCCTGAAGTCACGTATCAAGCAAGAATAAGAAACTATTTCATTTTCAAAACTTTATCAGTTGGTGTCCTTATTTCCCAAACACTTACTAAATGTTGTGGGACTTGGTGTGGTAGGTATCAAATTCAGAATGAGTGTATATTTACAAAAACACAATAAAGTTAACCAGTTTGAGCATTAAATATTCTGTCTCTGTACTGTATTGAATTTAATATAGGTCAAAAAGGATTTAAATACAATGTCCCAACTTGTTTTGGAATAGGGGTTATAATGAATCATAAATGTATCACAAACAGTCACAATGTGACTTCTTTTCTAATATTTCTAGGAAACTGCACCTCTAAAGTGTTATAGACTGTAACAACACCTGCGTGAATCCACGCTCACACCACAATGAGTGGATTCTTTCACTGCCTAGTGAGTTTACCATCAGCCAATATTGACAGAGGAACTAGAGCATTGTTCTTGCTACACCTGCGTACTCATCGGTTAGCCACCAAGAAGCGTGACATGTTAACAGCTGCCGAATTAACCGGTTGCTGAGTATATATGCACGTTTATCAGCTGAGCACCAAAGGCAAACAGTGCAGTGACTATCATAAAAGCTTATAATAACAGGTTGTATCCCCGTCAATGTAACTGTAGACAAAGAGGAATGCTGTCGTGCTGTAACTGTCCTTACGCCAGCCAACCAACACAAATTTAAATGTTTGGGTTGTCAAAATGATTTATCGTCAGTGATTGTATTTAATATTTGTGAGAGTCCCTGCAACTATGTTGAAATGCTGACTTCTTAAATAGTGATAAAATTATATGTGTTATATGTTGTATGTAAACTGTATTGAGCGATGAAGACAGAAACTGAAATGATAACTCACAATAAAGAAAAAGCCGCTCTTTGTCTCATGTGGCATGAAAATCCTCGTTCCTCTTCATGGAAGGAACTTGTAACCTGTAACATCCAAACTGTTTGGGTTTGGATGTTTATTCAGACTCGTGCAGGGTGCGTTTGATTTGATGTTAGCAATTCCTTCTGATCACACTAACTTTTCTTTCTCTGCCTTCCCCCTCTTCCCTTCTCTTGATATCTGGTGTGTTAAGAAATCCAACCATTGTGAGATGTTGCTTTTTTCCTGCTTTTCCAGTTTAGCAGTATGGTTTTCTTGGCAATAGTTAGGGCCACAAGTAGAGCTATTGTGATTTATGTTGAACATAAACATGAATTTACTTTTTTGTTGACCACTTTATATTGTTTGTATGGTTTGGTGTCATTTTTTCCTACTGTTTTCATTAACTTTACGTTAGTTCTTCATGGTTCTCTCCTGTAACTTGACTGGATGCTGCCAGATTGGTTCAAACAATCTGGGGAATTAAGCATCAAGTGGGAATGGATAGATTTTAATAACTTTTTAATCTTTGGGTATGAAGTCTAAGTGAAGTCACAAGTCTTTTCAGTCCAAGGTCATCAAAAATTTGTGATTCGAGTCTTAAGTCCTATGATTCGAGTCCACACCTCTGCCAATAAGGATTTGGGATCATTTTAATTGAAATGTGATTACAAGTTTGGATTGCTTATAAACATCAATAAACTCTGAACCACACCCAGACAATCCTGATACAACAGATTAGTTTATGTCATGATAAAGAATAACTAAAGATAGTTTTTTCCTTCAACTTTACCTGTGATTGTTGCTCATTTAGTTGGGGCTATGTGATGTTACAGAGAAAAACTTTAAGTATGAAAGTTTTTCTGGGGCTTTAAGCAAGAGTGGAGGGACGGAGAGCTGAACTGTGAGAGTCGACTCTACCTGATAGAGGAAATCTTCAAACACAAAGTAGTAGTCGTCATTACTGGCGGTGAGCTTCACATCCTGATGGGCAGAGCAATTGGGAGGCAGTTTTATTTCAAATGTCAAAGGAAAATACACCACAAATGTTACAGCTTTTAAATTATTTCTCCAATTAGAATTAAAAAACACTGCTGTAATTGTATACAGAGATTGTATAAACCTTATCAGAAAACCCAGAAAACAACTGTGATATCAAAGTTTATGTTATGCAGGACAAATGTTTCAGAGCTGACCAAATCCTGCAGTCTTTGTTACTGGAACGTGGCTATGCATCTTCATAAACATGAACAGCACCAGTGTAGAGAAGCGTACCTTATAGATGAGGTTGTCCACCAGCAGGTCATGTTGTATGACTCCAGCTGTTAGCTGTTCATAATGCATCACATCCTGAAACAGCAGAGATTCAACATGTTTTATGTGAAATAACTGGCATAAAAATCATGATATCCAGAAGAGCTCAGCACGTGTTGTCTTTGTTTATAAATTAAGCTGCTGACAAAATGTTTGGTTATGAGGTAGATGTTAATCCTATAATGTGAGTTATCACTCTCTTCACAGATGTTGCTAAATCTAAATCTTATGTATGCATTCTGACGGTGTTGACAGGAGGATTAAAACAAGCTTAATGGATGGCTATCGTGTTTCCGACCACATGGTTAAACTCAAACGCATCTCCGGTTTGAGACGCTTATCATAAATGAACAAAAGAACAGGCGACAGGGTGGACGGACTGATAAAAATGTCCTCTGTGACAGCCGTGAAGCGCCTTGGCAGTGATCAGCGCTACGGATGTGAGGAGAACAGAAACACAGATGGTCATTTTGACAGCTGAGGTAGAACATTGAAGCCGTCATTGGTAATATGGACAGCATCAGTGGAAGAGACTTAAAATAAGTTGTACTTAAAGGGAGAGTTCAGATTATTTGAAGAGGGGTTGCATGAGGTACTCCGTTTCAGTGCAGTCTGTATTTAGAATATTTTCACTGCTTTACCTCGTCATCAAGACAGCCTTTTCCAACAGGAAACTCTCATTATATAAGGCCAAATATTGTTCTGTCAATCTAACCAAAATCCATATACAAAATCTGTCATTTTACCTTGCAGAACATGGGATTTGCTGGTCTACCACTGCCTCAGTCAGTTAGTTAGTCACACAATTACAGAAACAAACTAAAAGATCAAGGCAGCAGTAAACCAGCAACTCCTGTGTTCTGAAAAGGTAGAATTAGTAAGTTTTCCAACAAAGTTTTGTTTGTTTGAGAGCAATATTTCACTTATGTCTGAGGTACAACAGTGAAAATATTCTAAATATGGCGTACACTCAAACTGAGATAGATTTTTTTTAGGTGTCTAACATACATTTTGTTGTTGACCATGTTAACATCAGTGCATTGCTTTGCTTCCTACATCAATAGTCTTGCTGCTAGGGATGTCAATGATTGATAATTAATCGATCTTTCACCACTAAGAGTTTAACTGATTAAAAATGTATTAACCAATAATAAATCAATTGTCTAGAAATGGCAGTAATTGCACCTCCTTTGACATTCTTCTGTCTGGTGGAACCATTTGTTGAATAAGTAAACTTCAACTTATAATGAGAAAAAAAACAAAGAAAAAGATGAAAATGAGAAAAAAAAGTCTGTTTACAGCTTATTAATTATGAATAATTAATAGATTATTAGCATTTTCAACTATCGGTTATGGAAAATGCACAAAATTTGCAACCCTATCTGCTGCTTCTACAAACTGGGGGCATGCTGACCACCACCAACTGTAGGTAATACACTGACCGTGGATAAGTACCTCATACAACCTCATTTCAAATAATCTGAACTATCCCTTCAAATTGATTATATATCTCGGAACTTAGGGTCATTGCAGTGGACTGCTTCTACATCTGTAAAAGATAAAGTCTATCTGAAATAAGGCAAGATGGGAGACAGATGTGACACCATCCTAACTCTGACAAAAAGATGATTTATTCAGAGAACAAGGTTCTGGTTTACGTAATGATGCACTCCTCAAAAAAACACTGAGACAATGCACATACCGTCCTGAGCCAAGGCTGACTGTTTAATGTGTTTGCCCTTGCGCCGTCCAGAACCCTGCTAACACTCTCCAGGCCTCCGTCAGGTCCCCGTGACTCCCCCTCAGAAATCAATCTTCCCATCACAAGCATTGTTTTATCGACTTGGCCTCACCAGGGGAGACTCTGGACTCCAGCGTTTACACAGCTCTTTGCCACACAGGCGGGCAGCTGCTCTGTTTGGGTTAACTGAGCTGAATTGCCATTATTTGATTATCTTACCATTTGTACACGCGGAAGAAGCTAAAATAAACAAGACAGGGGCTAATACGCAGATTATGTAGGAGTTGTTGGTGTCCCATATGTTAGTTTTTACTGTACAGGGTAAATCGAAAGATACAAAATGAACAACGCAAGTAGAATATTCCACTGAAACAAACACACACCCGACCATTAACTATGAAAATTACTGCAGCCAAGATCCCCACTTTGTAGTAAACAGGCAGTATGGGAATCACTGCAGCTGTGTGTGCATGTCTGCGTTATAACAAACACTGACACAGTGTGGAGTGTGTTTGAGTGTGTGTGTATATGCATGTGGTACCTGTGGCTGGTTAGTAGAGTTAAGGATGAGGGCCCAGAGGTCCGCGCGGAGCCCAGTGGGACAGCCCTGCCTGCTGTACTGCTGTGCTGCTGCACTGTCCTGCTCCACGACCACTGGACCACAAAGTTAGACACAAAAGTGTACAGTGTCATACAGAAAGACATTAAAAGAATATGGAACTGGTGCTAGGATTATCTTAGCTTAGCATAGTGACTAGAAGCAGGGGGAAACCACTAGCTCTGCCCAACATTAAAAAAAAATATGTCTTGGCCAGGAGCAGTCACTTTGTAGAGCCACTGTTGCTTGTCTGGCAACCTCAACATGATGAAAAGACTCCAAGAAGTCATGCCAAGAAATACTTTGGCACAAACCTCCTCTTGTAAAACAACCATTTGTGCAAACAAACAAGACATTAATTAGGAAACTTTACAGGTGCTGGTAGGTGGATTTGGAAACCTTTGGACAGAGGCAGGCGAGCTGTTTCCCCCAGTTTCCAGTCTTTACGCTAGCTTTTAAGCTAGGCTAACCATCTCTTCACAACCTCACTTTCAAACCCTTTAACATCCTAACATCTCTGTAGAGTAAAAAGGCGCAAAGAGGTGCGAAACTTAAGTGTCATGGGGTTAACTTACAAAGATGTGAGCTATCTTCTCATCAACTCTTGACAAGAAAACAAATAAGCATAATTTCCTAAAATATTGAACTATTCCTTTAAGCCACTTGTCACACAAACTAAAAAAAGTTACTGGTTTCAACTTCTCAGGCCTGTGATTTGCTGTTTTCCTCGATGTTATGTCAACATAAATTAAACATTTTTGGCTCTTGTCCTGTTCGACAAACCACAATATTTGAAGAAATCATCTTATGCTCTCGGGAATTGTGGTGAGGGCTTTTCACTTTTTACGGACTAAATCAGAGTTTTGAAAGTGGGAAGTGGGCCTCCCCTGGGGGGCGGCTTTCAGTGCATTTGGTCCTTCACTTAAGAACCAGAGGTGGTGAGAATTTTCAGTTGTAGATTGTGGAATATTTTGGCACTAAAAATTACATTTCTCCCCTCCACTGATACCCCTTCAGCCTCTTAATTTTCATCATTAACACGTGCCTGATCACACTTTGTTTTTATTTGTTTATATTGTATTTTGTTGTTTGTCAAATGTTGTTTGTGTTTTTATCAAATTATTCCATGCTTTTATTAATTTACTTACATCCTGTTGTGTGTCTGCAGTTTTACTTGATTGTTCCTGTTTAATTTTTAATCTCTTTGTAAAGCACTTTTGTCAGCCCTTTTTTCAATGTGCTCTAAACATAAACTTGACTTTGACAGTATATCTTAACATTTAGCTTGATTGTCACTTGTGTAGTCTCACTTTGAAAACAAACTATAAAGCTAAAAACAAAAAACTGTAGAAACAAAAAGTGTAACATCCTGAATTTTGCCGAGAAGTATGCATGTGGCTAACAAGAATAAACAGAGAGCCTCCTGATTTGTTGACAGAATGACATAATACATACAAACAGCCGGGTCATCCAAAATGGTACAGAGCCGACTGAATCAGCTGGGAAAATAAGCACCTGCACGACAACAAGCCGGCAGTTCAACTCCAAAACTGTTGAGAGGTTTGTAGTTTTTCCAAGAAAACTTGGAGAACGTGGCCTCCATTAGGACAGAAATAAAACATCTTTCAATGGGGACCACAAATATGTCAATTAAAAATCTACACGAACAGGCAAGCCACAGCAAAACATCCACATGTTTGGGTTTCATGGTCTTGCTCTAACGTACACACAGGTTCACAATTTCATTCTATCCCTCAGAAAATGTATAAACAACAAAAAAAAATCATAACACAGACATGCCCATAATGGTGATTATTATGTAGCCTTCCTAAAAACACTCAGGCACATGCTGGAAACAATCTCTCCCACATGTCCACTCTACCCTAAATCTCTGTTGTGACAGTAGCCAAAAACACACAGCCCCTTGACTTAAGGTGCTGGCCAGTCATAACATAAACGAACGCACGCCTCGCCTCTTAAATTTCCTATTTGAGTGCACTTAACACTTGGCCTTGAATGCAACTCGCAGCTCAGCAGCCAACACACAGCCAGCCGAGTGTAAAATAGGGGGCCGGGGCCTCGTGGGCTGTGTATATAAAATACAGCTTGTGTTTTTAAGCTTCTTGTCGATTGATGTCTGATTGGTGACCATAATAAGGCTGGTGTTTACACTGGGTTCATAGCAGGGCAATGAGATAAGACTTAAAGTGTCCCTCAGGCCAATTAGGGCACCTGAGAGGGCAAAGAGGAGGACTTAAGTAATGGCAGCAGCTGACGTTGGTGATTTTTTGTGCTTATGTGGTGGTCAGTGAGTGAGACAAACTCTCTAATGGAAGGGTTGCATGGCTAACTTTGAATTATGCTGCCCCTAACTTAAAAACTATCTTAAAATAAAGATTACATATAAACCTATTTAAGTTTTTATTCTAAACCTTGATTAAAATAGGACAAAAACTTTAAACTCAAATTTGGGACAGACACAACTAACTATGATGCGTGTTTCTTTTCACTCCAGCTGATCTGTTCAAACAGTCTGCCAGTTGCTGCCAGACTCTCCGTCTCTGTCTGTCCTTATTGTTCTGCTGTCTGCTTTTAAATCTTCTATTATTTAGCCATATTGCTCCATCAATTCGGCCAACAAATCTTTGTCAAAGAGGAAAAAAAATCAAGTTTCTCTGCTGAACCAACTTTTCAGTTAGCTCAGACACAATGTAACATTTTGTGAACTTTGTAGCTAGCTATAGCTAGCTATGTAACTCTTGGTTAACTTTTTAGCAAGCTGGCTAACAATGTCCCGTTTGTTTAGTTTTTAGTTAATTAGCAAACAATGCAACCTTTTAAAACTTTTTAGCTGTTGTGTTTTTATTTTTTAGCTAGCTAGCAAACATCATAATATTTTGTTAGTATTAGTTAGTATTAGCTGACTAGAGGACAATGTAATATCTTATCTTTTCAGAGAGACATTTGTTTCTTATTTTTCCTTTTTAGCAAGCCACAAACAATATAACTTAAAAAAAAACCTTTTAGGTAGCTAGCAAACAATGTAATGTCACAGTTTCTCCCCTCATTTATATTTACTAGGTCCTGACAGCACTTTATTTACTTATTTTAACTTGGGTAACCAACCATCTTCATATTGATTAAACTCTGTATTTATTCATTTTAAACCTAGTTTTACTAAACTCTGCTTAGAACTAACCTTAGATTAGATTAGTCTTTGTTAGTGCAACCCCTGTCTAAATGTATCTTCTTGACACCTTTTTTACTTTTCACAGCAGTGTCCATGATAAGTGTTTCTTTAAAAACTGATGGATAGGATTAGGTTTTATTTGGTACTCATCTCCCAAAAAAAGACTCTTTAATGTAAAAATAAAATCAGATCAATAAAGTTCTAAATTAAGTTTGCACATAAAACACAAGACTACAAAATTAGAGACAGACAGACAAGGTGTTTCTACTTAATATTGGGTTAAAGAGACTATGACTTAATCCGTATTAATAATGATGACTAATTAAGTAATGATACTACGAGGAGCCTCTGGTTGATACTTTAAGTTCAAGTTGCACTGGATGCCTGGACCTAACTTAATTTAGATATATTTGTACAGACAATGTCCCGCATTTATTCAGTTAAATGCCTAAATAATTAGAATAACAGAAAACCATTTACAGTTAGACAATTAAGAAATACTCACCTTTTTTCCCAATTTGAACATACTCGTTTTCAAACAAGTCTGTGCAAGGATAAGAAAGCCAGAACAAGACAGATGCATCAATGATCGTCCGACAGTGGCTCAGTTTTTCTACCTAATGTTATCTCTTTGATTTACAAATACAGAGATGCTGGATACGATTCTATTTAAAACTTAAACACCAGACCGTAACAATGTCAATATCTGGACTGAACAGAGATATTGCTTGAGAAAACCCAGACAGCCATGAGGCACAGGAGAGAAACACAGGCTGATATGAGGCAAGCGTGTTACATGAACCGCTTAACCCCAGAGTTCATTAGGTAAACAGGTTCATTAAAGAGTATTTCTGTTTCATTACTGCTAGAATAAAAGGTTCATTTTATTAACTTTGGACAGGGCCAGGCTGGCTGTTCACAGTCTTTACGCTAAGCTAAGCCTACCAGTCACTGGCTCCAGCTACATATTTACTACACAGCCACGAGAGTGTTAACAGTCATCTGATTTAACTATCGGAAAGAAAACAAATGAGCATATTTATCAAAATTTTGAAATATCCCTTTAACTGCGGCGCATGAAGAAGTGTACAGTGTGAATACCTGGATGGATATGTGCATGGTCATCAATCCCCAACTGCCCAGTGGTCAGGTTCAGCTCTGAGTAGGCCTGTCTCTGAAAGTGTGACACAAAAAAAAAAAAAAAACACCAAAACACACAGATTTCAAATTGTGCATTTCCTGGGGCAGCTTAACAGACAAAAACAGACATCAACAAGGGCTCCTACCAGCTGTGGGATGTCCCTGACATTGAGGGGAACCTGGATGAGACCCCAGTGGCTCCTGACGCTGACGTCCTCACTGCTGTCATGATTGGGGTTGCGCAAGCTGATTAACACCTACAAATAAAGCAGCAATGTTCACGTTCATTTTGTTTAACCAGAAACCGCTATTTTGTGCAGCGATGCGCAAGAAAACTGCTTACCTCTAGAAAGTCTTTAGGGGCATAGACAGGCCTGAAGCGACTTAAATCTGTAGGGACACAAAGACATTAATGTATCTCTATAATACATTAGTTGGTAGTACCACTTGCAGAGCACACTTCGTATGTGGAACTTCCAGCTGCTGCATGTACACAATGTTTACATATGTAATTTCAGACCAGTTGTAACAGCTGTAAAACCCAGACTACACAAATGAATCCAACCATACAGTCCCTTTAATCAACTTGAATGTACTTCATCTGTGACACTTGCACAGCTGGAGCAGGCCCCTTCTACAAAAGTCAAAAGAACAGCTTTAAGTGGAACTTCCATCCACTGTCTTTATAACGCGGCAGTAAATTCAAGTGCCGTGTCATCCCCAGAACGAGGGCACATTAAGGTTTGGGCGGAAGGAGGGGTGCTGCTCGTTATCGCATCTCCAGTGTCCAAGGAGTCTGGACAGTTTCTATATTCACAGTCCAAAGTGTTTATAGCCGGGGGACGGCACATCCTAAATGTTATTATACGGCACTGCGCAGTGATAGCATTGTTAGGACACAGGGTTGCTGTGTTCTTTGTAAAGGTAGTGGCCTTAAGTGCAAAATGGTTTGTTCATTGAGAGCATAGTGAAGTATGAGATGTGTCTTCTGAAACTAAATGCTAATAAATATCTGCAAAATTAAAATAACAATCTACTGCATGCATTCCTCTCCAAGATGTACATTTAACATTCACTTTGTGATAACAAAATTCTCCATTGGAGAAGCTCAGTGGCAAATAATTACCACTGTGGTCCTAGACAGCTCAAGGTGTTATTGTCTCCACTGATAGCTGAAAACTGAAATGAAACACTTTAATTAATGTGGAGATGTTTAATCCAAATTAAAATAAATAAATACAAAATAAATTTGCATGGAAATTTCTTGTCAGTTTAAAAGAAGGCTGGAAACCTGTTAAGTTTCGACTGCTCTGTATTCCTTATCATACCGTACATTGTTTGCTAGCTAGCTAAAAAGTCAGTTAGTCTAGTCTACTCATGATTCTTCTAGCTAGCTAAAAAGTGAACAAAATGTTACGTTGTTAGTTTATGCTAGCATAGTTATCCTACTCATGATGGCTCAGCAGGGAAGCTTTAATTTCTCCCGCTTTGAGAATAGTTGCCTGGCAGCAACTGGCAGACTGTTTCAACAGATCAACTGGAGTGAGTGTTCCTTAAATTTCTTCAAGGAACTTATTCAGGAAGTATTTTACTTAGTCCATCTCAAAAAGGCATGCATTAAGTTAGACCACCTCAAGTTTAAGTTTAAAATTAATACTGGATCACAGTTTAAACTGCAGTTTAAAATTTTGAAGCAACACAGTTAAATGTAATCTTAGCTTCAAGAAAAAAAAAAAAAACTGAGGTTTAAAGAAAGATTTAAATTTAATCTTTCATGATTTCAAGTTAATTTTAAAGTTTGGCATGACATAATAAGTCAAGCCAACATTTACTTGGATTTGAAAATTAATCCTTGTTGGTACACCCCAGTCTATATATTTTTCAGATGTTGAACAACTAAGCCCAGTCCCTGAGAAGAAAACCTTGCCTGGATAAACACCAGTTACAAAACAAACATGGAAGTGGTAGATCTGGTTCAGAGATATGTTAATACGCCAGTGTCTGACCGATGCACCAGCGCACAGACACATCAACACTAATGTTTCATAAAAGGCAGACTGCTCAGGGCCAAACCCCTGGGTAATGTCCTGAGACCTGGTTCGTCCGTGCCCATCTCGTTCCATTTGTTGGTGAGCTCCTTCTGCTCCACTGCGGGCCTCTGTGGGCGGAAAGAAAGGATTTCAAAAAAAGCACAGAGCTAAAACAGAAGCAATCTTGAAAATGTCACATCGAGAATGAGGTTCTCTGGTCATGAATTTGCATTCTGTATGCACAAAGCAAAACAAACCACACAACCTGCTTATTATCAGTCTAAAGCCACAGAATCACTGCAAACTTGTTCTGAACAGGACTTAACTAGCTCCTGGCTATTGTCAAACTTAACCACAACAATGATTATAAGATGCACTATGCATAAAAATATGCTAAAACTAAAACAGAAAAGCGTTGTTATGAAAGCCTTTACACTAGAGGGGATGCGGCCAGAAAACTTGAATTAAAGGGGAAGTTCAGATTATTTGAAGTTGGGCTGTATAAGGTTCTCATCCATAGTCAGTGTATTACTAGTCTCGTATAGCTGGATTAGCACTGGAGAAAGCATCTTCTGCACATTTTCTTATATAGGAAAAAACAACCCATCTTGTTTGCATTTTTTTAAACCAATCACAACCGTCTTGGGCAAAGCCAAGCCATTAGCATCCTAAGGGCTAATTTATAATTTTCAGCATGTAGGTTTCAGCTCAGATGTGACTTGTTTTCTGGCGACTGTGGATGCCGCAGTGCCGACTGAAACCAAGCAACCAATGAAAGGCGTATACCTGATCAGATTAGTTCAGATCCACCTAGGTCAAACAATAACACAAACAAACTATCCCATCAAGGCAAGAGTAATATTTGGCTTATATAACAGCTGTTTCCCATTAGTGGACACTGTCTTATGGCAATGTAAAGCGGTGAAAAAACTCTAACTATAAATATGTTTTGCTACTGATCCTGTCCACAGCAGCACATCGCTTAGCTTCCTACACTGGTACTCCTGCTGCTTACCCTGGGGGCATGTCAACTATCTATTAAAGGTAATACACTGACCATGGATAAATACCTCACACAACCCCACTTCAAATCATTCGAACAGCTTTAAGAGCTGTCGTAATTCTGTTGTAATTGTGTTATGTTAGCTGTGGTTGACAATACCATGCGAGCCAGAGGCACTTCAAGCTCTGTACTCATGCTGTTCAGACTTTTGAGGACGCGCTTCTCCCAGCTGGCCTGTGTAAGAGACACACACACACACACACACAAACATTTGGATTCAGATACCCTGTTACAAATATGCCACATGTCTGAATTTGGCAGGGAAAGAAAGGTAGATGAAGAAAAAGTGAGGAATGACAGAGATTAGAGCAGACAGACTGACCTGAGCCTTACGCATGTAGGCCAGCGGCTCTTTGAGATGATCAGGAGGAGCCGCAGGATGACTCAGGGGCAGCTGGCTAGAAAAATCAAACACAAGAGTGGGGGTAAGAAGCATTACAGTACAACAGAAGTACAGTAAATACTTTAAAAATCAACTGTGTTTTTACCAAAAGACTGACAGTTTTGAGGGACTGAGGCCACAATGAAAACAAACGATATTTCTCAGAAAGAACTGCGTTAAAGTGCTTGAGTGAAGTAAGCTGTCAAATAAATGGCGCATAAAATGTTAAGACTTTTTCTAAAAAAACAGGTCACCATTAGTGCCCTGCACATGGAGCAGCTCAGATGAGTCAGAACGTCATTGTCTCGTCATGTCTTCTCCCCTGTAAGCATGCTCAGGGCATATTGAATGACTCAAGATCTCAGTGCGTTAAACAACGTTCAACCTAATCTAAACACCTATAAGAGCACATAGGGCTAACTAATGGCCAAAGGAGTCATTAGTCAATGTTATATGTCATCCTTTAAAAGAAAAGCATTAAGCGTTCCATGTTTTTGAGTCTGAGCCTCAGGAGAGCAAGAAGGAGGCTATTTGTTACCCTCAGAGGTAACAGAGGGCAGAGGGAGACTTCTCAAAGCTGTTTACTGACGTTCAAAGAGTTTTCAAGCTATTTAGCTGATTCTAATAAAGATTAATAGAGCACATAAATCTAGATTACTATGGAGTAATTATCAGTGTTTAAAGTTAACCACAATGTATCAATCTCTTGACAGCCTCGATTTCACTGTTTTTTGTTAAAATAACAAAAGTATAACAACATGCACAACAACAAACACATAACAAAATGATGGTGACAGGAGAATGTGACAAAGACATGACGATGAAGAACTGCAGAGCCGGAGCAACAAGCTGGACCTGCGCTACAATCCTTCTGGCTAAAACACACACTGTACATTTCTCTGTGTCCAAGACAACAGCGTGACGAACAAAAATTTGCACAAAAATTGGCAGCAGGCAACTTTGCATCAAAATTATCTATAGCGAAAACTCAATACACCAACTGCATATTTAATTAGTACGTGATACTTTCATAAGCTTGATTCTGATTCTTCACATATCGCCAACTAGTGTAACCAATGTACAGTATGTGCAAGCAATAAAGAGTTAAAATCTTTTTTATAACATCTGCCTATTAGAGTATTGATAGTTCTTGATACGACTATATTTACATATATGTGTGCATTTGTTTTCAAATATCCTTGTTATCTATGTGGCTTTAGACCAGAGAATAAATAAAAGATCAAGAGATGATAAGTATGTACTGTTGATGAGAGGACAGGACACTCTGTGCTGCTAAGTGGGTGATAGCACATTGGCACATCTGTGGGCATTTAAGTGTCAAACTAATAAATCTTCACGCCATTCTTTCCTATTAGTGCACAACTTTATGACTCAGGCTAAAAACATAGATGTGTTTTTCCATTAGAGTTATTCTGAGGATAGGGATGATGCGCTGATCAAAACCACTCAATCTGATATCAGGGAGGAAAAGTGTAATCAAATCCGACCGATTAGTCTAAATTATCAAGTAAATGCTTCACTAAACTTTGATCAGCATACCTTAAAGGGAGATGCGTCACAAGTGACACAGATGAACAACACGTGTCACATGAACAGTAGCTAGAACATGACCTGTGAGCAGCGCTGTCATCATGTCAGCACGTGGAGTTATTTTAAGGGCAAGGAAGAAAAAAAGCAAAATAGCCCAGTGCAATTTCTGCATTTATTCAAATTGCAATTTGAATGTTTGAATGGTGCTGACCAATCAAAAAATGCTGATAAAATTTCTGTGTTTAAAACAATTAAAATAAAAAGAAGCAGCAGTATTGTATGACTGAGTCATGGTGTGGGTGTGAATTTCTGCCTCCATCAATACAAGTGCATCAGCACAAATGAATTATTCATATTTTAGCTGTTTAAGAGAGGGAAAACGACAGTATCAGATTGGCATCAGTGTCAGCAGATGCTCAAGTTTGCCAAATCGTTATCAGACATTAAAAAAAGTGTTACAGAGCCATTCCTACTCTATAATAAGTAACTCAGGCAGGCTGCAGGAACACTGCAAGATGAGTACAACATCATACTTTGACACTGACAAGAGTCCAACACTGAAAGTTTATTAGCAGTTTAGTGTCAGTTTTTGTCAGTGTAAGCCCATTATGCAGAAAACAAACGGCCAGGCTTCTGAAAATACACACTCTGGAGATGGGAGTTCAGTGACTGCCTGCCAGACTCCATTACCATATTGCTCAGTGTCACTGTTATAAACATCTACTCCTTCTAAAAGATTATTAGCGATTTCTTATGATTCATGAACAGACACTTACTCATTCAGCGAACATTCAGCATTAATTTGAGCTCTAATTAACATGAAACAGGCACAAAATAACACAAGTTACAGACCAGAATACAAATTTCAAAGGAGCATGTTGCTGACAGGTACGCAAGTATTTCAACTGAGCATGTTTCCTTAATCTGTGATGACATATTGTCATTTTGTTACTTATTATAGTAAATATTTTACAGATCTCCACTTTAAATGCAAACCAAAGGAACCAAATTAACTCTGTATGTAGGCATCTGTATGCACCTACAGGTTTGTTTGTTTATTGTTTATTGTTTTATTTATTTATTTGTTTTGGTTTTGGTTTCCTCTCCCATCTTCTCTTTCCTTCACTCACTCCTTTTGTTACATAGGAGGAGGAAAGTAGATGCATATTCAAAATATACAACATGTGTATTTATGTGAAGATCCTGTGTTACCATCAAACATTATTCATCACCCCAGTGCAACAACAGACACACAAATACACACACAGAACAACCACACATAAAGACTGAATACAGTTTGTCTTTTTGTTCTTCCTTATTTTGTCTATTTTGTTTTTGATGTGTCTCAGTATAAATATCTTCCCTTGTTATTTTATGCACATAATTTCACGATGAAAATAAAAATTTTAAAAAGAGAATGTAACTTACACATGTAGTTCTCTGTACACAGCATTCTGCAGCTTTCTTTCCCAACCTGTAAAACATTTAAATACTGTCAGTTATCACCACACAGAAAGAAAAAGACGAGGTTATTTTTCATTATAATAGAGCTGTGGTAGTGCCTACCTGATGTTTTGAGAAAACTGCGTACGTCCTCTTTAAGAGACTCCAATTTAATCTCAGGTTGATGTAAACACTCCTAAATAACATGTGAGGAAGAATGAATTAATAAAGTTTTTATAAGTTATGAGGCTTCTGTGCTGTATTCTTACATTAAGATAAAGGAGAAGTTCAAATTGGACTGTTGACGACTCCTGTCAGAGACTGACAGCAGCCCTGTTAGCCACATGCTAACAGTCTGTACTCACTTTGGCTTGTCTCTCTATCTGAGAGTGTAAATGACTTCCTTTGAGCCGCTGGACGATCTGAGCGATGGTCACTGATAACTCTGTCCCCTCGTCCATCCTCCTTTATCACAGCTCGGTCAGTTTTCTGTCTCAAACGGCACAGTTTGATGGATTGTACGCTAGTAGCATCCGGCGATGCGGCAGCCGCCCCCTGCAGAGGTTACTTAGCAACTGAGGAGGGCCAGCGCGCAGTGCAGTGCAGGGGAAACAAGGAACAGACACTTTGGTTCCGAGCTGAAAGTAATCTGTTCCGACCGTATATCAGAGCGATATCAAATGGTGATTAATTTAGATATATTTTAAACTTCTAGTTATTAAATTTCCACAAGTTAAAAATGCCTCTTACAAATTGTGTGACAAGTTTTGTGTGATAAATTCAAGGAAATACACACATAATATCACATAATATAAATGTAATATCATATTTGAAACACATTTCATGGTTGAATGATGTGGGTTGTTCAACGACTGATGCTGATACCAATATTTTACCAATATTAAGACAAATTCAACTGCATTATCCTATAATCTACATTATATAACATAATATATTTAGCACTAGCCAGTAACAGTTTACATAAGATGTCATTTAGGATGGGATTAATGTGTTAAAATTTAGAAAATATCATGTTGACTGAAAAACTTTTGGCAAATGTTTAGGAAGGATGCAGAAGAGTTATAGCTGTATTCCAGAAACTTCCTATCTCTTGAGTTAAGATAGGATGAGTAGATACAATAGGATTTTCCCCCAGTTTGATATTACAGAAACAAATCCAAACTTTAAAAGTTTAGAAATCCTACTTTAACTGCAGACATGTTTTGTTTATCAACCTGGTGAGCACAGGATTATCTCAAAATGGCAGATAATTGGCACAACCAATGAACTAGTCTATTTTCACATATGATCAATATCAGAGTTGGGATGTAACTAAGTCTACTTATTCAAATACTGTACATAAGATACTTATGCTTTACTTGAGTAAAGAGAGAAAAAATGTTATTTTTACTTTACTTTTGATGGTTATATGATCAGATAATAAAAATAATTTATTTTTTATAGATTAAAGTATCCAGCACTATACAAAGTAGTCAAAGTAGTTCAAATTACTTCTCAACCAGTTCAACATTAAAATGTTGCTTAGACATGAATTACAGAACACTTGATTTTCATAGTTTTAATTTTCACCATAAGTGCTGTAGGTTATTATTGAATTAGAGCATAAGTATTTCGTTTTATTATTTATTATATATTTCCCACCAAGGCAAAGTGTTATAAAAAAAAAAAAAAAAAAAAAAAAAAAAAAAAATGATTTATTGATTTAACTGATGTCAACTGAGCCAAATTGGGTTTAGGGTGCATTTCATGGTGTAACATTGCGAAATATACTAATTTGCTGTCTTATTAGCCAAGACATCTCTTGTTATTATTAACAGGTTACAACAAGCCAGCTGTTTCTCACTCACGTGAACACCCTGCCTTTAGGAGTTCATAAAACCACAATGAAAATGAAAATTTGCTGGCTTTTACAGGAAGTATAATTAAACAATAACTCACTGCAGCTCATCACGTGACTGATTCCAAAGAATATGAGTTTGTTTAGTTGTTGTTCTAATGACAGCCCATCCCTCCACCTATCAGAACAATTACAGCACGAGTCAATGAGCCTCCATATTGCTGCTGACATGCTCACATGAGATGCCACAGCAGGCAGTATCACAGGCCGAAATGGGTCAAGGGAACATATATGCCCTACAGTAGATGCACAACAGAATAGATTTTATTTCACTCATGCGTCTTCAATTTTCTGGCTTCAACATTTGTATGCACATCACTTGCAAATTAGAAATATTTGAGCTTTTTTGAAAGCAGACAGTACCTCCTACCATCTCTATTACGGCAGTGATATATGGCTGGGTGTTTTATAAAAAAAGAGAAAGGAGGGGAGATGCTGACTTGCTCAGACTCGGGCTGAGGCGGGCTGAGCGCTCAAGAATGCGATCCGTCCACATGTTGTCAGGAGCTGGAAACGCTGAGCGCCAGTGGAGCGCAGCGCACCACACTGGGAGCGCACGGAAAACTTACAGACAATACTCTTGTTTTTATTATTATTATTAGGCTAATATAGTTTTTTATTTGTTTTGAATCCACTGGAAGGGAACCTTACAATTTTGATTCTCTGGAGCATATCTTTTTTTTTTTTTTTTTTTTCTCAAGAGCATGACGAATGCTGTTCCTATGACTGATTTCACTTGAGGCTACAGGAGAGAAAGCGCAATGGAGACGTTTACAATACACGACATGCTCATAAATTCAACTGACCTGAACAAAATTCTATGTAATTTTGGGATCAAGAATATTTCGGAGTGCGAGAGTGAGCAGGACCCGTCACCAGAACCCCAAGGTACAGTGAATTTATCTCTTTATCAATATCAAATGTTATGTAACATCCCGACGATTTATTTAGAAACTTAATTTAAATTTTATTCAAAAAATTCGACCGATTGTCTGCACTGCTTTGGGCATTTTTTGTGTCAGCGCGCATTACGCGTATGGCTCAGGTCCTCCATAAAGCTGATGTAGTCTGCTCTGTTAGTAGTGACACATATGTTTGTCACTGTGCGCTAATTCTGCCAATGTCAAGTGCACATAACTGCTACTAGGCACTGAATGGCTACAGGATAGAGAATTAAATAGTATGCAGCATAAGAACTTTAATTCATATTTATTATGATGACACTCCAACATATAGACTCCCAAGGATTAATTTAAACCAAGATTAGTCCAGTTAGTTACATTAATCTAAGTCATGGCTGGGTGATATGGTTTATAGCTGCAGTAATATCTCTATGTTTTAAGGCTATTTCACGATATACAATATATATCTCAATTAAAACACATGTTCTCTGTTAGGGCTTGGCAACACAAGAATCAAATATTAAAATGTTTTAAACCTAATACCTCTCCTATTGTGACTATATTAAAGTCAAAACCTTATGCTTTAACAAAATATTACCACACTGAGATTTTTGATAAATAATCATCAGTGATGTGGATATAAAGGCTGTAAAGACAATCAGTCTGGTAAGTTCAGAAAATGAAATCATTTTACCAGGATGATCCAACCATAAAACCAGGATGAAACAACACTTAGGCCATATCATAATATAATGACAGTCTATTCAAAACTTAAGACACTATCTTAGTCTCAAATCATGATATCAGTATATCAATATATTGTCCGGCCCTGATCAGAATTTAGCAAATTAGGTTTAAAATTAGTAAATATAGATTTAAACTTAGACAGAACTGCTGCATGATTAAAAACTAATCTGTTTCTGAAATATATAAATCATAATTAATAGAGTAATTATATTTAATGTATATATAGAGATGCTTGCTTAAAATCTCTTAAAGTTGAATTTGAGTGCTCTGGTTAAGAAGCTAATAAAAGAGGGAGGAACTGTTTGATTTTCCGGCTGCTCTGCATTCCTTAACAAAACATTACACTGGTTGGTAACTAGTTAAAAAAGTTAACAAAATATCATGTCGTTTGCTGGTTAGGTAAAAAGTTAGTTAGCTCAGCTGATGACGATGGCTCATGATGGCTCAGCTGAAAAGCTCTAATTTCTCCTTCTTTGAGAAAATTATTATTATTATTATTGCATTATTATTATTATTGTTGTTATTGTTATTGCCTGGCAGCAACTGGCAGACAATTCTGATGGTTCAACTAGTGAAACCAAGAAGAAATGCATCATAAAACTCAATTTGGAGTTTGAATTGAGTTTGAGTTAAACTTGCCAGGTTTAAATTTGGTTAATCGGGTTTAGAAATAAATACCCAGCCATAAAATACTATTCTGCACAAACTGACCACCAAACTTCTGTACAGAAGTCCATTAATTAGTATTTAAGGAACATTAGTGTTGTAGGAGATGTAAATTAATTTAGGGATATAAGAAAGAGTGAGGATGAGTCAGAATAGGTCACATTTTAAGAATGACATAACCCAGACTTTATGCGCGTGTGTACTCATGTGTCTCCACACACTGTGTCTCAGACATCGACCAGACAGTGCGGATCGTCCTCTACAGCCTCATCTTCCTCCTCAGCGTCCTGGGCAACAGCCTCATCATCGCCGTCCTGGTGAGGAACCGGCGCATGAGGACCGTCACCAACCTGTTCCTGCTGTCTCTCTCCATCAGCGACCTGATGGTGTCTCTGGTCTGCATCCCCTTCACCCTCATCCCCAACCTCATGAGGGACTTCATCTTCGGCACCGGCATATGCAAGCTGGTCATGTACTTCATGGGTGAGTGACTGTCTTTGTTTTGGATGTTTAGTTATCTTTAAATTTTAATATATATTTCTTATTTTCTCTTCTTTACTCTTCCTTTATAGTTAAATTGATGAATGTGAAATACACATTCATCTTCATTTTCATGTAATTACTGTATACAAATTATTTCTGTCCTGGTTGATTAAAATGCATCTGGAAACTTATTTTTAACTGAATATAATGCATATTGTTTTTATTTGTTAGCTTTATAGGCATTCTCACTGTATGTTATACTCTAGTTATAATGTTGTGAAATAAATTGTTATAACATAAAGTCATACGTTTGTGTGTTGTAATAATGTGTAAATATCTTGTTATAATGTGAAAAAACATTGTATTGTAACAGTAAATTTTTCAGGTTATAACAGGATGCTGATCCGTTTTTCTTTTTCTGGAGTGGCAGCAATACACTGTTGTCATACTGCACCATTTCTTCCATCTCCAAATACTTCTGCCTCCCCAATGAAAATGATTCACTTCTTTGTGTCCATGGTGCATTATTATTATTGTGTTTTTGTTATTGCCTTGTTTATTGCATTAGCGAGGATAATGGAAGTCATCTTAGGCCACGTCCTGTGCAAGGTTCATTTCTCTGCACGTTCAAGTGCTCCTGGTGGTTTAATGAGCTTGAGCTAAAAATGAACTAAAAACAGCTCTGGTCAAAGGAAACATGTTGTCACAAAGTGTAGATTTACCTGGAGCCATATTTGCAGCAACAGTTCAGCTTTTCCTGCTACTATATTTATAATTTTTATCTGCGGCCCAGGCTTTTGTTTCCTTTTCTATTCGTGAATAATCACAGAGTCTTGGGCAAAATGATGGATGGTGTGAGGAACGACATGGGTAACAAAACTAACTTGTAATGAGGAATGCAGTCTATATCCAATCAGTTTGCACCAGAATGAAGTCAACAGAACTTTAAAGTCTCCCTTTACTCAAAAATGTGTTTGGCTTGTTGTTACTTCACTTGGATGTTTGAGTGTCAGTGTGCAGAATGGTTTATATGCAGAGTTTGACACTAAAGGCTGTTTTCACATGCATCCTCTGAAGGGTGAAAGGGTCTCACTTTTCTCCCTCTGAAGTTTAAGACGTGTGTGTACAAGCAGAATTTTCAGATGTGGAAACTCTAACCTCCGACAAACACAAACTGAGAGCCATGGAAACCATTTGTGATATTGTGACATATCCTGCCCAGTCACATGCTAAAACAAATAATAGACCCACAGATCCATCACAGCGTACCATTTCACTGCCTCGTTTGCTTTGCCTAGGCACGAAAAGCACACAGATTTACCAAGGTGCTAGTGGGGGGCAATAATGACGGGAGAAAAAGATGAATTTAAGGAGCACTGGGGTGGATGGATAAGTGAAATATGGTAGTTTTGTTGCCTAAACCTAACCAAACTGTGACTGTCACCTAAAATGATTCTCAACAAGTCTTTTTGAAAGTTGCATACATGCTATTGCTAACTTTACCGTGAAATGCACATCGTTTTTGGGCCTAGATGAGGCAAAACATGACACTGTCTTGGTGGACTGGCATGTCTGTTGCACACTTTTGCAGCATCATTACATTTTTAGTTGATATTGCAAACTTGTTGGCAAACAGTTACATATTAAAGCTCATTTATGCTCTTCGTCAGATACGCATACGGACACGGATGGAGCCGTTTGTCTGCACTCTGCACGCATTTCCTTCGTACTTGTGCATGTTTCCTGAAAGAGCAGTGACTTTGGTAGCCGTGAGGGCAGTGTAGCAGTACAGCCAATAGTTTAAGCAAGCTGCAACCACAGGACGTGACAAAGAAGTCTTACAAATCCAGAAGTATTGTAAATGACGTTCCTGACCGTCCAAAGCTGCCTTGTGCGACTAGAAACAACACTATGAGAGCGGTGAGAATGAACAAATCAGTAAAGTAAAGCTGTGGGCTGGACAGCTAAACAATAAGCTCAGACTATAGAGCTCCATGGGTGATAAATCTTTTTAATCATCACTGTAAATGACCCTCTTCATATTGACATTTGGTAGCCTATAAAACACTGATTGTGACTCCTTCAGATGTAAAATCTATGTATGAAAATGTCTAAAAACCAATGTTTTATATAAATGTTGTTGAAATGTTTACTTACATTATCCCAAATGTCTCCAATGATGTTAAAAAGCTTGACCTGCTTCAATGAGACAGAGCCAAAGGAGGTGAAACAGACAAAAAAAACCACAACTGTTGTTGTTGATGTTAATTGTCAATAAAATAATGAATACAAAAGTCTACACGTTTTCAAAGAACCACGCTGAACTTTTCTCCCTTGAGATGGAGTAATGGACTCCTTTGAAGCTGTTTTCTCCATTTCCTGTTGTTGCATGAAGAAAATTAACATAATCATGATAAACATGATCAAAATAGCACATAACCACATCAAGATGCCGACTTTTAGTTTAGCTTATAGTCTTAAAGCCAGCAAACTCATATAATTGAAAACCTGTACAAAATCCTTCGAAACATGTTCTCCATCACCGTACGGCTGAGTTTGAATTCTTCCTTTTTTACAAACACACATTTAGAAACAAAAAGACTCGTCACTTATCAATTTTTATACTTATTTCCAATTTAATTCACGTCTAAATGACTTCTCAAACAATCAATAACGGAAACCACCAACAGCTTCAAGAGAGATGAGTCAACCTCATGAGGGATGTGAATCAACTCTTGCTGGGTTTTAATTTGCTTTTAATTTTGATATATTCCCCAGGTTTGTTCCTCTGCCTCTCAGGAAGCCTCTGTTGGGAGCTTTGTAATAAGGTGCAGTCATTACAGATGATGTACTTTTACTAATATTTCATTTTTATCCAATTACAGGCCCGCGAGGAAATCCGATTTTCATTTTTCTCTGTACTTCCTGTCGCTCTGTTTATCCGTTCGGTGAGATCAGAGCGCCGTCGTCCAAGTTTATTGCCTCATTTGTCCATTTGTTTATCTGTTTATGTGTCGCTCCTCTCGGATTGTACATAGAGATTATTTGAATGTATTTATAGTTGTTCTTGTTATTGTTACTGAGTGTGTTAACGCTGATCTGGCAACAGGCAGAGCAGGCTGTGCTCTGTCGCTGCTCAACAGTTAAATTTAATGTGTCGACAAATTAATGTGCTGCAGCATCACATGCACTACAGTAAACACAGCGACATGTTGTGAGGATGCTGACCATTTTCGGTGTTAAAAGGCCCATGGCAGGGGGAGACAAACCAAAAACGAAAGGGAAGGGCTGTCTATTTTTACCTGGCTGAGAAGAGTCAAACGACAGCTATTTAGCTATTTATACCTTGACTCTGAATTTAGCTACAAAAGCAACAAAGTCCACGGAGGTTCGAGGTTGTGATGAATGAATGGGTCAAACACAGAGCTATCACTCAGGAGGCTGGGGAAATGCTTGGTTAAAGGCAACAAAACTACTTGGTTAAAGGCTGCAAGTCTACTTGGTTAAATGCAACAAAAGTACTTGGTTAAATGCAACAAAACCATGTGGTTAGAGGCAACAAACCTACTTGTTTCTAGTTTGTAGTATTTATAACTTGTACCGCAGCCTGCCACCAGGAGGCAGCTGAGATGCTTTCACCATCTTTTTCAGCGTGCGTGTTTTTATGAGATATTCTACACCAGTTTCTAACAAGTGATGAGCTCAACACTCAATCTGCCAACTTTTCAGAGATTTATTTTTTGGCTTCCTGATCTGTGCAGGTGTCTCAGTAAGTGTTTCCACATTCAACCTGGTGGCCATCTCCCTGGAGCGCTACAGCGCCATTTGCAACCCACTAACCTCCAGGACGTGGCAGACCAAATCCCACGCCGCCAAGGTCATCACTGCCACCTGGGTGGCGTCCTTCATCCTGATGCTGCCCTACCCCATTTCTAGCACCCTCAAGCCCTTCATCCGCCGCAACAACAGCACTGGGCACATGTGTCGCCTGGTGTGGCCCAATGACGTCATCCAGCAGTCCTGGTGAGCTGAAAATAAGTGCATCAGGGAGTGTCGTTGCCTTACTGTCCCACCAGGGTGTCTCACACTCAGATTGTGCCGCAGCTAAAGTAACCCATTGCTAATTTCAGATGGCCCCTTTATTGATTTTCTCAGTCTGGCGCTGCTGGTGAGAGACGACCACTGGGGGAAATCTTCTGGCACGACACAGATCCGACACTTCAAAATAAAAGCACACAATTTAAAATAATGTCTACTAATAAAGTCAAGTTGAACAGTACATTTATGTAGAAAGCATATTTGAAAAACAGCACATGTGCTCATCTGGACTGGATTAAATGATGAAAATTTTGTTACCATACCAACATACCAACTGCAAGAATCATGTTGTCATGTTGATACTAGCCTCAACTCAAGGGCAGGGCTTTCTAATTTTAGCAAAGCAATTTGGCTCTGGTGTTGATTTAAATTAGACACAGCATTTGTATGTTTGCATCCACTTACCCCCCTAAATTTGTCCCTTGCAGGTACGTGTCTCTGTTGTTGCTGCTCTTCCTAATCCCCGGGATCGTCATGATGACGGCCTATGGCCTTATTTCCCTGGAACTCTACCGGGGCATCAAGTTTGAGCAGTCCAGCAGGAAATCTAACAGAGGTATGACAGTAAAAACAGGTGATTAAAAGAAAGCTGGCAGGCTTACTACGATGGTCAAACTCGATCAGTTTTCTCCTTTTGTGTTTTCTGTGTTTAGATCTATGTGTTAGGCTCAGCTGTGTTGAAAATAAAACCAAACTTTAAACCTGTTGCAGTCGGACCTGTAAAAGTGACATAATAGTCCACATCTTAAAGGTGGATGTGCTATTCTAAAGAGAAGTTAACAAAAGGCTAGCTAACTGGGTAGCTAGTAGGGAAGAGTTGATCTGCATCCTCACACAGTTTAAGACACACACACTATATTACACGACACACCCTCTTAGATAACATCCTGGATTAGCGGAATTATTTGAACCCAAACCACGACCTTTCCTAAACCTAAGCAAGTGTTTTTACTTCCTAAACCTAACCATGTTGTTTTTCTGGCTAAATATAGTCTAAAGCAACTGTTTCAAGGAAGCATATTTTAAATAGCTAGTGTTTTAGCTAAGTTCTGATATGACTGTTATATTGGTTTTTCAGTGCACCCAGCAACATCCTTTCTTTTCAACATAGAGAAGCCAGGATATAGCATATTTAATTACAGGAAACAGGAAAGGAAAAGGTTGACTGAGGATCCAACAGGTGCCAAACTTGCTTCACTGTTGCTGACGCACAGAGTGAAAAGAGACAAGAGTGAAGAAAGGTTCATTTCTGAAAATAGGTGAATTTCCTGTTCATTCACTCCTTTGATGTCCCGAAAAATCCTCACACGAAGAGTTTTAAGTCTGACACTAAACCAACCAACTATGAGATGAATCATGACCATAAAACATTTGATTCAAAGCAAAAAGACAAAAAGATTAAAAAACTCAAAAAAAAGGGCAAAGATACAAGACTGTACATAATTATTTCAAGAGTGAAAGAACTACTCATCCCATAAACCCTTGTGAACAACACAGCTTCTTCTTAGATTTAACTTTTGTCATTATTTTGTGTTTATATTGTTATAAAGACTGTTGTAATATGTGGTAATATATTATATAACTTATATTCACTGCAGCATAACAACATTATTAGTATGACTCATATTAGCTAATGTTAGCTACCTGTCCAGCTGGCCTAATACCTGTTTGTAGCTGCAGTAAACATTTCCATGGTAACAGTGAGCTCCACCAATCAGAGACGTTGCTGTTATACTTAAGGATTGTATGTAATGTGGTATTTCTGCATGATATCGCAAATAAAACATGTTTTTTCTGAAAACAATTGGGGAATTTTACTTTCAGAACCTCACTGCTGAGCTCTATAAGGTGTGTCAGGACTACACCAACAATACTTTGAACCACTGAATCTGGTCTCTTTCCTTTAACTTGACATAAAACATAATGTTTTTCACCCTAATCTTCTGGAAATGCAGCCCTGGCTGTTAGGAGTTTTCCATTTGCAGGTCTTCAGTGACAGATATGAACCCAACTTGCAGGTCCAGGAAGGTTTTGTGCCTTCCTTTTTTAAAAAAAACTGCTGCTGATAAAATTTCACTCTCACACTCCGTTTTTTGTCTTCTCACATTTCCTCCTGTGACAGACAGACAATCCAGCACTGGCAGCATCAAGCCCGGTGACAGCGACGGCTGTTACATGCAGCCGTCAAAGAGGAAGAGCATTACAGGCAGCTTCACCAACTCCAGCAGCAAATCCACGATGGGCCGTGTGTGTGGCAGCAACTCCACGGCCAACCTGATGGCCAAGAAGCGCGTGATCCGCATGCTCCTGGTCATCGTCTTCCTCTTCTTCCTGTGCTGGACTCCCGTGTTTGTGGTCAACGCGTGGCAGGCTTTCGACCGGCACTCTGCCTACCGCCTGACCGGGGCGCCCATCTCCTTCATTCACCTGCTGTCCTACACCTCGGCCTGCGTCAACCCCATCATTTACTGCTTCATGAACAAGCGCTTCCGCCAGGGCATGCTGGCCACGTTCACCTGCTGCAGCTGCTTAAGGAGGGGCGGCGGAGGGAGCAGCGGCGGCTTAGGGAGGTCAGCTGGAACAGGGACGGCTAAAGGGGAAATGGGCAGATCAAGAGCGGGGCCAATGACCACTGAGCAGAACGGCCATACCCCGCCAAGCGGAGGCAGCACACGCTTCACCTACACCGGCATCCGTGCATCAGCCTGGAGTGAGCTGACCTAAACTGGACTGATTTGTGTGTGTGTGTGTGTGTGTGTGTGTGTATAAGAGCTCTGGCCCTTGAAGGAAATCTGCGGCGCGTTGTCTTAACATAAAGCCCTCACAGTGCTTATAGCACCAGTTTACGAGCAGCTATATTGCTTTAGCTTGGAGTGTGACATGACATGGTTATAACTGTCCATAACTATGGAGCTGCAGCGCTCTCACAGCAGAACAACACAGGCAGGAGCCGTATTCACAAACATACTGCAAAAACTCCTGAGAGAGCTCCTAAGTTAGCCTGAAAAATTATAGCGAGGAGCCCCATCTCTGGAGTGATTTAGGAAACTTTTATCTTAGTGTGGAGGTGTGGTTGACTCTGTTACCAGGTATGACTCATTCTTTTACAGAATTTGATTGGTTGATCAAAAAAAGAAATAACTCTTAGTGATAATTAGTATATATTTGATACTGAAATCAAGTTTTTTTTCTCTGTTAAGACATTATGTAATTTTGACTAATATTTAAGAACATCTCTGTTGAATAAATTGTAAGCCAGACTTTAAAACTAATCTACAGAATGTTTGAAAACACAGGCTTACCTGTGCAGTAGCCTTTTCACACACTGATAGTTGTTATATTTGTTTGCTTGTGTTTATTTACCATGCTGGTCATTTTAGCACTTAATAAATTTGATATCAATGGGGGAATCCTGCTGTGTCCATGAATGGCATTTTGTGAGCTGGCAGGGTGTGAACGTCCAGCGGAAATTAAATGAACTGCGTCACGATTGTGATCACTTTCCTTTCTAGTGTTGGACTGGTTTTATTTTCCTCTAGTGAAACACTTTGTAACATTGTTAAGAAAGGTGATTAAGTTTATTGTTATTATGTGAGCACAACTAGTAAGATTGATCACAAACATTATCTCTGCGTAATCTAATCAGTAGCATTTCATTAACTCACTGACATTCATTGTTTGGAGAGTATTTCTCCCACCCCTTTGTCTTTCTGCCATTTTCTCCTCTGCTGAAGAACCTCTTATAAGTCCTGCTCCCTACTCCCAACAGTTTTTCACCGTGGGAGCACTTGTAAGGGTGAAGATGTTTAGGTGAATGAACTTTTATCCTTACCAGGATCTACTCTTAACTTTGAGGGGATTTTCAGAGGTGCAACTCTTTGCAGTAGGTAGCTTTGTGAATACGGCCTCTGTTGTTTCCCTGAAGCTGGCAGAGTCCAGGCAGGATACCTGGTCATATAAAGTCTTGATGAAGGATCTCACACAGCAAGTGAGTGTTTTTATGAAGTAGAATACCAATTATTCTATACATTTACATTTAAGTCGTCATCTATGGCCACTGGTGGCACATGGGAGCCTTCTGCCAGAAATCTTTCTGCCAGAAAGCCTTTCAGTCAGCTTCACATGGGAGTCAAACCTCATTCTGTTGGGTGGAAGCTGTGTGCCTAACCCACTCACCCACCACAGCCCACTACTGGGTCGTGTTCAGTGACAACAAAACCAATCAAAACGTGTTTAAACAGAAAAGCTGGTGCGTTGTTCACCCTGTTGTGCACACCATCACACTGCACTGCCTTTTTAATATGGCGCCAAATGAGAAAAAAACGTACTTCAAAGCCTGTTGCACATCGTTGCACACTGTTTTGAGGACAAAAGGGACAAGAGGGACCAAACCAAAAGGGTCTTTCATACAGTTGAGTGTTTTGAACCCGGGTCACCACGTGAGAAATATCCAAAACCACAAGACAATCAGCTCATCAGAATTATCAAAAAAGTACATTTTCTTACTTACCTCATTCACACCAACGTCCGATGTGGTAAACCCCACCTACCCGGGTCTCAATGAAGCTGTTTTTAAAAAGACAGAAATGACGGGCATGAAATAACTGATCTGATCTTCGATCATATCTCATCTTTATCAAGAGTTTGTCTCATCACACAAATGGACAACTTTTTAAACTCAACTTTAAAGCCAACATGGACAAGAAGGCCTTAAAGAGCCCAGAGAAAAAGATAAATTTGTACATCTGCATTTCCATAAAAAATAGACATACAGACATAATTGCCAACAAATGGCTGCCTGGAAGCTAGGAAAATACATGAGAGAAATGGTAAGCACAAAGCAGCAGTGACTTAAACTATTCATGTTCTATTAGGAAACTGGCACACAAAAAAAAATCTCCAGAATGGCCCTTTAATTTCTTTCAGATGCTGGAGGGTGAAAAACATGCCTGTCACACAGCGATGTAACTGTACTCAGCAGCTTCAAAACAATCCTCCAGTGCACAAACAGTTCTGCTGTCGTCCTTGACCCACTGTGTGTGTGTGTGTGTGTGTGTGTGTGTGTGCGCCTTGGGGTTGTACTGTGTGTACGACGGGAACTGGAGAGAGGCCTTATCATTCTGTGTGACTTTAAACACCTGTATCTCCTCTTCTTCAAAGACTGAAGTCCCAGTATTACTCACCTGATTTCCACTGATAGTGTTAAATATACTGTTAGCAGCAGCAGCGTTTATGTAGCAACTTATTCCCATTTTGTCCTCTTGTATCAATACGTTGCAACGTTCATTGTATGACCAGTGTTGTTGTGTTAATTCTTACTTTTTAGGAGATTTTTGCTTTTAAAATATCTTGTGTTATTGCATGATATTGTGCCTATTTTGACAGCAGTCCTGTTAAACCTGCGAGCACACAACTGAATGTAATCCCAGTGATTTTACAGGTTTTTTTTATTTACATACATCTGAAAGTGGTTCTGCGAATGGTGTTGTGTTCTTTCGGTTATGCACAGACCATCTCCGAATATCCGACGTCTGGCTGACCATATAAAGACCTCCAGTGCCCAGCGTGCAACGGCGTCAGCCAAGACTCGGGGCACAGTAACGCGGAGCTCTTAACGGCTTTAATGAAAGTGGATCTAAAGGACAGAGGGCATTAGGGCCCGGGCAAGTGACGGAAAGAAAAGGGGGAATCTGCTGGGACTTCTTTCCAGGGATAAGAGCTCCATTTGGGCTTGGTATGCCCACAGGCCTACCCTCCTTCACCCTGCAGCCACTGGGAGACGCTTAACTGTCACTGGAGACTGGGCAAAGAAGAAAACGGCTCAACAAAATGCTTTTCTTTACATAAAAAGGGTAATTCATTTGTGCTCTTTCAGCTAAAACCTGAATCATTTAGTATGGAAGCCCATTCTGCCAATGTGATGAACCAATGAAACGAACTGAAATAATGAATTAGTATCTTAAAATAAGTATCTTATAACAAGTTTATGAGCGTTTATGTCTCATAAAATGAATTTCTGTCAAAATTATGAGCTAGTATTTCATAATTATGATATAGTACATCAAATCAGTGAAAAAGTTTCTCATTATAATACTCCTAGGATATTTTTTTCTTAACACATCGACAGAAATGGGCTTCCATCATTTTGGAAAAAACGAAAAAAAAAAAGAAGTGTAAAAAAAAAAAGTACATGCTTATTCTGACAATTAAAAACGTAACACAAAGTGAGATTTTATATCACTTTTTTATTTCTCATTTTTATGCCAATATTGCAAGTTTTTTTCTCGTTTTTTTCTTCTTTTAATGACATACAGATTTTGAGCATGACCTGGAGCTGCAATATGTACAAAAACAAACTAACGTATGTTATCAAAAAAACCGTCCCCTTTGTTTTGACGTTATTGCTAAATGTTACAAACGGCACAGGTTTCTACCATCAGCAACCCTTTGAGCACTGAGTATACTACCACAATGACACCTCTGCTTACCATTTACTAGAATAATACACAGATACAGTGAGAGTGAAAGATAGTGAAAGGACATGGAGAAGAAGAGGAGGAGGAGGAAATGACAACAAAAAAAAGGTGATCCAACCGTAGCAAAGCTAAGCATAACAGGCTGCATGTTAAAAAACAAAAAAGAAAAGGAGGGGAGGGGGTGAAACTCCAAATGTACATACATAAACATGAGCGATAAAGAGTGAGGATGAAATGTGTGAGAGAAAAAAGAAAGGTTAGCGCTCTGTAGTGCAAACAGCCAAATAGTCTTAAGGAGAAGTAAGGCTGAGTGCGACAGAGAAGGGCTCCACACTCCTTTTTTTTTAATATTTGTTTAAAGCTGCCTCTCACTCTGCCCTGTTTTGTTTAGCAGTGCATGAAAACTACATTATAAAAAGACATTTGGCATATTAGAGGATACATACATTGTTCAGAGCTCATTATAAAAAAACAAACAAACAAAACACAAGAACAGCTGCTTTTGGAAGAGCAAACACAAGTATGACCAGACACACAAAGAGAAAGAAACCAGTTATTTTTGTAAAAAGCATAGCTAATGAGATGGTGGTTTGTTTTTTTTCCTCTCTGAAAGCTTTGTCGCCAGGTTAATACAGCGAAGAAGAAGAAGAAGAAGAAGAAGAAGGCATGTAACATTACTTTTGACCGCTTATGAGTGAGGCGTGTTATCAAGTTATTCTGTATTCCTCCCTATCTCTTAAAACTCCAGGCGTTTTGAAGAGAAAAAATAAACTGTAAACCAGCTCAGATTGTCAAGGCGACACATTTTTTCGTTTTTAAAAGCATGCATCACCCCCTTTTTTTTTTTTATTCAGTTTGAGCAGATGTGACAAAGCTGCTCCGTTCAGACTCGCGTGAGGAGATGAAGAGGAGAGCCAGGGGTGGTAAAGCCTAAAAGAGGCGGCTCGACATGTAAACAAAAAAAACCCAAAAACATCCAAAAGCTCGAGGGTGGCTGGGCGAGGGGTGTGATGCTAATGCGGAGGCTATGTTAAAAAAAAAAAAAATTAGAGCTAGTAAACATAGAAAAAACACTCAAGTTAAAAATCTACAGTTAAGATTTCGTGACCTCCATCCTGCAGAGTAAAGGGTTCAGGTTGACCTGCAGCTTGTCACAAAGAGTTCAGTGTGAAGAAGCGCAAAAATATTCAGGTTTTGGACGCTACACTACCGCTGCAGCACCAACTCCTCGACAGTTCCAGGACAGACTGGAAGTGGCCTCTTTAAAAAAATACACTCCCAGGCCAACCTAGGCAGCACGGGCAATAATGCACTTTTCTTTTTCTTTTTTTTTTGACATAAGACAAGGGGAGACTTTGTACCAATAATTTAAAAAATATCAATATTACAATATAAAACATTTAACATTAATGACTGACAGGTGGGCAAGGGTGGTGAAACATGGGGCATAACTTAACTTTTTATCTTTTTTACAATGAAAGGGGGGTGCAAGCGAATCCTTTTTTGTTCCTATTTCAAGGGTTTGTAAGAAAAATTCAGAAATACTTCATCAAGCAGACATTCAAGTTACAGTATCGTTGTTCTTTTTCCCCGGAAGTGTATACAGTTGTACTGTAATACTAAAATCACAAGTATTGCCTTTGAATGTTTATCCACAACTGACCCTTTCTAAGCCCCGCCCCTTTTTGCTCTGCGCTCCAATAACAGTTGAGCTAGCTTGGTACTGGGCAGAACCTCGGTCAACTTTCTCCTTTCCTGTTTCCTCGACTTAGATTTGTGCTAGGCTCATTTACGGTCAAGAAAATCAAATCAGATAAAGTTGGTTTTTAAACTGGGGTCTTGAGATCAACGAAAATTTAAAAAAAAAATTACTTAGAGTGGAAACACTCAAAACCCTCTCAACTGGAGGTCCGTGGTCTAATGTGAAATTACTGTGGGGGTCCTTGATATGAAAGAGTTTGAGAACCCCTGTGTTAAAATATGATTCTGTGGGACACGTAAAAGTGAGTCACATCTTAAATTAGCTAATCTTAGCAAAACGCTGGCTAACTTGTTAGCTAACCATTCACGTAGATTAGCAAGATAATTAGCTAGGATTTGCTAAGCTAAGATGTGACGTGTGTCATATCACAGGTCCCCCAGCAACATCTTTTAACCATCTGCAGCTCGCTAGTCTCCATCAACGTTAACTAGCTAGTTACATCTAGTTAGCAAATCTATGTCAATCAACCTTTTGCTTAGGGGTTTGCTAACATGAGCTAACTTTAGTTGTGACTGTATGCAACTTTTACAGGTCCACATATTTTAAACATCTTCAGCTTGCTTTTGATTTTAAGACCAGAACTGAAAGACAGAATCAACAGTTTTCCCAGTATTTGTTTTCTTAAAATTGAAAGTCAGATCGAATCGGTTTGGTGAATCGTGACAGACCTACTAGTTAATCTTAATCAATCATTAACTAGCTTTTTACAACTGATTATTAATGCTTGAAAAATGCTAGTTAACTAGCAAGCTAATCTAAGACGAACCAAGTGCATCAGCCTAAATACAGGAAACAGGAAAGGAGAAAGACGACCGAGGCTCCACCACAAGTTTGCTCAACTGTTACTTCAACACGGCGCAAAAAGAGGTGTGACTTATGAAGAGTCAATTATCATTTGGATCCTGGTGGAAGACAGAAAAACCTTGTGAATCCTCAAGGTTTTCCTTTTTTTTTTTTCTTTTGGAGAGCAGTTGGAGCACACTTTGAAATGGAGCGAGTCTGACTCAATATTCCATTACAGCAACTACATATGACAGTCACGCACACATCCGCACACACAAACACACACATATATATTTGCTGGCTGGTGAACTAGTGCTCAGGCGGACAAAGACGATGAAAATGACCTGTACAATATTGCTGTTATGTTTGGAAAATGCACATCTTCAATAATACACATTTAGAAGGCCTTTATACTCCTACAGGAGACGCGGTCGGTCGCCATGAAACACAGATGAGTGCAACTACTCAATGTACACACGCTTTGTTTTTCTGCAAAGATAATAAACCACAGGAGATCCTTTTTTTTTTTTTTTTTTCTTTTTGAAAAAAGAAGGCTGAAAAGAGCTTACAGCGCTCACTGTGAGACATTGTACCAAAAGTGAAAAGGTGCTGGGCACCGCATGAGAATAAAAAACTGGGCTCATTGTACTTGTACACCAAAAAAAACGAAGGCCGAGAGATCCTTCAAGAAGGCTGCTTTGCATGACGACGTGGTTTCTGGAGCCGCAGCAGAATCGAGCTTGAAAACAGCAGAGCTCCCCGTAATAAGAAGCGAGGCATTAGCTTGTTTTTGTGCTATGCAAAGGTTCTTCCAAGGTGAGTAAACAGCAGATAAGAAAAAGTGAAGTTGTTTTGTAGTAATTGAAGTTATCAGTTAAGGCCACATCAAATTGAAAAGTCTTTTTTTTTTGGAGTTAAATGCCACCAGAACTACAGCACACACTGGAAGACACCTCGCTAGGTGTTGAGAGACAAGTTTCACAACATTTTCTGATACAGTGACCGATAGAGCAACAGATACAGGATATTAAGATATGTGACCGGTTTGACTGTGCACACAGTAAGAATATACAGTACTAAGGCTATCCTTTAACGCTTGTAACATTAGTTTGACTTGTTTTCGTAACCATGGAAGTCTAGTTTTTGATGTATTCTGCAAACGTTGCTATGGCTCCATGTTGAGATGTACTGATGTGTATACTTTCCGAAAGGAGACATAGCGCACATAGAGTATTGCAGGCAAGGCAGAGGCGTTGCTTAAAGCTTTTCTTTTTAAAGACTTCATAAAAACCAATGATAAAACATAGGCCCTCTGAGGTTATTCCCCGATTAAAAAAAAAAAAAAAAAGGACAAACATAAAACAACCTTCGCTTATGTAAAATAAACAACCCAGACTTCAGATTTTTTTTCCCCAACAGAAGAAGAGAGAGTATCAAAACAAAAAAGTTCAAAGCAGGCGTTTGTAGTAAGGTCGCAATAACATACAGGTTGGGGGGTTTTGGACCTCAAAAGGGGGAAAACAAAGCCCAAGCTCAGAGGAAGAATAGAAACTATTTGGTAACAAAAGTGTACTATATGTTTAATACAAAAAAGGTATGGAGAAAAATGTACCTTTACTAAAGCTTATACAAGATCCTTGGTCCATAAAAACTATGTTATCATCACGTTTTATGTGAGTCCCTCTGCATCCTCGTGCTCCCTCCAACAACAATACATCCAGCCCTCTTTTGAAACCACAAACGAAGGCGAAGGAACGCAAAACAAAAAGGAATAATTATAAAACAAATGGGGTCGGGCGGGCGGGCAGGGCGGGAGGGGGAGCGCACAAAATATACTTTCCTTTCCGAGAGGATTTTTTGTACACGCCGGTGGATGTATTGTTGTTGTTGCAGCCGTAGAAAGGTGCTGGTGCTCTGAGCCTGCATTCCAAACACCAGAACTGGATCGGCAGGTCCCTAAAGTAACCACAGGAGAGGGGGCGTGGCGAGGAGCACTTTTCGCTTATTCCCGTTGGCTGACAACACGGTGGTGTCACTCCTCCTTCAGATTTCCCCTGCGTTCGCTCCCACCGATTTGTTTCAGCTTCTTTGTATCCAATATTAATACGCAGCACTTTAGAGTGAGTCAGTTTTTGTTTATTATTTCCCATAAGTCTTCATATACCTTGTGGTACGTTTGCTCTCAAGGCATATCGTATTGAGCGGCCCCCCGGTGTGCGTTAGGAGACCACGGCCGCGGCGGTGGAGGATGAGGATGTGACTCCCGCGCTGGAGGTGCTGTTGGGGCCGTAGACGCCGGGGCCGGCCTCCTGGCTGTTGTTGCTGAGCAGGCTGGAGTTCCCGGCCCGCAGGATGGCGCCGGCGGCGCTGCAGTGTGGCCGCGGCCCGGGCTCCGGCGTGTAGGTGAAGGTCAGTGTGGTGGAGTAGATGATGCCATCGTTCCTAACCAGCGTGACGGGCACCTGGACGGGCTGCCGCACCCAGCGCCAGCCCTCGCGGAAGGCAGAGATGTCGGGCACCACGCACAGCATGCTCTCCCCACACCTGCAGCGTGATTGGTGGGAAAGAAACACAGACAGTGACGTCATTGGGCAATTCAGGCTCCTGATACTAAATCAGAGGTGACAAAGGCCTTTATGGCACCAACTGAATTGCATTTCACACCATACCAAAGTCGATAATGTAATAACTGGCCAATAATGTGAATATAATTTCTGTACCAGTGTACAACATAAGTTAGCTGGGTTTAAAGAAAATCCTAAAAAATGGAGCCAACAATGTAATACTATGTTTGCATCACTATCGTTGAATTTTATTATTTCCATGACCCTCTACTTTAGTTTCACTTTAGATACTACTTGGTCTTGACAAGGATTACAGCTGAAATAGTTAATCTGTAAATTGATGAAATCATTTTTAAAGCAGAAGTATCCCAATTCACATTCTGTAATTCTGACTTCTCAGTTGTGAGGATTTGCTGCTTTTCTACTAAAAACAGTACATATATTGTAGCCAAGCTGAAAACAGCTTTATGATGCACATTTAGTCTCCATAGCAAATACTAATTTGCAACAGCTGTCTCTAGAAGGGCTTTTAAGAAAATAAGAGACTGAAACATATCCGTGTATCACATTTTGTGGTTTACTGAATTACCTGGGAAAACAACTGAGAGGCTGTTTATGGCTCAAATAACCAGATGAGAATGTTTTAGGTAATTCAGCAAATCAAATACCTGATGAAACAATTTACTTCATCACACTGAATCAAAAGTCTTTCAAAAAGCTTGAAGTATCATAATTTATGTGGGACACATCTACATGTGGCTCCCTCTGTCTCCCTCCCTGCGTTTCCTGTCTGCATCGCGGCAGTCACTGTGAAATAAAGGCAAAAATGGCCCCTGTCAGTCTGTAGGACTGCAGTCAGGGAGGTCCCGCTGTTTCACTGACAGAGGGGTGGGTGGTACTGATAAACAAATTAAATCCCACCGGTCTATAAAACCTGACATGGCAGAGGAAAAGCTAAAGCTAAGGTATTTTACAAGAGTGCAGCACTGCATGACCCTGGCTCTGAAAGCGTCTTTGGCTCGCTCACCGCCCAGGTTTAAAGAAGAGGGATGGACAGATTTTTCAGCTTGCTGAGATGAATATTTATTTCTTACATTCAGCCATTCTGCTATTAGATATTCACAGGATCTTGAGTATTAACCATTTCGAAAGTTTTTATTCATTGAAATTACAATACTGACTTATTCACGTCACCATGATATTCATTAAACTTAAATCTTGCCATTTTCCATCTCTGTATAATCCATATCAAATCCTTAAATTAGCTGGAGTAGACACTTTGTATGGTAATAGGAGAAATTCTTGCTCGTCTGGTGCAGACAATGGATCTCATTTTGGAGAGGAAATGCAAATAGCTTGGTAAATCACAGTATGCATAAAAAAAAAAAGGGGAAAACAGTATATAAGAGCACGGTAAAGATGTGACCTGACTCCACTGGCAAAAACTTCTGACTTCTGTTTTTTTAAAGGTTTAGTTTGGATTAACACAAAAAACAGAAAGAAAAAAAAACAGACCAAGGCAATGATGGACCAGCAACTCCTGTGTTCTATGAGGTCAAATTATTGTTTTTTTTGGCCAAAAACATCGGTAGCAAGAAGAGAATAACCTAACAAGCTATAACTTCAGTTTACTGTCAGAAAAGGCCATCTGATGGCAAGGTTAAGTGAAAAAATATTCTAAATATAGTGTACAATCAAAATGATATAGATTTTTTTAGGGTGGTTAAAATATATTTTGCCACCAACCCTGTCCACAGAGGTTTATTGCTCAGTTTTCATGCTGGTACTCCTCTCTGCTTCTCAAAACTGTGGCCCTGCTGATCGGCATCTACTGTAGGTAATACACTAACTATCAACAAGTACCTCAAGTACTGGAACTATCCCTTTAATGAAAACGAAACCGAAGCAAAGACACACCTGTACATGGTCTCAGCCTCGACATCTCCGAACCAGACCCGCAGATTTGGAGTGAAGTTCTGTCCTGTCAGCTCCAACATGGCAACGTCGCCACCACCATTTAGCTGCAGACAAAAGAAGTGAACTTTATTTTCAATTCTGTAATATGTAGAGGACAAAAAGTACAAAGAATTTAAATATACATAACAAGTTATGGAGTTATGGACGGGGTCAGATGAGACAGAAAAAGGCACAGATAATAAAGGATTTAGAAAACCACTAAAACTACACTGTGCATATTTATGTTCAGTTATGTGAATTATAAAAGTACAAGCAAAACTCAAACCGTCTCTTCAGTGTGTACCTACCTGTAAGCTCTCTACCACAGGCACGGGGGTGACAGGCGAGTGGACGGGGCCCATGCCCTCGTAGAAAGTGTATTCGGCCTTGTCTGTGCTGATGATTGTCCAGGAGGCGCCGTCATTGATCATCTCCTTGTTTGGTTCCTTTGGGCATGGAGTGGCCTGGAAGAAAGAGAGGCAGTAACAACGTTAATGCACATGAGGGGCAGAAATAATCACAAAAAATTACACCTAATCAAAGACTACAATCAAATGTCCGTCTTTGACGTAACAGCTGTCTAAATGAGTAAAAAACGTGGAAGGTGAGCGGACGACTTCTTCAAAGAAAAAAAATGTCATCTTGTCTGAAGCTGAAGCAATCATCCTCAATCATCTGTAAAGAGTGTCAGATGAGATCTGAGGGTGAAGTGACTCTCCGGATTGATGGGTAACCAGTGGAGAGACAGCAGATGTAAAGTCACTCACTTGAAACTGGATGATCCTTTCTTGGGAAAGGCACAGGTACATGCGTTCTGTGTCCTTCAGGTAGAAGGCACACTTGTGGAGCTGGGAGACGGGGTCGTCGGCGTCCAGCAGCGCCGTCTGCTTGTCCACCTTACGGATGATCTGGGAAAGAAACAGAGTGAGATTAGCCGGCCGGAAGGCAGACGAAAGAATGCGAGGGACAGGAAAAATGAAACAGGAAGAAATTAAATAAGATTAGAGAGGAAGAAAAGCAGTAAAGAAAGATGGATGAACAGAAGGACGGCACAAAGAAATCACAAATAACTGTGTGACTAGAAGGGAACATGGTACCGATTTCACAGAGAAATCTTTCTTTGAAAAAACACTTTAAAAGGAACAGTTAGACAATGTGGGAGACACTTATTTACTTTCTTGCTGAGATTAGATAAGATGAAGATTGATACCAGGTCTCATACATACATACATTGCAAGGCCGCCAAACATAAGTATCTTTTTTAAAATGTATTTTTAAGAAGTTGTTTAAACTACAGCATGTTGTACCTGCAGCAAAGTCCATTCAGGAATCATGTTAGGAACAGTTGAGAGACAGCATGTGTGTGTGACGGTGAGAATGCAGTTAGTAAATAGCATTACAGCAGTGCGGTGCGAGTACAGTTTAGGTTATTTGTAGATGAATAAACGCTACAACTTCTCAAGACCCGAGCCAAGTTCCTGTGCTCTACTTGCCAGCTTCTGCTTAAAGTGACGGGGGTTAGCCTCAAAGTTAGCGACAACTTCAGCCCAGGTTCACTTAAACTGGACTGACCTTTAAGTTGGACCAGTTATTCTCATTTTTGAATGTTGGTCACTGGGTCATACTGCTTTTCTGGCAGAAACTCTGCTCATTATTTGTCTATTGAAAGAAAGCTGTAATCACTTTAATCAGCACCATAACGTCTGACATCTATGCACTACTGTCATCACTATTTTGCCTATTAGGATGACGTGAAACGGGCTGGATCATAATGGAGATTTCAAAGGGGGATGTCAGAGAAGCGAGTAACCGTGATATCTGATGAAATGTCATGGTCATTTTATTATTTATCACAGTAAATATATTACACATTTTTCCTTTGAGGACAACCTAAACAATTTTGTTTATCCAATGAAAATTTACTCTGACAAAGTCAGTGTGTCAAACTGCTCCTTTAAATGATCTCTATCTGCAGTGAATTTGGGGTTATTTTCCTTTCTTTTAACTCTCTTAAGTGCTGCTGTCATGAGCCTCATTCAAGTTTCTGTTTCTGTTCTGATCTTTCTGATCTGAGGCGGTGCAGCGTTTCTTTTTACCAGTCTGGGCAGGGCCATGCCGGTGACGGAGCAAACCAGCTTGACTGTCTGGCCGTAGTGGATGTAACCGTCTCTCACAGTGAACTCTTCTCCTTCTGACTCCTCGTCATCCACTGAAAATACAGAAGAAGAAAGAAGAACAAGAAAGTCAGCCGCCTACAACCCTTCACACTTTCAACACACACAACTTCACACTTTCTACACACAAACCCACATTCAAACAATCTGTCACTTTCTTTGGTGGAGATGAATCAGCTGTATAATTACTATAGAACAGCAGCGTGGGTTACATTTTCAACAAACAGAGAGAGACGTGAACAGACAGTGTCAAACCACATTCCTCACATGCTGAACTCTGTGTACTTTGAAGCATTCCTAAAATCATCTGTATGTTTGTGTTGCAGCAGCAGTAGTAGCAGCTCAGGCTGAATGAGGCTTACACAGGTGGATGTAAAAGGCGCCCCACTGCTGGGAGCTGGCGTGAAAGTTGCCACCCTCCACGTGTAGGTAGCGCGTGCTGACTGTTTGGGACCGCAGCCGGTTGAACAGTGCCACCTTGGTCCCTGATGCGATGCACACTGTGGACAAACATGAATGCAGACGGGCAGGTTACACATTGACCCAAAACATGACAGTGGAGCAGAGCAGGTGATGCTACAGGTGACAGAACTGGGTTACTGGACACTCAGATGAAGCTACACTGCCCTCTAGTGGTTGAAAATAATAAAGATAATGATAAAAACACCCTATTGATTAGTTTCACAGATCTTCATTGTCGTATATCCTCCTTTGACTGAAAAAGTAAATATAAAGGCCACATTTTACTGTAATTGCAAAACATATCACAGCTACTGACAAACAAAAGAGTCTGGTAGCAAAAGTATCTGAGGCAGAAATAGCATTTAATAGTCTGCAACGGTAGAAATAGTGTGTAAGACGCAGACGAGCATGAACTCACAGTCAGCGTTTTTGAGGGACTGCTTCTTTTTGGAGGGCTTGGAGATGACTTTGATCCTCTTGCTGAGGAAGACACCGATGTCAGCGCTGTTGCCGTAGAACATCTTGACAGACAACATGAAGTGCTTTCTCTTGTCGGAGTCAGATATGTACAAGGTTTTGGCTGTGCAATAATTCTGGAGGACAGAAACAGGTACAGGGAAAAAAATCAGAACACATTAGATCATATTTTTCTGCTGCATATAGATTCTGTGCAACCTCTCTTTAAAAAAACAGCACACAAACAAAGTTATATGACACATCTGTTATATTTATTACCACTATCAACAGAAAAATGGTTGGAATTAACATCTGAAGGTCTGTTTTTGTACCTTTCCCTCTAAGTTGAGCTGCTGCATTTCTTGGTCGCTGTTGCCAATGCCGATGAAGGCACAAGGCTGCGACTCCTGCTCGGAGCAGCCGTCTCGCTCCATCTGTTCCTTCTTTTTCTTCCAGCCGCTGCCCATCAGGTAAACGCAGGGAGGAGGGCAGAAGAACCTGGACACGTGCACAAAGATTTAGGAATTTTTGGACTCAAATCCCCCTAAAAGACAGATCTCCTTTCTCTTTTATTGATTCGAATACACAATTTTATATTAGCAGAGAATTAAACTTGGTCCCACATCAAATAAGACGCGCATGTGAACTGCTTTAGCTTTAAACTTGTGAAGATGTCTGATCAGAGACTCACTTTAAAGATATTTTATTGGGAATATCTGCAGAGGCATTCACTTAATGAGATAAAATCCTTGGTTTATTTGAACGATTTGTCATTCATTTTCCAGACAATGTTACTATTCAGGAAATTAGGGGCTTTTTTTCACGTAGAGAGAAAAATTGTGTTGATATGTGGTATAAACAAAAATTCTGAATTTACAGTCTCAAAAAGAATAGCTATAGTTATAGTGTTGATCCTTATGAGGTATAATTTACACAAAAATGGGTAATCTTGATAAACCTGAGTTTTCCTTTAGGACAGGAACCTTGTCTGCAGCAGAATTTGTAAAATCAATGAAATGCTAAATGTTTGTGATCCTTTTCTGTAACTAATATTTCTGCCTGTTACTGTAGACATAAGTATATTTTTAATCTATTTGCCTTAATGAAATGAAAACAATTACATCTACCTGACTGTCTCAGAATGTTTGGGGCTTCAAGATCAACTTCTACATTATTTGTTATTGAAAAAGTGAGAGAAGTTATATTTTTGAAGAGTTAATTTCAAACTTAACACCTGTTTCAATGGTACAAACTGGACAAAGTGCCCGTCTTCATTTACACCAGAAGAGGGCAGGGTTGCACCAACGCTCAAACAAGACAGTCAGAAACCGTTATCAACACACTGTTCTGTACAATTCAACTCAACACTCTTTCCTTGAGCTGTGGAGCCTAATTTAGCAGATGTTAACATGAGCGGTCCAGCATGAAACTGATCTGCTGAAATATAAACCAGAATTTGAAGAAAAAGGTTATTTTTTTCCATTTCGGTGTTTCGTACTTTTCCTTCTCTCCTCCCTTGAAACACTTTGTAACATCAAGTACAAAATTCCATTAACGAAAAAACAAAACAACAGCGAATGTGAAATCAACTCATCATCACTGAAGCAGCCACACTTGAAATAAATTCATGTGCGTCAGTGTGGAACTGGAAAGCGACCTATTTCGCAACACCAGTGTCTGTCTCTGTGGGTGTTTGTCTACTTTCACCTCCTATAAAAAGCTCAGACAGAAAGAAGCAGCTAGAAAGAGAGAGGGAGACTGCACATTATTTGCATTCTCCATGCAGCACCCACTTTTCTTTTCTTAGGCTCCCCTTGTTACGATACAGACAGAAGTAATCAGAGGTGCCAGACAGCACGAGCACTGAGGGGTTTTGCAGGCTGGAGGATGTAGACATACTGACGTACACACGGGAAGAAACCTGACTTTGTACTTGTGACTGTAAGATGGCAGAAATCCCCTCCGGGACCAGCTGAGCAACTCATTTAAACACTTATCTGATGATTGATACTTCATTGGTTACACATGAGAGATGTGGTGATAAGCATATGTAGATATGATAATGTAAATGATGTGTAATCCAGTGCTTCATATACACACTATATACTGTGGAAGCCCATTTCTGCCAGTCAGAGAAAAAATATCCCTGTGGTAAGTCATGATTGATATAAGAGGTCATAATTATTAGCTAAAAAGTCATAATTATGTCTTTATTAAGAGATAAAATGTCAGAATTAAGGGATAAAAAAAACATTATTAAGAGATAAGTCAAGTCCTAATTGTGATATTAAAAAGTCATACTAAAGAGTTAAAAAGACATAATTAGGAGAAAAGGGCAATTAGGAGATAAGTCAAAAAGCATAATTAAAAAGTCAAAATGATGAAATTTAGGTCATAATAATGACATAATATGCATAAATAAGAGACAAGTCAAACGAGCATAATTAAGAGGTTTTAATTAAAAGATAAAAGACAATAGTGAGATAAAAAGTCAGTTTCATGAGATAAAAATTCTGACTTTTGATATAATTCTGATTTATCAATTTTATTTTTCTTTTATTGGTGGAAACGGGCTTCTGTAGCATGCTTAATGCACAAACAAAGGTAAGGCTGAATTTGACTAAAAGCTTACTGTGAATTTGTGACAGCCCTGTTACAGATGGCGTGCTTCTAACTGAGCGCCTAAATGTAAGCCCTGCATCGGCATGTCACTGAGCAACACTGAACCTGAACCCGTGCAAGAATGTACGTGACAATAAGTGTTTGACTGCTTCCTCTCAACTGTTGTTCGCCTCACAAGGTGTCACTTTAACTGGACAAGACAGCTTCACTTTATCTGAGGAATTCATCTCTGTCTCAGCCCCTCTCCTCCGCCTGTCCCCTCCCAACTCTCTGAGGTGTCTCGGAGTTGGCCCGACCGCGACGGGCTGATTTACTAAGAGATAGGCCTGATGAGATCGCAAGCAGCAGCGCTGGCAGCTTGGGCCAAGAAAACAGGCGGAGGATGGAGGAGTGCTGAAGAGAGTTGCATAATGAGCAAGAGGGAGGGGGTGGAGGAGGGGGTGAGGGGAAGGAAAATGCTATAAAAAGTTTGAGAGTGAGAGGTAGAAAGGTGAGAGGCAGAGTTACAGGAAGGGTGTGAGGAAGAAAAGATGAGTTGCAGAGTTCAAGAGAAAAAAACAGAGTGAGAGTGTTGCGACGGCAGTTTAAGCTCTGTGACCTGTCAGCTCTCGTCCTTGAACCCTTCCATTAAATGCTCCCTGGTTTCGCTGGTAAATTCCCCCAGCAGCTTTTTATCTCCCCTATTCCCATCGCTCCACGCTCCCTCTCCCTGCTCCCTTTCCTTCCGCCTCCCCCACCTGAACATGGCCTCACACAGGAGGTCATTTCCTCCTCTAACCTCCTCTGATATGGGAGGTCAGGAGGGTCAAGGTGCCAATGCTGCACAGAGGCAAACTGAAATGTGTGTTTTTCATTCGCTCCTCAGCCTGAGATCCCCTTGAGTGGCATACGTTACACATGACAAGGTCAAGTTTGAGTTTCTACTGCATGATGCTGATAACTCCCTTTAAAGGCTGAGCTGTTTGCAATCAGTCTACTAAACAAAATGTCAGTGTGTATGAAGGCTTCATAAATATAATGTCATAATTTAAACATGACATTTAACTTAAGTCTTTGTTGTTATTTGATAACCGCTAAAAAATAAAATAATTTGCACAGGAGCAAGTAAAAATTGTCCTTCGGCAAGTAGTGGGGTCACGTTTTTCAAGAGTTCAACGCCTGCTTTGAACTGGTTTTTTTTTCCCCACTTTGTCACAGGTGATCGCCCAGTTGCATATGCAGCCCCACAGTAGGGATGTAAGAAAATATTGGTATGTTAAAAATTTTTTATTTCGATTTTGTGCACATGGTGATGTGACCTTTTTTTTGTAAAATTAGATTAGAAAACAGAAATATATCACCTAGCTTGCAGTATCACAATATAGAGTTGTAACCTCATATTGTGATGTGTATTGTATCGCTAGATTATTTTCCAACCCCACTCCACAGGCACGTAAGCTGTTTTGCCGCGCCTGTAGTGACACGTCTCTATCTGATCAGCACCTGGGGCTACAGCCAGCAGCCGGTTAGGTTAGCTTAGCTTAGCTTAGCATATGACTGAAAACAGTGGGGAAAACAGCCTGCTCCTGGCACGTAACCCCTTGCAAAACGACACTTGTATGTACATTTTCAGTTTTGTATGAATTAAACAAACAAGGACTTAAAAGGTTGATTTTCTTTGTCTGCTATTTGCTCCTATTTCTGAATTTTATGCTAATCAACAAATAAACTGAAGCAGCAAATACACAAATATGCATATCTTCCCAAAATGATGAACTACTCCTTTAAGACTGACAAAGAATTGTGTCTTATGGGGATGAAGTGTCTCTACACAAGAGAGAGATACAGAGAGATTAGACATTCTGATAAAACTGGGTGTTTTTTATCATTTGCACATCTTTTCAATCTTCTTTCTCTTAAACAAAGACACACCAAGGCAGAAGTGGCTGTTTCTGTTTCACTCACCTTTTCTCATTGCCGTAAGATTTCTGTGCAACTTTTGCATGCAGGATCATGACAGTTTGGTCACCTCGCTCTTTCAGGTAATTCCTCATCGCTTCTCTGCAAGATGAGACAGAAAAGAGAGAGAGAGTTCATTACCAGACCAGTTTTTGATCCAGCAGATGAGCTGAGGTGACACCAGCCTCAAGAGTCAGCGTGTATTGTTGAGCGGGTTTTGAAAGGTGGCGCTTCAGAGAAGAGGGATAAAAAAAAAATTTGACTAAAGTGTGAAGTATGCAATGAGAATGTACAGAAACACACAGACAGTGCACTTACTATGACCTCTGGAAAGCCTCACACAGTCTGGTCTGCTAGCCAAAAAGCTATGTTCTCCCCCAGCTGGGTCCATTTGAGGTGTGTGTGTGTGTGTGTGTCTGTGTGTGGGGGGGGCTGAACCGTTAATGACCAGCTCAGAGGGACAGCGAGGAGAGGAGGAGAGGAACACAAGGGAGATGGGGGGGGGGGGGAGAATAGGAGGGAGGTAAAGAGAGAAAAAAAGAAAACACCAGAGCCTAAAAAAACAAAAACATCAGAGCTGAGCTCACCAGCAAAGATTCCTCATCCCGTGTCAAAATGTTGCAAGGCCCGCACTCCAATTACTTCTGTCAACTCTCTCCCACACCTACCCCCATTCCCAAAAAACCCACCTTTACACAAACAAGCCCAAAACTATCACACTGTAAAAATAAAGTTGAAAGACGTTCATAATTTCAAGGCAACTGCCTTCACTCAATTTTTGAATTTTGAGTTTTGAATAAAACTCACTCTTAAGTTTTGAAATAAACTACAAGTTTTGCCACTCTATAATCTTTTGTTGAATCTTTGAGTTTTAGAAACTCAAAAATTGTATTTCCTAAATTGTTCAGAGGGTTTTGGATCTGATTTGTCATTGTTTGGATGTTTCAAAATGTCACTGTAAAAACAAAAAAGTTGAGAAAACTTTTCAAACATTTCAAAGCAACTTACTTGTAGAAACTTTTTACCTACAACTGATCTTCTGTTGAGATGTGAGATGTTTTGTTCTTTATATGAACTTGAATCTTTTGAGTTTCAGAAACCCTGAAAAATTACTGAGCAAACTCAGTTATTGTGAATAATGGTTAATAATTTAATATTTTCAATGAAAAGCATTTAATTTCCAGGCAAAAGAATGTAAAAGCAAGAGACAAGTAAAGATTATAGGTTGACAAAACCTTTCTTTTAGTTATTCCAAAACTTGAGTTTCAGTTGGGTTCAAAAATCTATTGCACTAAGTTGTCTTAAAAGTTTGACTCATCTGAAACTATTTTTACAGTGCATGGTTGCAGTTGAACACCTTATATTTTAACCATTACTCCATTATTCTTTGTCTTCTGGGATTCTTTGGATGATATTTCTTATCTAGCAACTGGAAATATGGAAATCTGGGGCTGGGAACATATTGGCAATCGTCAGCTGATGGGCTAATGCTAATAAAACAACCTGCAAGTAAAAAATTACTTAAGGCAAGTAGATTTGTGACCCAAAAACATATTAAACTTGAAACCTAGTAGGAAAAACCTTTTCAAAAGTTTGAGTTGGGTTCAAAACTCATTAAAAAAAAATGAACTGAAGTAAGCTGCCTTGAAATTTTAAGCTCTCTGAATATTTTTACAGTGCAGATCTTATGCTGGGCTGAAAAGCAGAAGGGTCAAAGATCGGGGGCTCCGATGCACAATTAAGACGCATCACATGCACAGACATTAACACACCCCGACCCAATCAGCGCAAATGCACAGATGTCAGTGACACCTGACACGCTGGGGTGCGCAGAGGGCTTCCCACTCAGACGCACACACACAGAGAGCTTTCCACTCTGCCACGCAATACTGGGCCGCACGCTCGGGTTAGACAGGGCCTTTGTTATGAAAAGCAAGAGGCCCCTCACAGTGTGTGTGTGTGTGTGCGTGGGAGGGGGTAAGAAGAAGAGGAGGAGGAGGTGGAGGAAGAGGAGGAGGAGGAAGGCTGAGAGGGATTTTGGTTTATCCATTTCATAATGAACTGGGAAATGTTTTATTTCTCACTGTATGATGATGGGACAATTATTTTTCTGGATGGAAGCTGCAATTTGAGTCTCGTGGCAACACAAAATTACACTCTGTTGTTTACTCTCTATTTTCTGAAATTACTGATCGCCAGTAAATGTAAGCGAAAATGACGGAGGTGCAATCCTAGAATTCCAAACATTCGACACTATTTAACTGATCCGACGCAATCTGATACCGTTTACACGCCACATGGAGAAAATTATTTCCTTTTCCTAAGTCAAGCCAGGAAAAACAAAAAAAGGTGCACAGCACTTGAGTCAAGCTCATTTCATCCAAACATTTCTGACTTATTTGCAAAGATGTGCTAAAGTATCTTACTCTTCTTATGTTTACATTAAATGACATAACCTTCCTCTTGGGCTTCAGTGAGAGACACACTCACCGGTGTCAGATACAGACACATTAAACCCCGGGAGAGTCTGATTGATTATATGGAGAACGTGCAGTCCAAACCTGCTGATGTCGGGCCTGCAGGGCACATGTCATTGGACACCTCTGATGACGCCTGTGCCCCGCATGACTCACAGGATGGGTGACATCACAGATAAAACAACACACACTTTTTTATACACATGCATATTCTTAGCAGTGGTTGGGCTGAACTATTTTGAAAAAGTATGCAATTGCAATTATTTTTGACTGATATTGCAACTGTGGTATGATCTGTGATATTAGACAGAATGATAAGTTTTACATTATTCTCATTTTCATCATGGCATGATTTTTCTGAGCATCTGTACCAAACAAAGATGACTTCTTAAGTCTGTACAATACGATGTGTGGGCCAGGACATCTTTGCAGCGCAATAATATTTAATTAAAAATGTTATTTTAACACACATTTGACCTTAAACTAATTTTGCACTTGAAAATTGCCATAGGTCACATTTGATTTGAATAAAAATTCGATTAATTGTTCAGCCCTAAGTAGTAGCATCCAAATGGTAAGTTAAATTAATCTGCAACTATGGCATTTTTGTCTTTATTAAATAGCCAAAAGTATGACATTGGGTGTGTTTCATTATGCTAATTCATTATTTCTCAAATTAGAGTGCTGCTACCCTAAGCGTACTTTGGAGTACTTCAGGGGGTGGAGGTTTATTTGTTTTTTTTTATACTATAAAAACATATTCAATATTCCTTTCCATTGATTCATATTCACTTTCAGGAAACCATTTTTGGTACAGCTGAAAACATGAAGTGAAAAAGAAAGCAAAAACAGTGCAGACAATTACTGGAACAAGAAGAATATGGTTTTGATGGAATTTACCTGAACAAGTTGACACTGATGGCACAGTGCTTTACTGTATCTTTTCATTAGTCATTTCTTTTTCTAACAAAAATGTTTTGTGTTAGTCAGGGGACACTTGGCTGAAAAAATCTTTCAAAGTTGGACCAGTAATTTTAAAAGGTTTGAGCACCGCTGCACGAACGTGTCTTTTCGCCTCCGTCATATCATGGCTCCTCCAAGCAAGGATGTAACAAGAGTCATGGCGGAGCCAAAGGTGCAAAGTCAGCCGCTATTAGTTTTTTTCAAAAGATCACAGGAAATATGTGTGAAAGTACACATGGTTCAGGTTGTTATAACAATATTAGCACGATTGGGATGCTAATTTATGTTAGTACATCAACAGGAATTCCCCTTATGTGTTAGCATCGAGCTAATGGACTAAGCATTAGTTATTTATACAAATTAAAATCCTAAAATTGATTAAGGAACTGTGTAAAAAAAAATCACAATACTTCAGAGAATCGATTTTTCTCTCACCCCAAATGATTTATATTAAAACATCACCTTATGTTTTAGGGAAGTGAGCAACATTTTTCAGTGTTTTAGGATATTTTATAGACCCAACAATAAATTGACTAATCAAGGCACCAATCAACATCTTAATCAATAAGATTTCCAAAGTAATCGGCTTCCACAATCTGTCCCATTTACTCCTAAGTGTCTTGGTGATTGAATTGTCCTTCTGGCTTGTATTTTGACAACAACATCTTTGTTAATATTCCCATTTGAATGCCACCTTGCAAACTTCAATTAATACCTCTTTAATCAATCCCTGCCAAAGGCTAAAAGTTCAACCAGCCACAGACCTCTGGCTCTGTAATTAACGTCATCTTTCATTCTGGCCAGGACTGTGAGTAAATATTCAGAAACACTGCGGCAGTTATTTTATGACAGCAGAATCTCACAGCAGTGTTGGGGAGGCTTCGTGCGACAGCCCTGGCTTGTGGTTAACACTGTTTCACTGCACACCAAACCATTCCAGACCACTGTGGCGGAGCTGGGGAGAGATCCCCCCCCCCCCCCCCATCAACACCAAAATACTTCACTAGAAGATTAAGCTTTCACTCACAGTCTTGTATTAATGTATTGTCATCTTTGATGCCCTCTTAAGCACGACTCTCCACTTCACAGCCACCTCTAAATAACCTCTGAATAGATAATGAAGATGCCTCAACATGTGGCAACGATCAGATGAAACTGAATATCCTGGGATCAGATGAAGAACATGAACCCGGTGGTGGGTCGATTTTTACAAACTCGTGTCATGTAGCCAGGCATTGTTCAAACCCGCAGAATTTTATATTAAATTCTAGTGGAAAACCCAAAGTTTACAAAGACACCAAATATGTCAGGCTGAATTTCGGGAGAATGTGTATAAAATGACGCGCAAGCCATCCAAAATATTTCCATCTGATGTAATGTTGCAGCCACTAAAATCAGGGCTTTTTGGGTTTGAATATTTTATTGGGTGTAGGGAAAATATAACCACAATAAAACTGGAAAAAGTTCACACTAAATATATATGCACTTACATTAGGGATGTCAAGAGAACCAATACTTCGGTTCTGTAGGCACGACTTGAAATTTACATTTTTTTTCCCTCAATGTTTTTGTATGTTTTCATTATTCTGTTTGTCATTGGTTGAGTTATTGTTTACATATTTCTAAATTTTTAATAAATAAATGCAACAATGCAAACTGCAGTGCAAATGCCAACCTGTCTCAGACTGGTAGGCTATATGGCAAATTTACACAGACACACTCTGAGCATATCTCATGGTAAACATTTAAACCATAAGTGTGTAAGCGTCTTTGTGACATAGCATTGAGCTTTTTCTAATTTGGATCGGTATCAAAATGACCTTTGAGACTTAATAACAGGAAGTAATGATAAATGAGCGAAAAACAGGAAGGAAACACTGCCAAAATGTCTAGCATATTTAGACTAATGTAATTTAAAAATAACAATGTAATGTACAGCAGCATAAAGACATTTTTAAACAGTGAAGCCTGATATGTGTCAAACATAACAGCAAACATCATAAACAGAAGCATAAAAAAAGACCATAAACCCTAAAATAAGTAAATCATTTATAAAAACAAAACAATAGAACATGCGAAAAAAAAGGAGAGTTCATGTCTTTTGGTTCAACTCGTTGGCGCTACGTAGCGATGAACATCAACATATACACAAGCATAAAATCAAGAGTATTGTCCGGAAAGTAAATAAATCATTTGTAAAGCAATTAAAGAGCGCAGGGAATAAAATTTCATGTCTATTTGTGGGTACTACAGTCCATGTCATCTGTCATCAAAATGTTAGCATTTTAAATAAATTCTTCTTTACTAATGTTCTGTCAACATGCCAGTGAATTTAAACTACTGCTGCACTCTGAGTTCAACTTATATTCAAAGTTCAGCAGCAGAAATCACCATTACTTTCCAGAAACGGGCAACATATTCCCCTGATGGTGATTTGCATCAGGTTTGGTAAATATCCCCCCTTAGTATTCTCTCTTAGAAAATCAGACCAGTTTTGTTTTTCATTTCAGATGGCAAAGAAAAATAACAATGGCTGAATTTTTGTTTTGTGTGTTTTTACAATGGCATCAAAGCGGGTATAGATCACTGGTATCACTGGTATCGCTATGGACTAGCCTTATGTCTATATATATCTGACCATGTCATGAAGTCTGAAAATAAACTTGTGAGATGGGGAAATTCAGGATGAAATCATAACTTTAAGTGATCAAAAGCATATGCAAAAGAGGGGAAAAACAATCACCTAGAACAGGAATGGATGACAATGACACACCCATTGTATAAAATACAGATGGGTGCAATGTAGGCAAATAAAGTGTAGCCCTAAATGACTAAGAATGTTCACAGCATAACAGTTTATCGTAGCCACACTCTCACATCAGCCTGTCACGCACCATTAATAGCTACGTGCTTGAGTAACTGGTTGTAAAAGGTCACTTAAGGACAGCGATACAACAGAGAATTGAAATAGGAAATGGTTCCAGCAAAGAGCAACAAAGTTAGAAATCTTTTCAGGTCATTTCAGGCAGCAAAACTTTACAAGACTAAGTGGCAATAGGAGAATAATGAGGGTACTGTTGCCCAAGAACCTATAACTGATGACTCTGTAAAGACACACTTGTGATGTAACACACTGTAGTTAGTAACCTCCGGGAAAGGAGGGGGGGGGGGCTATACGCAGACTAAAAGTCACGACAATCATAATTACAGGGATCTGTGACACTGAAGGGGATGAAAGGGACGTCTGAGTAATCACTCATCTCTTACACATACTGAAACACATACACACACGCAGATAGAGATCAGGTCTCTTCCTGAGAGCTGAAAGGAAGCAGAAGTGAGAGAGACAGTGACCAGCGCACGGTGTAACTTCCTATGCAGGCATAGCGTGCAGACACACACAAAATGACATAAAGTTCAGACATATGCACATACATAAGAATTATACACATGCATTTAAACATACAGGACACAATACACTGAAAAACACTCAAATGAAAATATATCTAGAGGGCAGATAGAAAAAAAAAAAGGCGAAAACTGAGAAATCAATGCCCTATTTCATCAGATTTCATCAGTCAGGAAGTGCGGGTCATGGGCATTTCAATCGTAACTGAAACACGCACACACAAAGCCACATCCACATGTAATATAAAAAGCAGCACGCAAAAAGGGACAAGAAATGACAAATACAACCATGAATCTACACAAACAAATATTTATCAGCAAGGCTAGCAGTTTAGCATCCAGCACTACAATAAAAGTAGATTTGTGATGCACACAGTGGCCATTTACCTCAACTAATAAGATACAAGCAGTTATTATTACAGAGGAGGGAACTAACAAGTACAAATACTTAGTTTACTTGTGTATTTACTTTTACAACTTTTAAGGACCAACATTTTCATATAAAAATCAAATTTGAAACAAAGACAGTTGGTATAGCAAATGTTTACATCTACGCTACCAATAGGTAGGCTTTTACACATTTATTATAATTGTTTTAAGTTCTGAATTCTCGTCTGGGACAAGGCTATTTACTGGCACAGAGCAAGTGAAAACAAATAAAATAAAACTACAAATATTTCATATATAAAAATACATACATTTTAAATATACAATCTAATTTAACCAAAAATTGTAATTAGAGTGTTTGTGTTTTTTGGTAGGACATGATTTAACCTACTCTTGAGAATAAATGACCTTTTTCAAGCCTATACTGACAAAAAAGTATGTTAATTAATATCTTATGAATATTAATTAATATCTTAATTAAATCTACCAATTCAAATCACCTAATATGAGACTTCTTGTCCTCTCCTTGAAGGTGGAGTGTGACACTTGCTGGGTGTGCTCCTTCATTCATTCTTGATTTTGCAGTTGTGTTAGTGTGGTCAATACATTTTTTTCCAAAAACACATTTTAAAGTCAAAAATTCAGATGATTGGATCTTAGACTGTTTAAGGACCTGCAGAAGCTCTGAAAAGTGAGGTTCAGTTTGCTTTGACAACTGGTAGAAACATCCTACAGATGGCTACTTTTCACTTTTATACATTCACTACATTTCAAAGTCTGTGCTTTTTCACTTTTACTTGAGTAAACAAATTGAATATGTATTTCTACTTGAGTAAAGAATGTGTGTGCCGTTGTCACCTCGGGTTATTCAAGCGCTGTATGCAACATGCTGGAAATAAAAGTGAAAGGGAGCTAAGAAAACACAGAACACTAGCAAACAAGTGTCAAGGTGGTGGACAAGGAGTAGATGACAGAGGAAGTTCATTTAAGAGGCCGATTTATTTTAAGGGTTGAGAAAATGTGCTAAAGAGCATCACATGCGAGAGAAAGAGAAGTGACAGAGGTATGGCGTGATGAAGGTAAGAAAGATGGAGATGAAGATGATGGAGATAAACATACAAGAGAGAGAAAAAAGGAAGTGCGTGACAAGTGAGGCAAAAATGTGCCAGACAGATTCACAAAAAGAGACACATATTCAACAGCAGGCACTACAGGGGTCCGTGTGTGTGTGTGTGTGTGTGTGTGTGTGTGTGTGTGTGTGTGTGTGTGTGTGTGTGTGTGTGTGTGTGTGTGTGTGTGTGTGCATGAGAGAGAGAGAGAGAGGAGGGGCTGGGTTAAGCCAGGCTACAGATGCAGCGGAGCAGACAGGCATCTGTCCTGTACATCTGCCACAGCGTCTACTGCAGAGAGGGGCTGTCACAGGACCCCCTATGAACACGCACACACACACACACACACACACACACACACACACACACACACACACACACACACACACACACACACACACACAGTTGAGGGGCATACTAATACACACGTGCACTGAGAAATAGCTCAATTAAGATGATCAGACTGCAATTAGTGTGCGCCCTTGTGAATCACAAAAGGTAGATTACACACACCCGTGGTGTCAGGCTCGGGTTAAGACATTAACAATCAGCTCATTCAGGTTGCTGTTTTCCGTTTGTGAATTGAGGAGGAGAGGTGACCTACAGACGAGTGCCTGCTCAGTGTCTGATGTCTGACCTCCAGAAGGCCCTTGTGAGCCTCTAAAACACTGATGGGAAGTTGCCTCAAACGACACCATCGTGCACTAGCTTGCACTAGCTCTCAGCTTGGATGTTTTACGACCTGAAAACAGTTTGAAAACAAAAAGCAGTGACAAAACTGTGCCTACAGCATCAACAGCCAGTGAGCCAAAAAAAAAACAAATGTTCATGATTTATATTCATTGGAAGTTGAATGGCAGATTAAGGGGATAGTTCAGATATTTTGAAGTGGGGGGTATATGAGGTACTTATTCATACTCAACTGTATTACCTACAGTAGGGAAGTAGCAGGAGTACTAGTGTGGGAAGCTAAGCAAATATTAATAATAATACTGTGGACGGGTCAAGAATCTGATGGTTTTGTACAGAATTATGTAACTGTTGTCATACACTCATGCCCACCATATTAATGTAACCTAATAATTACATTTTCTGTATCAACTGTTTTTGGTTACCTGTCTGTTTTTATTTATTCATTTTTATATTTTTGTTTAGTTTTTCCCCTCTCTGTTGTACTTGTAAATATTACTGTGATAAAAGTAAATAAAACTTCAAATTATAAAAAAAAGTGTATGCTACATTTAGAATATGTTTGCCCTTTAACATTGCCTTCAGATGTCAAACTGCTGTTGAATAGTTTATACATAATATTAATTTTTTAATGTGGACCTTTTTTTTCGGTGACTAAAACACATTTTGCTGCTGACCCTGTCCACAGCAGGACACTGCTTCGCTTCCTACATCAGGACTCCTGCTGCTTCTCCAAACTGGGGGGGTGTGTTAACCGCTATCTACTGTTGGTGATACACTGACTTCAGATAATGACCTCATATAACCCCATTTCACATAATCTGAACTATCGCTTTAATCTGATCTGGGGAAATTGAGACAGGAAATTCTAATTTGAATCAACCTCACACGTTATCACTCAATAAGATGAAAAAAAAAAAGCAAAAGAAAAGGAGTGTCCGATTCCAGACCAACCAACAGTTAAATTAGTAGTCATCAGGGTTTTATTTTAGTCTGAATTTATGTGTTTTTGACAAAAAGGTAGATAACTAAGAGGCGGTTGGTTTCTACTGAGCGTTTACATGTGAGGCGATGGATTCAGCAGAGCTGTTGTTTGGGAGAATAAACCCTTGAAGGAGCGGCGGCAGCTTATCCAGCTTGTATGTTCATGTGTTGTCTCTGTTTGTGTGTGTGTCTGTCTGAATCTAAGATGTGTGTGTGTGTGTGTGTGTGTGTGTGTCATGTATTGTATTTCCAGTCGAGTAGCCTTCCTGACAGGGCGGCCCTGCAGGACCCGGAGAGCTTTAGCTGCCCTAAAAAGCCCCTGCAGGACGGTGCACAGTTTTAGCTGTTTGTGCTGCTGCCTGACAGAAAATCATGGGTCTGCTGTTGCTGTGAGGAGGGGGACAAGTGGGTGTGAGACATGAGGACACTGAGCCAGATACAAAGAGACAAACACAAAGGACACAACACCGTGATATACACACACAGACACACACACACATACTAAAGGCTGCTGGGTACAGAGTGTTTTGTGTCCGTCATATTTCTGGCCATCAAAACCATCAGACAAATGGAGGGGCCAGCGCGAGCCAGCGGACTGGCAGCACATGAATGAAGAGGGGGACACATCAAAAAGGTGCTGGGGCCCCTTTTTCCAAAACCATGCTCGGCTGTTCCAGGCAATACGCAACCCCTCATTTTCCCTGCTGAGCGCCACGCGCAAAAGACGAGCACACACACACACAAACACGCAGGCAAAACCATGCCCACTCCCAGTAACAAAGCAAGCAAACAAGTGCATGCACACACGCACTTTTACCCTGCAACACACACACACACACACACATCTCCAGAAGCAAACCACAACATCCATCAACGTTATGTGTGTTCACCCAAATGTTGCTCCAAATGACTTGGAACAAACATGAGAGGAGCAGAATAATCAAAAACTTGCAGCGCTGGGAGTCAAAGCTGAGCTGAATGCAGTGCTCAGTGCAGTGCACACAGAGTGCAAGTTTAGACAGCAAGTCCTGGCAAAAGGTGAATTATCACTTTTCTGGTTTGTTTCTCGACAGACAACTGTGAAACATTTCAACAAAAGCACATTAAAACATCTCCCGGAGGACTTTGGAGTGAAGATCCAACTAATAAACAATCAATAGCAGAGCAGAAATGATGTAATACAGCAGGGTTCAACAGATAACAGCTGTCCAACAGTGGAAGTATGTACGATCAGGCCAGCAGTACATAGTAAGACAGCACATGCAAAAATGTTGCACTGGCAATGTAACATTCTGTTGTTGTTATTGTTGTTGTGGCAACAACATGCAGCCAATCTGCACTATTTATTCTGTGGTCACGAGAGAGGCATTTCTAACTTAATCACCACTTTTGGAAATCATCACCAGCTCCTCCGAGCCCAAACAATGACTAGTTGGCTAATGGCAAATTTTATGCATTTGTTTGTTTTCTGATTAGGGCATCTATTTTGATGTGTTGCATAAATCCTATCAGAAATCGTAACATTTCTAATTGGTATGAAAAGAAAAACACCTTTTTTCCGATCATCATCCATCACACAAAGTTCTTTGCCGTTTTGTTTATAACATTTTACAGCACATTGAGCACAGATGGAAAAATCATGATCCAAATTCTGCTGGTGAAAGCGATGGGCACTTACAGTTGACATGAATGTCTTTTCACAAGGGTGCAAACTCATCAGGGGTGAAAAAGGTGACAAAGATGCATACCCCCATTGGGGTATGGGGACATGCAATATCAGCTTTAAAATGTGGATTTACTGTCAATTTTTGCATGAGGATATAGGCAAACCTCACCCCTAAACTAATCTGATATTACTGGAAAAGTAATATAAAGTCATTTGAAAAATTACAAGGTAAGTAATATAAAATGAGTAGCCCCCCGGCCCTAACGTCAGTAGTGTCATACAAGACTTTTCTTGGTTGATTCCAATTCCGATTTTTTAGGCCTGAGCTGCTGATTCTCATTTTTGGCTGATTCCGACTGTCAGTCTTTCACTGTCAGAATACACAAACATTTTTGTAACTTTTCCTTAATGTAAAATTCAATTTGATGTTCATAATAAAACACTGACTATTAAATACCTTACATTAAGGTTATGTACCATGGTGGAGCACGATCTCATGAGATCTTGCAGGAAATGTGATTTCACATGATCTCGTGGAAGCAGACTGACACAGTGCAACAGTTTGCTGTAGTAAAACTTTGCAGTAAGAAAAACAGAAGGAGAAGTTAAACAAGTCTGGATGAGAAAATGTTTGCAGAGACGCATCAACAAAGGTTGTTTATTCTTCAGCCAGAACTGGAGGTGAGATTTTAACTGTCAGTGAACAGTGCTATGCTGCTGGCTAACATTAGCCTATAGAGCTAGAAAGAAGAAAGCTGCTCAGTTGTGTCTTCTCCTTGTAGATTCCCTGTCTTCTCTTTATCCGGTTCTTCGAATCTGACTTCACGCAAGCATATGTCTGAGTGTGTGTGGCTGTGACCAGCGCTGTTGTGTCTGTGATGCTACCGTCTGTGGCACTGCATGCATGAAGTGACCTAATGGCTAGTGTTTTCTAAATCAAAACAACGCAACCTTATCAGGCTAATGAACCATCCCAAGCTTGCTGTAATCATCACTATTAATTAAGGCGATTATAATGCCACTCTAGGAGATTCTTACCGAAAGAAGAAACCGATCCCCCAGACCCATTGCTTTTTTTGACAACTCAAACAACTTTGATTACTCCCTATTCATCAGCAAACACTCATCAGATCTACATGAATCACATAATTGATGTTTTTGATTCACAATGTCAATTTTAAGTTTGTTCCTCTATTTTCAATTAACACTCAATATGAACCTAATATTTTAATATTAAGCTGCTTGTAAAAGATTCTAAAAAAAATATGTGTCTGTTCTTGAATTACTACACTCACAAGAATGTGCATAGTCTACACACAAGTGCACATACAAATACCATGATGACAACAAAACAAGGTCTCAAGGGAAGAACATGTTGTTTGTGTGTGTGTGCGTGTGCGTGTGCGTGTGCGTGTGCATGCGTGTGCGTGCGTGTCTGTGTACACTCACCTTGTTAGGCGCTGTGGCTGAGGGCGCTCCCCAAACTTCCTGCAAAGACACAAAGTGAGAAGAAAACATGAGTGGGCTGGCTATCAACCACAAACACATACAGAGTAAACACTGCATTATGGAATGGTGCACCCCCTTTCACACAGACACACACACACACACACACACACACAGACACACACACACTTGTCACTGTGGCCTTGACAGTGTGTAGTGCTCAAACAAAGGCAAATGACAGGACGTGTTGTGTATTTTTTGTGTTTTCATGGCAGCAGGCAGGTAAAAGCAGGAGTACAGACACTGAACTTTATTCTAACTAATTCCTGTCTGTGGCATGTCAGAACAGGTTGTGCATCATCAGAAAGAAACCCCTCTTGCTTCAGATTTCATTAATCATCATTGTTATTATTCCTATCATATTACAGAACAAAATAAATGCAGAATAACCTACAATTTCTAAATGGCAAACATCACATGAAACTGAACAGCAAGGAGTGGACACCTTAGACAATGACTAGGCATACTTATCTTGATTATTGAGGTTTTTAAATGTCTAACATGTGGTGATGCGGACCTCATCGTTCGACGATGTGGCCCTAAATCCATTAAATGTAGAACACTAATAAATATGTAACAGACTGATAACAGCAACAACAGTTTTCAGTCTTCATGTGTGAATCTTATCTGAATTGTAAAAACAAAACATGGGCATCTGACTTGATAATTTCCTGACGCTGCTTCCAGTTCAATGGTGCAGAATAGCTGAGGGCACATTTCACTTGGTCCGAGGCAACATGCAGCATGAAAACGAGATACTGCTGGCCTACAACAGGGTAAATGTGTCTGTATTCTTAAAGATATGGAGGTACTGCTGCACTCATTTTATCGCATCATAGTGCTTTCAAATTGGACAGCAGGTTGTAAAATCATTTATTTTTATTATTATAATAGTGTTTACCCATGCATTGCTGTGTATTTCATTGGTAAAGCACTTTGTAACACTGGCTTTGTGTGTTATATAAGTGCTATATAAATAATGTATTATTGTTATTGTCATTATCATTATTATTGTATAAAAATCTAACTTTAACAAGAAGACTGATAAATTTGTATGTGATTATTAAACACAGACGACTGAACATCATTTTTTTCTCCTAATTCTCCTTTAAAAAAAAAAAAAAAAAAAAAGACAAAAACAAGTTAAACTCATTCAACATTACCAGCAGCACACAATTATGTGAAGGGCAAATAGGCTACATGACAAATCATTTAAAATTTTTGGTAAAGTATTAGCAGATGGCAGATGTTTTTTCTCCAGCCCAAAAAGATATTTCAGAAACTAGCAATTCGTCTGTTTTTCTAAATGCACTCTGCTGGCTGTCCACGGTGTACACCCATCCCACATGATACACACAGGAAACGCAGTTTAACTTTCCGCTAAGTATCTAAATGAGCCTATCTGACAGTCAAAGTGTTTGAAATGCTGCAGGGCAAAAAATCAGACCCCAGATGCTTTTTAAAAATCTAAAGAAAAGGTAAGGGGTTATCCACGTCACCTCATCCCAGAACTGGGAGGATGACACAAGCACAACAGCTAATTTAACTTTTCAAGCATTTCTACATACTTAATTCTGGATGTTATTTAAAAAGTCTTAAACTCAAGTTGTTGAAACCGTGGAAGATGTTAAACTCGAAAAAGAGTTTAACATCTTCCATGGTATGTTCCACATTAAGAATATTGTAAACATAATAATCAAATCAATTCAAGACCTTTCAAAATCATTTGACCACACAGGCATTTAAGGAAAATTCAGATAATGGAATGGAAGCGTGCTCTAAGCTTGATAAATGAGCTAAGTGTGATTGAGTCATATCAGAAAAGTCTAAGTCATAGATTGCATGTAAAAAGGAAACCACCACTAATACCACATAGGCTGTAAACTTGTGACATATCACAGCTGGGGATGACTATTTTCTGGTCAGCTTCTTTGTTGTGTTGGTAAAGCAGTGACGTGTATGACCTGTTACAAGCGGCACGACACGTTTCGCGCTCTTTGAACATTTCACTGAGTAATAGCAGTTCAACGCACTATGCAAAAGGCACAAAAAAAAGAGTAAGAAAAGCAGGACCAAAAGCACTTGTAACACAGCATGCAAGATAGGAAAAAACTTTCTGTAATGCATCACTGCATATAATAATTTATTTAACGGATTTAAACAGGTTTTTGCTTCTGTTTCTCCCTCAGAACATAATTGAATTTTAAACCACTTAATTTCCTTGTTTCATTAACATGCAAATTAGCTAAAGTAGAAATTGTAAGACAAAAAAACTATATTAAAAACCAATTGGAGGCCCAGTGCTTGAGCTCGAATAACTGACAGGAACAAAAGAGTGAAAGTCTTAAGAGTGGAGTAGAAAAATAAACCTTCTTTCTACAGGGTTTCTTTCACCTGCAGGTGTTCACACCACATGAGTTTGTCATGTACTGTCATTCATTCCAAGGCCCTGGGTTTAGTATGCGCTATGAGCCAAATAATTACAGTCTTATTAGTCTCATACAGTCAAATTACAGTCTATGTCTTGGCACATGCAGAGGCTGGATTCACAAGTGTGAGTTCCACCTGGAAAGCTTTGGGAGAGTCAGTTATTGACATGCCTACAGCCAGCAGCTTCCATATAGCGAGCACAAATGAGAACCCAGGGCTCTAAGATCATCCCATATTGTTTGCTTCTGTAAATACTGTAGCTGAAATCAAACATCCAGGGGTATAAAAAATTGTTCAGTCCATAGTCTGTTTCACTTCTGTCCTTTCTTCAGAACAGTAAGGGTTGCTGTCACTGTTGTTGTTGGCCAGTGAATTACATCATGATTACATTATTCTCATACACACAAAAGACTTTAAAAGGACCAGTATGTGGGATTTCAGTGGAATCTAATATAGCTGCAACGGATAAGAATGATTAAATTAACTGTCAATTTTGATAATCGGTTCAAGTAATTAGAGAAAATCAAGTCAAAATTCTCTTATTTCAGCTTCTTAAATGCAAATGTTTTCTTTTTTCCCTACTTCTTTGTGACAGCAAACTGAACATCTTTGTGTTGTGGACAAAACAAGACATTTGAGAGGACATCATCTTGAGTTTTGGTAAACACTTACTGACATTTTTCAACATTTTCTGGCATTTTATAGATCGAAAAAAAAACTGATTGATCAATCAAGAAAATTCAATCAATGAAAATAATTGGTAGTTGCAGAAGTGGCATCTAGCAATGAGCTTGCAGATTGCAACCAACTGGTTTGTCCTTTCTGGGCTACTGTAGAAAAATGTCAGTGCAACATGGCAGTCTTCATGGAAGAGGACCTGTACCATCTGTAGATATAAGCTGCTCATTCTCTGGAAATAAAAACATAGCTAATCTCATTTTCAGGTGATTATATACTAATTAAAACATACTTATGGGAGTGCCCCTGTAGCTCAGCTGGTATAGCGTGCACCCCACGTACTGAGGCTATCAGTCTTTTGCTTTTCTCGCTTCACATCAAGATAATTTAGCTTCACTGCCAGCTATGTTTCATTTGTGAGATAAAAATGTGAGCGAATGGTTCGGAAATGAACTTTTTTTTGGTACACAAAGCAGTGGAGTAAGCACCAGAAAATGAGGCCCCATTTTCTATTAATGAATCAAGAATCAAATCTAAATCGTTTATCATCATGTGTGATGAAGAGCATCAAATCCTCACATTTTACAAGTTAGAAACAACAGATCGATTGACTGTTTTTTCAAAAAAAAGAAAGAAAAAAATTGTATCTCTAAATCAAACTGAGGTTCTCAAAGATTCCCACCCCTATCAAACATGCTCATTTACATAATCTAAATATGTTTTTATTACCAGAGCTTGTTACAAACTTACTGGGGGGAAAGTCCTCTTAACAGTGTTCAATCAACCGCTTGCTGCAGAAACAACAACAAAGACACAATCTGCACCAGGCCCCACCAAGGCCCCACAGTAACATGCATCTTAAGACACATTACTGGCATAAAGAGGATGTATACTGGATAAAGGCAGCACATGGAGGTGACTCTGTAGAGGGTTATGTGTGTGTGTTCATGTGTCTTCAAAAGGGACAGAGTCTGAATAAGTCAGATTTTCTCCTTGTATAGGATGTGGTAGCACTGCATGCTGCTGTTAAGTATGTCAATACGTTTTACATGTCATCAATAAACACACAGATTGTGTGTCAGTTAGGGGTTTTGGCACGCAGGCACAGTGTGAAATTGAAAAAAGAAGCACGCAAACACAAATAGAGGGGATGAAAATAGCAACAACAAAAAAAAGGCAAGGGAAAAGAGGCAAAGAGGGGATAAAGGGCAGAGAGAAAGTGAGAGAAACTGAAAGCATGATTGGTGCAAGAGCCAGAAGGAGGGAGTGGAGGTGGAATAATTATAAAGGAGGGCAATCAATAAGGTTCCCACAGCGAAACACTGATGCCTCAACTGGCTAATGGATTCCAGACGGCTTCTCCTCTCCCTCCTCCTACTCCCCCCTCGAAACCTCACCCCTTCCACTGCGAGCAGGGAGTGATGAAGGAGAGGATACTGCGGGGAAAGTGTAGGGTGAGATTAAAGGCGAGGCAAGAAGAAGAAGCGGATGGTGTGTTGTGGAAAGAGGGAGAATGGGATCAACGCAGAGATGGAAGTGTGTGGACTCAGACATGAATATACAGAGAAAAAAGGAAGGTGAAATAGGGGAGAAAGGGCGCAAGAAACACAAAGCAGTCAATGTAGCATGTACTTGCTATTTTTTACATTTTGAAACGTCTATCATTAAAAAAAAACCTAATTCCAACAATTATTTTCCAGCAATTATTTGCAAAAACTCTTCAACCTGTATTCAACTGAATACAGTACAAGGACAAGATATTTAATGCTCAAATTGATTAACTTTCTGTCGTCGTTTTTTTTTTTTTTTTTTTTCGCAAATATACCCTCATTTTGAATATGATGCCTGCTCTATGTTCCAAAAAAGTTAGGACGGGTATGTTTACCACTGTGTTACATCACCTTTTCTCAGTAAGCATTTGGGAACTGAGGACACAAATTGTTTTGAAATTTTGAAAGTGAAATTCTTTCCCAGTCTTGCTTGATACAGGACTTCAGGTGCTCAACATTCCAGGGTCTGTCGTATTTTGTGCATGCACCACACATTTTCCAATTGGGGGCAGGTCTGGACTTCCTTGTGTTGAGAAAGATTGTTTTGAAACTGCTGGACTATTTGCCCACACAGTTTTTTTCACAAAGTGTTGAACCTTGCCTCATCCATGTTTGTGAACGACTGAGCCTTTCAAGGATGGCACTTAAATACCCAATCATGATACTATCACCTGTCACCAGTTCAACCATTTACCTTTTTAAATGCTCCAAACAGGTGTTTTCTGAGCTTTTCAAAACTTCCCCAGTCATTTGATGCCCCTGTCCTATCTTTTTGAAATGTGTTGTATGCATCAAATTCAGAAAAGAATGAAGAAAAGTTTATTAGTTTGAACATTAAATATGTTTTCTTAATGCTGTATTAAATTGACTACCAGTTGACAAGTATTTGCAAATCATTGCATTCTATTTATATGTATGTCTTACACAGTGTCTTCAAGTTGGGGATGTATTTTGTGACCTTTATACAGAGCACATGTATCAAAATTCACATCTCCAAACTCTCTACCATCTTCAGGTACTTTAATGATGTTATATGAAACTATTGTGGATAGAAAAGCAGGTTTTACTGTGAAGAAACGAGGTGTAAAAAGAGATACGGAGGCGGTCAGATGTGTTAAAGAGTTGGTTTTGCAAGCTCTGTGAAAAATCACCGTTTCATATCACCTACATGAGCTCGCTTCAACACACTTGCTCAAGACACAAACACCAACAAGACAAAGAATACCAAACACAGGAAACCACAAAAGGTAGAGTTGCAAAGAGAAAAGAAAGGCATGCTGACTGTTGCATCTGCACTTTCTGAAGGTTTGACTTTGACTCTCTGAAATGGCATGCATGATGGCAAAGTTCAAGAAAGTTCAAATGCAGAATTATAACTTAATTGACGTGTAAGTCTAACTTATTTCGATTGTCAGTTGCACAAAGAGTGGCACAAAAGCTCATTATTCGATGACAAATTGATCCAAAGCCTGAAGGCAAACACAAAGGCACAGAGTCCATAAAAGCTTATGTATTCCTAGATCATGCTGTAAAACTTTCAAATTGTTTTTACAGTTTTTCAAGGTACACTTGATTCATTCACGTGGCCTATTTTTGTTCTATAATTTTTTCCCCTCATTTTAATTACATTTTTTGCAGCAGTCAGGGCTACAATTCTGTAAAACTGCAACACAAGTAGTAATTAAATAAGTGCTTACACCAAAAATTGGTCTCTTCTTTTTCCTTTGCAAATGATGCCGTGTCGTGTGCTGCAGCACCAACTGCAGCCAACTACTATTTCTTTGCCTGTAACACATACGTATAAACTCTCTCTCAAATGAGGCTGGAGTTCAATGGAGGAAAAGGAAGCTCTGTTAGACGAGGAGGTCTGCTTTGCTCTCTCCATCCGTTATCACTACTCTCTCTTCCCTTCTCCTCCTCCTCACCTCCTGCTTACTATCACTAATTCCGCAGGATACAGCAAGGGTGACAAACACTGCGGCCAAACTGCAGTGGTGACAAATCAAGCAACAGGAGAGGATTCACTACAACAGGACACAGAGGTCTCATTTCTCCATTTCAATGGGTAGAGATACAGACATGGTGACATCAGAATATAGAATATATATGTAGTTTTATTTCATATTTGTTTCAATGTGATCAATGTGATACTGAAGATGGACTTATGGACTTCAAGGACTCTTTTTGACCAATTGTGGCTTGTCAATCCCCTCAAGAGTCCATGAGAGTCCACAAGTCTTCTTGTTCTCTCAATTCAAGTCACTTCAGAACAGAGTCTTTATTAGTATCATTGGTAACACGCGTTTACTATTTCACGTCAAAATGGCTGCTGAGAAAAAGGTGTAAAGTTTGCCCAATGGCCCAGGGCTAGTAAACAGTTATGTCGGGCCAGAAAGTTCAAATAGCTAAATGAGGCCAGAGCTCGAAAAAGCATAAGAAAAAAAAAACAACTTTGTAGGCAACATTACTGTGCCTTCCATGTTTTGACGTGAACATTTGCCAGTTTACCCAGGGCAACTAAAGAGTTTGAGTCCCGAGTTTGGGTTTCATGCAGTTGTCTGATTGGGCAAATTATATAAAAAATAAATGATATCTTTATCTATTTTCTTGTGTTTCTTACTTTATGCAAGCACTGATCTCAGATGCACCATCCAGTGGAACTTGGAATGATTTGCCTTTATGAAATGTCATGAATTCACAGTTACACAAATCTGTAGAGCTGTCTGCTCCACTAAACTCAAGCTAGCTAGCTAGTAAGTAGCTATGAGTCATTGTGATTTTTTTGCCGTGGTGGAAAAAATCTTGAGAAAACAAAATTGGTCATCTGACCCCTGCAGCTTCCAGCTCCTAGCTTTGAAAACGTTATTCTTTGACCCTGAAGCATAACACAAAACAAGTGGAAAGTTCTCAATTCAACATTGCCTACAACTGCACGATTACAAATTTATTTCATGATATGAAACTGTTGCTGGTTGCACTTCTGCCACTACACTCAGCCAAAAAAAGAATATGGGGAACCAATCATTTCAAAAGATCAGTGTGTGTATTTAACAGGTTAAACTTCAACAACACCAGTGGAGTATGTTGCTAGTTTTGTTAAAGCTGGAGTATGGGACTTTAACATATAAAACATCTCTTGCATTAAAGTCCTTGCCAAAAGATTTCACATAATGCTGATTAAGCCGCCAGGTACAGCTCTCGGTATTTAAAACACAGCTTGCAAAAGTCCAAGGCTATGGTCCTGTACAGAACCTCAAAGCACTCATATCAGCACCACAGGATACAGCATTTTAGTTGTTAAAGAAAAAGCAGTGTGTGTGCACTGATCCAAAACTCTGCTGAGTCTCTTCGCTTTTCACGACTTGTAAACTACCAAACTCATTTCCCATACTTGTCTTATCCCTTCCAGGTCTGTTTATGAACCCTGAAATGGGCCCTTTTTTACTTTCGCAACATCCTATTAGGAACCTGATAGGCCCATTAAAGTGCTGGTAGCTTACCCTGGCATGGTTACACATGAGGAAGTGTGCCAAGGCCAGCGAAGTGGGATGAGATGAGACAAACTGTTGTTCCATTTACAGTAGATGTGAGCAGTGGAGGAGGATGTCCTGACTCCGGGCTTTTACTGGGAACTGAGAGTGATGTCACTGTTGGCTTACAGAGGTGTGCTGATAGAGGCTGTTGTGTTATGTCAATCTATCCAAAATGCGAGCACTTGGGGCTTGAGTTGTTTTGAGGCAAAATCTTTGAAGACATAAGGTTTGGTATATATCAAGGCAGGACAAATGTTTGCACTTTTTAAACATCCTCATAGTGTAAACCCCCAACTGAGCCAGAATATGGAAAGCTGAGATATCACTTACACCAGACAGTCACAAAAATTTAAGATTATCAAGAACGACTTGGTTAACAATTCAGGTTTCAAATAGAGCTACAACAATTAGTCCTTCAATCAACTGATTTTTAAGTCATTTTTCAAGCAACAATGCCACACCTTTGCTGGTAACAGCTTCTAAAATATGAGATGTTGATGGTTTGTTCATCATTTATGATAATTAACCAGAATATCTCTTCGTTTTGGGACTGTTGATCAAACAAAACAAGGTTTATTTTTTCATGATTTCCTGACATTTTATAAACAAAACAATAAATTGATTAGGTAGGTAAACACAGAGTAATAGATAATAGGGCTGCACAATTACTCGCAATATTATTGAAATCACAATACGACACAGGGCAGAATCCAAATCACAGAACCGGAACCAAATCGTATATTTTTTAAAAAAGGTAAACTCTCTGAGAAAACAGTATTATATTGAAGTACTGCAGAGTGTTTTGTGGTTGTGTACAACAGAAGGATGACAATTAAAGGAAAACACAAAGTTTAATGTTTCTAAATATGTCACCTACTGAGCCAATATCAGACTTATTTTATTTCTTTACCTAAAAAGCAAACTATTCAGTCAGGTGGCGATTTATTATTAAAGTAATGCAATTACAGTTTCAAGCACTCTCTCCAAATTCCAATTGTGTTTTCACTGGTTTCCAGCACCCATACAAACCCAGACTCTGACACTGCCTCAGAAATAGGAGGTATTCAACAAATAAACACTATAAATGTTTCTATATGCTATTGTCTTCTTTTATTTTTAACTATTAAAAAAAAAATATCTAAAAATACATGAGGTTAGCTGCCTTTGTCAGGTTGGGGAAATTAAGTTGATCAACTATGTTTTGTTCTGCATTGCCTCTGCTTATTGGGGGCAACAAGTGACGTATCATTAATTATTTTGATCGCATTTCTTTGATTGACATAAAGTTAATTATGGACCCAGACAGTCATACTCTTATTTATACATGGACGTTTGTGAGTTCTCAGTGAGACAACTTTGACTCTTTTTTTTCCCTTTACAGATGATAAATGTTTAACTACATGACAACTTAATGCTTACAAGAACATGTTTTATATCACTCAAATTTTCTGTTGTCCTCTCAAAGCAAAAGCAGACTAAATGTAACAAGAAAAGATTTTAAACTGTGACTGTCTTTCTTTACCATTTAATTTGATGGACTGCGGCTGGCAGAAGCACCCTGCTTTGCCTCATGTGTTGGCTTGACTGGCTCGTGACTGACAGAATGAGGGTCCAAACCGAACTACGGCGAGCAATCACTATTGGCTGAAAGTTTTTAGGCACAGAAAAATCAGAGAAGTAGAACGTGGAAGTTAACAGACACTCACTCCTGTCATGTCACCTGTTTGCTTGCCTGAATGCACACATTAATCTGAGACAGTGACGGGAACATCCTTCATGATATAAAAGTTTACAGCCTGAGATTTCCATTCTGATGCAACTTTGCAAAGCAAGAGTGTCAGCTTCTCTTTTACAGTGATGGATTGTGTTCACCGACCAAATTGTTCTCTGTGCTGTTTGGAACAAAACTGTAGCCTGAGAGCCATGGGAAAATTGATAAAAGCTCCTCCATCCTGCCAAAAACAATATTCTGCGGGAAAAATAAAATGCTTGTAATGTTATTGGAAGTATATGGGCATCAAAATGTTACGACTGTAACTGAATATTGTCATTCAGGAGGCTTTTACATCTGCATACCAGTCCAAAAATATGATTGGATTTATTATCAATTCCCAAGACAATGTTAGCATATAACAAACACTGACTTTATATTAATTCTGCCTTTAATACCTGCCTAAAACATAAATCCAATTCCAAAAGCTTGGGACTCTGTGTAAGTCATAAAATAAAACAGAATGCAATGAATTGGTTTTTGACTTGAAGTACAAAGACAAGATATTTAATGTTTGAACTGATAAACTTTTGGGGTTTTTTTTGCAAATACACACTCATTTGATGCCTGCAACATGCTCAAAAGAAGTTCCGACAGCAGCAGCAAAAGACTGGGAGAGGTTGTGGAAACATCAGTTGGTAACAGGTTATTCTATCATGATTGGGTATGAAAGGAGCGCCCTCGAAAGACTCGGCCATTCACAAGCATGGATGGTACGAGTTTCACCACTTTGTGAAAAACTGTGTGAGCAAATAGTCCAACAGTTGAGGAATGTTTCTGAACACAAAACCCTCGCCTTCTACAATCCACGATATCATTAAGATTCACAGAATCCTGACAATTCCTTGCATGTAAACGGCAAGGCCGAAAATCCATAACTGCATTAAAAACCCACATAACCGTTTGAAGGAGAGGTACATGTAGGTTTTGGAGCGACATATGGTGCCATCCAGACGATCTTTTTCAGAGACATCCATGCTTATTTCAGCCAGACAATGCCAAGACATATTCTGTACATGATGCAACAGCATGGTTTGATCATAAAAGAGTTCAGGTACTAGACTGACCTGCCTGCAGTCCAGACCTGTCTCCCATTAAAAATGTGTGAAGCGCAAAATATGACAAAAGAAACTGAAGTTATAGCCTATATCAAGCAAGACTAGTAAAGAATTTCACTTTCAAAACTTCAACAATTTTGTCCTCAGTTCCCAAATGCTTCCTGGGTGTTACTAAAAGAAAAGGTGATGTAACAACACAGTGGTAAACATGCTCCTGTCCTGATTTTTTTGAAATGTGTTGCAGGCATCAAATTCAAAATGAGTCTTGTCTTTGTACTGTATTCAATTGAATATAGGTCAAAAATCATTGTGTTCTGATTTTATTTGTTTTACAAAACATTTAAACTTTAAACAGAACTGGGATTTGTACAGTTTCTATAATTTCGCCTGCTTTGGAGTTCACACACAGATGCAAACAAATATGCAGAGACTGACACTTTGACACTTTAATTTGTATGAAGCTAAACACAAGAGCAGCCAGAGGGTGACAGACCATATTTTTGTGGTAGCTTATTAAAACCCAATACCTCTAACCAACAGCAGATATGACTCTAAGACACAGAGTGAAACTCCATACCAAACCCTCCCCTCAGGCCTCTTTCACAGAGCAACCACACTCACACACGTCATCGTGAGCATCATCTCTCACAAGAAAATAATTATTTGTCAAAGCTGGACCAGAAGCTGGCTGATAGCAAGAGGCAGATATCCAGTCATCTAGAGATCAGACGGGAGTACTTTAAGTGAAACAAGAATAAAAATGTTATCTTCAGTTTAACAGTATTGATAAACATTCTGCTTTTCAAAGACATATATCTTTATTTGATCTGAAGGTTTTGGCTGGTGGTTACACATTTTAATAGTGGCCAGCAATATGACAACCACAATTACTGTGCAGGTAAAGATTTTACTTTACAATAATCACAGAGCTGGCAATGGACTTTATTGACCTGCACACTGCACTTTTTTAGACTGAAATATCACAACCTTTCAACACAACCAGACATTTCAAAAACATAAACAAGCAGACAGCTGCTTGTTTCAATCAGATCAAGGTTATCTCCAAGAGGCATTAGCCTGGAGATTTTGCATTTGGCCAAGTGTGTGTGTGTGCATGTATGAATATAATTTAGAATCTCAGCTTGTCTGGATTTCTCCAAAACTGTACAATTCTATATTCTATTATAGTGTTGTTTAGCCACCTGGTTGCTTGTAATGTTCTAAATAAAAAACAATTTTTAAACTGAGAGGTTTATACTCTCGTGTGAAGGTTTAGGAAATACAGTTAGGTGGACCGTGTTGCTTTAAATTCTCTTTAAATTTAAGTTCTGGACACAATTATACTACAACTTGAAAATGCATGTAGAACTTCATGAATTTCTGGTGCAAGAGATGCTGCAGAAGATATGCAATTTTGATTAAATATGTATCTTAAAAATTGAAACATCTTGAGCCTTCTAATTTTGGCACATTGTATTTTTCACAAGCTATTTTATCCAAACTCTGAAGGTCCTGGTTCAAAATTATTAATTTGATAACCTTACATTACTGATATCTTATGAATGCACATGATAAAAACAATTTACCACTAAACGTAGCTTTAAGTTGTAGAATTCATTGTTGAATCGCTTTTCAGAAGTTTCTTCTGGTTGAATTTTCAATGTAAATACATTGTCAGTGTACCGATACATTGAATAAGCGGTAATAGAATAATATTAACCTCTGGATGGAGCATAGAGGGAAAACACGGGGGCTTTCTCATCGCTCTTTGACAGGTAGGATGACATATGAGGTATTGATGACAGAGAGGGATGGCAGTTGCTATGAATAGAACATCGACCACCCACCTCCACATGCTAACACACAAACACGCGTTAACACACGTCAACACATGCACACGCAACGGGGGGTTGATTGAGAGAGTGTGAACCCAGCCTGCCGTTCATATGGGGATGTGTTTGACAGCTGTGACTGACAGTCCAAACAGTGCTGAGGAAAAAACATGCATCAACACCCGAAGGCTCAGAAGAGACCAAAATACACACCCTGACATGTCCTCAACACTATGTGCCAGACTTCTGAAAAGATACATGCACTTATGCAAAAGTGCACAAACACGCGTACAGTTTTTGCTCTGTTACTCAGGCATGTATCTGATACATCTCTAATAAATCAAACAGGGGAAAAGTTAAGTTTTCTGTCTCACAAACTTTTCTGTGGTAACACATGTATAGTAGGGATGCAACATAATGACTAGATAAATTTTATCAGGTTAAGAAGCAATATTCTGCCATTTCATTACCAATATTTTACTGTATATTATTTGCTTTGTTTTATTACTAATAATTGTTTTACAGGAAATTTGCTGTAAATACCCAAAGCACAACCAAATACAGAAACATAACAAATTACAACAGACTGTTTCCAAGAAACATTAAAAACGGATGCACACAGCTGGGTTGTTGCCATGGTTTGTGACTCATGAAGTTATCAAAGTCGCTTAATCATCAGTGGTGCTGGAATATGAGCAAATATGCAGGTTGTTAAGTGCAGTGAATATTACTTTAAATTTACTTCACTACAGCACATAAAACATGACTTAACAGACACTGCTAGCTTCTGTTTTGCTTTATTTTGTTTTGTCCATTTCTTAGATTTAATATTTATTATTTAAAATATGCAAGCTATTTAATTTTCCCTTTTTGCTTGTCACTTACTTTACTTCAGTTGCACTTGTTTTTCAATCCTTATGCTTTGGTTTTACCTTGTCTTGCCTCTATGTTGCTCACAGAGTGCTGTCATTGTAATGTACACACTACCTCTCCTTTAAAAAATCCACTCCTTCGACTCCTAAAAAAACAGACTTTATAAAAAGTTTTCATAGTCGCCATTGCTTAAGCCTATGGCAGGGCATTTATATTGTATAAATTAACCTAGCAGCTAGCAAGACATTTCTTCTTTTAACAGTTTTTTTCATACTCTCTGCTGGTTTAAATCATTGCATCTCCTGAGAGAAACAGTTTAATTTCAGCCTGTATGCACATTTTTTAGCCTTACATTGATGAAACAGAGCAGCAAATATTGCAGTACTGTTATAGCAACAAGTTAGAGGACTGAGACAAGTGTCCTCATCATCTTTTTCTTGGCTGCTTGCCATTATCTGCCAGGCGCTGGCACTGTTTGAATGTTTAGGAAGGGCGTGCGCTTGGAAGGAAATGGTTACACAGAATAAAGGTGCATCTTAAAGATGATGATTGATATTTTCACTCTGCATCCATGATATTGGATTGTTGTTCATTAAATCGTTACACCATTAACTACAAGCACAAAATAAATGATCGATCACATTTCTTCTTGTCATATGCCCCATAACCCCCAGAATTTGAAGTTTTCATATTTCTGAGGAGGTACATGCCACCTACAACTGGAAATCTGACAAATCCATAGAGTTGGCTGATGCTGGTGCTGGAACATCATGACAGAGGAGCATAAATACTTCAACTTATCTATCCAAGAACACACTTAACACTATACAAAACCCTCCTCTTTATGAGAACCTGGAAACGTGACACAGGAAATGAGGAAACTGAGACACTTTAACACCACTGACATCTTAACCATAGAAACTACAGGCCATGTTGCCATTTTTAGAGGCACAGTTGACAGAAAGGCACAGAGGCTCCTCCTCTGGCTGCAGCATCAGTTGATACATATCTAGATATCCTGTTGCATGCTTTAACCTCAATTTCACCAGATATATGAGCATAAAAAATGTGTGAAGTGGATTAATATGATTGTTCTTCAAGGTGAGATTGATAGACAACAGTGGAAACTAATTAACATGGACCACAGATGACATTTAAATGTACTGCTGCGTGCTCTTATCAAAAGTGATGTGCAGTGACTGGGCTTTTCTCCGTTGCTCAAGAATGTGTGACTTCTACTGAACAGCCTGGGTGTTAGTAATACTGTCAACCTGTTTGCGAAATTCTCTACTTGTGCCTAAACAGCAACAGTATCCACTTATTGAATCACAAAAACATTTGATAGATTAGAGGAAATGCTGATAAGAGCTAGATGACAATCTATACATCACACTGAGTTGACAAGAATCAAAAACTTGACATTTTCTCCGAAGAGTAATACCAGAACAGTAAGGCCCTCACTGGAATCCACTCATATGTAAATTCAACAACATAAGACGATTTTCCTCCAAATATTCAATCATTTCCAAAAAAATGCTGACAGCATTGCTTAATCATTGTGAAACTGATAGTAGATGACACATTTGGCTGAGCACTTTAATGTTTTGTCTACATTTCAGATGGACAAACAAAAGGAGAAACACACACATCTATCGTTTGTAGACTTTGTGCTTCCCGGGGGACTAAAACACAACCCACAGACGCCAGACGCCATCATTCATATGCTCAAGGTCAAGGGTTAGGGTGTGACCTCTGAGGTCAACTGGCAGGCTGTGTGTGTTCATGCATGAGGATGTGGCCTGAAACAGATTAGACAACTACAAAGACGGGTCTGCAATTAAACACAGCTGATGTTAGTTTTTTTCCATTTTATCTGACTCAGAAAATAACAACTGGGTGTATTTTGGGATAGAAATTAAGGAGAGTGGAGACTTGATATATTTATTTTTAATGGAGGGAACCAATTACTTAGGGCTGTACCTTACTCAGAATTTTTTCAGTCTAATCAGATTTGGCTGTTCAATACAAACATTAGACAATTTGTTCTTTTTTCCATCCTAAATCAGCCCTCATGAGTATGTTTTAACTGTACAACTCACATTTTCTTTCTTTGTCATCAGTGATATGAACACATCAGATATTCACACAGTTCAGAAAAGTGTGCGTCCTCCTATAGTTGAGTTATAAAGTCCAAGTGCACCGAGGAGCTACTGGGCTGCAGCAGCCACTGTCCACAATCACCTGAAACACAGCCTCCACACTCCTTCATAATGTGGACTAAGGGTTTATTTTGACCAAACCAGAGTGGGTGATTGTGGGAACAGTGGAAGGATAAACCAAGACATTTTGGGTGAGTTCTATTTTGTTTTTATTTTTGTTTTTGTTTGAGTGAAGCTGACAATGATGATTTTAAAATTTACAGTTTTGCAAAAGGAGTCTAGTTAGTTTGGCGAGAGCACTTAAACAGCTGTTTCTGGTTAAAAAAATGTATGTATGTAATGTAGTGCAGCGATCCTTTCCATGATGTTGTCAGACACTTACAATAATTATCTGAGCCAAAACAAGTACAAGCAAGCATTATCTTCCCTGCATGCTGCCTGGTGTGCTAAGATAAAGTGGCTGACAGTGTGTCAACTATGCTATGTTTCTATCACTCTTCTCCGCTTCAATCAAAACTAGCATTGTCGTTTGTGGTGATTTAGAGACTTGGTTTGTAAAGTTTGCAGCCCATCATGCTGTTGTTGTGTTCAATGGCATGGCTAAAAAAAACAAGAGCTGAAACATGTTTACCAACCTCTCTTGTCACCCCTCAGTCAACCACCAGCACATGTTGTCACAAAGGTTTTTTAATAAGTGCAACAGCTACTACAAAAATATATTTATATTCATTCCTCCCATAATTGAAATGTTAACTAGGGATGCACCGATTGACCGTCCAGAGACCAGAACCGGCCAGTTTTCAGTGTGACCGGCCCTGACCGGAGACCAGCCGGTCAGTGTCACATATCCGATTCTGTGCCTGTCATTGTCACACGTGTTCTGCACGATGGTCACATCATGCGCGCAGCAGACAAACTAACCGTGATATCACACCCACCACACCGCTGATCACAGCTACACACACTCAGACACATGCTTGCATGAAGTTGGTGTTAGCGACAGATTCCAAGAACAGAATAAAGAGAAGACAGACAGTCAACAACAAGACAGGGCAGCTAACTATGTCGCAGAACAGCCGTGAACTTCAGGCTTATGTTAGCCAGCAGCAGACTGCTGTTCACAGAGGGACAGTTAAAATCTCACCTCCTGTTCTGGCTGAAAAATAAACAACCTATGTTGATGTGTCTCCTAAAACATTTTCTCAACCAGACTCATTTAACTTCTGCGTCTGTTTTTCTCAAGGCACTCTGCTTCACATGAGAGAACGTAAAATCACGTCCCGCGAAATCCCACAATATTCCACGATCTCGTGAGATCATGTTCCCCTATTCATAATCTTAACATAAAAATATAATAAGGTCTGGCTGTAGCCTGGAGGACCTTGGAGAAATTGTGAAATGAGTATTTAATGAGTATTTAATAGTCAGTGTTTTATTTTGAACATCCAATTTAATTTTTACAACAAAAGTTGTGAGAATGTTTGTGAATGCTGTCAATTATAGTTCTTAGAGAGACTGCAAATCGGAATCGGCAGGTCAGACCCTTAAAAAAAACAATCGGAAATTGGAAACGGGCAAGAAAATTGAAATCTGTGCATCTCTAATATTAACCCTGTCAAAGGTTCTACCTGTTTTAAACTGTTATTATAATGCATATTAACTGGGGAAAAAAACACTCCAACTGATTCAAATCTTTGACTTTCATGGGGCAGCCTTATGGATACTACAACAGTAATTGAAAAATACAAGTTATTTTAGCAATAAAATACAAATACCTCTGTAATTACTTTATCATAACAAAGCATATATCTTGTATCAATTTTGCTTAAAATGTAAGAGATAACATCTTGATATAAAATGTGCTGGATTTGTTGAGTGTCAGCTTCAGTCTGCACCTAATTAAACCATTTTTCACACATCTGTCACACTTGCACACCAGGGTGGGTTGAGTGCACTCTGACACAGGCCCTGTGTGAATATGAGACCTCATCTGACTGCATATATGGATTTACACATATACACACTTTACACACGCACAGAGCTCCAGGAAAGTACACACAAACAGCAGTGTGAGGGAGAGAGGAGGGAAGGGAAGAGGGATTAGGCCTATAAAAAGGTGTCTGGTTTCCCTGCCTGAGGGCTGATAGCAGATATCACAACTCCTCGGAGTGGCTGTACACCTCATTATCAACACCATGCTCCCTCACAGCTTCCACCGGCCTCAACAGCCATGGGCCATCTAAGTGACACCAAATATATATGAACCCTGCTCCGACCATAGCTGAAAACAAGGAGCTTATACACAGAGGTTACTTATAGTACTTTCTCAGGCAAATTCATTCACTGTCTTTTGAACATTTGTTGAGCAGTCTGTCTATGACTGTATTATCAGTGGTTGTGACATTGACATAATACAGCTGAACCAAAGGTGATCAAGATAAAATGCAATATTACAAGAGCTGGGTGTTGTTTAAAAGATTTTTACACTTATACCAATACCAGTGCTCTTTAAATGATACCAATACCTAAAGACAGTACTTTAACTCATTGCTTTACTGGAGAAGTTTCAATTCAACTCAGAACTGGGTTATTTTGGTCAATAGCTTAAAGGAATTTAGTACCCATACCCAGCCTTAAATATAGCGTAGGCGGTAAGTCTCAAGAAACAAGGAGGAATTTGTTTTTTTGTAGAAAACTTATTAGAAAATGGTTTAAGGTTATTTGCTACCTAATGATTGACTGCAGCTTTGAAAGTATGTAATGAAAGACAACAAATCAGACAAATTTTAAAAATTTTGACTAGGGATGCAAAACAATATTGCCACACATCTGTATCTGCAGACAATGGTCTCTGCAATGCAAGCATGCAATGTGGGGGTTTACTGAAGTTCCTGAGATGGATGCAAGGGCTGCTAAACATCGGCCATGCAAGGAGAAGCCAAATTACATTCTTTCAACACAACAACTTCAATTGCCAATCTTAAGAGCCATCATCCTGATCCTTACAACAAATTTGTGAAAAATAGCAAGAAACACTGAGGCAGTGAAAAAAAAAAGCTGATAGCAGTGGTTTTGCATGTGCATACATCAGTATTGCCCAATATAAACTGGAAAATTTCAACAAATTGGCAAAATTCCAATATTATCCATCCTTATTTTTAACTTGTACATCAAAAAACAGAGATTTGGAAGACAGACCAAGAGGAGAATCGACATGTTAATATCAGGTGTTAATGGGGATAAAGTGTGCTGGCCTGATCTGCATACTACAGTACAAGAATTCAGGTGACATTGCTTCTCAGTACTCAAAAACAATCCTTTAAAGATTCTAGTATCTTTCAAAAAATGAAGCATGAATCTGCAGCTACGTAGATTATTTTTTATCAACTTAGCTAGCAGCCTAGCAAGTGGTGCATTCATCCACTCAGCTGCAGGAGGCATTCACATTGCTGTGTGAGAGAAGGAGGGAGCTCACATTCACCTTTTGTACAGCCCACATACACTAACACCTGTCAACAAGCTTATTGATATTCTTCAGACACAATAAGTAAAGCAAATTCATGGGCTGGAGTTTCCAGGCTAACTTGTTATCTGGCTTATAAAAGACTTCTGAAGACTCATGCCTGCGAGCTTTACTTAGCGAAGCTCTGCCAAAAAAACAGCACTATTTGAAAGACAAGAACAGGCTGAGATTGAGACACTGTGCTCCTTGTTAGAATTACCTGTGGATGACGTGTTCTCAAACCTTTCAAGACCGGACAGAGAAAGATGGGTGGAAATAACATGTCTCACCAAGCAAGTGAATGTGTTTGTGTGGACTGGAGGGGACTAAGTGAGAGAAATTTGGAAATTCGATCCCGCTGGCTACATTTTGTCCTGGCGGATTATTGAAAAAATACCTGCATACTGATGTCACAGCCCCAACACACACTGTTATGTAGTTATAACACACACCAAGCATAAACACCAGGCTTTTCCTTCAACGCATACGCTCACTTCCTCAGCAGCACTGTGCCATGCTGTGTGTGGCCTGCAGTGAGGGTATTACGCACACATCCTTCAAGCACGTATTTAATCATTGAGAAAAAACTGTCGCAGTGAAGGCGGCCAAGTTTGGGCACTAAACTCGTATCCTAAGTCAACCCCGAGCAAGTGTTTCAAAGAGAGGGTGGAGGAAAGAGGAGTGGGCAGAAAGTATCTGAGACAGTGATCAAGACAACACAGAGACATGGCTTGAGCTGGAGGCGCGCTCTGTGCTTGGCACTGCTGCCTGGCATGTGCCACTGTTCATGCCAACAAGCGCAGCAGCCAGCTAGGAGTGGTGAGGGCAGACTCACTACAAATGTGCTATAGAGTTATGGAGTGTCCACAACCATAAATGAGGAAAGGAAGACAATAAGGATGCAAAGACGGAGGATTTATTAAACACCAATATGAATGTTGAGTTTCTTACAGAATTTACAAAAGCTAGATGGATATGACAGTCATAGCAGCTTTCCTAATGCACGGATATGCCAAAAGGAAACTGCCTTGAATCTCTCTTGTGCAGTGTACTGTTTACATGTTATCTGTTTTATAGGGCTGTTCCATTTACCTGGGAGGTTAGAAGTCAGACAAGTATACATATAAGTCACAAAGCAACTTTTTTGTGCTTGATGACAACAAATTACGTGATATTTTGCACATGCATGCAAAGACAATAGCAACATGTCCACAGCGAGAAGTTGGAAAGTTGCTGGTTGTACCACTGATTTAATGAGAAACAAGACAGAGGTGCAAATAAACAGCTTACACTCCTGTTAATGCATATAGCAGCCATCTTGGAATTTGAGGTCAAGGTTGAATTTTATTGAAGCATACTTTCATAAGCGTAGCATAGCTCCTTTAAGGAATAGGACAGTGCACAAGTGTGTGCAGGGCGTAAGTTAAGGAGAGCAAGCGACAGACTGCTTGTGCTGCTCATAGCAGAGTAGAAACTTAGAAATAAGTTGTCAGTCTGGCAGTAAATGAACAGTACAGGTTACAGTGAATCAGTTAAAAAAAGCTGCAACTTCTTAAGACCAAGAAAAGTCTCGTCTATTATTTCCCAACTGCTGGAAAAGTGAAAGGGGCCAGGAACCTAATTCTAATCACTACTGTTGGACCTTTACATTGTCTTATCCCTATCAAAAGCTTTGTAATCCAGCCTTGAGCAGCAGTGAGGTTTTTTGGAGATGTGGTAAAATAAATCTGTAAGGATAAATCCAATACCCAGTGCCTTCTGTGGTTATTTATCCATTTTGTCTTGAAAACAGCTGTAGTTGTTGTTGTTGTTGTTGTTGTTGTTGTTGTTGTAAGCTCCTCACAGGCAATCCCAAAATGCCTTGGGTTGAGTCTGTTGACCAATGAGGGACTGTGTACGTAACTTGTGTGTGACAGCACTGATCCTTAGGTGTATTACTAGATCAACGCACTTGTCTCAACATGAGATTGGCCCTTTTACATAAAATTTGCGTCAATGACTATAATGAGCTCAACCACAGCGTTGCAATAATGTGGTTATCGTCATAACCCTAACCACAATATCAGGATACAGTGTTTTGAGAATTAATACAGTATCACAAAATGTAATGCCACGATGCACAAATGTATCAGTATCATCTTATATTCCTAGACTGTACTGGATATGAGTTTATATTTTCAAACTGCACTGTGGTAAAACTGGACGTTAAATCCATCTTCACTATTGTCACACATGACCTTGCTTGGCCCTTCTTCCTAATGTGAAGTAACATTTCCTCGTTTTGAGGTGGGTGTGGCAAACCACAGACTGAAAATGAGTCAAACATGGCATGTAAGTGTATATTAAGAGTTTCTACTTTCAACATTTCCCTCACATTGATCCACTCTGCTCGCCAGCCAAAAAGCTGCAACGAGAGAAGGGCAAGATGAAACAAAAAGACATGAAGGATGGTGTGATTGGAATCGCAAAAAGGCCTTTAAAATGATCTTTTATAAGAAATAAGCGTTTAATGTTGCATGAGCAGGCAGGAACAGAAACAGAGAGAACTTAGTCGACTGAGTTAACGGACTACTGATGAGCTGTCCGACCCTCAAGGCTGACTGACTGCAGATGGCAGAGGTCTAGTAGCTGCCCTGAGACGCCCCGCTGGAGGCAGAATCAAGGGCAGGGCAGCTCAATGGTGTGTGCGTTTTTGAGTGTGTGTGTGTGTGTGTGTAGAGTTGGGTGGGTCACATCAGTCTGCACTTGCATGTGCCTCCATACACAAATATACACACATACACACACAGGGCACCAGCTCCATCTGTCTTTGACATGGGAGAGCTTAATGACAGAGGCAGAAAAGCCAAAGAAAAGGCCTCCTCGTCCCGTCTCCCTCCCTTCATTTTCCTTCCCTCCTTCTCTCCCCCCTCTTGACCGCACTCTCCAACATCAATGCTCCATATGGAGCTCTCTGGACAGACTTTTTAAAACTCGTCTTGGCCTGGCACACAATCAATAAGACATCTAGACGTACACTCACATACACATTAACGAGTGTAATCTGGCGCAGAGGCTGGAACATACTGAGCGTCAAGTACATACTCCATTACTTGAGCACATACAATATGTCCTGAACACAAAATAATGAAATTTCCAGTCCAGTGTGTGCTGGTGTGCGGAGCCAACCTGCACTCCCACACACACATACACACTCCCTTGATGCTTGTTCTATCTTTAATGAAGTCTCCTTTGTGAATCCCGCAGCTCTGACTCCGTTTTCTCTATACTGCCTGCCACCTGGCTCCATTCAGTCCTCAGATAACATGTGTCCTAAATCGAGACACGTCTGACCAGTCGCAGTGGATCTACAAAGAGGTCATCGCCGAACTGATTTGCCTCATTTTCAAAAATTCAATAGAGTACACGGTATTACCGCACGCAAGGTTAAATCACTTCACCCAGGTTTGATAGAGGCGGGAGCTCTGGGCTGTGAATGAAGAAATGAAACTGATGAAGCCAGAGAGGTTTGGTAGTGGAAATGCATTTTCAGGCTCGAATTCATGAGTGGGCTTGTTGCTTTCTGTTCAAGCAGACAGATGATAGAGGAAACACAGGAGTCATGGGTTGTGCAGCACTGCTTTATAACAGAGATGGACAGCAAAGGGACTTCTTCAGATACCCAATACATGTGTGAGTGTGGTTTATGTGAGTGAATTTTCCACTTAAATTTGTCCCTCTTTACCCACAAGTAACCACCCGCTTTCAATTCCTTGTACGGATTTAGTCTTTATTACATAATGAAGTAAAAATATTGATGGCACTGTGTAGAAAACAAAAACCTTGCACTGATCTTTGGATTTAGATTTTTTTAAGTAGGGTTATATGACGTGCTCAAATTAACTTAACAGATCAAGGCAGCAGTAGATCAGCAACTCCTATGATCTGCAAGGTAAAATGACTGATTGCAGCACTGGAGTCTGGTTGAGCAAGACAGAGAAATATAAGGGTTAAAGAATATCTGATGGCAAGCTTAAGTGTTAAAAATATTCTAAATAAAGCATGCAATTAAAAAACGATCTTGATTTTTTTTGGGGGTGGCTTAAATAGGGCTGTCGCAATAACCGTGATTTTGACATACCACTCTATTGACAAACTAACTGCAGGGGAGAGCAAGCAACCACAATAACTGCTATGTTCATAGATAGATCAATATTAGCCATCCATGACCTGACTTCAAAATTAGAAAAAAACAAAAACAAAGAAATAGTCCAACTGCAGGAATTCATTTGCAGTATTGTGCAACTATGACTAGCTGTCTTTTCCTTCTGAAGTATTATTTTCTCACACATTTTTCCTTTTTCAAAAAACTTGGTTTTGGTTCTGCAATTTGAGTATTGGTACTTGGCCAAATTGAATAATATTGTGGTAATTGTGTAGCCCTATTGCTGACCCTGTTCACAGCAGTACAATGCTTAGCTTCTGTGCTGGTACTCCTCTCTACTTCTCCAAACTGCGCCGGCCATCATCTACTGTAGGCAATATACTGACTATGACTAAGTGCCCCATACAACCCCACATCAAAAAATCTGAACTATCCCTTTAAGACTATAATAAACTTAACATGCGTTTTACTGTCCAATCTTGTCGGAGTACAGCTGAAACATGTCTGTACACACAAAAAAAGAAATGGTAAGTTTGTATTGGTCTGGAAGTGTATATAATCAGGTCACAATCCAACCACAACAGTATTTAGTTTTAGGACAAGTCAAACAAAACTACCTGGTGGTAAAGATAAACCTCTTGAACCACCAAGTCCTGAACAGCTCACTGATTCTAAGTCTGCTCACTCACATTAGCAATGTCAAAAGATGGGAAGAACAAGACAAAGTCATATGGGCTGTTTTAAGTAAACAGCCACAGGAGACGCAGAACAGAAAATTTTCAGGGCAAGTACAAAGACATGCAGCAATGTGATCGCTCAAAATTAGACATTCATAATCAAAGGAAAAAAACACACTGAAGTGACAAGTGTGACTGTAGCCAAAGACCCACATCGAGCGTCTGGGGTTTAGGGTTGAGACGGGTCATGTGCTCGGGGGAAACTGTCATGAAAGAGAAGAGAGGGGACGAGGCGAGAGAGCCTTGAACCCTGAATGAACCACCCTTTCCCGCTCCTCTTTCCCCCCTTCTCACTCTCTGCTGAGCTGATGACTCACTGCTGGAACGAGAAGGAACCCAGGGGGAAGGATTGTGAGCCGTCGACATCGACCGCAGCAGCACTACTGTAGCTCAGGCTCTTGTGCAGTGAGAGCCTTCAATGAAGGAGCAGGTAGTGGTTCTGGTAAAGGATATGATAACCACACTGGCTGCTGCGAGGATCAAACTTGAGACCTTCAGCGTGTGTGCAGACGTTTGCTGCTGAAACGCAATGCTGACCACAAGTCAACAAGTGAAAACCATCTTTGATCCCCCCCCCCCACACACACGCACTTTTTTAAAGCATGCATTGGTGCACCTTTGCCATGCTTAGTGCTTGAAAGCTCAGTGATCTGTACTTGCTTTACTGCTTGCAGGCACAAGAAACTGGTTTGCCCTCAAAGTTAAGAGCTCTCAGTTTGTAAAATAATCCATTGAATGCTGGTTAAAATAAGGATTCAAAGATGAAAATAATGGCACATAAAATTAAGAAAATTAATCAGTAACTATAATGATGACTAGAATAGGTCATTTCTTAAGAAACTGCAGGTGTAAATGCTGGCTGTTGAAAAGCTGACGCTAAACTCAACTACTGTTGAAAATGCCAATAATGTAGGAATGGTGCGGAATATTTTACAGTTTGCTGTAAAGCAAAAATGTATCAATAATGAGGAATATTTTGAGGTTTAGAATTAGGCTGACACTAAACTGAATGGCTGTTGAAAAATGCCATAAATGTGGGAATGACGTGGAATATTTTAGTATTTGTTGAAAGGCTGTCGCTAAACTGAACTGCTGTTGAATAATATCAGTAATGTAGGAATCGTGTGGATAATAGGCAATAAAAATTCAACACCTGATTCCAGATAATTTGAGAATGTTGCTGTTTTTTCTCCTGTGATATTTAACTGAATTTCTTTGGACTCGGTTCTTTTGGTCAGACAAAATAAGCAGCTGAAAATGCCCTGGGACACACTGATGGAGAGTTTTCACTATTTTCTGAATTTATTATGGTGAAAACAATCAATTACACAAGAAAATAATTGGCAGGTTAATTCGATAAGGAAAATAATTAGGCTACTACCTGCAGCCAGTCTTAGAATAATATGCTACCTGAATCTTATGCAGTTATTCCTGCAACAAATTTAATACCATTCTTTAATGAACAGTCTTGAAATTACCTTTCCCTTCATAATACAAAGCTCACAGCACAGTTAGCTACACTGGAGCTGTTGAGGGTTCTGTGTTTCAGCAGGGCAGATGCTTGTCATCATAGCTCTCCTTGTTGAAAGACTGTCTTCCTACTAACTATGCCACCCTGTTGCCTCCTTACTGAATTTCAGTCTCATTCATTTTCACCAGGCATTGATCACACTGCACAGAACAGTTCTTGTATTTGAGCCTTGATTAATCAAAACTAAAGCAACCCCTGAAGTGTCAGCATTCCTCACTGAAGCCAATGACAACCTGAGCACCCAGGTGCTTCATATCATGCAGCCACTTGAATACTAAACACATTTTTGGGGTTTACAAAGTGGGGACTTTCCTTCATAATATAACCAGTGTGTTGGTCTTGTGTCTACATTTGCTAAAGCATCACAGACTCAATCTGTGGTGAGTTTACAGTAACCACATACACTATATGAATACACCTTGCCAAGAAGACTGAAAACAAAACTTGATAGTTGTGCATGCCTCAATGTAACACCTTGACTGAATATCAATTTTAAGTACAATGCTGCATCTAACAATTATTTAATTAATAATGAGTCTGGCAATTAAGGCATTAATTCTTTCTTCTATAAAATGTCACATAATGGTGAAAATATCTACACAGGTTCTCAGAGCCCACAGCCACTTATGCACAAAGTATAGTTTCAACAAGGGAAAAATGCACTAAAAAGTGTTAATGCTTCGGTTACTATGAAGCAGGGGTTTTGGATGGAGCAGGGTGCTAGACACATCTGGACATACCCTTAGAAAAACATGCAAATATCCATTTTCTGTGGCACTGTTATCAAATTTGATCTTATAGGTAGTACTAAATGCTGTGGCTACATTGTGTTTTGCAGCTAAGAGATCCCAGCTAGTAGTCATCTGCAAGCATCTATTTGCAAAAAGAATACTCAGGCCATGTGTTTCAGTGATTCATGCTTCTATAACTCAATGCCAACAGTATTTACAGCGATTCTGACTGTTGTGGGAAAAACCTCATAACTTTACCTTTCAAAAGAGACCAAAACCACGCATGCACCCCAAATGGCTCAAGAACAGCTTTTAATTAACTTTGAGTATGCCTAGGATGGACCTTTATCGTAAATTTACATTCATTTAAATCTTACAGGACAGGAAAGAGTCAGAACCAGTGGAAAAAATCTTAGTTAATTAGTCATAAAATATATGCAATATTTTTCAGAGTTTCATCTTGTTTTGTCCCACCAACAGTCCAAAACCCAAAGATATTCAGTTTTTGACATGATTCTGCTGCAACCAGACAAATTATTGAAATAAGTAGACGATTATCAAAATAGCTGCCGATTAATCTCCTGCCAATTGACAAACTGATTAAATTGCCACTCATTTCAGCTCTACAACAATGTGTTTGTATTTTTCCAGTGTACAAGCCTTAATTGTACAATGGGAGTGTCCAAAATGAGGCACAGTCTCTTTGGACATCTATCAGCTCGGGCAAACTAACCACTGTCTTGCCCTGCCCTTGCCTCAAAACCACCCAAAGGACCGACTGCACTGCAACAAGAGAAAAAAATAGAATTCCTGGCAGAAACAGCGAGAGAGAGACAGAGAGAGAGAGGGGGGGGGGGGGGGGGGGGGTTGACCTTTAGCCCACATGCTGTGAGATGATCCTCAGAAAACCAAACCAAATGTAGAGACCGCGGCACGCTTGTGTGAGTGTATGTGCAGTTTAGCAATGACTTTGTTAGCTCAGGAGGTCTGCTGTCTGGTTTCAGTGCTGTTGCCATGATGGGGAAGGAGGTTGTTGTTCCTGCAAACTGTTCCTCTTCAAAACATGCCATCTTTCTAAAATAGTCTACACAAGATGTGAGACAAGAGATGGTTTCCTAAAGCTTAACCACATGCACACACAAATTTGTGTTGCAACTAAAATGGTTTAAAGAATAATTCAAGTTGAATATGTCTCATACAGGGAGATGATAATGAACACCACTTGAATGCTGATAAATTAAGGCAAAGTTGGGTTCATTTGTCTACCAGACACTTCGGCGAGTTGGGGTTGAGGTTAGAATATTTGAGGTCCGGTTCTAATAAATCCAGTCGGGTGATAAATCGAGAAACTTTGCTGGTGACTTCTTAGGATAAACCAACAAGTTAGTTTCCTTCCATGAGCTCATGTGAAACCTCACGTACATTCTTCTTCAGCAGTGCTTCCAAAACTGATGGCAACGGTGGAGAACATCAAACTGCAGCCACAAAGTGCAAGATGATCAACCGCAACATGAACAACCCCTCTCTTCAAGGAAAAAAAAAGCATTGTTTCCTCAACCACAATCAATAGACTGTTCCACAAAATGACACACATGTCTATTACTTCATTGTGATTCTAAGCAAAGGCCAAAACCTCCTGACGTCAACGGCCACAGGAATGCCACCAGGCAGATTCTTCAGTAAAACTCTCCGGCAGCCTTAGTTAAACAACCAGACAATGCAAAGAAACATTTGGAGATAACAGTGTGCCTTTCCTGGAATCCAAACCCCTCTCTCCTTCCCTTTGTTCTGTTCCTTGAATATTTTCCTGACACTTGATAACTCCTTTTTGTGCCGTTCTTGCTCTTTCTCGACACCTCTCTCTTTTTTGCACAGGGGTTGACGCAGGCAGCTCGGCGCTGGTCTCCCAAGGGCTGCCATCACTTACTTGCCTGGGCAAATGCCAGCAGCGGTGTCCCTTGAGGCTGGCTTGTAGAATCATGGGATTGAAATATGATGTTTGGGTTTAATGTGTGCTCAGACACATGCTGAATGTTAATGGTGTGCTGATCAGGCATTCTGGGGCGATAACCAATCATTAGAAGCAGTATAAGTATCAGCCAATACCAATCACAAGGCCTATTTGAAGTGTCATATTTACTGTGTTGCACTATTTATTTATCAAACTATTCTTAAAATATAGAGTATCAGTATGAAACAACTTAAAAATTACCACAGAGGTTGGCTACTTGGAGACCTGTTGTACAAGAACATGGAGTTTAGCTATAACAACTTGATCTGATTTTTTAATAGAATTTTTAAAATCTGCATATGTAGAAATGAATGGGATATGGTTATGATTTTAGCTCCTAATTATTACAAAATTATGATGTAAGACCAAGAAATATAGGCTTATGTATTTCAACGAAGGTTTGTGACAGTGGGTAATTCTGTGTTGCATTTCATCCCCCGACCAGTGGATAACAGTGCTGGTATCTATCTCCACTGTTCTGACTACATAAAAAGTAAAGATTTTAAACCAAATTTTCTGGTTGTGTTCTTTATACTATGACTGTTTTCTCTAAATTAGATTTAAAAATAGCAATCAGCTATATATATAATGTGCATTGAGATTCTTATCTAGATTCTTGCCAATACAAAGTTGTATTATATCGCAACATTTTTGACCAAATACCTCATTATTGATATTGCAAAAATAAAAAAGATCATTTTACTGTAATGGATCCTTTAAAACCAGGAAAAGACAGGACTTAGACCATATCAAAATATATACTCAATATCTAGTTTCATGTCACAATATTGACATATTGCCCAGCTCTAATGTAGGGCCATCTATGTATGCAGGCTTTGGAGCATATAGGTACAACTTTACTCCAAATTAAGCATAAATATTACACAGAATGCCTGATACAAAATCTATTTGACAAGGTCTCACTAAAACTCTTACTCCTATAGCTGCGCTGATGTGCTTAGTCCTGGTAAAGTCGATAAGGACAGCTCTGTAAAAATGTCAATGCAAAGGCTTGTGAGGATCAATCAGCAGCACAGCAATGTCTTCTTCAGTTACAAGCCATTTACATACAGCGGAGGGAGTAAGATACTGCTTTGTGGCCATCGACAGACTTATATGATGCCACTAATCATCCCAAGGCTACAACATTTCTTTCAGGAAGGTTTACAACAGGCTGGCTCACTGCTCGCCACTCCCTTCTTATCTCATACACTAATAGTGGCAGTTGCTTACAGCCGTGGGAGGTGGCTTCGTTAGGGGCTTTCCCAACATGGGAGATCCTGTGTATGTTTGTAACCTTCCTCTGGAGGGATGAAAAACCGGCCCAGCATGGTCGTCAGGCAGACAGAGCGTTCTGACAGAAGCAAGCCCCTTAACCAATGCTTCTGAGCCCTCACTACCAAAGATGAGAATAACAAGGCAACTATCTGGGCCAAAAGAATAAGAAAATAAAGCATTTCTGTCTAAGCTTTGCTCTCTGGTGAATTCTCCTGGAAGCTTAGAGCAGCATATTCTGGTCTTAAACAATCTATCAGAGGTCTGACGTAAGTCATCTATTAAAAGACAACAAAATGCAGACTCCCTTCTGTCATCCCCAAGAAGAAAAAATGAACATGAAGGAAAACAAAAGAAAAATAGGAACAAACTCACAAGTATCAGTAGTGTTCAGATTGTTTTCCTCTATTTTCAACTGCCCCAACATAGGAAGTAGGTAAGAGTTTGCTCAGTGAAGCTGAATGAAAGCAAACAGGAGTCAGATAGGGGGAATTGGTTCATGTTTTCTGAATGAAACATCCTGAATGTGGAGGGACAGCGGGGGCAAAAACTGCTGACACAGTAGAAACCACCATTCCCTTGGCGAAGCTGTAATGGCTACAAACAGCAAAAGAACAAGGGGCAGGGAAAGGCGAACGCCGGGGCTGAGGAAACTCTCTCGGAAGAGGCGAGAAAAGACAGAGAGCTGCTCCAAAACAAGAGTCAGCTTATAGGTACGTACTTCCACCGCCTGTCGCATTTGCCTCGTGTTAGCTTTCTCTCTCTCCTCTCTTAGCTAAGCAGTGAGCCTGAGGCCAACAACAACACCAAGAGGACTTGGGCCTCTATCAAACATGACGCCAGGGCTGTTTTCAAAACCACACTGGCTTTAGATTTACATCAGAATGTTCCGTCCCATCCTCGCCGAAGCAAACAGCAGCAAGATTTTTTGGAAGACCCAGAGAAAAAAAAAAGGTATGAGCTCAGACTAATGCATTCCAAGTCTTGCACAAGTAAATAAATCCCCCCTTGTAGTGGCTTTTGTGTGAGAAATCCAACCCCTTATCAAGTCAAGGAGCTGGGAGAAATTAGGTAACACAAGACCCTCAAAAGGTCACTAAAATTCATGTTCAATGTTCAAGGGAAATACAAAATTAAGGCTACATTCACACTGCAAGCTGTGCTCAATTCCGGTTTATTGCTCAAATCAGTTTTTTTTTTTTGTTATTTGTTTGGCTGGCATACTATTTATTTAAATGAGGCTAATATCAGATTTCAGTTCAAACTGATCATAGTCATAAACTGACTTGCATGACTCCCACCAATAACAGAAACATGTCACTGCTTCTACTACAAGGACACCCCACCAGCAGATACTGTATCTGTATCGGGACCTTTGTGGTAAGATAACAGATAAATAAACAAAAACATCACATGAAGCACGAAGGTCACTTAAGTCGTATTTTATGATGGTCTGGAAAATTCACGAACAGATGATAATGAGGATGAAGAGAAAGTACAAATGTTTAAAATCCATACAACGAAATGAAGGGGTTTGTCCACTGAAATGCAGGAAAGCTGTGAATTTGAAATGGGTACAGGAAGTGTTTACAGTGTAACACAGTACAGGGTCTGACATTAAGGTTTTTTCCTACTTGTCCTGCAGAGGAAGTACTTCTCAAATCTACTTGCCCCATCTAAATTCCTACTTGCCCTGCCTAGGAGGTTCTTTTTCTGGCTGTGTGCTGCATACTTTCACTCACAACTTATTTCTAACTAAAATCTGATTGACGGTATAAAACACTACACAACACTTCGTTCTTCAGCGTGCAGTGCTTATTAGCTATATCATAGCCAACAAAGAAGGGATAAAGGAGATAAAGAAATTGTGGGTAGGAGCAGAAAAGTCTTTTTTAAAACTTCCTCTTACCCCTATTGAACATGAACAACATTATTTATATTCATTATTTGTCACTAAAGTGCTGCTGAAGATCCTGTTTGTCTTTTTTCTTTTTTATAGCTTGTTTCTAATTTGTTTGTATAATTTTAACATGTTCAATAAACTTCAAACTCAACTCAACATTATATTTAACCGGACATTTATGAAGGCCAGTGCAGTCAGATCAGTGAAACGCTTAAGTACTATTTCAAAGTAATTAAACAGTACCAGTTACTAGGGTTGAGCGATTAGACAAATATATCGTCTATCAATGATGGGCTGAATCCATCCTTTTTTGGACCATTTTTAGGGCGATATTTGTCATTTTATTTTGCTACTGTAATAATCTGCAGAGTGACAGCCTCTGCTCTGCACCGCGCTCTCATCCAGCAGAGCAGTTCACACCCACTCAGCTGACCATGAGTGCGCTGAGATGGGTGACGAGTGAGAGGAAAACAGCCTGCAGAGTCAGACTCTTTACACTGTTTTCGCGCAGTAAATTAAGAATTTATTTTGACCAAACCTGTTGGTGGTTGTTGGAAGACAGTTTTGGTGAGTTCTACATGTTTTTCTGTAGAGTTTGAAGTAAGTGTGTTTTCTGAGGAGTTAACAAGCCAACTAAGGTCATCTTAGTTTGGTAAAAGGGAGGACCTTGAATTCAGAAGGTGTACTGTTGTATTTCTCCATTTAAAGTGGAAAATAAGTGCGAAAACATGTAATTTCTAGACAGTTTGCAAGTTTGTCTATTGGACGTAGCAAATGTGCGTAGCATGCGTAACATACTGAATTTGCCACTTGCACACATCTCCCAGTAGAAACCTGAGAGGACAGGAGGAGGTGGGAGGGGGGGATGAAGATATCACCAGTCGCCGATGGATGGACTGACAATGATAGTTTGGAAAATTAACAACTTTACTAATTACACCCTCCATGTCCTCTCTGAACAGGTGAGCCACCTGTTTAACACTGCTGTTGCCACAGAAAAACAATCAATTTTTTTCGGCTTTAGCCAGGACAGTGCAGTACATAGCCAGTATGTCTCTCTGGCTAGCTACGTCACTAACAACAATCAAATGTGATAAGCATGTCCACTAACTGTCTCCGCCACCTCAGTCTTGTTATTCTCAGCTGCAAGAAGTTGAGTTTACAGTGTACAGGTGTAATAAAGAGCCAAAAATGATTTCATTAGCAAGGATTTTGGAAGTACTGACCATATGATTAGGTAAATGAAACTTATTATACTGAATTCTATAATTTTTAAACTGATGTTTTGATATGGTTTTGCTATTTCGAAAATGGGAGCACCATCAACTTCAACCAGTCTGGAGAGCTTTCTTGAACTCATTTAATGTTCATGTGGAGGCAACAAAAGGCAAGATGGGGTGAGTAATTTATATACAAATCTTGTTGTGGGTGATTTACCCCAGTAGGTTAGCTCAATAGCCTGCAACAGTGACACTAACTCAACTGAGATCTGGCGGAGGAAAAAGATCAGTCAGCCACAGTCAGCCACTTTAGCCTGCACTGTGAATGTAGCCTTAAAAAGGGGACCATACTATGATAGTGTATATCTAGTTTGTGCACACTTTAACACGTGGCTGAGAAAAAACAGGAGCGGGGAGTGCCAAGCTGGCGGCAATCCAAGCCAAATTACGCAAAAATGTGCATTTCTATCCCCTTGGGTGTCTCCTGTGGTTGTTCCCCTGAGACGCAGACAGACAGACACAAACAGGCTGAATAGGGAAACAAGAGACTGAAGACACTGAGTCAAGCAGGGCGTGTGGTGCTTTAAGAGGCCCATCATCACTCGACCAAACAAGTTGAATCTGAACCCTGAATGAAACTACAGGCTTCGGGGGATATTTCAATCATGTGAAGTAATGGATATGCATGAACTTCCAAAACAATAGGCTACTGTAAGCATGAGAATAAATCCCCCTAAAGATGTCTGGCGGTGGTGCTTGCGTTGCCTTGCGACTTCTGTACAGCTTGTATCGCCCCCACCCCCCTCAGACACACCACACCACACCACACACACTTTGAAGATTTTCACAGCTCTGTATGGATAGAGGAAAGCTTTGGAGGCTGCAGGATACTGCGGTGACGCACAGATCAGGTAGCTTGTATCATCGCTGACATTAACCTATCCATCAGTGCAGGTAGAAGCATGTGCTTGTGTGTGTGTGTGTGTGTGTGTGGGTGGGTGGACACGGGACTGCTGCTTTGAGGGGCGGGGGTGCCTTTTAACTCTAGCCCAGGCCTTTGCCACCATAAAGGTCAGCGCTTCGACATCTGCTGCTCTCTCTGAACCTCTCCTTTCATAAAGGGGAGCAGGGAAGAGGAGAGGACCCTTGGGAGTGGATGCACGTGCACACACACGCACACACATCTAAACACACAGATCAACTTTTATGTCTCAGCACACTCACTCTCTACTCCATAAAAACACACACACACACACACACACACACACACACACACACACACACACACACACACACACACACACACACACTCTTGATCACCTTCAACACAGCCACAGAGTTCATTCGCTCATGCTAACAAATAGAAGAACACAAGGTTTGCAGCTCAAAGAAAAGGCTCAGTGGTGTCATTACACCAGCACGGAGACGCTTGGCTTTTGGCCTGAAAGACTCCATCGTTCTTTTTTTTTTTTTTTTTGGCAGAGGGATGGAGGGATGAAGGGATGGAGGGGGTTGAGCTAAATGGAATCCCGTCCCCTTGGGGCACAGCAAAGGCAAAGCAGTGTTGAAATAAGTGATTCATGCTTTTATCATCCCAGGTGAACAGTGGTGCTCTTTCAGCTATCAGTTCATCAGCTTCTCTGGCAGAGATGCGGCAAAATTACGACAGCAACGTGTTCTCTCTCTCTCTCTATTTTTTTTTTTTTTTAAATTTGTTTTCTTTATTTTGCCTCTCACCTACATGAAAGAAGGTGATCAGGAGGGGTTTTTTTTTGGTAAGTGGAGTTACCTGCTGTGGTAGAAACATTTGGGGTTGCACATGTGCACAACAGACAAGGTAACTACAACAGTTCTATTCTGATGGTTTATGAATCATTTCAGACACTTTTCAGGCAAAAGTGCCAAATACTGTCTGGCACCAGATTCCTAATTTTTCTGCTTTTCTCTGTTTTAAATCATTGTAAAAGGAAGATACTGAGATTTCGGGCTTCTGGTTGGACAAAATGAGCAGGTTCGATATGTTAATGTGACCTTATAATTGTTAAACTATAGCCCTAATGTGATCTATTTCACTTTGCACATGTTAATGCCATGCATAGTGTAAAGGTCCACTGTGAAAGATTTATTGACAGAATGTGCAGAAATGGAACACAATATTGACAAGCACATTTTCATTTGTGTATAATGACCTGAAAATGACAATCTTTTTTCAAAATCGTTTTTGTTACCATACAATGAGCTGTTTGTATCTACAGAGGCTGTGGGCCCTCTATTGCAGAAGTCACCATGTTGCACCGCCATGTTTCTACAGTGGTCCAAAATGGATAACCCAAATACTGGCTCTACATACAGTCTTTTGTGTTTTTTCATGTGACAGGGATTTTGCAGTCTACAAACTCACCACTAGATACTAGAGTTGTCACAATACCAGAATTCTAAACTTTGAGACAATACTAGTATAAACAGCAAAAAAGGTTGTAAGCACGAAACATGGTTTTTTTCTTCTTCCTTTTATTTAACAACCCGCACAGAGTGCAAGTGCATAAAAGGTGACTGAACACTGTCTAGTTTTACTGAAAGGCAGATTTCAGGCAGGACAATAAAGACTAAACTGAGGTCTTGTATGAGCACTAGAATCATCTTTTTAATAGCTATGATACTTTAAATACTATAATTTATGGATACTGTATTATTATATATATGGTATTAAGGTATCATGCCACTAAATCTTATACACTGCTTCTTAAGATGTGGATCTAAGATATGCACTAATATAAAAAGAAATCTCTAGCATGGTGTTCCAATCACTGTGCAAGGTTGTTAAAATTTCTTCAAAGTCATCTAAAACAGGGTTTCTCAACCTTTTGTCATTTCAGACCACCTCTAATTGTGAATTGTGAGGACCACCTTCCCAAACAGATGAGAAAGAAAACATGACATGGCAAAAAAGGAGAAAAGACTAAATGGGCTATGACAGGATTTTACCAGAGCATCAATGCCTGCCATTATCAAACCAAATTTAATGTATTCAGGGTCATATTTCTCCACCACATGCTATGGAGGTTTTACTGGCACAGGGTCATCACCCACGTCTCTCTTTTCGTTTTAAAAGCCAATCCATTTTGTGTCACAGCGTCTGAGGGCACATTGGCTAACTAACAGTGGCAAAACACGCTTGTCTGTACCTGATATATGTCATGACTGGCATGGTGATATTCAAACAAAACTAGTCACTGAAATTACCCATTTTCATTTGACATTTCTCATTCATGTGAATTCTTAAGCACATTTAGAAATAAAAATAACTAGCTTTGAATTACCACTGATAGATATGAATTCAGGTTAACAGCAGCTATTGTTCTTTGCAAACAAGCAAACTACAAACTTCTTCACAGCTATCTGTAAAGCCTAAAGGGAGTGACCGTTTGATAATTAAAATATACAGTAGATTTTGGATTGAGTATCATAGCTGATGTGTTTTTTAGTCCATACTACAAAGGTCTATCACTACTGGACTGTGATGGTCTACATACTAAAACACAATGCATGATATAAGCTCATTATGAACTGTCAGATTAATTAGTAACCTACCATCATGCACACCCAGTATCAAACACCACAGTGATAACGGTGTTTTAAAGTACAAAACACACTCGATAATACACTCAATAAACTAAATTAGGCGGAAACAATACAAATTTCTTCAGAAGTGCAACACAGACTAAAAATACCACCTATGACAAAACAGTCAGTGTGATCAACAACTTTGAATTCAGACAGGAACATACAACCACAGCCTCTCTAGTCTGTAATACTATTACTAGAGAGCCATAATACCATTAACAAGCCCATGGTTGCGCAGCCCCTCCCTGTGCAAAGCCAGAACCATTCAAACAGAACACGGAGGCTGTGGTCAAGCTCCAACCGTTACTGTGAACACGGCCTGCCGACGGCTAAAAGGACCCCTTATGGCACTTTAATTTTCTGTTAAACCTACCCACCCCATCTTCCTCTTGCACACTGACCCCCACTCCCTCTCCCCCCTCGCAGAAACACACACATGAATCTGGAGATATCATCTGGACAGGTGGCCAGCCACCCAGACCTGACCCGCCTGCCCTCTAGCTCCCTCCCTCTGTCGACTCCCCCTTCACCCCCTCCTCCTCCTCAACTGAAATCAGTTCAGGTCTGCTGGAAAGCCCCAAATGAACATGCACAGCAAACCACCACCCCCCTTCTCCTACCAACATACACACACCTCCAACAAGCCCAGCAAATGTCTGTCACCCACTGAGCTGTCTGTGGGGATTACAGCCTCAAGAGTGCAAAAAATAGGTTTGTGCGGAGCTAATGTACAGTGCCGGCAAATAATTTTAATCAGGGTTTATTCCACAGACCGACAAAAGCAGTAAATGCTATCGGCCTATTTATGTTGAATAATATGGTCATATTACTGATGATGCATTGAGTAGCAAAAACAAGGCAGTACTGCTCCGCATTACGAGGAAATATAACCATGACATTCTCTAACTATCCATTCAATGTGCAGTTTGAAAATGTTAACAAAGACAATTTTCCCATTAAAAGCCGTGGCTGACACACTTATCACAGATGTATTATCTAGCAGCAATTACTGAACGTGCACTAAGCCTAATGAACTCCTTTAATTTTGGAAAATGTATCCATCTCAGAGATAAAAACTTTTAATTTGACTTCGAAACAAAAGTATTTCAAGACTCTGTGTTTAAGGGACAGTGCGCCCATCAAATCAAAACTACACGTTCTTCCTCTGGCGCGCAGTGTTGTTTATCCTTCTAGTCTGTTTTGTTGTGAGTTGCAGAGATCTGGAGATTCTGTCCATGGAGATCTCTGCCTTTTCTTGAATACAGTGGAACTAGATGGCACTCAGCTTGGGGTGCTCAAAACACCAAAAATTCATGTCAAAAACGCAACGTCTATTTAAAGAATTCCCCAAGACCTTGGTGTGAGCAGTTTCCTGTAGAAAGAATATAATCCGATATTATCCGATACTTAGAGCTCTTTGGGGAAAAATAATTTCAAGTTCTTCAGGGCAGAAAATGTCACTTTTGTGATATCACTTTTCTGTCATCAACAGAGAGAAATAAGAAACTAAATAAACTGCCTGGCTAACTGGAAAACTTAGGTCATGTTTTTTAGTGATGATAGGGTTGAACACACATGGCTGTGGGTGATCATCGTTGAATAATGTCCAAAAATGAGCTGCTCCGGTGGAAAATAACTACTAGTGCTTTTACTCAAGTACTGCATACCATACAACTGTGCTATGTAAATATTCAAATATTGGGTCAATAATATTGGCTAATCAATATACTCGTCTGGCTCTAGATCATACTTCTAGTCTACTATATTTCAGATGAGAATTTTGTACTTTTTAACTTCATTACATTTATTTGAGATCTTCTGTTACAGGTCGCTTGCAGAGTCTGATTATTAAGGCAAATTATAATAAACAAATAAATGATCATGAATTATTATAGGTTAAGATAAAACTTTATGGATCCCAGGGGAAACTCATGCCTAACCAGCAGTAGGGATGAAACAATAACTGGTTTCATGATGAACTGTTACATAATTCAGACGATTAGTATTACTGTGTTTTTTTAATTGGTGTGCTAACCAAGTTTGATTACCACACTTTGTAAAACTCATAGTTAGCAACAGTCCCAGATGCAGGCGCAGCTTTAAATGTGGGTTTGTTTTGCACCACAGTAAATACTGATATCACAGACATGATGTCATTTCATATCACTGAGAGGATTTCAGCGATGATTAATCAATTAGTTGTTAACTATCAATTACAAACTATTATGGTAATCGGTTAGAGGCATTTGTTGAGCATAAAGTCAAAATTCTGATTCCAGCTTCTCAAATGTCAATATTTTCTAGTTTCTCTGTGACAGTAAATTGAGCATTTGTGGGTTGTGACCAAAACATTTGCATGTCTCACCTTACAAAACACTGATCAACAACTTTCACCATTTTATGGACAAAAAAACTAACTGCTCCATCAAGAAAATAATCAAGTAAAATAAGCTTTAGTTGTAGCCCTCATATAAAGAGGTCTACACTTATCAGCTGCAACATTAAAGTGATGAACACATTAATACCTCAGAAACTGTAATACAATATTAAACTGTATTATATTCTGAAATGGGCCATACTGCACAACAGGGCAGCACAATTAATTGAAACAATATCGAAATAGCAACATGGCCGAGAGCAATATTCAAATCACAAAACTAGAACCAAATTGAAATTTTCTTTAAAGGAAAAATGTGTTAGAAAACAGCCTTATACTGAAGCACTGTAGATGCCCTGGCCTAAAATCTTGTGCTCCATATTAAAGAAAACATGTTTCTGTGGTACAAACCCCAACAATATCAAGTCTTCATCATTTAAACTGTTTATTTTTCAGTAAAAAAAAAAAACGTATATAGCAACATTTCAGTCAACATGATCGCATTATGACTTTTTTTTACCATATCGTGCGGCCCTAACGAGTACATCAATTTGAGTACTCTAAGTACAATTTAATGCCAATACTTTTACATAAGTAAGATTTTGAATGCAGGACTTAACTTGTAACAGAGTATTTCTACACTGTAGTATAGATACTATTACTGAGCACCACTGTCCACATCTATGGTTACCCACAGCTGGGATGGGGTTTTCATTAGAAATTTGCTTGCATAGTTTAGACGCAGATCGCTGTGTAGGTTATTAAGTAGTAAACACTATTTTCCAGCAGCACTGTCGTTTACTTAAAGGGAGCTGAAGTCTTAAAAGTACACGCTTGTCCATTGTGTGTGGCAGCCCTGAGCTTAAATATTCACAGCGAAGCGTAAACTATCTGCAAATGCAGTCAACATTTTCAAAACACTGCCAAAAAGGATGCCTTGCTCACAAAGCCGCAACGTGTTTCAGTCACATATCGCTAGCCAGCGTCCATTATCGGACAGCTACCCAGTTCGTAAACGTGCTGCCCGGCTAAATGGTGAGCACGCTTCGAAAACAAATGCAGTACTAGGAATTATACTACCGATTCCAGTCTGGGGAAAATGATGCTAGCATATGTGTTTTCTAAACCATGGCTCTGTGGTTGTGTTTAGCCTAGTGGCTAGCCTGCTAGCTAACAGCTCGCCGTTGTCTGGGAAAAAAAGACCACCGAGGGTGAAGTATCGCTTAGCTGGGGCTAGCTCACAAAACACTGCAGCAACAGTCAGCTCAGGCAAGTAACGTTAACTGGTCAAAGAAGAAAAAAACACAAAATTGAGACAAAGAAATGACTTCTACTACTGCTAAACCAGTAGCCTAAACATGCCAGAGTGTCCAGGCTACAGCACATGTGTAAAAATTGAGCAGTTTCATGTCAATAACTTGTATTCTCCTCAACTCCGCTCCCCACCACCAGCCCCGAATCTCAGACTCACCCTGTCACAACAGGCGCCATCTTCCACAAACTCTCACCAAAACTCCAATACTCGCGATATCCTTTCCTCTCCCACAGCCCAACAATCCGCCGAGACAACAGAAGCAGACTGGAGGTGTAGGGACGAGGGAGACGGAGAGAAAGGGGGTGGGTGAGGAAGACAGAGAAAAAGGGGAGGCGGCAGTGAGAGAGAGTGAGCGAAAAGGGCAGACGCCACAACAACAGGCGTGGGAAACTTCCAAGATCGCGCGAGAGTTGGAAAACTCTCACAATAGGCGAGCACAGAGGGAGCGCCCACTCTCGCGAGATTTGCGCGAAGTGGAGTAGTTGTTTATCTTGTGGCGCTGAAATACTATTCCCACGTGTTTACCGGGTAATAAATTACAGCACCGATTGGTTTGGGGGAAATCCTCGGTTTTCCCAGGCTCACACACATTTTCTAGTATGTACCCTGTCCTACTCATGGCGTATCTGTAGTGTTCAGCATTAACAGCTGCATGTAATTACAGCCAAAATATGTTTTTTGTTCTATGATACTCTCCAGTAATATAGACAGCAATGAGGAGAGGTGCTGAGCATATAAGAATACATTGACTTTAAAGGGACAGTTCAACCCAAAATCAAAAATACATATTTTTCCTCATACCTGTATTGCTATGTATCTATGTAGGTTGATGTGAGTTGCCAAATTTTGGAAATTATAGATGGGAAATACCAAACTTTTTTTAATTGATATGACACTAATAGTCACATTTTTTCCAGTATAGATACAGGCATTTTTAAAAAATAGTTATGGAATACTTAAAAATAATGTCAGATTTTTAGGGGGGAAAAAGATCAGAAAATCACAAGACACACAAATTTATTACAAAAGCAAAGAGTGCAATTAAATAAAAAAAATGTTTATAAGTTTAAAAAATAATGTATTTTACAGAAATAGTATAATAAAAATCATAATAAAATGGTAGTCTTGTTTTTGCTCAGCCTTCTTAGAATTTTTAGGGTGTGTTGTTTTTAAAAGTTTGAGGTTACTCGTGTTGCTGCTGTTTGGCACTTTCTTGTCACAAATGGTGCATCTTGCTGTATTTTTTCTGCAGGTGTAAAGTAGCACCACACCACTTAACATTTCCTTTCTGCTATTCACAAGTTTGATGCAGAAGTGTGTGCAGCTGTGGTTCTCATGTCTCAAAGATCTACACGGTTGTGTGACGGGGCCAGCTAAATAAACATGACATCTTGTACAGCATTTTTTGGTCGTATAATTTTTTTTTTCTTTTTTAACATAAAGTGCTTCTGCTTTCATTATGTAATGAAATAGAATAAAACTAGCCCAAGCATGTGCAAAAAATTGCCATGAATTTTCTTTGGCAGAAAATGTGAATTATGTATGTGCAATTGCAAAACAAAAAACAATGCAGCATTCAGTAGCAGCCCCTTTAATTAACCATATAAGATTAATACTGAGCACTTTTTTATTGTGTGAATTATTTTGTGTTGCCTGGTTTGATTATTAGTTAACTTTCTTTGATGGATTAATCAATTTGAGTAATTTTTAAAGAAAAATTCTCTGATTCCAGCTTCTTAAATGCGAATATTTCCTATTTTTTTAGTACTCTATGACAGTAAATTGAATATCTTTGAGTTGTGAACAATACAAGCCATTTGAAGATATAAAAAAAAAATTAGCAATCAAATAATCAACTATAAAAATATTCATTGGCTGCAGCCTCAAACCTGATCATGATTTCTGGAAAGTGACATTGAGTTGTTTAAACCAAAAGTAGAGCGCAATCTATTTCCATTATATTCAAGAGGAGGCAGACATCTCCACAACTGATATCTCCAAAACCCTGCAATTCACACAAAAACAACCTCGATGGATAAACAACACTACAGGTAAGAGGAAACACGTGTATTTTTTTGATTTCATGGTGAGCTGTCCCTTTAAATAAGAGGAGGATTTAATTGAAGGTTTCTGCACACTGCATTTACAATTCCCTTGAGTAGCATTGCAGTTCCTGTTTAGAATGTGGAAACAATGGTGTGAACACATGTGAATGGGCCATGCAGGGCAGATTAGTGCACTGCCATCACATTGGGGAGCCCCATGACCACCCTCCTCACGGCCCAAACCTCAGCCTCAGTACAAGGGAGCCTATTATTTAAAATGATCATGCTTGGAAACGTGGCATGGGCTTTATTAGACTTTCTGCTTGTGTGACTGCCTCGGTTTCTCCTCCAGCCAGAATGCTTTCCCAAAAGTGTGTGCATTGTGTTACCATGTGTGTTATATCATCCCCACCACAAACGGGTCAGGTCATTCTTGTTTATCTGGGAGGGGTCAGAAAGCCATAAACCTTCATGTAGGTCTGTGTGTTGTTGTCTCAACAGCCTTCATTTAAATATGTTTGGCATCTTTGTTCACCTTACAAGTGACTTCTAGTGGGAGTTTTTCCAACTTCAAAGACACAAGTGAAGGCTTTGAGACCACACTGATGGCAAGTGAACTCATTTGTTAGATGCTGAGTGTCTGATCTGCCTGCGGCTGTTTTGTAAGGAAAAAGTGGCTGTTGAAAAATACCAAAAACAGACAAATATCAAACAAATAGTTGGCAGAGTTGCCACGATATTCAAATGTATTGAATAGTTTAAAGTACAAGCTTAGTTGATTTTTTGGTTTTGTAAATATGTGGGTGACTGGTTAAAGAGTCGACATTCTATGAAATCCATTTACTGGCTTCCATGCTAAGAGACAAGAAACGTCAGATTGTTTTTACATTTCAATTTCTGTGCAACTTCAACATACATGAGAGAAAATATTTTTAGGGAGCTTTAAAGGACCAGTGTGAAGGATCTAGTAGCATCTGAAGTGACGGCTGATGGTGAGCAGTTGGAAAATGAAACATATTGTCCAACGCTACTGCAAAACTCACAAAAAATATGAAATTTTGGATCATGCGGTGCCAGCTGTTTCCCCCTGATTTCGGTCTTTGTGCTAAGCTAAGCTAGCCAGCTGCTAAACTTGCTCCTGCTTCATGTTTACCATACAGACAGGAGTGGTAATCTTCTCATATAATATATTTGATGACATTAGACTCCACTTGACAAAATCAAACAAGGCTTGCAAGTCATCTTGGACATTAACACCAATGACTTGTGACTTCACTCAGATTTGATCTTTTTGACTTGAACATTATTGATACCTTCCCCCAAGTTTGTAATTTAAAAATGGATCAATTCGACATTTAAAGTTATGATATGTAACATTTCCATGTTAAAATGTCTAAAAATGCTAGACATATGTTATATATTTTGTTGAATTGTGTACAATGTTATATTAGAGAGTGAGGAAGGATGTTGACAAATGTGACTAAACCTAACTTGAATAAAACTTAACATATAATACGATTACTGTCCGAGTCATCTCCTGTGATCCCATGCCATTTCATGACATCATCTAACTAAATCTTTTGTTATTCTTTTAACGTGAGAGAAACGCCTATGAGCAGAATTTACATATTGTGCATTTAATTCCTCCGGATCCGCATTGAAGCAATCCGACACAATAAAGAACTACTGTTACATTACTGAACACAAGTTGGAAAAAATTATACCAAAGATTCGACATTACACAAAGAGTGGTAAGTTGAGTCAAAATGTATACTAAATTTATACATTTAGTATATCTATGTTATATGTCTTGTTAAGTTATATACCCTCATTATCCCAGATGTTTCCAACAGCGTTCAAATGCAGAGAAATTTATAATTTATTCAAGGTAGTGTTTCCTGTTAGCCGCTGCTAACTTGTTGCTAGTAACTAGGACTTCCAGCTACATTCAATATGTCAGAGAGTGAGGTGGGAAATTGGCACCTGTGACTAAACATAACATGAATAAAACTTTAATATTATTAACATGATTTCTGCCTGAGTCATGTAAGAGTTGAACAAATAACGTTCATACAATGCTAATATTAACATAGTTAGTAACTTTGTAAATCAATGAGGCTGAAAACTCACTCGTAGATGATGACTTGTTTAGGACTCAAAACTCAAAATTTAGGACTTGGACTTGACTTGAATGCAAAGACTTGAGACTTACTTGTGGCATGCAAAAAATGGCTTGATCCCACCTCTGCAAACTGGCATCATACCAAGTTTCTGCATATGAATCATGAACAAATCAAAGCAATTAAAATGGTTAAATTATTATTTTTTGACCACCTACGCACTCATCAGACACTTTCAGTGTATAAAGTAGCAGATGCGACCTCTCCGAGTTAACACCGTAGAAATCTACACATTTCAGATTTTTCAGATGCATAATTCATTTTTATGGAGCTTCACTGTTCTGCCAGAAAGAAAGAAAGGAGAGAAAAAAAGGGAGGGGGGGGGGGCAGAAAAGAGTTTGCAGGGATGAGGTTTTGCATGAGAGTGTGCCTGGCCCGCTGCCCGCACTATGAAGACACAGAGACGAGGACCTCATCCTGCCCTCAACCATTTTTCCTTTCCCTCTCTTTTTTATAGTCGGCGGAGAACCTCCAGTTACACTCACAGTTGAATGGGGAAGCATAAAGTTTCCTCAAATGTTTTACAGCTGAACACAGTGAAAAAAAAGAGAGAGAAAAAAAGAAAAGGCAACACAAGTGCAAAAGCTTTTCAGAGAAAATGGGAGCAAAATCGGAAAGGAGAAGAGGCTGTTATTTGAGGATATGTTAACTTTTAAATTTAGGGATGTTCAGGGTTTGAACTTTGACCTTTTTTAGGCTGTTTTAAAACATAGCAGGCTTTAAATCGCTCCAACTTATGATTTAAAGTTTCTTTGAAACTCTCCTTGTCATTTTCATGTGTCCTATGTCTGAAAAAAAAAAAAAAATCAAAATAACTTTAAAGGCCGAATTAAAAAAACAAACTGAGGGCAAAAATCAGACGAATGATCCACACAGAGCAATGAAAGCTCCCAGCAATCTTAATGTATCAACTTTTCAATTTAACAGAGATCTTCATCAGGCAGTTGACACATTTGAGATTTTTGTCAGGCATTATCAACTTTGATATCTTCATCAGGGATTGTCAAAACTGAGTTCTTCATCAGGCATTGTCAAGTTCAAGATTTTCATCGGGCGTTGTCAAATTTTAGTTCTTCATTAGACATTGTCATGTTTGAGATCTTCATCAGGAATTGTAAAAATCTGACAAAGATTTGACAATGCCTGGCGAAGATCAAAACATTGCTCCATTACTCTTCTGTCAAATCTGGGACTGACTGTAAACTTGTCGGTGTTAATTAAAAATAAAAAAACAACAACAAAAAAAACAGTTCCATTAAAATTCTTAGGAGCTGACATTACAGTGTCTCTTTTGTCTGATTTTTGCCTTCTTTTGTCTGGAGACACATGATTTTTTAAATCAGTTTCTGCTAAAAGATTTGCTCATTGACTGGACAAGACGTATTTTTTTTAGTGGTTTTACTTAAATCAATGAGCCTGTAGTGAGCTTTTTACAAATGTCTCAATCTTTCCCCCACGTCCCATTCTCTCATTAGGAGTAAAAACCATTTATTTTAATTGAGACAGAGCCAATTCAAGCAATCGTGACTAAGCCATAAGCCTCAGGTCTATAAATCCACTCACTTGACTGCTTAAGCTCGTGGCTCAGAAGGAACGAAAGATTGAGATAGACAGATTCTTGTCCCCGTGTGGAAACTCACCAGTAGATCATCATCACATCGGTGTTATCTCTATATAGATTTGGCCCACATACTGTTACATACATACATTACATGTGTCATATTGTTGGGTGTTTGTCATCCAACGTGAGTATGTGTCCGAAAAAGGTTTAAGGGTCATCCGAATGAAGCAACTTTGTGATTGGTGTTGCACACTTTGACATTTAAGTCCCATAATTCCCTTCTTTTGACTGCTTAGCTGAAATTGTGAAATTAACAAGTTTTGTTCTGGGGTCCAGGCAATTTTCACATCCAGCTTATCCCGCTAAGCTGAAGCACTACTAGCACTTATTATAAAAAAATAAAGGGAAGGGGGGGGGGGTGAAATGATTTTTATCTGCAGATCTGAGGAGTGAAAACAGAGCGAGGGAGAAAGAGAGCCAATTAAGGAAGTGCAGTTTGAGTTTCCTGATTAGCAGCTCTTTGACTCAAAGTCATTTGATACAGCCGGAGGGTGGTGAAACTTCCTGAAATGATCAGATACACTGAAGCGCAGTCAAAGCGAGAACCAGTGACAGACAGAAAAAGGTGGGTTGAGAGACACTGGGTCAAGTGTTAGACTGGGTGAGCATGCAGACACGCTGATAACGTTGACATGAAGGATCGTCTGGGCGTCAGACAGGGACAGGAAATCAGAATTTGGCAGCAAATACAACTCCTACATGCATTCATACTGCAGTAAATGAAATCTATGATGCAGAATTTTAGTGTAGTTGCACAAATGACATGGAATAACATTATATAAACCCTCATCCCTTATAAGATTTACATAAATCTTATAATAAGTATTTAATAAGTTTTTATTTTTGAGTCCAATTCACTAAAAATAAATACATAAATAATATAATAATAATAATGATAATAATACAAAGATGAAAATTCACAGAAATAGACAAATATGGAAAAAAAACAAGACTAAACATAAACACACTTAAATAATTAGAAAGACAACAAACAATAAATAAATAAATAAATAAACATTAAACTTGATATAGCTTAATTAGTTCAAAACCAATGAACAACTTTTAACATTGTACACACTAAAAAAAATAGCAGTAAAAACATGTACTCAATAGTTTTATGTTCAAACAACATGTAGACTAAGTCAGTTTCTTGGTTAATAAAAAGTAATTTGTGTTTTGTGTGTTAAGAAATCACATTATTACAACAAGAGTCGCAGTGTTGAAACTGAAGCAATTTCCTCTTTTTATGACCAACTTTTGGTCATAAAAATTTTCTTATACACACAGTTTAGTCAAACTGTGTCAAAGCAACAATTATTTTTTTAGAGATACTGCATATTAAGAGTTCCCAGCATGCACTGTGTGAGTTCAAATGGATTTGCAAAACTTAAATAATAAACCAATTATTCAACCTAAGTTCAACTAACTTAGATTATTAAAGTTGAACCAGCTCAAAGTGATTTACAGAGGACATCAAAGTTTTGTTTGCCAGCTGTTTACAATAAACTTTCAAGCTGAGTTAGTGTTTGTCACTAACTTTATGTTCACAAACACTCAGTCCTTGTGAGAGTGGCATAATATTCAGAGTCAACAAGCTTTGATTTTTGATTTTTTTTTCATTTAAATTTATAAAGTCAGTATAGCCTAATTAGTTGAAGACCAATTAACAACATACACATTGTGCACACTAAAAAATGGCAGTAGAAATATGTACTAAATGTTTTTATGCAAGAAGAACAAATATTAGATTTCTAGTACAATAAAACAATTTTGTGTTAACGTAACATAACAAAAACACATTATTATAACAAAAGTTACTGCACACAAAATGATTTCTTAATATCTTAAGGTCAGCTGAAGTTGTGCAAGCTACAATAAACTTTTAAGTTCAGTGAGCAAACAGTGTGTTGCACTCAAACAATTTTTCAAACAAGAGCACCTTAATAATATCATATTCCCACTGTGCACATCACAAGATTAAAAGTCAGAGATTAATCAAGTCTGACTCGTGTGAGTCTGAGTTCACGGCAGAGGGAAGGGCGTCCCTTTCTGTCCATCCGCCCGTTATGTCCATCTGTCTTGCTCTCTAACCACGAGGGAAAACCCAGGGCTGGATGAGGGCAGACGGTTTGACAAATGGAGAGGACGATCAGTCCGAGCAGGGTGCGCCTTCACTCCCCTCTCGCCCTCTGTTCAAAGCCTCCCACTCTTATCACATGACTGTCATTGCAATTAGGTCCCAAAGACATCACAGGGCCTAACAGAAGAAAAAAAATGACAGGGTGATAAGTTTGCAGACTGTCAAGGGAACTAAAGCCTGTTTTGCAAGCCTGCTCTTTTGAAAGAGAGGGGAATCGGAGGCATGAGGAAAGAGACGTTTCCCCTTTCCTGGACCTGCACGGTTCACAGTGAGTTCAAGCTGCCAAATGTATGTGGGGTGAGAACTGCACAGGCACGCTATGTGGCAGCTCTGACAGAGCCTGAATATGACATTGGAAAATAAGCAATCTGATATGACTGACAGAGGTGGGAAAAACTACTACTAAGTACTTTTTATCTTACTTGGTTATTTTTCTGGCAACTTTTTACTAGTACTCCCTGCATTTTAACACAAATATCCATACATTCTGCTCCTTACTTTTTCAAAACAGGCTTGTTTCTTTAGTTTTAATGCTTTTGAGGGGAATTATTAGTGATTATTTTTATTTTGCGTCACAGACCTTCCCAACAGCAAGACCAATTTCAACCTGGGGCATGTACAAATGACGCATATCACACACAACAGTCGCGACAAGAAAGCTCTAATGACTGACTTATACCACAGTGGCTTTGTAGAGGCCACCTTTACAAAGAAAATCAGATTATTATAAGTTTATGGCTTTAATGAAGGACTTTATGATCTGTTCAGCCTGTCGAGTAACTGATAACACTATTAATTTATAATCAAGAGCAATCAATGCGCACTGTGTACAGTTTACAGCCTTTCATAATGTGGTAATAGAGCTAGATTATGGGCTTTCACACACATGACACAGTCACAAGAACCCATAAATCCATTAGTGCGATGGTTATCAGCAGAAACAACAAGCACAGATAGATACAAAAACCAAAAACCAGCATGTTTCCTCTGTTACCCGTGGAGACATGTCAGCTCTGCAGCTATAGCACTTTTCAGATCATCCAGCTGAGGATTGTGCACGGCAGATTTCATTCTTGTTTTCACCAGAGGGAAGTCTTTTCATAAAAAGTTATATGAGCGCCGGTCTGGGTCAGCTTGGCTCAGTTTCTTGTCGCCATCTTTTTAAATCAGCGTGTGCCTCAGGGTATTGTGCTTTGATTAAAAAAGCAGAGTTGATCATGAGCTCTGAAAATATGTTGAATGCATTATATTATGGAAAGTATAAAAGCAGCTTGTTGCCTTTATTTATGCTTGCAAACTGTCCCCTGAAAAACATGTGACACTGTCAGGGGGGAATTCTTCTGGAATTGAAGAATGTCAGTGGGCTTAAATGAAGTGAAATCCCACATTTGTGGGCTTCCAACCATATATTTTGAGTTTCCTTATATGAAACACATTGTATAACATTTTACTGGAAGAGAATAATATCTGCAGAGTTCTACAGAAGCCCTGGAGGAACATAATGAGAATATTTTTCAGCATCATTCTTTAAATTAATTTACCCCTTTCATCGACACTCTTGGTTTTGCCTTGCATGACTATTATACGTATTAAGCATTATTAAGGCATTATATTAAGTCAGTCAGAGGTGGGAAGTAACTAAGTACAAATATTTTGTAACTGTACTTAAGTATATTTTTCAGATATGTGTACTTTAATTGAGTATACAACTTATTTAACATAAATATATGTACTTTTTTTGCAGTTAAGGGGAATGATTAATTGTTTTTATTTATTTGTTCTGCACCACCTTCCCAACATCAAGACTGATTTCAACTTAGGTTGAGGAAACAATAACTTGTAGAAAAGAAGATTCCCTTGTCTGTCCATCAGTGCGTGCTACACATGACACACGCAACGAGACAAAACTTACAAACCAAGATGCAACAAGACGAAAAACAATGTAAAAGATGTAACAAGATGAAAAAGACACAATGAGACTAAAAAAATGTAACAAGACTGAAACCAATCTAACAGGACAAAAACAATAGAACAAAATGAAAAACTATGAAATGGATATAGCAAGACAATAAAAATAAGACAACATGAAAGATGTAAGAACATGAACAACAATATAAAAGACGTAACAAGACAAAAAGGACGTTATAAGACAAAAAACAACATAGCAAGACAAAAATTATTTAACAAGACAAAGAAAAACTATGTGAAAACCAAAAAAAAGAAAGATAGAAAAACAGTGTAAAAGATGTAACAAGATTAAAAAGACACAATAGGACTGAAAAATGTAACAAGACTAAAAACAACCTAACAAGATGAAAAATGATGAAAAAGACGTAATAAGACACAAAAGACATAAAAAAAGATATAACAAGACAAAAAAAACAACTTCAAAGATGGCTACTCTTTAGTTTTATACTTTGAGTATGTTTCAGAGCCTGTACTTTTTACATTTTACTTGACTAAAGAAGCTGATCACTTCTAGTTGAGTAAAGAATATGTGTACTTTTGCCAGGTCTGAAGTCAACATACTTAAGGCCAAATGTAAAATTCAGTAGATTCATTATCATGGTGTAGTGATATCTGTGAATAGCTTCTCGAAGAGTCTTCTTACAGTGAGGTTGCCAGGTTCAGTCCCACTGTACCTGTACAGAACCCTAAAACCTGCGCTGATCGACTATATCTGGCAACCTGTGCTATGACAAGAGAAACTGAACAGAAGAAGAAACTGCTGTTCTTCAAGAAATAGGTTTAGTTTCTGGATGTAACTCTCCTTAGATCCACAAACAGCTGTTTGTGTACAGATCAGATAAAGAGATAATTCATCTTTGAGATCTAGAAGTTATATTGCTCTTAGCTAGCTTTGTCCACCTGCATCCAGTCTTTTTTCAAAGCTAGGCTAACCATGCCCTGCAGTTTTGTGATTAACGCATGATTTGGGTTTTCCTGTCTTGATCTTGTAAATAAGCAAATAAGCCAACTAAAACATGGTAACTTCTGATTGTTCAGCTGCTCTATTAGGAATTAGGAGCATTAGGAACCAATAATAACAGCCGAACAGGCTTCTTGAAAGGTTGCTGGTTCCAATTCTCAGCCCAGATGGGAGAACATTAGTGAGGTAATGCTCTCCAATCCTTCGGCAACTACCACTGAGACTCCCTTAAGCAGTGTATTGAGCATAAATCCCTGTTTCTCAAGTGTAGCTGTTAAGTAAAGAGAGGACAGACACAGGAACTCAAAAACATGACTGTTTTATTTTTCCTGACAAGATGTTGTAATGCACGTACACTCACCAAACCCTCCCTGAATGAATCAGCATTTAAAAAATAGTCATAAAGCTCAAATGATCAGAATTCATCATTTAATATGTCAGTGGGCTGTTGCAGGCTGTTAGAATGATTTCGAAACTTTAATAATATCCAACAAGTGACACAAAAGAATAGGGATACAAGAGAAGTTAATCATAAAACATGCTGAGAGGAAATCTGAGTTGATTTGTCTTTGTATTTTTCACTCCATCAGTGTTTTCTTCTATGACTCAGCTCTGATGCATCCAGTCACTTTCACTTCTGGAGTGCTTCACTGGACGCGTGTTACTGTGAGTGACATCCACGTTCCACCTCGGAAAATCTGAGTCGATGCATGCAGCCCCAAAAACAAAGTCTCCTCTCGCACCCCTTTTTCTCTTCGCATGTGCGCACGGATCCAGAGCCTGATTTATGGAGGCTATAAGAAGCATAGGCTGCAAGAATCCTCAAACCTCAACACAAGTTATTTTGTTTGTTGTCAGGATGTGGTTGAAACATCATCTCCTGAGCCTGAAGATTCAGTATCGCGGTCAGCTAGGCCCAGAGCCAGTGTTTTCAGAGAGGTTTTGTCCCAGAAAAAAAAAAAAAGAACCAAAACTCCTCCAAAATTCAAACCCTTCAGAGACTAATCAGGAACAGGGTCAAAATGTCATAACAATGGAACCTTCCAACAAAAGTAAAGCTCTCCACTTTGTGAAAAAACCCTCCTGGGATATTCACATCCAGTAAACTAAGAGCATAACTCGTTTAGCTTGGCCTGCCGCCCTTGTCAGTTAAGACTTCTAAAGCCAACGCTCGGCGAAGGCTCATAGCAGAAGCAGCCTGATAATGTTACAATACAGAATGTTAATGTTTTTTTAACAAGAGCGAGTGACGGGCTGTATTATATCATGACAAAAAGATTGATGGACAGTGATTAGTGGGTACAAAGTACTCTGGTCAGCTCAAGCCAAACCAAGAGAAATACATTTTTTTGTTTCTCGAGGAATTGTTTCGGTGAAACGAACGAGAAGAAATGTTCCTCTGATTATTAAACAAATACCGAGGGAAGCCCATTTTCACCAGTTAAACAAAAAACTATCCCCATGGAAAGTTAGGATAATGAGTCAATAGTCAAATTTATAAGATTAAAAAGTCAAAATTATAAGATATAAAGTCAAAATAATGAGTTACCAACCAGCCTGTCCCGACTCACGTAATGTACGTAGAGAAGAGTTTGTCACAATTTAATATGGAACTTGTGACCATATTGACTGGTAACTTTAATGGCATTTAATAAAAGGTAGTAAGTACAATCAATTTCAGTTCATCCTTGAGTCCATGTGGTCTTTTGCGCAAAGTTTGAAGAACTTCCCTCAAGGCGTTCTCGAGATGTCGCGATTCACAAGAACGGGATGAGCTGAAGACGTAATGCCTCTCGCCAAAGTTGCCACTGGTGTGGAGCCATAAAAAAGGTTGTGTAGTGATGTCATTCAGTGTATAATAACTGCAGGTCCATAGATCGCATGCACACACATGCACACACCCAAGTGATTGCATGATCCCCTTGATGCAATAATAATAGTTATGAGGTAAAATAATTCTTTTAATCTCATGCTTAAGACATTTTATCTCATTATTAAGACTTTTAATTCGATAATTATGACCTTTTCTTTTACTGGCAGAAAAGGGCTTTGCAGTTTGCATTCATTTTTTCTGCACCTCATGCACTCGTGACCTTGAAAAACATGATATATTGTATATTTATATAACTTTTTTAAAAAAAACTCTGGGCTGCTATTGCAGTTGTTTAGGAGATATTGTTTAGATAGACAGCTTCACTTTGTTAACCGCAGCATATTTGGCTGGTGGGGGTTTGGAGGGAACAAGCCTCAGTCAAGTGAACCTCTAAAACCTTGACCTTTGCCTCTTTAACGCCCACACACCCGCGCTCTCCCCTCATGCACACACACACACACAAATATATTTACACACAGAGACACATACTGGCAAACATTTTGGAGCGCCTGCCTCGTCCGCAAAAAATAAGAAAAATTCTTTCTGACACACACGAAGGGGAAGAGGTGATACAGTGCAAGATACACACACACGCCCACACATTGAGCACACACACACACACACACTCTCTGGCCAAGTGACTGTACTGCCGAGGCCGTGACCCTCTGAGCCCTCCTCCCCTCCTCCTCCATCTCCCAGGCTGTCTGTCTGGAGGCCGATAGAGGCAAAGGAGGCGGGGGTCGGCGGGAGGCATATTGGGCAGGAAGAGGACTGGTGATTAGGATGAGGGGGGGAGCCCAGGGGGGGTGAGCATACCCCTGACCCTCTGTCCTACTCTTGGCAGCCACCCGGCCGCTCCAGGAGAGAAAGAGGGAGAGAGAGAGGGAGGTACTGCAAATATTTGTGATGGATCCACACCCACAGATTAGATAGTGGACATCCACACTGGCAACATGGGCCATTCGTTGAGCTGGTCCAGCCTGAAATGTCATCAGCCTTAGCTCTGCTGCTTTGTGTTTACTGCTTATTAGCAGTGTGCTAGCACGCTAAACTACAATGGTAAACACAGTAAATGTTACACCTGTTCAATATCATATATATATATGTATATATATATATATATATATATATATATATATATATATATATATATATATATATATATATGTATATATATAGCATGTTAGCATTCTGACATTAGCATTTAGCTCAAGTACAGCTTCACAGAGCCACAAGCATGGCTGTATTTGAAACCACCTATTATACTAGCTGTACTGTCAACTAATGGCCCGTGGGGTTTAAATGAATCGATGTCCATGCGAATGGCGACAAACATCAATTTTCAGACCTCCTGAATCATACAAAGACAAATGAACCCACTTTGTCATGCAGTGTTGACACCAGGAATCAAATGGAGAGGTCACTGACACAGTAAAGCCACTCTTTATTGGTGAAAAATATGAAAATAACACATTAGGCTTGTAACAATGTAAGTTTTTTACAATTTTGTTTTACAATATTTTCCTGCAGTAGCCAAATGAAACTAATTTATTCTTCTATATCATTTGCAAGCTAATTTTGAAAATGGCTTGAAAGTCTAAGAAAATGGCGTATTCCATGTGATTGAAAGTTAAATTTTTTGCCAGAAAATAAAAGTAACAGGATAATAATAATAGGAAGGTAAGAAAGTTGCATTTAAATAAATACAAACAAAGTTTTTAAGGTACTGTTTGGGTTAACATTACATGTCAAAAGTGGTAATTTGTGCTCATTTTATTAAAATTTGCAGTCCACATCCCATTTTTGGCCACATGAAGGCCACTTGAGCCTGCACCTGCACTTTTGCTCTTTTTCCGCCAAGTGGCTTTTCAGCGATTCTGGATAAACGTCCTGCGAGCATGTGCACCAGAAAGTCAAGACTCTCAAAAATGCATCACATGACGATCACAGATCAGCACTTGACAAAACCTTTCCTCCCACACTGACATATGAGACTGGATTTTCAAACTCATCCACTTTAGGGAGCATTTGGCCTCGGAAAGACCAAAACTGATGAAAAAAATGACGTGTTTTCAGATTTATCTGCATTTATGCAGTGTGACTGAGTGACATGGAGTGACTGGGCTGAGCCAGCAACTCTGTACATGAGCGAGTGAGTGAGGCCGGATACGAGAACAAGTGAGCGGGTGAACAGTAGTAGTAGTGTGAACAGACGGGTGAGGAAATGGGGTGGCAGGCATTCAGCGGGGGAGCTTTAGAAACGCAGGTGCCTTAATTGTCCTCCAATAAAGCCTCGGCGAGTGGGCAAACCTGTGAATGAGTGTCTGTTAAAAAGAGGGATGAATGAGGCGCACGTGAATAAATGAATGAGTGAATGAGTGAATGAATGAGCCAACGAGTGCCTGGAAGAGTAAGCACTCTGTGGGGAAGCTGCTGGAGGAGATTGTGGATGTAGTGGGGGGGGATTGGGGGGGTACAAAGAGACAAGTGATGTGATGTACACTGTAAAAAAACAAATTACTTAAAAAAGTCAACAAAAAGTTGAGACAACTCAAAATTTCAAGGCAACTAACTTCATTTTTCTTTTTTTAGTTTTAAACCCAATTCAAACAAAAAAAAGTTTTGCCGACCTATAATCTGTTGAGATGAGATAACCGACTTACTATGAAAAAAAACAATTTCAAAAATTGTTCACAGTGAGCTGTGAACCTGATTGTCAGTGTTTCAACTGAAAATTAAAGAAAATTAAAAATTAAACTCAAATTAAAACTCAAAGATTCAAGTTTACATACAGAATAAAACTCAAAAATCTATTGAAATCTTGAGTTTCTCAACTTTTGTTGATTTTACAGTGTGTCTACGCTTCCTTAAAATGTGAAGTTGACTGAATTTGAAAAGACAACTTGAGGTAATTTTAATCCAAGACAAATGTTTCTAGTGAAATAAACTTGATATTAATTCAGTTGTACTTGAGGGATGTTCAGTAAGTTAATGATATTAAGTTAAACCAACAACTCTTGTTGTTGAGGAAACTCAAAATTTTATGTCAACGTTTTGAGCCAAACTCAAACTCCTAAGTTTTAATAACATTTTATTGATATAATTTACTTTTTTCTCTAGATAAACTTGAATCCTTGAGTTTAGGAACCCAAATATTTGTATTTTAAACATCGTCGACTGTGATGTCAGGTTCACTGCTCACTGTGAACAATTTTTGAAATGCAATTCAATTGCAACAAGTTTTCAGTTTTTTTTACAGTGTTCAGTCACGCTGACATTCTAAATATATCCCATTTCCATTTGCATTTCCTCAGTTTGAAAAGTCAGTCTTTCGTGCAAAGAACTTGAGCTGCAGGCGTGCTTGTTGGAGCTACTTTGTTCTATCATTGGTACAAAAACAGTATGTGAAACTGCTCCTGATGAATTTATTAAACTGTAACTGTGCAGGGGTAGAGACTGAATTCACTTCTAATTCATAATGTTCTCATTCTGAAAAGACAAGTAACCAAATGATAAACCATAAACAAACCATTAATTAATTAAACATTAACCTTGACCTAAAGACACAGAAAGTTTCCATTGTATATATTTTCTTAAAACTGTAAAGAAAAGAGAGTTTTAACTCTCAAACAATGCATGCTGGGGAGTCTGCAAACATGCTGTTTCTTTAAAACCTTAATTTAATGAGCTGATTGAACTCAGCACAGTACAGTCATACAACTCATCATTTCAAGTCAAAAGACAAGTCAGTAGAACTCATGTAAAATAATTATTTCAATTTTAACTTCAATTAACTCAAATGACTAAAACGTATGTGAAGTTACTGAGAAACTATTAGTTGATTCCACTAAAGTCCTGCATGATTTTGTAAAGTGTGTGGGAAGTAAACCTGAGTGGGTTGTAAACTCAAAAGTTGGAGGGAATCAGAGCTTGAATATTTTGAGTTAGTGTTAAATGTACTCTTTGATAACAGCTCAGATATTGTCAGTAAATATAACTCAGAATTTTCGTTCACCTCTGTTACTGCACTGCCTTGTCACCAGGACTGAATGGTTTTGAATATAAAAACCCATTATTTCATGTTCAGTAAAACTGATTTTAATTGAAAATTCTGAGTTTAATAAACACAAATGGAAAAATTCTACTGTTACTCAACATTATTAAGTTACTGGAACTTCTAAATTTTAAGTCTGCATGACTTACTACAATTAATTTGTTTGGGCATTCAGTTTTACAGTGCAGAGAGACATGGTGAAGGAGCAATGGAGGAAAGGTGGGTAAGAGAGAGAGACGGAGGGGGAGGGAGGAAGGGGGTGCAAAAATCAGGATAGAAGTGGGGAGCGGGTGGGGTGGGGGGGTGAGGAGGTGTGGGGGAGTTCTTCAGCAGGCCCGTCTCAGACAATGTGACATGGCACACGCTATTAATTCTGGCTCAGCGGAGAGACCCTGCCTCGCCATCTGCTCAGGGTCAGGGGCATTCGAAGGGGTCGGCGTCACATCCCCCCCCACCCCACCTACATCCACCCACACACACACACACACACACACTTACAGAGACACAGAATCCCCCCTCCCTTACGTCCTCGCCTGGCAGACACCCGGCCAGGCCCGCGTGCATTTCCATAAAACAATTGCGAGGCAACCTGCTCCCGTGTCGGGTGGGCGGGGTTAAGAGGGGAGGAGAACGCCGGCTAGCCTCCACCTAACAATGGCCTGTCAGATGAAAAGGCCCTTGGTGAACTTGATATACATTACAAAAGAGCCACACCACGGTAGGCCCTGGGCCCAGCCTCGCCGACCTGCGGTTGAATTTGAGCTTGGCGTTCATTCGTTTGTTTGCAGTTTGCACCCCACCCCCCAACCCCACCTCCTTCCTCTTAACCCCACCAAAATTACATACACACACATACAGGCGCGCGTGGCAGGCTTGTGTTAGTTGGAGGAGGTGGTGGTGGTGGGTGTTCACCTCCATATGTAATAAAAAATAAGCTTAAAAGAAACAGCTCTTAGCGCTGAAATGATTGGTCGATTATTCAGAGGGTTTAGTTTTGTAGATAGAGAGAAAATTCAACAACAATTTGGATCACTGACAAATCGTTGAAGTAACTGTTCATATGCATTTTATGATATACACATCAGGATTCAGTATTTGTCATCAGTAAATGGGTATAATATGATTTTGTTCTCTCTCTCTGTACGAGCAACATCTATTGCACATCTATTTGTGGTTTCTTTCATTTTTATCTCTGTTCAGAGGTTTTCTCAGGAAGTTGTTTCTTACCCAGTAAAGGGTCTTGAGGACGTTGTTCAGATTGTAAACCTGCTTCAGGCAAGTTGTGGTTTGGGGTCATATAAGTAAAACTTGACTTAACTTTATCATGCAAACAAATATTCATTCATTCATTCATCGCAACCTGTAAAATGTAAGAATTTTCTGTTTTTCTCTGTTTTATATTATTGCAAATATGATTTGGACTGTTTAAGTCTGACTGTTAAAAATTATTATTTGATCAGATCAAATCTCTTTCTAGAGCTGGGAGAGGTATACAGATCTTTAACTTAAAGCTAAAGGAGGTAACGTATTTTAGAAGTTTATTGTGTTTGTTGAATTTCTCTTTACAGCTCGACAACAATCAATAAATCTAATGCTCTGAAAACAGGAAGAAAATCCGGTATCTCTGACTGTAATGATCCCAACACAACCCACCAGCATCCAAAATGTAACTTAAAATGATGTTAACTGTAAATAAAAGTAAGCTACTCATTATGCAGAATGGCTCTGATTATTATTTTGTTATATATTTTCTATCAGTGGATTATTATTACTGATGCATTAACATTTATTTAGAAAGTGATGTTAGCTGTCAGATAAATGGAGTAGGAAAATTACAATATTGCCTTTTGAAAGGTGACATTAGACAGAGGCAGGACCAAGTCATTACTTTGCAAGTTACAAGTAAGTCTCAAGGGTTTGCAGTCAAGTCCCATAGCAGGACAGGGAAGTCCCAAGTCAAGTCCCAAGTCCTGAACAAGTCATAATGCGCTCTTCACCAAAGGTAATGCCATTTTAACAACAGAGCCTCAACCTGCTGTTCTTTGAGCAACTTTAAATGTCAAACAAAGTTCTAAGTTGTCGCATTTTTCATTTTGGATGGGCACGTTTTGCACAGTGCAAAACTTTTTTTTTAACCGAAGCTCAGTAATGTAACATTTTTCATGGTTCTCTCCTGCAACTTGACTGGATGCTGTCGGGCGTTGTTCAAACAACGTGGATCTGAGGAATTATGTGTCGACTTATTGAGAATAAATAGCGTTTATATTACTTGATTCAGGAAATGATGAGACATTGATTGATTTGTGGAATCACATTTTTTGAATAACATACTTTTTAATCTTTGGGCTTGTGGGAAGGCATCAAGTATTTAAGTCCAAGTAAAGTCAGAAGTCATTGGTGTTAAAGTCTAAAGTCATCAAATTTGTGACTCGAGATTGACTCGAGTTCAAGTTAGGCAACTCATGTCCACACCGTTGCCACTGAGAAATACTCTGTGTCTAAAACTGTAATTCAGTAAATTAAAAATGTTTCTACAAAACTAGTCCTGCTTTGATTTGCACTTCAAAATAAACCCAGATGCTTAGTAATTACAAATCATGCCATAATGTATACAATAGTTCATTGTATTATCGCCATAAAGAAGTGCAGTGATAAGAAGAATGCTTCTACTTGCTAACAGAGACGCTCCTGTCCTCTACGAAAGCCATTGCGTGCCAGAGCTGGCAAAGCTACAAGATCTGGGGTCCCTAATTCTGTTGGTGCTTAAAGTTGGGATTAGCACTAAAACAAGAGAAGATCAGATGGCTGGAAGAGGTATCTCTGTGTCACCGCATCACTTCCTCTCTGCCCCACCATCCATTCATCATTTTGTCTCACCATCCGTCTGTCTACCTCTCTCTACCGTCGCTTTTATCTTAAACAAAAGGGAACTTCTTGATTTCTCCGACCTTCTTACTGTGTTTGTGTTCATCTACCAGGGATGTAAATGGGTGAGGAGTTTAAGTCCCTCCTGTGCCACCCCCCCACCCCAAAGCTAAATCCCTTAATCTGCTCTCGGACACGTCTGGAGGGCAAAACAAACAAATAGGATCCCCCTCGTCTTCCTCCTCCCTTCTCCCACCAAGTCCAAAGACACACACACACACACACACACACACACACACACACACACACACACACACACACACACACACACTCACACACTCACATACATACAGACCTCCCCCCGAGCCGAGCCCCATCACCGAACATGACATCACTGGGAGGAGAGGGTGACACTAACCCTCTCAAGGTTAATGAAGTGAGGTTGTGACCGCGGGGTTGGAGATTCAGATCACGATGGCAGACGCCTTGGAAAATCCTCACAAGCCGTATCAAGAACGAATATTGTGTCTGTATTCCCAGCAAGGCGAAAAACAAGGTGATTTAATATGATTCTACTCTTTACCCAGTAGCTGCTGCATTTGATTATTTCCTCCACATACTTTGCATCTTGCATCTTGATGACACTGAGGTTTCCTGGTTTAGGAACTACCTTCACTGATAGATCCTCCAAATTAAACAGTAAAATACTGTTGGTCCCCTATCTCGAAAACCACTACATATCACCATATGATCTGGTGAGAAGCATTGTGGTTTGAGTTAATATTACTACTTTGCTAAAATACGAAGAGCTTTGTCATCATGGTGACGGCATACTAGCAGACTCTCCCTATTTTCCCAGGAGACCCCCATTTTTTCATTGACCTCTCCCTATTTCCTCCCAGGTTCACAATTCTCCTATATTTCTCCCGATTTCAGCCACATTTTCACACCTTTTCCTCCATTTCATTATCACAACCTGTTCTTGCCACTGTATGAATATAAACCTTTGGAAAAAAAACTGATCAATGTTATATTTATTCTCTTTATTATTTATTCTATTTATTAAGTCTCCTTTTTTGAGGTCTCAAGGTTGGCAAGTATGGGGTACAGTGAAGTGGTTAAGGTTAGGCAACATGAAGGCATATAACCGCGTGACTGGAGTAATACTGCAAGCAGAGCAGGCTGCAAGTGGTAGCACCGCTAACGTTAGCCACACCAAAGTGACATTGGGGTTTTTTGGGGGATTTTATGCCTTTAATGACATGACAGCTGAAGACATGATGGGATGTGGGGAGCGCCCCACATTGAGTTTTTTTGTTTGTTTGTTTTGTTTTGTTTTTTAACTTTTAAACTAGTGGACTAATCTAAATTTAAATCAACAGGGAAATTTGTCATTAGGAACATCCCCAAGAAAGGTGTTCATCAGGGGTCTCTTCTAGGGCCTCTCCTGTTCTCTTTATATATTAAAAGTGTGTTCCTCCATAAAAATTTCTGAATATATTTCAGGTCTCATAATATCATCATTCTGATCTCAGTTGACAAAAAATGAAGAAAATAGTGAAAAACAGCCCAAAGACCAAACATATCACACCGGCAATGATATAAACTAACTGGCCTCCCCTGAAACCTGATTGGCTGGCCCAAATGCCACCTGATTATCACCAAATATGATGATGATCTGTTGTTGTTGTTTTCAGACTCCCATTTTTCATTTCTCTCTCCCTACTTCCTTACTATAATGTTAGTGTAAAATACATCTGAGATATGTATAAAAAAGTCTGGAAATGCCCCTGGTTTGGTGTCCTTTGTAGAATTTCACTGATCTTTCCTTCTCTTATTGTTCTCTCTTTTTTTTTGTTTGCAAATTTGAAAGTGTTACTGTTTGTCTAAATGTGGGTTTTATTGTTGCCTGTGCAGAGAAAAGAAACAGAAACTTGACTTGCACACACATGTACTTATGTCCTCAGATATGTGTGTCAGGTTTTCTGAAGGAGGCTTACTGGCCATTAAACTGAAAGTGAGCGTGGGGGGTATTTCTCACATAGGTCAAGGGTGAAAGGTCAAGAGATCAACGTGAGGCTGTGTCATGAACGGCAGCTGGTACATCAGCTGATGACCTCGAGGGGGAAAAAGAAGAAGACAGGCAATTGTGTATAAAGGTTAAAACTAAAACCAGCTGAATTTAAGAAAAAAAAACAAAACAGGAGTTAAACGTTCTACAGATGAAGATGGAGCCAAAACACCGCTGAGGCCAACAGAAAAATGTGTATCTATTTATATACGTGTACATGTGTCTCCGTTGTCTGTGTTCAATCCGGCCTCACCCTCTCCTTCTGCCTATAAAACAACCTTATTACCTTTAAATAAAAACCGTCTTTTCCCCCTTTCTCTCTTTCTTTCCGTTCATTTTTAGCCTCTTCCTGCCTTCACTGCGGGTTACCTCTGACTCCTGACTGGGTGGGAGCCGCGATGGGCCAAAACAGTGATGTCACTGCTGTTATTTTCAATAGGGGTGAGCTCATTGGCTGAAACCACAGAGGAGCTGGCATCCAAGTGTCAGGGAACAAGCGGCCGGGGTTGCTATTGGCTCGGTGCTGCGTGGCCTTCGTTTGTATTACATCTGGGGAAAGAATCTGAGACAAATTGTGGTAGTTCTCTATCTATCTATCTATCTATCTATCTATCTATCTATCTATCTATTGGTCCCATATCTATTACACTACATGAGTACACTATTTGAAATAAAGATGCTAACTAGAACCATAAAGGGTTCTTGGGCTCGTCCTAATAAAAGAACCCTTTTTTGGTTACTGATAGACCCTTTTTTAAAGGTTCCACTTGGATCCCTTTTCGCTTTGTTCTACCTAGAACCCAACACAAACCATCTCTGAAATGCTTCACCCAGAAACCTCTACGGGGGCTCTATCAGGAACCTTTTCCACCTTCTAAGGGTGGTAACAAGAACCAACCCAGGGAGTTCTGCCTAGAACCTTTTTTATATTGTAAGGATTTCATCTAGGACCCATCCAGGGGTTCTGCCAAGAGTCCTTTCATATTTTTGGTAAAAAGAACCCTTTAACGGAAGAGTTCCTCAAGAATTGTTGAAATAATGGAACCCTTAGCCTTAGGAAGAAGCTCTGACAAATTGTTTGATGGTGTAATGGTTCCACCCAGTATCCTCTCTGGGGGCTCTATCCAGGACCTTTCCACCTTCTAAGGGTGTGAACAAGAACCCACCCACAGGCTTCTAACAAGAATGCTTTTATGTTCCATGGACAAACTTCCCAGGGGGTTCTTCAGAGAAACATTTTAAATTATGTTACAAAGAACAAAAAAGTTCTTCAAGGACGATCCTTGAAGAACTCTTTCTTCTAAAAAGCGTTCTTAATGGAACCCTTAGTCTTACAAAGAACCCTTAATGAACCCAACATAAATCGTTATACTTAAAACTGTTTCTGAAATGTTTCACCAAGAACCTTCTCTGGGGTCTCTTTCCAGAACTTATCCACCTTGTAGGGGCACTAACAAGAACCCACCAAGGGTGGGGTTCTATGGAGAAACCTTTTATAATTTAAGGATTTCATCTAGAACCTATCCAGGACCCCCTGGATAAGAGGGGTTTTTAATGGAACACTTAGTCTTCCAAAGAAAACTTGATGAACCCAACATAAAGCACTATAGAACCCTCTCTGGGGGCTCTATGTAGAACCTTTCCACCTTGTAACAGTGCTAACAAGAACCCACCAGGGGGCTCTACCAAGAACCTTTTTATATTCCAAGGGTTTATCTAGAGCCCACCCAGGGGGTTCTACTGAGAACCATTTTATATTATGTTACAAAGAACCCTTGACCAAATAGTTTTTCAAGGATTTCAAGAATCCTTGAAAAAAGAACTCTTTATCCGGATGAAGAACCCGTATTTCTTAGAGTGTAGGGAGTCATTAAGAGAAAAAAATAGGGTTATTAAAAAATGGGGACACAAGGAAAAAAAAAAAAAACAACGACACCAAGACCGCAACAGACAGCGAGAATAAAAAACACAGCTTTTCACATTTTAGAGTCTGCCTCAGAGGCCTCGAGGAGCAGATATGAGAGTGTGGAGGCCAGCAGCCGCACGCTAGCTGACCATGACATGGAAAGAGTGACACGGCTGTGCAAGATGTGCCAGAGGACTGATAAAACACCAACTGCTCCTCCTATGAGTCCAGTTTGAAGTCACTGCTGCACCAGTTCCTGTTGACACAATTGTTAAAGGGAAAATCCACCCTTTAAAGTTGTGAAGAATATTTATATTAAGTGTCAGTTTTTGTAGTTCCACAGATAGTGTCACTTCACCGTATGTCACGTCACAATATTTCTAGTTCAGTTACGATGAAGTTTGATTGAACAAAACAAAAGAAAAACATACTAACTTTATTTCATCTACTAAAATGCGCGTCATAGCGTCATAGCTACGTCTACATCTTTTTCCTCATCCTTTAAATTTTGCCAGTGGCTAGTCTTATTTCCTCCTCTGCCCCTGTAATCAGTCTCTAACTAGCACATTTTGGTATCAGTATCAGTGCTTCTTTTAATTGGATTTAACTTCCCATTTCCCCCCCAACATACAGCAATAACTTAGCTCAAAATCTTTGGAAAAGAGGCAGAAATAGATTTTTTTTTCATCCTCATTATAACATTGGCAAAACTTTGTGAAACTGGGAAACTTTAGATTAGAAATTTGCTTTCACTGTTGTACCTCATATGCCCATTCTCTGGGTCATTCTGGGAAATCTAGGAGATCATAAGTTAATGTTAACTGTTTCAAAGGTCAAAGAATAAACTTTGTGCCTAAGCTTTTTAGCCAAAAAAAGAGAAGAAATTTGAAACAAACGACCATGTGATGTGATTGAAAGGTCCAGAACAGCAACTTAATGGATTTAGCTTGAATTATTCCTTTACTGCAAATGAGAAAAGATTTTTGTGTAAACAATTTAATCTAACGCAAACATCCTAAATTGAACGATATACACATCAATTTGTAGAGTGAGAGTTGGTGGAAGTCAGACCCATTGTGTGTGACATGCATACACACACTGGCTGCCAAGGAAACCCTCAAACACACACACACACACACACACACACACACACACACACACACACACACACACACACACACACACACACACACATCTAAATGAATGCATATATATAGTTCATAGAGATGTAGAAGAGGTGATTTCCGCTCTCTGGATATTTGTTTCTGTTTGTGTGTTACTGTGTGTACTTTCTAAGAAATAAGGTTACAAAAACATTCTTCTCAGAAGCGCTGAGGTTCTACCCAGAACCATTTACCTCTGCAGAACCCTATGTTGAAGAAAGGGTTGGTCAAAGGTTCTTAGGGAGACTGAATGTTCCATTAAGAACCCTTTTTGTCCACAGAAACCTTTTTGAAAGAAATGGTTCTTCGAGGATTGCTAAAATCCTTGAATAACACGTTCAGGAAGGGTTTGAAAAGGGTTTTTTGTACCATAACAGAAAATGGTTCTCAGTTGAACCCAGTGGATGGGTTCTAGATAAAGCCTTTTGACCATGAAAGGGTTATCAGCATGTTCTAAATAGAACATTTGGAATATAAAAGGGTTCTCAGTAGAAACCCCTGGATGGGTTCGAGATAAAACACTCAGTATGCAAAAAAGTTCTCAGTAGAGCCACCACTGCTGGCTCTTGTTAGCAGCCATAAGGTAGAAAGGTTCTAAATACAAGCCATGGAGAGGGTTCTGGGTAAAACCATTCCACTATAGAAAGGTTCTCCTCAGAACTTCTCATCAGGGGTTTTGTGGGAAGCCTTTCACAGATGGTTCAAGGTGTAACCCTTTGTATCAGGCTCTAGGCAGTTTTCTGAGAGGAATCCAAGTGGTTCTAGCCGGAACCGGAAAGAGTTCTCCTATGAGGATAAGTCGACAAACCCTTAGATAATTATAATTAAAGTTAGCAACTTTATTTCTGAGAGTGTATTAATGTCTCACATCTGTGTGTCAGCCAGGCTATCTGTGGATGTGTTTGCATGCCTGTATCTGTGTGTGTGTGTGTGTGTGTGTGTGTGTGTGTGTGTGTGTGTGTGTGAGGGTCAGTCTGGGCATCAGTCCAGACTGCTAAGAAGAAAAGGAGTGAGTTTCACCACAGGAGGTGGGTCTGGGCACCGTGCCAATCAGCCTAGCACAGACACACATACACACACACACACACACACACACACACACACACACACACACACACACACACACACACACACACACACAGCCTGAGGCAGTGGCCCTGTGCTGTTGATGCCTCCAGGCAGGCCTGACCACTCGCTGCCCCCACAGACGCAGCGAGGACACAGGGAGAGCTGGAGAAGGGAAGAGAAGAGAGGGAGAAGGAGGGAAGGAAGAACAGAGAGAGGACAAGCTGATAAGGTGGAGACACGGAAACAGTTCATGATAGATGGAGGAAAGCAGACAGACAGAGACAGGCAGAATGAGGTGTCGGGAGAAAAAAGATGGCAGCAAGCAAACAAATGGAAAGAAGGGAAGAGGGGTGACTGGGCTGTGTTGGAAATAGAGGAGTTTGTCGTGGGGAGGTATAGCGAGGGGGTCCAGAGACGTGGGAGCAGAAGAGATAGAGAAAAGAGTGGAAAAGCAGTGGAAAGTGTTTGTTGAAAAAGGAAAGAAGGGTGACAGGGACAGACAGGGGCTTTAGGGAGAGTGGAAAAAGGATAAGATAGAGGAGTGCAGGCAGGGGAAGTGTGTGAGTGTTTGAGACGCAAAGAGGGGGGAGAAAAAAGAGAAAGAGAGATAACCAATGTGATTTACAGTAGTGGTTTGAGGACATACAAAGCATCTTTTAATTGAGCTGATAGAGAGATGATTCTCTCAGTTTTGGCACTCTTTCTGAAGCACTTAACTTCTATAGATTTCTTTAATGCTGTATATGCTTTGCACTGTATTTTATTAGGGAACTGAATTAACTTTTGTTGCAATTTATGTTTGCTGCTTCACATTTTTTACTCTTCTTGCATCTTCTGTTTATTGTCTCAAATGCCAGTCAGTAATTTAAAGGGACAGTTCACCCCCAAATAAAAAAAAAACAAACTTATTTTTCCTCTTACCTGTAGCACTATTTATCCCTCTAAAGGGCTTTTCCATTTTCAGTTTTGGTCATGCAGGGTCAAACTGTGCCTCTTTAATTTGCATTTCCGTTCCCTTTGCATAACATGTCAAGATGTGCAGAGTCGTACCTGAGACGGATTATCTCCAGAGTAGGGCTAGAGTGCATCCGACCCGCCTCCAAGCAGGTTTTGCCAACCTGTAATGATCCCTCTCCTCAACCTTTTTGTAGTTTCTAACTGAACATCTGTGGTTTGAAATCTCTCCTGTGTCGCTGTAGGATCTACCTCATTTTACTGTTTCATGTTCGCTTTCAGCTGGGCTGGGGTCATGTTCAGTTACTGCTGATAAAACATCCTGATTCTGCTGCTTCATCCAAAAAGTTTAAATTTTTTATTGTTTATCTATCGTTTTACAGCCCCTCAACTCAAGGCAAGCATGCCATTGCTTAAAAGACACACATTCAAGCACTGCTGTAATAGCGATGCTAATCACTACTGTGCTGAACTGATGCGCCAAGTCAAACCACGTCAAGCCAAGCCACCATGTGGATGGAAAAGGGGCTCTAGATTGTTTTGGTGTGAGATGCAGAGTTTTGGAGCTGTTGGTCATACAGATGTCTGCCTTCTCTCCAGTATAATGGGACTAGATGGCACTCGGCTTTTGGTGTTCACAGTGCCAATACATTTTAAAAAACTCAACAGCAATGTCTCTTTCCAGGAATCATGACATGGTTATGCAGGATAATCCACAGGCCTTGCTGTGAGTAGTTTCATGTAGGAACTACTTTCTTTCTGTTGAACCACACCCGCCAAACATATCACAGTACTACTTACCTCCGTGGCGCTAACAGTACAGCTGAGGCGACTACCAATGCTGCTTTGGCACCGCCCCTCAGTGTTTCATAGTGATGTACAAAGTACCCTTTAGCAGTTGTATAAGATGGTACCTGGCAGCCTTTTAAAAGCTAACATTTATACATTAAAATATTAAAAAATGATAGACAAATGTTATATATTTTGTTGAGTTGTGTACTTGGATTATCCTAAATGTTTCCAACAGTGATCAAATGTAGAAAATCCCTAAGTTTTTCAAGTTAAGGGTACATTTCCTTCTCGCTGCTAGCTGCTATAACTTCCAGGAAAACACAGGATACGCAATGCAATGGTGGTTGTTTCAAAATGAAGAAAACAACTCCCATGGTCCCATGCTGCTTCATGACGTGTTTAACACATTACAAAAGCTGTGAAATGGTGAGAGTTTTGTTTAGGCACCAAAACCACTTGTTTCGTTTTTGGAAAAGATCGCATTACATAGTTCAAGGGATGTTAATGAAGCAGGCTGCAAGATGCGAGTCACATGACACATTATTATGTACTTAACTTAATAATGTTTTAGTTTTCACATCATACAACAACCCTGGTCTCCTGAGTGAAAGTCCTGTGCTTGTTTGACTCATCCATCCATCCCACCTCCTCAGTCGAACTTTCATGTTCTTTATACTACATTACACCACACTGCGATGCATTTCATACAGCTGTTAAATGGTACCTTGTGTCTCTGTATGAGTCGCCAAGGGCCGTGCCAAAACATTCGTCCTTCACAAGTCGGGAATGAGAATGGGCTGGCTCAGAAGGATGCCACAAATTTTTACATCTTGTGCTGTCATGAGCATGAGCCTTTCTTCCTTGAGTAGATGCACGCTTCCATATGTGTGGTGATACAGCTGGTGGGTGTAGTTTTGTGGAAAGAATAGTATTTCCTACCTGAAACTGCTCACAGCAAGGTCTGCGGGTGAAGTTGAGTAACTGGGTCATGATTTCTGAAAAGAGACACTGCCGGTGAGTTTTTCAAATGTATTTTTTGGCACATTGAGCACAAGTTGAGTGCCATCTAGTGCCATTATACTGGATATATATAATGGGATATCTCCAAAATTCAGTAACTCATACCAAAACTATCTAGATGGATAAAAAGGACTACAGGCAATAGATAAATATGTATATATATATATTTATTTTTGGGATCAATGTTCTCTGCAATTGTCATATCGTATTGTTGTCGTTTTATTGTTATGCTTGTCTGATCTTGCACATTGATTTTTTTGTTTTTTTTTCTTGAAAATAACTTTATAAAAAAGCAGCACAAATCAGCAAACAAAAGAGCACAAAAAGAAAGGAGAGGGAGACTCTGAGTATGAAGAGGTTTGAACTCCCAACAAGGTCATCGCTGTTTCCTTAACAGCACTGAGTGTCAAGGGTAGCTTTTGTTCGGCTGTTGCTCTGACCGCTGTTGCTTTCACTCCTCTTTTCTCCAGTACAGGCAGGCGGAGAGAGATACAGAGAGACAGGAGCTGCTGAGAGAGACAGACAGACAGAGAGAGTGAGACAGACAGAGGAAGAGAAAGAAAGAACGTCTGTGTCGGTGCCAGAGTGAGGTATAGGGTTTCCTGAGACTTGTTTTCCTGACTTAGCCGTTCTGTAAGCCCTCCATCCACTTCCCCTGTTACACACGCACACACACACACACACTCATACACACAAACACACACACACACACACACACACACACAGTCCTCGCCTCTCCTCAAATCACACTACATATCGCAGGAGATAGAGGCTTTTGGAAAACTGAGCCCAGTTCCCTTGGGCTATTCCCAAACCCGCGCTCCGGTTACACCACCACGTTCCAGAGCGCAATTCCTCAGTGTTGGTCTAAGTTTACTTAGGCAGACGCCTCTCTCCTCAAAAACGCTGTACAATCACCCCCAGAGCACTTAATCTCTGTTATTGGAAGTCTGCTCCTATCAGTCCCCTTCCATCTAAATATTATTGGAGGCAGAGACAATAAAAGATGCAATAAATATGTGAAATAACACTGGGAGTGCACAGCGAGTCCATTTCCTGAGCACTTTACATCTGAATGAATGTGTTAATATGAGAAGCGTGAAGCATATGTAAGTTTTGGCTGAACAAATGTCGGTGTAAAAGAAAAATTTCAGTATAAGTTGTACTTTGATGCGACTGACATTGAAAAGCACACAGTCAATAAAGAGTTCTCCTACTTCAGAGTACGAACATGTTTCATCTCAAGGCCTTTAAAGATCAATGGAGTTGGCCATCACATTAAATTGTCTGGTCCATTTACGGTTGATCTGATTGCTTGCACTAAAATGTGGCTGTGAGTCAATGGATGCATCATCTTTCTCCAGAAGTCACGTGGGTTTTCACTGCAAAAGGAAAAGATAACTGCAGGCACAATAAACACAAACATACAGATGCACCGCAGGAGAAAATAAGATAAAGGTTGGGTTGCACCAGCGAGGATTGCTGCCAGACATACTCCTTTTGCTTGCTGTGCTGCTGTCCTTTTCGTATTTGGCTTTAATGCTCCATCAATTTAGTCAGCAGATTTCGTCAAAAGAGCAGCTGCTCTGCTGAGCCATCATGAGTAGTTGTTTTAGCTAGCTAGCAAGCCGTCTACTTGCACTTCCTGTTTTGAGTACATAAGTGTGTTCACATCGACTTTTACAGCAAAATGAAGTGCACTGCGAGTAGCCGCATGTTTTGCTCAAAAAAGTTAAGTGTGGAACCCAGGACAGTTTTCGCCCTCAATGGCTGCCATCTTGTACATAGCAGAAGAGGCGGGGCTACCAAACCTGTGAATGTGGCAGCCCAGGTTGCCACCAAAGCAGCTACAGTAACTGAACACTGAATTTCACAGATATAAGTCATGCATGTATTTTTTATCAAGAAGTACCACCATACTTTTGTCGGATTGAAGCCACCGATATGTATATTCGGAAAAGTTTGTCAAGATTTGGTTATGCAGATCAAATATAAATCACCATAAAAGAAATAAAATTAGAAGGATGTTCATGAACACAAATGAATAAATAAGCTAGTAGATGTTTGTTGCCATGTTCTGTATATTATAAGCAGTGTTATTATGACGGATGGGAATAAAGGCCAAAACTATGAAAACTACGAAACCCAACTATAAACCAAAATAATCCTCTAAGATAAAGTAAAACAAAGTACATGAATCTCAGCACTGTGCTCGAACAGAAATGCTTTTCATAATTACTTTCAGTCCTTGCTGTCTGTGGTGTATCTGACATGTTCCACACTACATACTGAAGGTAGCGGGAGAGAGACAGACATCACTGTGCAGTAGTGTGCATTAGGAATCCAGAAGCCACAAGTACAAGTTGGTTTTCCTTCTCTCTTGTCTCCCCTCCCCCCCTCCCCGTCACCCCCAAGCCAAACCACTCTTTCTGATACCTCAGCCTCTGTCCAAATGATTCATTCAACCATCCACCCACTAAAGAAACACTGAAACAAAGAGCGAACGCAACATAAAACAGCCTATACTTTTCCGACCACATGCCTAGCAAACCCACACTGAAAGTTTTGTGCACCCGCGCACATACCCACAGCACAAAACAAAAAAAATACACACATATTTACTCATTCAGATTCCACCATATTCCACATCATTCCATCTGCATCCGCCTCCGGAGCCCAAAGGCAACACCATTCCTGCCACCACCACACGTCCAGCGCCGACCTGAGATGATACTGTGAAGTCAAATTCAGGTTGCAAGTGTTGGAGTATCAAGTCTCGAGTCAAGACTCAAGTCCCGCAATACCAAGTCTCAAGTCCTTAGTCTCAATTCAAGTTCAAGTCAAGTTACAAGTCATTCATGACCACTCAAAATCAAGTTTCCGTTCATTTATTACAAGACCAAAGTCACATCTCAAATCTTGTCATGGCAAGTTTCAAGTCAGCTCACAAGTCATGGCATAGCAAGTCTCAAGTTAAGACTCAGGTCCAAGTCTCAAGTCCTTAGGGACAATATCATGTCAAATACAAGTAATTTGAGATTATTTCAAGTCAAATCTCAAGTCATTTGAGAGGAGTCAAGATATTCAAGTTAAGTCTAGGTCTTGCGATGATGATGTTACGATGTTACGAGTCATTCAGTGCCGGTCCAAGTCAAGTCCCAAGTCATTCAATAAAAGTTGAAGTTGTGTCTCCAAGTCAAAGTCACAAGTGAAATTGTAAGTCATGAATTAACAAGTCTCAATTTAAGTCTGAAGTCTTTAGAGACAAGATTATATCAAATCACAAGTCATTTTAGACTGTTTCAAGTCAAATATGAAGTTAGTTGAGAGAAGTCAAGTCATCCAAGTCCAAGTCAAGTCAAAAGTCATTTGTCAGGTCAGTTGAGACAAGTACAAATGATACATATGACGTATTCCACATAATTCATTTATCTACATCCACCTTTTCCTGCACCCAAGCCCAAAGGCAACACCATTCCTGCCACCACAGGTCCCGGCGCACTTCCAGCGCCGACCTGAGATGACATCATTCCTTTATCCCTCCTCGCTTCCTGTCTTTCTCCTTCTGCACCCATCCTACTCGAACAAAGGGCTGCGTTCCAACACAAATCATCCAACCCTGTCCTTAATGACAGGGTAGAGCTAAGTGATGCCAGGGGGCAGGAGAGCTGGAGGTACTTTGGTCTGGGATGCTGCCCGTTCAGGATTCCTCCCCGAAACATGTGGTTTGTTCTCTCTCGCAGCAGCGGAGGGATGGATGGATGAGGAGAGCAGGGAGCAGGGAAAAGGGAGACCACAAAGTAAGCTCATAGCCCAGAGGGAGAGATCATTTGTAGCTCAGGTGGGATATGATTCTGCTTTCATGTCGGGGTGGATGGCATTAAATAGCAGGAGTATACCCTTTGGACAGAATATGAGGATGAGGTTTGTGCATGCAATTCAATCGTTTTTGCAAATTTCCTACTGACATCAGTGCATATGGGCGCTATTTAATCCTGTGGTTAGGTTTAGGGTTATGCACATGACATGACCAAGGTTTATTTTTGACCCGCCATTGCACGTACAGTCAAGGCGAACAAATGTAGGAAATAATGAAGTTCTTGAGCAGTTGTGGAAAGAAAATCCTTTCCAAGGCTTTAAGGCTTTTCAAAATAATACAATTTCCACAATCTTAACTTGAAATTTATGACACTCGCCTCTGCAGCTTGGATACTGTGAAGATCTGACAAGCAACCAGAGCTGTTTTTGAGTGCTTTCATGGCAGTCCTGAGTCATCTGATACAAGTCCAAGTCACAAGTCAAGTCACAGGTCGTGCAGTAACAATTGTAAAGTCATTAGGGACAAGTTTATGTAAAAAAAAAGTCAACTTAAGTCCATTGTAAACGAGGTCTCTACCTCAATTTCCAAGTTCAAATAAAGGTTGCATGAATGAAACAGTCATTTAAGACGATTCTGTGTCAAATCCCAAGTCATTTGAGAGGAATCAAATCATTCGAGTCAAGTCTCAAGTCTTGTTATGGTGAATCTCAAGTCAGGTCAGAAGTCCTTAAAAACAAGTCCAATTAATGACTCTCAAGTCAGTCCTCCAGTCAAGCCAAGCACAAGTAAATCCAATTCTTTTCAGATTTCATTTGCAACCAGTCTAAGTCTCAGTTCATTGGAGAGTCCACATCATATCACAAGTCATGTTAGACAAGTCTAATTCAGGTCTCAAGTGATGCAGTAACAAGTCTCAAGTTAAGTCTCAAGTCCTTACAGACTAGTTTATGTCTAGTCAAAAGTAATTTGAGACTATTTAGCCAAATCTCAAGTCATTTAATAGAAGAAACTAAATTAAGCCACAGGAAGTGTAAGACCAACCCAACCCCCTAGTCATTTGAGACAAGTTCAAGTCTTGAAATAGTGAGTCAGTTAAGTTGCAAGTCTTTTAAAGCTCTGAATGCGGATCATTAAAATGACACAGCATTTGAACATTTTCCTTTCAAAGCTTTGCTAGTATGCTGTTTCACCTCGTGCTTTTTATTGCTCAGATTTTACCAGTCTCAGGTGAGGCCAAGTCTTAAGACAGTAAAGTCTCAAGTAAGTCTCACAACGATCAGGTCCAAGTTAAGTCCTGAGTTTTATTCTTTAAATCGTCTCAAGTCTCCAGCTCTGAAAACAGTGACATGAATCATGTAAGTAGGTTTTGTTGGAAGAAATTCTAAATAAGTTCTTCAAAACTTTGTATGTTGCTCATCAGCAAAAAAAAAAAAAAAAAAGTAGTTGTTCCAAGATACAAGAGACTAAGTGATTCCTCACAGATTTTCTTCTTAAGAGCCTTAAGTACATGAGGAAGGTAGATGAATTTAACAGATACAATAGATTCCCCACTAAGGCAGAAATACAGATTACCAGCCTTACTAATCATCTGGACGATCCGGTTGCGTCAAATCTGCTCCAGCGCTCAGAGCGATCCTGGTCTCTGTTTGATTTCAGCCACATGTGAGTCTGCCTGCCTGGTGCTGTGCTGTAAACCTGTCATTGTTCTGGGTCAGCTCCCTAAGGATGTCCTGAAGGCCCACCACCACACACACGCACGCACACAAATACACACTGCAGCAGATTCCTCCTCCTCCTCGGTGGGGAACAGGCCAAGAGCGGACAGCCTGTGTTCCGTCAAGGCGTCCAAAATTCCATGACTTTCCCAGAATTCCCGTCCCGAGCCAAGTCATATATTCTGTTGTCATCCACACGGCCCTAATGAAAACCCACGAGGAACACAGAGGCACACCATGTCTGCTCACCCACACGCCATTTACACTAAAATTAAAACACACACCAAATATGACTCATCATGCACCAGTCTGGATGCTGAATATCCATTAAAACTATTTAATTCTATACAGCTGCAGGTATACCATACATAGGATATAGGTTTGACTTATTGAATTAATTTGCTCTGTGTGTAAACCACTAATAACAGGATACAGTTCATCTAGCTGCATGAAAATAGCCGGGTATCGTGAGTATTTTCAACACTGTGAATCATTCAGCCCACTGCTGCAGTGCGTCCAACTAAAACACGACTCAGTATGTCATATTAGATCATAATATTACACATTTTTATCAATCTTTATTGCATTACCTGCTGTTAAACAACCCTGTAAAATTGCATACCTTCTGTATTGTTCACTACAATATAATTTTTAAATGCTGTCTTGGGGTTAAACTGTTTATTTTGATATAGACGCTCGGACTGAGGGGGAGTAAAGCGCCGTGCCAGGAAATATGAATGAAAACTGGCCCAGCGAGTATTAAAAAAAAGCTGTTTAAAAGAGCTTTCCATGGTTTTTTAATGTAAGCGATGGCTTTGATAGGCCGCAGACTTATTTTCACGAATGAACGTGTCAAGTATTAAGGTGCCTTATAAATCACTCTCCCTCACTCTCAGCTCTCCTCTTTTCTTAGCCTTTCCGAGAGGTTTGGAAGAGCAGCATGATTGCTTACAGCTCTGGCCCTCTTTGTCAGTAACCTTGCCTGAATCAACAGTCGCCCTGCTATTTTAGTGCATAAGAAATTTTTAAGATTATAATGGGACTGTAAAACGGAAACCTGCTATATACCGTGATTGACGGCCGGGGCTCAGACACACAAGCTCAGACAGTGGTGCTGTAATGGGCGACAATAACATTTCAATCCGCATGTGTGCATGCGCGTGTGTGGTTTTGTAGGTTAATCAAACAGATCTGTGTTAAATGTAATTGTGGTTTCAACATTTTGGTTCCATAGAATCAGTGGAACATGGGACAACACATTAAAAAGAGGAAAAGATGGTCTGCATGATGAGGTCTGTCCATAACAAAGATTTTCCTCCCCATTGAAGAAAAAAAACAAGATGGAGGAAATAATAACTTTTTTCCAACCTTAAACTCCAACTAATTGCTTAAACATTTCCTCTACAGATCCCACGTGGACATGAGCCAAGCGACAGGCTTTTGGCACTCTTCGAGGCACATTTGAGAATTTCCTACTCACCTCATTCAGAGGTGTTGTTTAATCACATTCACTAGCTGCCCGAAGAGCCGTGAAGAAAGACGGTCCCACTGAGTTTTGCCATAAACACGGTAGAGACCTTGGTGTTCTTTTAACGTGTTTTGTATTTTTGTATAGGATCTTTTTTGTAATTATTCAATGGTATCTCTTCCTACTGAAGCTAGGAAAAGTGATGACAAATAGGTTGATAATTCTGTTGGAGTCACAGAGGTCAGGGTATCAATTATCTTTTGGCATAAAAAGCAAAAAAAAAGAAGTGTGGAGAACAACGTAGAATGATAAAAGAGCAAAAAATATTGTAGTGATGCAGAGTCTTCCCGACATTCATGCTTTCCATTTGTCCCCTGTGATTTATGGTCTAATTGACAATGTGGTTAAAACAAGACTAACAGTCTACAGCCATGCTAGAGGCTCTGTGGGACTATACTTAATTACAGTGGTGCTTTGAACCAGTTCTAGCATCAACATACGAACCTACTCCCAATGACAATGCTAACATACTGATATTTAGCACATTCTGTATACTTTAGCATGTTAGCACGGCTGAGGCTGAAGGGGATGTCATCACTTTTGCAGACATTTAGTCACAAACCAAACTATTGGACAAAGTGAAACTCAAACCCACTCTTTGCTCTGTGCTTCAGCAGTTGAGTAAGCTTGGTACCTAGCAGTACCTTTGTCAAATCCAAGTCAAGTTCTGCAGCAGCGTGTCTCACTTCAAATCTCAAGTCATTAAGGACACATTCATGGTCCTTAATTTAGAATTACCAACTTTTAGGGGGGAGCCAAGGCCTAGAAATTTTTGTGGTAATCCATCCAATAGTTTTTGAGATATTTCTGTCTGGACCAAAGGGAAAAGCCGACCGTTTGACTGACCAACAATGCCATCCTTAGTGACGTGTCTAGCAGTGTTTTTAGCATGGCTAAAAGCATAGTGCCATGCAAACCAAAAGCAGCGAGGAGTGCTCAGCACTACTAACGTGCCATTTAAATTAAAAAACAAGAATTGTGCTAATTACTATTCTAAATACTGTAAAAATTACCATGTTACTTATGTCAACTCTTAATTACTAGATGAATGTTTATAATGAGCTCAGCTAAAAACAGACTTTAAAAGGCAAAAACCGCATAACATGTTTTCACACGTGCTTCGCTGGGTGGCCAAACAGCTATACAGACTGTTTATGACTGAAAGTTCCGGTAAGAGTCTAAATTACACCAGTCATCACGAAAGAGAGAGGAGACCAACCATCATTGCATCATCTGCCCTTTACCATTGGCTCTCTATGCACAGAGTTTCAACTAAGAACTGACACACCGCAGCAATGAACTGCAATGCCTTCACGACTGGGCAACGGAGATGCAACCTAAAACAAACCATAATTATCTATTTGTGGTCCTCCTTCGGGCAAATATGAACATAATACAAAAGCACACACACGATGTTTGGAGTTCCAGTAAGTTCCACAACCACAGTTTAGTCTCCGGGGGATACTGGGTTCCTCTTAGCTGAACTTCTTCGCTTTCTTTCCTGAATGACACATGCACACACACACTCACGCACACATGCACTGGATGTAACTCTAGCTTGCTCCAGACCACACTGTCACTGGGGCAGTTTGCCTCGCCTGCCTGCTGCGAGCCTGGCCGGTGCCTTTTTTCCTAGACATTGCTTCAGACTTATACTATCTGTTTCCACAGCCGTGCGCCTGCTGACCCAAGAATGTGGACAGCACTCCGGTACATTGTTTTACAAGGCTAAGCAGTGTATTTGAGATGTGAAATGTAGACTCTTGCTTGTTTTGTGGGAGAAAACCAAGCATGTGTGTTTGCACTTGTGTGCATGTCCGCTGAATTTGTTGTTTTAGTGATAATCTCTGATGTTCTTTGTTTTGTTTTGTTTTGTTTTTTTTTTCATTTTTGGGGACTTCTTTTTGAGGAAATGTAGTCATTGTTTCAGTGATATGCATGCAATGTACTGCATCATTCAGACAGAATACAAACCATGGTACCCAACATATGTGATCCAAAGAAATTCTAACATTAAAGTACAGCAACACACACACACACACATCAACATTTAAGTTTCAAAAAATGGAAGGTTTTATCCACTGTAGCCTATATTAAAATCAACCCTATAGGGTTTGCAAAAGGCATGGCCACCATCTTGGTGATAAGAGATATAAATGGAAACTATTCAGTCTGACTTTGCTTAAATTTGACAGTGTATTAAGATTTTTTTTTAAGTGGAACACCGTCCTGCCCTGACATTTTAACAACAGCTAATGTTAAGTTAGCTGGCCGTCACAGAAGAGTTACGCAAACGCCTCTTAAATCAGGTTGTGGTGACAGATGGGTTGAAATTGTGTTTAGTGTGGACTGTGTGTGTAGATTGTGGGGGTGCCACGATTCTCAAAATCGACAATCTGATTTGACTTTTGATTTCAAGGTCATGATTTGATTCACTTTTCAATTTAAACAAATTTTCTCAGCACTGACCCATATCAGGTCTTGATTTGTTAAGATCAACAGATCATTGGATTATGCCCTGACAGCTGTCATTTATATTTTCAGATTCTTATTTGACAAGATAAGCTACATGATGTCAAGTGTGATATAACCACCATATTTTTATTAGCAGTGTTACCATTGTGTAGAGTTATGTGCAGTTATGTGAAATCCGTTGTACCACAAATAAAGGCATTTTCACACCATTAAATTAAATCAATATTAAAAGTGATTAATGTTTTGTTCAGTCCCGTTTGTCAACTTGCAGGAAGTTCTGTCAACTAGCAGCTAGGAAGCACACCTTTACCCGACCATTGTTGGGGAACATTTGGGATAACGTAAGTACACAACTCAAAAAAATATATTGCATATGTCTAGCATATATTTTAAAGTTTTAAAGCTGTATAAAGCCTTTTGTGGCTCCAGAGGGAGCTGTGCAAAATCTGATTAAGTGCCATAGATGTCACTTGGTGGAGTAATGCCCATCAAGAAACTGGTGTTGGAAATACGCCTCAGCTAGACACATGTACAGTACATCAGATGCAGCTTCTGCATCTGTAAGTCTTTCTCTGTATTTTTTCCTCGCAAATATGTTAAACTAAACTACACTAAACTCTAAGCTAAGCTAAGCTAAGCTAAAGTACAGTTAACTACTCTTTTCGTCATTCATTGACTGAATAAAGGTGTAATTACTGCTGTATGACATTAATTAGACCAGCAAAATGCTAATTGTTATTAAGAAGTTGTAAATTCGTGCTTTTCTCACAGTGTTTGCTCAGAAACATTTGATATTATTCTAAGTTCCTTTCTTTTCTACACTTTGAAAAAAAACAAACTCTATTGTACTTTAAAAGGAATTCCAAAGTACAGTTTATGTTGTATTTGTATTTTGTTAAATGACTGACTTCAGTGGAAACCAAGAACCAGCAGTACAAGGAATGATTGTTACTTGCTGTGAAGTTGTGGGTTTTTTTGTCTACTCCGACTTAATTAGGGCTGCGACAAACGATTCACTGTTTGGCCTGTCTTCCATTTATGGACTACATTTTTCAGCTCCTCTTCATGTGGAGGGTTTTTTTTCTTTTACAGATGCTGCGGCATGACGTGTGCCTACAGATAGCACATATTTAGATTCAACTTTTGCTCTTCCTGTATTTGTCTAACTCACATCTGTATTCTGTTGTAGATGTATTGCATAATCAGATTGTAAACATCTGGATGTTCTTCTATTTTGTATTGGCTGGTTCTTGATCATAATGTGGACACATTGTTGCTGGAGTTAAGCTATGAATGACCTCTCCCGGGACTGTATTTTACGTACTGACTTTCTTTACTTTGGATTGCCTGTTCTGTTTACTGGATACGTCAATCAGGAGATGAATGGCTTTTATCGCGAGGAGGGCAATATTTAGCAAAAAGTTCATCCGTATAACTAAAAGGAAAAAAAGACTATCAGAGTTATGAATGTGGCAAAATCTCCCTTCATTAATTAATTTTGTACTAGCAAACAAACATAAAAAAAGAACAAGAAATTCTTCTAAACACTGTCACCATCTTCAAATAGAAATGAATGCCAGTTCTCTGTCTTCAATTACAGAGTGTGTCATCAAGAAGCTCTTTAGACCTCTCCAAAGTTCTTGTTTTTGTTCACTTGTTATTTTCTGTTTCTATTTACCGCACTTGACACACTGCAAGCAAAGCCTTTGCTCCGCTCGTATTTCACATCCCACCCCTTCCCGAACGCTCTCTGCTGTTTCTCCAACCCCGTGACCTGTCTGTCAACCCTTGTTCCCATTGCAATTAGTTAGAAACCTCGGCCAATTATCTGCTGCTCTTGAACGCACGCCTAACAAACAGCTCAGAGCGACGATGTGCCACCACTCTTCCAAAAACACTGCCTCAATGGCTGGGAGAGATTTGTGTGATGGGTTAATAGCGGGATAGTAAAAGTGCTGCAGAGGCGACATTGTTTAGTCCATGTTGGTTTATAGTGCGCTGTGACCCTATTGAATGTTTTATAGTGATGGGTGTCTATCTACATATTCAGCTGAATGGGACAAGGGCCACATAAAGAGGACGAGACAACACAAGAAGCATAAAAGCCTGGTTCAGACTTCAGGCTAGGGGCCGGTTGCATAAAGCACCTTAAGTCTTCTCTTTGTGGTTTTCTTAAAATGTTCACTTGAGCATTTAAAGGGAAACTTCAGCACTTTTCTTGTGGATGTGCAGTCGGTGTTGATGGCAAATGCAGTAAAATTAAGCAAAAATTTGCTAAGCATGTGCTATATTGACAGAGAAAACTGAATTCCTCTGCGTCTCCAGCTTCTTTGGCCATAACAGACAAGTTGTGGTGATTTTTTGGACTTCTTTGATGGTAGTGATAACAGGCATCACAAGCATCACTACCAGAAAACAAACGGTCTTCATGGAAACAGCAGCATTTTACTGCTGTAAATTTCTTTCAGTGCTTTAAATGCATTAAGGTTTTGCCTTAACTAAGTTAACCTTTTAAGGGATTGTATGCAACACGCCCGAGCAAATCCCTCAACTAAGGAAAACTTAACTGTTAAACATCATACTTAAGGAGAAACCCGAAGGTGTTTTGTACAACCTACCCCTGCTTCTGAAAAGACAGATGTAAGGAGCGAGTTGATGTTTGAAATGAAATGTCATGGCGTCTCAGTGATTCAAACAGTGATTCATGGAGAGGCAAGACTAAAAAGCTGAAGGCCATGCTGCACAACCTGTTACATACTTTGCCAGGCAAAGTAACAGAGATTGAGTGTCTTTCTATTCTGTGTGTAGGTGACGCGTCCCCTCAAGAATGTGGTTCTCTTCCTCTCGCCGTTCTCTTCAATTTCCCCTCTGGTTGCTTACTTCACTCGCACAGCCGAGGAGCTGTCGCTTGAGGAATCTGGAAAACACCAGCGGGGAATGAGAGGAATTTCTGCTTTTCGTTTTTCCTCAACCACCCGCTCACCCCTTGCTCTCTTTACTTTGGATGCCTCTGCGCAGCCGGGCTCTTGAGTTTTCTCTTGTTTCTGAATGCAGCCCAACAATAACAACCTCTCATAAACAATGGGGCTTGTTGATTGGGGGGTTGAGAAGGAGAGTGGCCGTTGCTGGCCCGTGCAGTCGGTTTTGCTGGCAGGAGGCCTCGAGAATGGTCCTAAAAGTCCGAAAGTACAGGCTACACTGAGGACTGTGAAAGATTTAAGGGAGACTTTAAAAAATGCACGATCTCTGAAGGACCATAAACACATGCTTTAGTTCTTTCTTAATCTATCTTTCCTCCAAGAGGACTTCTTTGATGGACCAAACTCTGAAAGGGGATGCTGGTCAATGTCAGGAAACCACAAAAGTACAGGGAAAAAATTGTACTTTTGGAGTTCCCTGCTTTTACAGCACTCGCGGACTCGTAAAGGGAGTCTGGATCACATCGAGTAGGATTTTGAACAAGACGACCATGGAGCTCTGCCCCGTCCCTTTTCAGCCTATGGGCAAAACACAGCTAGAATCACATGCCACTTAAACAGTCGGGCAACAATTAAACTCTGTGTGTGTGACAGGGAAATGATAATACAGAGTGATGTGTCCTGGAATAACTCCGTCTCCACTATTTCCATTTTGGAAGATGATACCGCACATTACTGGACATTGTCCCTCATCTGCTGAAGCGTTTTTATGACTCTCATACCAACTAAATCAAAATAAAATGTCAAAAGAGATTCTTGTGAATAGGATGGGTAAACAAACCACTGTATTTTATTATAATTTCCTACAGGCCACATACCAGAGCAAGGCTTTTGGAAATACAAAAGTTTTTCCAAAATACTTAAGATGCACAAACAAAACATTAACACAGTCCAGCGCCTTGTGTGTCGACACACAGGAACGGAGCTCCCCCTTGTGGACAAAAGCGAACACACCGCATTTGATCTGAAATTTGGAAGATGACTGAACTGTAGTAGAAAGTCCATGACACTTTGTGCAGATTATTTTTCTGTCTGTTGTCACAGTATGTTATCCAGTAAAGGGATGGTTCACCCCAAAATCAAAAATACACGTTTTTCCTCACATCTTTAGAGCTATTTATCCATTCAGATAGTTCTAATGTGAGTTTTGGAGGAATCAGCTGTAAAAGTACAATATAATACAACTTTACAGTGCAACCCTGTTCAAAGACAACACACAGAATAAACGTACAGTACACACACACCTGTCGTGTTTTTCAATTCAATTATCCAGTCAATATTACACTAGCGCTCAAAGTGCCAAAAAGTGCATTTGAAAAACTCAACAGCAGCGTCTCTTTCCAGAAATCATGACCTTGTTATGAGTGGTTTCATACAGGAACTACTTTCTTACCAAACTCTTCTGGCAGGTGTAGTTCACTTGAAAGAAAGTAGTTCCGACATGAAACTGCTCACTAGAAGGTTACAGTGCCATCTGGTTTTGTTACATTTGAGAGATGGCAGACATCTCGTCAAAACTCGGATTAACAGATTGAGACTGAGATTTTGAGGTGGTTTGTCTCTCTAAAGCAAAAACATATATTAACAAGTCATTTGAAGAATCGTGTTTTAGTCATAAGAGCTTTAAAATTTATTTATTTCACTTTACAACAAAAAAACACAAACACTCTGCAAAGCATTCACTCATGCACACACCAAGCACTCGTCAACAGGGCGTTCTCTGTTCAAAGTCTTCATAGGCGTCAGTGTCTGGGATCAGTGAAGAGTTGGTCAGCCGTCACTGGTCGTCATTTGCTTGCAGACTTGAATGGATCCGACCATATCTTCACACCTTTAGACAAAAAAATAAAATAAATAAAACAATTGAATCTAAGCTGTCTAAAAAATACACTGCAAAGCCGTTTTTTTTTTTGGGTTAAAATAGCTACAAACCAAACATGGAACAACATAATATGAAATGGAAAAAAATCTGTTCTAGTGAAGAGTGGGACTGACTCGACTAAATTTCAGTTTTTAATCGTATTGGCATGTAAATCTCATTTGATTTACTTTTTTTTTAAAATAATCAATTCATCAGTTTGAGTCATTTTTTAAGTCCAAATGACCTGATTTCAGCTTCTTAAATGTGAAAACAACATATTTGAGGATGTCCTCTTGGGCTTTGGGAACCACTGATCAATATTTTCTGACATTTTATGGACCAAACAACTAATCAATTAGTGGAAAAGTGACTGATCAATAATGAAAATAGTCATTATAGGAAAGACTTGAAAAATATTCTGCACTTATAAATATATATAATTAATATATTAATATACATGTATTAAATATTTTTCAAGCGACAATATTGTAACAGGATTAATTAATCAATTAATAATCAACAGATCAATAGTCAATAATAACAATCAATCAACAAATAAATCGAGAATAATCACTAGTTGCAGCCCTTGTTTCTTCTGTTTTTATTCTCATTTTGGTTATATTGTAATGTCATAATACTGCCATGACTGTTCTGTGCATTATTCATCTGTATTAATTAAATAAATGAATAAACAATGAATAAATTAATGAATATTTTATTTTTAAAAAGGGACAATTACTGACTACTACATTCAATTGTAAATCAAAGGGCTGGCTGACATATTAAAATGCCATATTAAAATGACATATTTCAAGTCCTTTTTTTTGTTTGTTTTTTAATATCTCATTATTGTCAGCTTTTTATTGTGCTGATATTGTACCTTGTTTTCTGTATTGGTACATCCTCAGTGTGAGGCTCACCATACAGGACAATATGGGTGCCTAAAAGTTTGAATTCAGCACATTTCTTTTTGTATGTTTCGATGGAATGCCTCTCAAAATTGTTCTGATATTGTAAAGCCCATTCATTTGGTGCTCCCTAAGAAAAACAAACAAATATGTTGGCAAATACTGCAGTAGACACAAAACAAAATGAAAGCAGAACTGCACTGAGCCAGTCCATCTGTTTAGGACAGACATGAGATAATTATGTCTATACCCCAGCAAAGAAAGATCAATAAATATGGACTGTTGGAAATTTAAAAATTAAAGAAAAAAATGTCTGCTTATTTACTGGGCCCTTTGATCATTTCTAAACATTAAAATATATTATTCCATTGTGATTTCATTTAAATAGCCTGATGACATTCTAAGTCTATGGGTGTTTACACTATTTGTCCATGGATCATCATTTTATTGGTAGGCTAATAAGCCCTTTAATTGGTCATGTCTGTTTTAATTCAGCCTGTTTAAACAGAGAAAACTTAGTCATGTCAAACTGAATGAATAAAGATGCTAAATGCACCATTGTGTTTATTAAAACAACATGGTAAGGTGCTTTGTTTTCCCTGAACTTTAGTTCATTGTTTCTTTTCGAATTGGCAAAACTAACACAGTGAAATTCCTACAGGTCAGACATAGGAAATGTAAATGTCTGACCTCTTCACACTTTACTTTTTTCAAATCTGGCCCTTTTAAAAGAAGAGCAACTGACTAGGCCTGTCTTATGTGCTCTTACCCACAGGTTGAACATCTGCCTGGTTGATTCCTGACCGGTTCATCTTTTGGACTTCTCCTGGTAAAGAGAGAACAGTACAGTACGATCAGAAGATGGATTTAGAGGTAGAAATCGATGGAATGACCAAGACTTTCTCATTTCAGCTTTATCATACTCTTCTGTCTGCACTGTCCGTAGCACTAGAAGATGTTTATCCCAAATTGACTGTATGTCCTGACTATAGCTTTCCATCTGTGCTGGCCAGAACTGGCTCAGTCTAAAAAGACTGCCCAGCAAGTGGAGTGGCCATACAAGAGATATAGTGAAACCACAACTATTTAGCTAAATTAATTTTCCTGGCATCAATCTGTCTTTGTCTTTGTTGGTTTGACTACATGTTTGTGGTTTTGGAAAAGTGGAAAGGAAACCTCAGGATGTCCAGTTAGTAACTTAGCTTTGAGGTACTTGTACTTTAGCTGATTGTTTCCATTTGTTCCTACTTTATACTTAAACTATACCACATGCCAGAGGGAAACATTGTACTGTCTACTCAATGCATTTATTTGACAGCTTTAGTTACTTCTCAAATGAAGACTTCACACAATAGATAATACAATATGCTTTGAGAATACAACACATTATTAATGATTAAACCAATGGTTTACAGCCTTTTTGCAGTGTGTAGCCTCGATCACATTTTAGATGTCTTTGAGTTGTTTAAGGCTCCACCATAGTGTTTTTTACCTTTTAACCTATCACATGGGTTCATTACAATAACTAAAATTATGCACGATATGATTAAAAAAAATCATACTGCGATTATTTTGACTGCAATTGTGAATGTAATACAATTAGCCCCTTTCACTGTTCTGGGCAGCTTCCGTTTAATGTTTAGGGAAAATAAAACTCACAGAGGATGACTAATTTAAAATTGTAATAACACCATATTAGTCAGCTAGCTAACATATTATCATATATATATACACAGCACAGAGAGCTAGCTAGGTTAGCTAAAACTACTAGCTTAACACTAGTTTATTGTTGCCATGTAAAGCATATAGTTAAACTGTAAATGGGAAACATTCGCACAATGCTTAAATCTTTAAAAGCAGCAACATAATAATTAAGATGATATTATTCTCGACATTGTAAACTGCCTAATTGTGTAACCGAAATTTTAGAAAGGCTGTTGAGACACTTACTGTACTCGTTTTTATGTGTGAGCGGGTAGAAAAATATGGGGTAAAACGCAGCGGCCACAGCCGTTACAAAACCACCAAATATAAGCGCTATTCTTCTATTTTTGGACATTTTAACGCTGCATCGGATGCAACACTCTCACCTCCAAACGTACAGTGTTTACAAAAAACTGTGTCCGGTGTAAAGGTCACCAAAACCACCATCGTGTCTGTGGAACTCTAGATATGCGAAACTCTCGCGAGACTGGTATGCTTTGTTAGTTAATTGTCCATTTTGCACAAACGAATTATTTTGTACAATGGGAAAAGGATTTGGTTGGGTTTTGGGTAGATTTAGGGACAGAAGCACTTGCTCAGGGTTGCAGATAGATCATGGTTTGGATTAAAATTATCATTCTCGCGAGCTCTTTCGTGGGTCTGGGGTTCTCATTTAGACACGACCCATAATCATGCGTTGCGCTATGGTAGCGAGCAAGTATGGCTCGTGGCTAGAAGGGATATCTTGTATTGCAAAACTCTCGCGAGGTTTCTGCAATGTATTTGTTCTTTGTGTGTTTTTAACAATTTAACTGCGGTTTAGAACAAGAAAATGCTGTAATTAAAATCTTAGTAGCTTTATGGACAGAAATAACTTGGTTATGGTGAGGGAATTATCATGATTTGTCTTACAACTATTATTATCGCGAGATCCTTCGCGGGTCTAGGGTTCCTTCTAGACACGGAAGCAGGTTTGGTTTTTCAGGGCTTCCGTACTGAGTAAATATGAGTCGTCAGAGTCACGTGCTGCAGCACAACAATAATAAGGAAGTCCGGGCCAGGATTGGGGAAGATATTCAACGCTTCCCTTATTTTCCACGGGCTAAAAAGATGACGTTTTTAGCCGTTTTTATATTTTTTATTTGTCGCTGTTGCTCGCATGGAGTGACAGGAGAAATCGAGCCGATTCAAACATTTGTAATTCCTCACAGTCACATGGATGTGGGCTGGGTGTACACTATCCAGGTAGGTTTCTGTCACCATGTTCTTATTAAGTTTTAAACTTGACAAGCGTATTGTGTACAGCCTGTTTTTAACTATTTCTTTTCGCACAGCCATAAATAATGTGGATGAATATGTGTATTATTAATTTTACTTAATGTATATGAACTGAGTGTGTATTTTCCATATAGGAGAGTATGCACGCCTATGCAGCCAATGTGTACAGCAGTGTGACTGAGGAGTTGTCAAAAGCTGCTGACCGCAGGTTCATCGCTGTGGAGCAGGAGTTCTTCAGACTGTGGTGGGATACTGTGGCTACAGACTCCCATAAGAAACAAGTAAGGATACATGATGGGTCAGTATATCAAATAATATATGATGGAATTATTTGCATCAATAAATCACAAGTAAACTGATCTTCATGTGTTAAATACACATTAAAATATTAAAGGGATAGTTCAGAGTTTTTGAAGTGGGTGTGTAAAAGGGTCTTAACCTTGGTCTGTCACAAGTCTGTCACTTTGCACAGACTTTTGTGGTGTTTTTAGAAAACTGTTTATCATCTTGTCTATGTCAGTAATCTTTTTACACAGACTTTTATATACTCAGTCATCTCGATTCTTTTTATTATTTATTAAAACTTAGTTTCATGTACATTTTTTATATTTCTAAATAGGATTTATGGCACCAGGTAGAGAGACATACGAACTATGAATTTCATTGCATGATAACTTGTTTATTTGTGCATATGACAATAAAACCTTTGATTCCTTTCAATAGTCAGTTTATTATCTACAGTAGATGGCGGTTGACACACCCCCTGTTTGGAGGGGGCAAGAGCTAAGCAATGCACTGCTGTGGTCAGGGTCAGTAGCAAGCATATTTTAGCCACCAAAAAAAGACCTACCTAAAAACATCTACATCAGTTAAAGTGTACAGTATATTAAGAATATTTTAAACACTTTACTTTGCTGTTAAACATCCTTTTCCAACCAAAGTGGCCGTTATTTAAGCCAAATAATGCTCTCTCCAAACCAGCCACTGACTATGTAGTGCCTACTAGAACTACATTTGAAACAATCTGAACTATTCCTTTAACACGTAGTGGCTTGTTTGGCTTTGTAGGTGCGACAGCTTGTAAAAGAGGGTCGACTTGAGTTCATCATCGGAGGCCAAGTGATGCACGACGAAGCTGTAACTGATCTAGACGATCAGATCTTACAAATGACAGGTAGTATGACACATTTCTTGCCTTTGTAAGTGTCAGTCTAAGAGAGGCGGTATGTAGTAGTCTTTGTGTTCTTTGTCTCTAGAGGGACACGGTTTCCTCTATGAGACATTCGGCGTGCGTCCTCAGTTTTCCTGGCACGTCGATCCGTTTGGAGCCTCGGCCACCACACCAGTCCTGTTCGCCCTGGCTGGGTTCAACGCCCACCTCATCTCCCGCATTGACTATGACCTCAAAGACACCATGCAGAAAAACAAGGTACGTGCTGATTTTCTAACAAACATTTAAATCAAAGCGGCTTATTGACCCCTGTGAAGCTTTGATGGCCCCCCTAGAGGTGGTCAGGACCCCCACATAGGGAACCAGTGATTTAATCTGTATACCTAACCTTAAAATGGTACCAATAAGTTTCTGCATGTTGTTTATCTGTTTTTATTGGCACAGAAACTACAGTTTGTATGGAGAGGCTCTCCCTCTCTGAAAGAGAAGCAGCAGATCTTCACTCACACTATGGACCAGTTCAGCTACTGCACCCCATCACACCTGCCATTCTCCAACAGGTAGTTCATGTTGACACTCTGTACTGGGTCATGTAATGTTCCACATTTCTGTAATCAACATCGGACTCCAAACACACACAAATACATTGTGCCTAGGCTCCCCGCCTGCTGGCGCCAGTTTCTTGGGCTGTTTGGCGAGTGTTGTCACACAGACCTGGCAAGTCTGTTTGACTCGTCTATGTTGAAAAGAAAACACATCTTGAAGATAGTCTAATGATAATACTGGGGCAGCTGCAAACAAAACATAAAGGCTATACAGTCACATCTTAATTTAGCTAATGTGGGCCAAATGTTAGCTAATATACATCAATCTTCAGCTTGCTAGTTGCATCTAGGAGCTAATGTTAGCCAAATGTTGCTAACAGTCAAGCTAATCTACATTGATGATTAGCTACCCAATTATATCTGATAGTTAATGTTTGCAAATCTCTAGTTAACTAGCTGCCTAATCTACATCAGTGTCAGCTAGCTAGTTTGCAAGCCTTTGCTAACATCAGCTAACCAGGGATGTGGGTTTAGATTTTTTTTACAGGCCTCTCAACATCTTTTAAACAACTTTAAAGTTTGGTTTTCTTAACAACATAGACGGAAAGTAGAAAGCTGACTGAGCTCCCACCGGATACTAAGCTTGCTCAAGTGTTATTGGAGCACAGGGCGAAAAGGGGCGGGACTTAGGAAAGGTTAATTTCACCATAATTCCATAAGGATATTTATATTATAATTATTGAAGAGACAAACCGATTATTCATTCAATGAAACATGTTCTTGACATCTCAGCTCTGGTTTCTATTGGAATGGAGTCGCCTTGTTCCCCGATCCCCCTAAAGATGGAGTTTACCCCAACATGAGCCTGCCTGTCACCAAGGAGACAGTGCATGCCTACGCCAAGACTATGGTGGACAACATCAAGCAGAGGGCTGCGTGGTTTAGGACGAACCATGTGCTCTGGCCATGGGTGAGTAAATATAAACCTTTGAGCTTTGTTTGATGGCTGAAAAGCATCAGCTTTTTTAATTATTAAATTTTTTTTCTTATTTATTTTTGGTAGGTTTTGTTCTGTTCTCTTTTGCCTTGGACTTTTTAATGACAACTAAAACTTCCACTGTGTTTCAGGGCTGTGACAAACAGTTCTACAACTCATCTGTCCAGTTCAACAACATGGATCCTCTAATGAAGTACATCAACCAGAACAGCAAAGAGTTTGGGGTGACGGTCCAGTACGCCACTCTTGGCGAATACTTCCAAGCCATCTACCAATCAGATCTTGTCTGGGAGCAACGTGGGGGTGAAGATTTTCTCCCATATTCCACCGGTGAGAATCCTCATCCTAAAACATTGATATGAGGTATCGACTCCTTCGCATGCAAGAAAGAAAACGAGGCTTAGTCATTTTTTTTATCATCTCCTAGATCCGCATCAGGCATGGACGGGGTTTTACGCCTCCAGGAATGTTCTGAAAGGAGTTGCACGATGGGCCAGTTCCCAGCTGCATGCAGCGGAGACTCTTTTCGCCCGGTACCGAATCAGTTTCCCGGATGGACCTGTAGCTAAAGACTGGGCCCTGGACAAACTGAGGGCGCTTCGCTGGGCTGTCTCAGAGGTATTTTGTCAAAATATTTGACCTCTTTTATAAAAAGAGAAGCAGATGTTAAGGTTAAAATATGGGATAAAGATTAGAAAAGTATGTATTTTAAATTCACTATTCTACTCATATTGTACATTATAAAAAATATTTGCTTCTCATAAAGATATTTGTATTTTTAGGTGCAGCACCATGATGGCATCACTGGCACTGAGTCTCCCAAAGTAGCAGACATGTACCTGCAGCATCTCATGCAGGCCATGATGGGAGTGGAGGAGCTTCTGGCTGCACTCTTCCTGCTGCCGCACCACCTCGACATGCCCAGCATCCTCGGCAACCGCTACCACAGGAAAGGTGCATTATTATTATTATTAAGGTGCCAATATTGGTGAAGCACTACTCCTTACCTACAAATTGTGGTTTTGAAAAAAAACCATAAATTAATACACAAAGAACTAAAATAAGGTCTCAGAATCATTTTTGCTTTGAGCTAAATGCTAACTCTAGCCCGAAGGTTAGTCAGCAAAGGTTTTTTTTTTTAAAACATTTGGGCTACTACTGTATTAAATCAGTCCTTGATCTCCTCATGCCAGGTGTTCATCAGGCTCTAGAGCAACACGTCATCATTTACAACCCATTAGCGTGGAACATCACCACTATCATCAACGTCACTGTAACCTTCCCCACCGCAGCCGTCTTCGATGATGGAGGACAGCCTGTGCCTGCACAGGTACTGTGTTGTTATTGTTTCTTTTTTTTTTTTTTAATGAAAACCAACAATAAATGTTTGAATGTTTCTACTTTAAAGAGGAACTGTGTAACTTTTGCTTAACTGTGATTACATGTGACAGATATAGGATAATGACAAATGGTAAATCATAGTGTAACAGTAGCATTAAGTAGAGAAAAGTCAGAAAGTCAGTAGCCACCAGACCAAGAAAGGCTGCAGCAGCAAAACCCCTAAGTGTATTGAAATGAGTGAGGGTGCATTTTATTGTTTATGAATTCAACTTTTCATTTGTAAGAGATAAAAATGTGTTATGTCTTCATTTGAAAGTTATATTAGTCTGTCTTTAAATTTTAATTCTTGCAGTATTACTATTAAAGCCACAATGATTAGTTGACTAATTGATTAGTCGATTCACAGAAAACAATTCATATAATTGGTAGTTTTGCATGCAAAAATGGCAGAAAATTCTATTTTCAGCCTCTCAAATATGGAGAATACCTACTTTTTTCAGTTTTAAATTGTATTAAATTTAAAATATTTGGGGTTTGGACTGACAACCAAGACCCTGGACTTTGAGAAACTTGGGGGGGACTCTCTGTATGTTACAGACAGACAATACAGACAATGACATGTAATTCAAAAAGTAATCAGATGTCTGTTATAATAAATTACCACTTTTATATCTGTTTTACAGTAACAAATATGAATTTATACATATTAATTCTCCAGTAAATTTATTTGGTTTGCATCTCTATAATATACAGTATTCTATAATAATTAGTACTAATTTTCCTCTGTCTGTCACAGATCCAGAGGTCTGCACAGTCCAACGTGACCTATGATCTTTTTATCGTGGTGGAACTCGGAGGCCTTCAGCACAGGAAATACCTGATTAAGTTCTCAGAGAAGCAGTGCTCTGGGAGGTCCAAGTGTGGCCGAACTTATGAAGCTAAAGGGGTTCTGTTTGAGAGACGCAATGTCCGGGACTCACGGAAAACGGGGAGGAGGCTCCTGCCTGTTCTCAACGAATGTTACAAGCTGATGTTTGACCAGGATACAAATCTGCTGCACAGTATCACTTATCTGTAAGATTTTAAGACTCTTGTGACTTATGTCACACCCCATGCTGATAAACACATACACACATATTTCATATATTTTGGATATAATTCAGGGGCAGAGCATGCAATTTGAAAAACGATTTTGTGCTCTTCTCTTCTGCTAATGTAACTCTCTGACCTTTGACCTTTCTGCCATCTTTTGCAGTCAAGAAAAAAGGAGAGTAAGGATGAGCCAGGACTTCTGGGAGTACCACGCAAATGGAGATGTCGAAGAAGGCCCCATCTCCGATAACTACATCTTCAGTGCCAGCGGCTCGGCTCTGCGGGCCTACAAGGCTGTGGAAATGGAGATCGTCCCTGGAAAGATTGTGACGGAGATCAGGCAGCACTTCTACAGGTGGGTCAAATTAACCAGGTTTACTCATTGCATCTGGCATGGTTTTATTTGTTAGCCAGGTACCAAGAATGCTCAACTGTTATTGCGAGCACAGAGCAAAAAGGGGCTCGACTTTGGAAGGTTCAGTGCTGAAAGTCACTCTCACTGCTCCATCTTCCAGAGAGGAAAGTGATAAAGACTACGCCTACTCCATCACCACCCGTGTCCCAGAATGCTTTGGGAGTAAAGTGCCGTGTCACAGACTGGAGCAGAGCTATTCGCTGGGGCCGCTGCGTCTCAACACGGAGGTCGTCTTCAGAACCAGCTCCTCCTTGAAGAACAACAGGACCTTGTACACAGATGACAACGGCTATCAGATGATGCAGAGGACACACAGGAAGTTCACTAATAACACTTTAGCAAGAGTAAGTCCTCGGATGAACTGGTCTCTTCAGATTTAGGGCAAAATACTGGAAAATAATCTATATATGATATGCGTGTTGCAGAACTATTACCCCATGGTTCGGACAGCCTACATTGAGGATGACCTGAGCAGACTGGTGCTGGTTAGCGACAGAGCTCATGGCGTGTCCAGCCAAGCCAGCGGACAACTAGAGGTACAAAAAGGCATGTAATACATATACATTTTTCTCAGCTGGTGTTTACCCAGTGTTAAATATTCTTTGTGTTTCCCTACAGGTCATGCTTCATCGACGTCTGTGGAACAACTTAGCCTGGGACCTCGGCTACAACCTGACCCTCAACGACAGCTCGGTCGTGAGGCCCACCCTGTGGATGATGCTGGGCTCCCTCAGTGCCACTTCCAAGCTTTACCAGAGGGAGGCGATAGAGCTGCAGCACAGACCTGTCGTCATGCCCATAGACCAACCTCGTGAGTGCTTTCTTTTTTTTGAGGCTTTTCAGTTAACGTTAGGATTCAAAGATGGGGAAATGGGCCATTACAGAAAATGTAACAGGAAAAAAACAAATAACAGTCAATCACAACAAATAGCATACAAAAAAAAATAAAATTTAAGTGCATCCTAATATTCATTCACCAGAAAGCCCTGATTCTTTCACTGATTTTCAACACTAATATTGCATTTTTATGCCTTTCCTATTGTATGTTTTGTGTTGGCTGACAAAACTCCCCATTCTCTTGTACCTCCAGAGAGGCCCTGGTGGGAGAAGGAACCCAGACGAAGTTCTCCTGTGCGTTCTGTGGTCCTGCCACCAAATCTCCACCTGCTCAGCCTCAGCGTCCCCGGATGGAACTACAGCTCTAATCACGATCTTCACCTCAGCCACATTCACTCAGGTTCACTTTTGATTTTTTTCTTATACAAAGCCATCAGTCAGCAAATGTAAAATGTGTAAAAATATGTTTTTTTTTCTGTTGCATGTGTGTAGGGAAGGATTTGCACTCAGAGCCAGACTATGACCGGGTTCTGTTGAGGATCATGCATCTCTTCGAGGAGGGTGAAGACCCCGAGCTTTCGAAACCAGTCACCATAAACTTGAAGGTGTTAACAACAGCTTGATTTTCTACATATTAAAGGGATAGTTCGGTTTATTTGAAGTTGGGTTGTATGAGGAGAAGCAGAGAGAGGTGCCAGAAGGGAAGCTAAGCTGTGTATTACTTTGGGAAGAGTCAGCAGAAAAAATGGCTTTTAGACACTTAAAAAAATTTAAGTTTAAGTTTACACTATATTTAGAATATTTTCACTGCTTTACAAACGAGCTTTTCTGAAAATAAGCTGCCGTTATATAAGCCAAATATTGTTTCTTCTCACTCAACCAGACTCTATTAGTCATTTTTCGTAGCGTAATGTGGGAGCTGCCATTCTCCTGCTGCCTCGATCTGTTAGCTTTTGTCATTGTGTGACTTCTGTGCTTTAAAAAGTTAGTTTGGATCCATAAGCGTCACACAATAACACAAACAAACTAGTAATTCAAGGCAGTGGTAGACCAGCGACTGTACTATATTCTGGGAAGTAAAATTACTGTTTTGTTTTTTGGATTGCTTTGTATTTTGCTCATATAATGGCAGTTTCGCAGTGAGAAAGGCTGTCTGACAAAGTAAAGCAATGAAAATATTCTCAATATATCAATATTTTTTAATATGTTTTGTTGCTTAGCTTCTATGCTGGGACTCTGACTGATTAGTACCTCATACAACCCCGCTTCAAAAAACCCCGAACTATCCCTTTAATATCACAGTATTGTGAGATTTTCATCATTTTAAAGTAGAATATACATGATCTTTTCTTTGTCAATGGTCATTTCCTGTGTGAACAGGATGTTCTGCAGGGCATAGGGGACGTTAAAGCGCTGGAGGAGCGTTCTCTCACAGGAACCTGGGATATCACCAGTCTGCAGAGATGGAAGTGGAAGACGGCAGAAAACTCAGAAACAAGTGAGAAAGACGCGACATGCCTCAAAGTTCAGTTCACAGAGAACAAAAGAACTTAAGGTTCACAGTTCAGGTCGTGAAATTTTTAACTAAATTCATAGTCCCAAAAATGAACTAGTTCATATTAATTTATTTCTCTTTCTTTACTTTTTGTTTTGTTTTTTGTTTTTTTTATTTAGAATAGAATTTCCTCCTCCCTGGGACACTGGAGTTTATGTAATGACATTATACTAAATGGTGCGCCATATTCATGTTTTAATTGTTAGTGTAAACATTACTTTTTACTTAATTTAAATAATTAAAATCTTGGAATATAGTCTTTGGCATAAATATAGATAGACTTTTGCTTTGAATGCAGACAAAGCCTGACACCTAAAATATGAATATGAATGACTTACACTAGCTTCTTTTTTCCATTATATTGGTAGAAATGGACTCGCGCTGATGTTCATTAATTGCAAATTGAACTGATTTGTTCAGTTCATCTTTCACCAAAATTATGATCACGTTCAAGGAACACTGCTCTTTTAGCATGTTCATGCACAATACTAGACGTTAATCTGCACATTTCTATGCAATACTTGTTTCCTCATCCTTTTCATGTGCCCTTTTGTTTGTGTTTTCTTTGCCTCAGACATCAAAAGGTGTTGGAGTTGTGGAGATGAAGCTTTCACTGTCACCGTCTCACCCAAAGAGATCAGGACCTTCTTCGTTCACTTTGCCTCCAGCAACGTTTAGGCTGAACTGTCTTTTGTCTTCTATGAAGATAACCAATCCTTAGATATTATACAACACTGCTTTTAAAGATTTCATCCTGTGCCACACTGTTAATTAATGCTCTTTTTGCACCTAGTGTTAATTTGTTGAGAAGCACTGATGTGTTGAACTTCCCACTTTGAGTCCCTGGTGACTCTCACTAAATAAAGTGATTATTTTTGTCAAACGTCTCACTTCATAAACACAGGTCAACCAATCAAACGCCACATTAACTCAGTCTGAAGATGGAGATTTGTATTAAATTATGGATGAGAAACATTCCTATGAAATCTGCACAGACGTTTCTCCTACAGTGTTTTGTACTTCAGTGTTTTGTTGCTGTTAAAGAAGTAATTGCAGATGAGATGATGTAGTAATTATGTAATTAGTTTATAAAATAAATAACAATAATCAGACCAGATTACATTTGAAAAATGCATAATTAGATTATAGATATATTGTCAAGGATTTCTTGATAACATTTTTTATTGCATCTTTAAGATGTGTCAGTTTTTAAACTATGAAACTTTTTTCTATTAACTCATGGAGAGCTCGTCTGACGTATGGGGTTTCTTAAACAACTGCACTTTGTGGTGGACCTGGCAGGTGAAAAAAGAACTTTATGCAAAAATGCATTTTTTTTGAAACTGTTTTGAAATGTTTAAGAAGAAAAAAAAAGAACATTTGCCAAACAAACTATTTTTTGTGGAAAGTAATTAAAATGTAATCAGATTATATTACATTTATAATCCAAGAGGTCAAGAGGAAGCCTGTAAACACGCATCATGAATACAGTATACAAACAAATGTGGTCTCAGTGTCTGTACAGGTGTGCAGGTTTGTCTGAGAGCCACTCCATCACTGCAGGGGATGAAGTTTACTTCTTCTTTACTCTCTAATTACGAATATGTAAATACACAAAGTTTTGGTGGTGGAGTTTTTTGATGAAAGGAATGCATTTTTGTGTGAAAGCAATGAAAAGTCCACATTGACAGCGCCATCATGGCCTCATGAAAAGAGACAGGAGCAACATTTGCACACACAGATATGGTCCTTTTTAATCTCTTTGTCATCATTTGTTGTGTGCTGGACATTTCAGTGTTTGGTATCATGTCCTGAATGATTATTTTGGTAGTTGATGTTGTCATCTTGGTCAGCCCACTATAATAGCCTACTATTTATTTGACTGACATCATTTAAAAAGCTTTGTGTCACTTGAGAGGCAGTGAAAAACTCACTTGAAGCAGCTCTAGTGCAGCTTTTTTAATATCAGTGAGTGGTGCTGTCATTTGTGCACAGGAGCAGGTTACATTTATAATGTGGAGACTGCACATGAACAGCAACGAGAACATACAGAGGTCATGATAGTAAACAGAAAACAAAGCCTGTGTTCATCTCAGACTGGTCTTTTGCTGTTTTACAGTTTATGTCCAAATGATCAGGAGTCTGAATGAAAGTTCATGAAGGTCTTTTTTTCTGGTTTGCATGAAACCTCAGAATACACTTGCTTTTGTTTATGAAACAAAGATGGACATTTTCTGCACTTGTCTTTGCATAGGAACCACAGTATATTTGCATGGCTACATGTTACTCTCTCTTATTCCTGACACCATTTGTGTATTGATGAACTTCATCATTACACAACAACAGCAACAACAACAAAAACATTTGCGTCTGCTTGGCTGGATTCCACCAGAGATAAGTGAGAACACATTTGTTTATTTGTGGAAATCTGCATTAGCTGTGCCCTGATGCACAACAAGAACCCCCAGGGTTCACATTATAAAACTTGTGTTAGTTGATTTAAAACATTAAAAAGCACTTGTGAAAATGACAGCCCACTGGTAAACTGGTTCAAAAGAGGGTGGATCGTAGTGGAAGCACTGTGGTGTCAGGCCCCAGCGAGGTCAGGAACAGCTCTGAACAGAGGCTAGTTTGATGACGGGTAATACACTACAGCGCTGAGGTGGTTTTTCTTGCCAGTTTTGGCTGACAGGGGCCCTAAAATATTAGAACATTAGAGATTTTTTTCAATATTAAATTCTGAAATAGTTCAGTCCTGCCCTCAACCCTGGCGTTAGATGTTTGCTAGCAGTGAGTTTGGAGTGAGGAGAGCCACCAGAGCATCATCATGTCTCATATTAAAGATAAATCTGGCAAAAACTGAAAGTTTGTATGTCACCCACTTCTTTAAAAAGAAAGGTGGGTTTAGTCCGTTAATGGATTTTGGCCAAAGTGAAATAGACTATTGTTGCTACCCTAACATTAGTTACTGTTCACATTTCACTGCTCCTTTAGCCGACATTTCATCAACGCAGGCAAACTTGTGGCAAACTGTTGATGCTGAATCAGTTGTCCCTGCTGCTCCTGGTGTCAGATCCCATAGACGCAGATTCAGCCCTGTCTCCCCATCCCCCAAATGAACCTGTCCGACTCCCAGCTGAAGAAGGTGAGCAGCATTGTGTTGAATGACATGTCAGTTGGCATAATTGCAGGGGCTCCGTGACAATTTCTTCTTTATTTTTATTTATTTATTTATTTTAAAAAAGAGAAACAAATATGAAATCATTTTCAGTGACAAGAATCCAAACAATTCATAATTTTTCCCACAAAATGATTATTATTTGAAACAAAAGCAGCCTATAGTCTGTACTGGACCGTTTGAAGCATTGACTGACTGAGTCTGAGCAACAGTCAGTTTTAAAATAATACTTTAATAATACGATGCAGGCTGAAATATGGTCATGTACATAATTCAAGTTAGATTTATCAAAGGAAAGACCAGAAAATATTTCAATTTAAATATGATACAGTTTCACAGTAATCAGATAATTAAATTATTTTCTTGCCTTTATTATAGAGATCAGTCTGAGACTGCACATGAACAGCAACAAGAACGTACAGAGGTCGTGATAGTAGACAGAAAACAAAGCCTGTGTTCATCTCAGACTGGTCTTTTTTCTGGTTTGCATGAAACCTCAGAATACACTTGCTTTTGTTTATGAAACAAAGATGGACACTTTCTGCACTCTGTCTTTGCATAGGAACCACAGTATATTTGCATGGCTACATGTTACTCTCTTATTCCTGACATCATTTGTGTATTGATGAACTAGATTAGCTCATCATTACAAACTGTCATAATATTTACTTAATGTCTTTTTCTTCTCTCATTAATAGATCAACATTTCAAATATCTGATTCAGTTTCTCTGTAAACAGATTTCACTGGAACATGATCTCTGAATAAAATCTGTTAAAAACAACTCTCTGCTATGGGTTTTGTAGTCCTGTAATGGAATGGTTGTAGTCCTTGCTGCAGCCATTGGGAGGGGATGTATTTCCCCTCTGTGACACAACCTCTTATGACATCACAACATACTTGAAGTGCATGAATGTGTATGTACTAATATACTCACTTGATTCATGAAATTTACCGTTTGTCTTATAAGTACATTCAAAAATATTGTGAGTTTCTTGCTAATATACAAACAAGGTAACATTAATATATTCTTGTTGTGGTAATAGAGTGCTCAGTTATACTTTTGTCTCATTCCAGTTGATAAAAAAGTACCCTCACAAAGTAAATACTCCTACACGCGACAAAGGACAGTAATGTGCAATTTACAATACACCTCCAATAAGTACACTTCTTTAAAGTACATTGAAATACCACTTTAAGTATTACTTTTACTGTCTAAACTATTAGAACAATCACTTTTTTGTGCTCTTTCCTTTGCCTTGATCCTCAGATATATAGCCTTGTGTTTTTGATAACATATGTTCAAAAACACATATATTTTTCATTATTCACATGAACTGACCTCATGCTCATGACAAAGGTGTGAAAAAAAAGATTCTCCAAAAGGCCCTCTGTGTACAAACAGCTACTGTGTTGTGGAGACACTTTCTTCACAATACTTTTTGCATAAAGTGCATCAGGACAGTGTCCTGCCAGTATCAGGTGTGAGGAGCCTTTTGTCAAAATTAGCTTTATTTGCATGACAAGAAAAAATATAGAGGCAGTGTTTCGTCTCAGTGGTGCACATGGACACACACAGTCCACAGAGCAGCACGATGATGGAGAGGATCTTCCTGGGTGTCTTGTGTCTCTCAGGTCAGTGAATTTTTTGGCAAAGTCTTATCAATATATATGTTATATTATATTATTGTTGAATATTGAAGAAAAAATGGCAAAACTTTAGATTACATTTATGTACACAGTATTTTGATTACTCATTATGATCTACTGAGTAATTATCTGGACATTTGGGTAACTACAGGACATGTGGGCTGTACTCTAAATCACTACTGATCATCCCAAACCTGAAATGACAGAAGAGGTACCAAGCAGTTAAAAAGTAACCACAATATAAATTCTTTGTAAAATCCAGCATTGTTACACCCTTATTCCATCTTGTTACCTACTTCCTACATATAGGTATTGGCAGTGATGGACAATAACAAAGTACATCTACTTGAGTACTGTACTTAAGTACATTATTTGAGCATCTGTACTTTACTTGAGTATTTGGGGTTTTTTTTTTAAACTTATGACTTTCACTCCACTACATTTCAGAGATGAATATTGTACTGTACTAACTCCACTTCATTTCTAGGAAGGTTGTCGTTACTCGTTACTTTTAGGCTAAGCACAGTTTTGAAGCGACGGCAGAAGAAAGACAAAATTAAATCTCAAGATGTTATTACAATTAGAAAAAGAGAAATAAGGTTCTGTTAATACATTGTGAAAAGAATACAGCAATGTATTGATATTAGAAAATGTACTTTGTAATTTGTACTTTTGAAAACTTTAAAAGCAAGCATTCAAAAATGAATTAAAGCCACCTCATATTTGAACAAATTTTGTCGTCCTCAGGGTGGGTCATCTTCTCCTCATGCCTTCTCCATCAGTACCACTTTGTTTCTAAGAGTATGAATTGGACTGAAGCTCAGACCTACTGCAGAGAGAAATACACAGACCTGGCCACCATTGAAAACACTGAAGAAATGAACCAACTTAACAGCACAGTTTCATCTGCTGGTCACAGCTCTGAGGTCTGGATTGGCCTGTACGGTAAAATGGACTGGAAGTGGTCAGACGGCTACACAGGGAGAGGAGCTGAATATAGGAACTGGGAAAAAGGTCATCCTTATTTTTACTACAATTATGATTACTTCTGTGTTATGATGACAGCGACTCAGCAATGGGTGAATGATGATTGCCATTCATATTCATTGCCATTTGTCTGTAATAATGGTAAGTACACAGTAAAGCATTATTTCTTCTCTGATAATAATTATTTTTAAGTCTGATGTGTCAACTCAATAAATCCCTGTTTTCATGACCTGCAGGAACACAGCAGGATCCTGAATTTGTTTTTGTGAATCAAACAATGAGTCACCCCAATTCTCAGAGGTACTGCAGGGAGAACTTCAGAGACCTGGCCACTGTGACAAACGACACTCAGAACCAGGAGATCCAGAAGTTGTTGAAAAAGCATGAAAAAGGGATATGGATTGGTTTGTTTGTAGAAACTCGTGTTAAGTGGTCTGATGGGAGTGGCTCCTCATTCAGACACTGGTCTGGAAGTTCTATATCAATTGGCTCGATGAGTGTGATGTGTGCTGTCTCAGATTTGCAGAGTTCAGGAAACTGGACGATAGGTTCCTGTGAGCGTAAATTACCATTTGTCTGCTACAGTGTCCCTCCACCTCCTGGTGAGTAATTTACTGTCCCTCAGTGGAAAAGAGAAAACTGCATTACATTAAAATAACTGCTGATAAACTGCACTCAAAGATGGTGCTCATTTACATTTATGAGTTTGAGAGGTAATTCCACTGCATGTTTTTCTTCTCTGTCTATACATCAGCACACAGGCAGATATTAAAGGTGAAGATAAGAAGAGACTCCTCTGTGGACCTGAATGACCCTGCTGTGCAAGCAGACATCCTGAAAAAGGTGAGTGTCCAAAATCCACCCTGAAAAGAATTAAAACTCTTTCATTTCTGGGCCCATTTTTCATTTTGCTGTGTGTCTTCCTTTTTTCTCCGTGAAGCCAAATGAAAACCTGCTTCCAACAAACAATGTAGATTTGAGCAAAAGTTTAAAAATGGCTGCCACTTGTGTTTCCCATGCAGTTTGAGGACAGACTGAAGGAGAATGGAGTGAGTGGAGTCACCCTGAAGTGGAGAAAGCAGCCTGATGGGAAAGTCTTCCACAAGGAGCAAGAAACTTCTCAGAAGAAAAACAGAAAAAAGACTGACCTCTGAAATGTAAAGGGACTGTAAAGAAAAAAGGGTGTTTTTCTTCATTATATATATGTTAGACTATAGTTAGTGAAAACATGTTAAACCACTGAGAACTATGTAGTACTGAAATCTGAAGTTAGACCAGTAAACTTGTTTTTATGATTTCTGTGTTCAGGATTTTTTGGGAGGACCTGAGACATCGTTCCCCCAACACTATATAAGGCCCACAACCTGACACACAAACAACACCACCTGCTTTTCTCATGATTTAGAGACCTAATTTGACACACTTAATGATTTTTTAATTAGTCAAACTTGGCTGGGTGTTTAATAACATGTTGCTGTAGTTTGACAAACTCAGAACACATTTATTGTTGCTCTACAGTCCCTTTAAATCCTGCTGTGTTTATCTGTAATCCATGGTGAGTGTTGATTCTCTATCTGCTGATTCATACAGTACACTATTATTTCTTTTCTTAGATGACTGACATCATTTAAAAAGCTTTGTGCCACTTGAGAGGCAGTGGAAAACTCACCTAACCTCAACTCACATTTATAATGTGGAGACTGCACATGAACAGCAACGAGAACATACAGAGGTCATGATGGTAGACAGAAAACAAAGCCTGTGTTCATCTCAGACTGCTCTTTTGCTGTTTTACAGTTTATGTCCAAATGATCAGGAGTCTGAATGAAAGTTCATGAAGGTCTTTTTTTCTGGTTTGCATGAAACCTCAGAATACACTTGCTTTTGTTTCTGAAATAAAGATGGACAGTTTCTGCACTCTGTCTTTGCATAGGAACCACAGTATATTTGCATGGCTACATGTTACTCTCTTATTCCTGACATCATTTGTGTATTGATGAACTAGATTAGCTCATCATTACAAACTGTCATAATATGTACTTAATGTCTTTTTCTTCTCTCATTAATAGATCAACATTTCAAATATCTGATTCAGTTTCTCTGTAAACAGATTTCACTGGAACACGATCTCTGAATAAAATCTGTTAAAAACAACTCTCTGCTGTGGGTTTTGTAGTCCTGTAATGGAATGGTTGTAGTCCTTGCTGCAGCCATTGGGAGGGGATGTATTTCCCCTCTGTGACACAACCTCTTATGACATCACAACATACTTGAAGTGCATGACTGTGTATGTACTAATATACTCACTTGATTCATGAAATTTACCCTGTTTGTCTTATAAGTACATTAAAAAATATCGTGAGTTATAGTTGCTAATATACAAACAAGGTAACATTAATATATTCTTGTTGTGGTAATAGAGTGCTCAGTTATACTTTTGTCTCATTCCAGTTGATAAAAAAGTACCCTCGCAAAGTAAATACTCCTACACGCGACAAAGGACAGTAATGTGCAATTTACAATACACATCCAATAAGTTCACTTCTTTAAAGTACATTGAAATACCACTTTAAGTATTACTTTTACTGTCTAAACTATTAGAACAATCACTTTTTTGTGCTGTTTCCTTTGCCTTGATCCTCAGACATATAGCCTTGTGTTTTTGATAACATATGTTCAAAAACACATATATTTTTCATTATTCACATGAACTGACCTCATGCTCATGACAAAGGTGTGAAAAAAAAGATTCTCCAAAAGGCCCTCTGTGTACAAACAGGTACTGTGTTGTGGAGACACTTTCTTCACAATACTTTTTGCATAAAGTGCATCAGGACAGTGTCCTGCCAGTATCAGATGTGAGGAGCCTTTTGTCAAAATTAGCTTTATTTGCATGAAAACAGAATACATAGAGGCAGTGTTTCGTCTCAGTGGTGCACATGGACACACACAGTCCACGGAGCAGCACGATGATGGAGAGGATCTTCCTGGGTGTCTTGTGTCTCTCAGGTCAGTGAATTTTTTGGTAAAGTCTTATCAATATATATGTTGCAATATATTATTGTTGAATATTGAAGAAAAATGGCAAAACTTTTGATTACATTTATGTACACAGTTTTTCGATTACTCATTATGATCTACTGAGTAATTATCTGGACATTTGGGTAACTACAGGACATGTGGGCTGTACTCTAAATCACTATTGATCATCCCAAACCTGAAATGACAGAAGAGGTACCAAGCAGTTAAAAAGTAACCACAATATAAATTATTTGTAAAATCCACCATTGTTACACCCTTATTCCATCTTGTTACCTACTTCCTACATATAGGTATTGGCAGTGATGGACAATAACACAGTACATCTACTTGAGTACTGTACTTAAGTACATTATTTGAGCATCTGTACTTTACTTGAGTATTTGGGGTTTTTTTTTTTTTGGAAACGTATGACTTTCACTCCACTACATTTCAAAGATGAATATTGTACTGTACTAACTCCACTTCATTTCTAGAAAGGTTGTCGTTACTCTTTACTTTTAGGCTAAGCATAGCTTTGAAGCGACGGCAGGAGAAAGACAAAATTAAATCTCAAGATGTTATTACAATTAGAAAAAGAGAAATAAGGTTCTGTTAATACATTGTGAAAAGAATACAGCAATGTATTGATATTAGAAAATGTGCTTTGTAATTTGTACTTTTGAAAACTTTAAAAGCAAGCACTCTAGTACTTTAACTCAAGTAAAATTTTGACTGATCAACTTTCACTTGTAGTTGATTAATATTTGACCAGGAGTATCTATACTTTGACTCAAGTCCTGGGGTTGAGTTCTTTGTCCACCACTGACTATTGGTTGGTGCTGTGCTGGTACAATGTTATTAAAAAATCATCAATCAAAATCAAAAAGTGTTACCAAAAAATTAATTAAAGCCACCTCATATTTGAACAAATTTTGTCGTCCTCAGGATGGGTCATCTTCTCCTCATGCCTTCTCCATGAGTACCACTTTGTTTCAAAGACAATGAATTGGACTGAAGCTCAGACCTACTGCAGAGAGAAATACACAGACCTGGCCACCATTGAAAACATTGAAGAAATGAACCAGTTGATCAACACAGTTTCATCTGCTGGTCACAGCTCTGAGGTCTGGATTGGTATGTACATTAAGATGGACTGGAAGTGGTCAGACGGCTACACAGGGAGTGGAGCTGAGTATAGGAACTGGCAAGCAAATTATCCTTATTTTTACTACAATGATGATTACTTCTGTGTTGTGATGGCAAAAAATTATCCATGGCAGAATCTTCAGTGCCACGATAAGTATCAGTTCGTCTGTAATAATGGTAAGAATGCAGCAAAGCATAATTTCTCCCCCAATACTAATTATTTTTAAGTCTGATGTGTCAACTCAATAAATCCTTGTTTCCGTGACCTGCAGGAACACAACAGAATCCTCAGTTTATTTTTGTGAGTCAAAGCATGAACTGGTCGAGTGCTCAGAGGTACTGCAGGGAGAACTTCAGAGACCTGGCCACTGTGACAAACAACACTCAGAACCAGGTCATCGATAATATTTTGCCTAATTCAGCCTGGACATGGACTGGTTTGTTCAGAGATCCTCGTGTTAACTGGTCTGATGGGAGTGGATCCTCTTTCAGACACTGGTATGGAAGTTATATATCAACTGGCTCGATGAGTGTGATGTGTGCTGTCTCAGATTTGCAGAATTCAGGAAAATGGACGATAGGTTCCTGTGAACATAAATTACCATTTGTCTGCTACAGCATCCCTCCACCTCCTGGTGAGTAGTTTACTGTCCTTCAGTGGAACTGAGAGAAAACTGCATTACATTAGAATAACTGCTGTTGAACTGCACTCAAAGATGGTGCTCATTTACATCTATGAGTTTGAGAGGTAATTCCACTGCATGTTTTTCTTCTCTGTCTATACATCAGTACACAGGCAGATATTAAAGGTGAAGATAAGAAGAGACTCCTCTGTGGACCTGAATGACCCTGCTGTGCAAGCAGACATCCTGAAAAAGGCGAGTCTCCAAAATCCACCCTGAAAAGAATTAAAACTCTTTCATTTCTGGGCCCATTTTTCATTTTGCTGTGTGTCTTTCTTTTTTCTCCGTGAAGCCAAATGAAAACCTGCTTCCAACAAACATTGTAGATTTGAACAAATGTTTAAAAATGACCACCACTTGTGTTTCTCATGCAGTTCAAGGACGGACTGAAGGAGAATGGAGTGAGTGGAGTCACCCTGAAGTGGAGAAAGCAGCCTGATGGGAAAGTCTTCCACAAGGAGCAAGAAACTTCTCAGAAGAAAAACAGAAAAAAGACTGAGCTCTGAAATGTAAAGGGACTGTAAAGAAAAAAGGGTGTTTTTCTTCATTATATATATGTTTGACTATAGTTAGTGAAAACATGTTAAACCACTGAGAACTATGTAGTACTGAATTCTGAAGTTAGACCAGTAAACTTGTTTTTATGATTTCTGTGTTCAGGATTTTTTGGGAGGACCTGAGACATCGTTCCCCCAACACTATATAAGGCCCACAACCTGACACACAAACAACACCGCCTGCTTTTCTTATGATTTAGAGACCTAATTTGACACACTTAATGATTTTTTAATCAGTCAAACTTGGCTGGGTGTTTAATAACATGTTTATGTAGTTTGACAAACTCAGAACACATTTATTGTTGCTCTACAGTCCCTTTAAATCCTGCTGTGTTTATCTGTAATCCATGGTGAGTGTTGATTCTCTATCTGCTGATACATACAGTACACTATTATTTCTTTTCTTAGATGACTGACATCATTTAAAAAGCTTTGTGTCACTTGAGAGGCAGTGGAAAACTCACCTAACCTCAACTCACATTTATAATGTGGAGACTGCACATGAACAGCAACGAGAACATACAGAGGTCGTGATGGTAGACAGAAAACAAAGCCTGTGTTCATCTCAGACTGCTCTTTTTTTCTGGTTTGCATGAAACCTCAGAATACACTTGCTTTTGTTTCTGAAATAAAGATGGACACTTTCTGTACTCTGTCTTTGCATAGGAACCACAGTATATTTGCATGGCTACATGTTACTCTCTCTTATTCCTGACATCATTTGTGTATTGATGAACTAGATTAGCTCATCATTACAAACTGTCATAATATGTACTTAATGTCTTTTTCTTCTCTCATTAATAGATCAACATTTCAAATATCTGATTCAGTTTCTCTGTAAACAGATTTCACTGGAACATGTTTATGTAGTTTGACAAACTCAGAACACATTTATTGTTGCTCTACAGTCCCTTTAAATCCTGCTGTGTTTATCTGTAATCCATGGTGAGTGTTGATTCTCTATCTGCTGATACATACAGTACACTATTATCACTGAGTGCTTAACCAGAACCCTGAATACATCCTGTAGACCACTGGTTCCCAACCTGGGGTCTGGGCCCCCTAAGAGGGGTGGCAAAGATCACAGGAGGGTCTCTAAGGGTTTGTCTGCTCTGAGGTTGTCAAAATTAGGTTTGCATATGTTAACTAAAATCATAATTTATATAAAACTGATAGTTGAACTGTTGTTTATATAGAACTAAATTACAGATATGTTTTGCTGTCTTCACTTTTTTGTAAGGACAAGTGTGTATAATGTTACTCTGTTCGACTGTTAAAAGACAAAATGTTGAGCTCATACAAGAGACATTTAGCAAAGGTAAAGTTTCTAAGAATGGAAATAATTATAATTGATGTTAATTCCTGACAATAGAGCTTTGGAGTGAATAATCATTCTTTTGGTTTATATGTGTGTGTGCTCAACTTTTCTTAGATACAAGTAGGGGACTCTCAAAGAAAAAAGGTTGAGAACCATCGCTGTAGACTGTCATAGAGGAGTTTAGTCCCTCATCATCAATATGACTGTGTGAAGTGTGTTAATGAATTATATTTTTCTTCAAAATAAAACATATATATGACATGTGGCTTCAAGTTTCCAGTTTGTGAACAAGTCTGATAAAAATACATTTACACACAAGACTTGAAGAATATACAAGAGATGAGATCTATGAGGAATAATGAGTGTGAGCACATCCTGTGTTTCAAACTGAACATAAGCTGAGCTCTTTCAGTCACTGAGTGTGAGCATCAAAGTTTAACACTGCCCTCTTGTGTTTGCATTACAGTAATATTCATTCAAAAGCATCATATTTAACTCTGACAGTTACCATTTTACTGCACCATGAGTACTTTTACTTGTCATGCTTTAAGTATATTTTATTGATCAGTTCTGATTGCAGGACTTTAACTTGTAGTGGAGTATTTTCATGTCTGTACAGTCATGACACATTAGATCTACAGACCAGTGTATCAATGATATCATGTATAGATTGACATCTATTCAAAGTTAATGAGTCTTCTGATAAATGTGCAAACTGGTTGGTTGGTCTTAAGACTTGTCATCAATGTTCAGTGTTATATTGAGATTGACCTATAGAGGGAGCTACAGCTCCTCCTGGGTCTCTGCAAAGGTCATACAGGTCTGCAGACTTACATTTCTATACCTATGTGGGAAAACCTTTAGCTACATTACAACACATCTGTTTGTTATTTTGAATTTTATATCACATGTGGAGAAATGTGACTATTTTGTTGTCATTTAGCTCGACATAGTAAATGTAACATTCATCTGTTTGTGTCAAACCACAAATAGACATTCTGCATTCGTGTTAATATTTCTACTCCACTACATTTAAGAGTAAAACTATGAACTACAGTTATTTGACCCCTAAAGTGACTGTTGGATTTAAGACATAAAACATATGAGTGACAGGCACATTAACAGATAGACCTCAGGTGGTGCTCAAAGCAGCGGCTCTTTTGGCCTCTGACCAGATAAATGCCCTTTTTGCAAGACACATTTTCCTATTTCTTTTTCTAAATATATATATTTTAATTTTTAAATTTGGTTCATGACATCAATTCTCAGTTAAAAACATGTGACTTAATGCCCATATTTGCACCAAACAGAACAGAATCTACAAAAAGGCAAACTCAAAAAACAGTCCTGGGGGAAAAAAAACACAGAAGAGACTCAGGGGGGAAGACACAAGGGACGCAGGCTGACTGACGTGGAAACACACAAACAAACTGACAAAGACACAGAGAAACACGGGGACTAAATAGACTGAACTAAGGAGACACAGGTGGGCAAACAGGTGAAACACATGACAATCAAAAGGGCGGGAAAACAGACAAAGACACACAAGGGAGAACCAAGCCTACAAAATAAAACAGTAAGTGTCGAACAAAATCCAAAACCATGACAGTTTTACTAAGGCAGTAATGCAGCATTAATCTTAGCAAGCGCTGTCAACTAAAATGAGTGAACTCTGGTGAGAGTTAGTGTGTTTTGTGAGGCAACAGAAACAAATAAATAGCCTGTACATTACCTGGTTAATAGTCTTTGCAGTTATATTTGATTACCTGAATAAAATACCTGTGTGCACTACAGGCACAATTCATGGCTTTCACTGTGTATATCTGAGGCAGGAGAGAGAGCATGGCAGCTGTGATCAGGTTGGAAGTATTCTGATCCTTTGTTCAAGTAAAAGTAGTAATACAAAAATACTCTGCAAGTAAAGGTCCTGCATTGAAAATGTTATTTAAGTTAAAGTATGTAAGCACAATCAAGAAAATGTATCTAAAGTATTCAAAGTTAAAGTACTCAATGTAGAAATGTGTCCCCTGTAACTGTTATTATATATTATTATATACAAATGAGGAGGAGAGAGGAGAAGAAAAATCAAGAGAAGGGGAGGAGAATAAAATAAGGAGAGGAGAAGGCACTAAGTTGTAACTTGACATCAGTCTACTTTGTTGTTTAGAGGGTAGTTTGGCTGGTTCATTATTGTATTTATTCAGACAGCAGCCTTTTTCCATTAAGAAGGCTGCAAATATTTTTTCCTCACTACCAGAGGGAGAGAATTATAGGTACTAATTTAATGAAAAGAACAAGATGTATATCTCAATAATTAAAGTTTATTATCACAACATGCATGCATTTTCTAATTTTCATATCCGGATGCATTAAGTAATGCTTCTATTCAACTTAGCACAGAAACAAAATATCCAAATCCCATTATAAACCTCCTCCATAGGTGGGTCAGTAGTTCTGTCTTAATGAGATATTTGTGGCTTGGTGCTCAAGAGACTGAATGTCAGTGTCAGTATTCATGCATCCAATCTGCACGAGCTGGGACAGAGATTCATCTGTCCGCCTCTTTCTCTCTTTTGACTTGATGTGCTTCTTAGTTGACAAGCTGCTCTCACAAATGTAAGTGCATCCGAACATGCTGGTCATTGAGAGTGCAAAATCACAGAGGAGTAGAAAGCAGAACTCTGGTAGTCGTCTCCCAAATGAAACACACACGTCTCCACGATCACAAAACACCCTCATTTATGTTAAGTCTTTCCCCTCATAGGAATGTGGATTAGTAAAGTATCATTTGAACATATTATCTGTCAGCAATTAAGTGTAAATATTGAAGTTAAAAGCACATATGTGTGTTTCGCCCTTGGCTGAGGTTGCGCACACGCATCTCCACAATCACAAAACACCTGTCCTTTATGTTTAACAGCTGTGCATGCATGTGTGTGTCTTTAAAGTTAATCTTACCAATGAGGAAAAAGGAATCATCATCAGCAAAGTGCACGCAGGACGGGATCACAGCTGTCAGATCGTCTTTAACAGATCAGTCAGCGTGACAGCGGGAGCACCTGTAGTGTTTGCGTCTATGCGTTTACCAGAAAAACAAGGATTAAACAATTATTATCTATAACATAAAAAAGTAACAAGACTTTATATCTGACCGCACAAAACCGGCCAGACCCGGGCAGAAAAAGGTCTGTGTACTTCTGTCAGAGCTGGTTGGATATACCTGTGCATAATTTTGCACACTTTAAACTTCAGAAGCACTATCTGATTCTCTTTCTTACACCCACAGTGGTGTTAGCGGGACAGAGGAGCAAAGATGGGAGGAGGATATGAGGATTAGGAGAGAGAAGAAGGAAGAGGAGGAGCACGGACGGCTGCATAACTGCTCCTCAGTTGGCTCAGGTGGGCCACCTGATCCAGGCTGAGATGCCAGTTTTGTGGCCAGACTGGATCAGTTCGCCTTTCCCGGGAATCCCGTTTCCCTGGATTAAAACCAATCCTCCACTGCACATCGCTTCACTATTTGTCCATCTGACAAGGGCTTCTTTGCTTTAGTGAAACAACATAAGACACCTGAAGAACGGACTCCTTTGTGGTTGTGGCTGTGGCAAAAAGGCTCTGTTCCTTCCTTGCTTTTCAAAATTGATTTCTGTCTTAATGTAGTCAACAACTGTAGTAAAGAATTCCATATTTCATGGGTGGTGGGAGTCTGGAGGAGGGAGAACATTAAGCACAGTCAGACTCTTGGATGGACGGCCCTGCAGGAAGGTAGACAAGTGGAACTGCTCTGACGACAGGACCAAGGCTGACCATGAGACCTGTTACACAGACTGGACTAAGGAGACTAGTGACAAAGGCAGAACCCCCCTGGAGATCAGTGACGAAGCCTGGTGGAACCACTCCTCAGGCTGGCAACGAGGCTGGAGCACAGGAAACGCAGCTGGCACCAGAAGATTCAGCTGCAGGTCAGGCCGGCCTGCTGAATAAGATTCTGGCATCTGGAGGACAAGACCTGCGTCTGGTAGCAGGACCGCCAAGCTGGAGGCCGGCAAAAGGGCTGCAGGCCAATGGCTGGAGTGCAAGACTGTAGACTGGAAGCTGTGTCAATTAACCCAACATACAGGAAATGTAGCATGCACCTGTTTGTGTCCGACATCAAATAAACATTCTGTATTCATGTAAAGATTTCTCCTCCACAACATTACAGAGGAAGAAAACCCCTAACTACAGTTATTAAAAGGTTGAAGTTACTAATTACTTTGATTTTACACATAAAAATCTTATCTTATGCATTATTATAGATTAAAAGCCCTGCATATTCATAAAGGTGAAATGAAAAGTGACCCACAGTTGAGTCCACATTGACAGCGCCAACACGTCCTCATGAAGAGACAGGAGCAACATTTGCACACACAGATATGGTCCTTTTTTATCTCTTTGTCCTCATTTGTTGCATGCTGGACATTTAAGTGTTTGGTATTATGTCCGGAACGATTATTTTTGTAGTTTATGTTGTTATCTTGGTCAGTCCATTGTAATAGCCTCCTATTTATTTGACTGACACCATTTAAAAAGCTTTGTGCCACTTGAGAGGCTGTGGAAAAACTCACCTGAAGCAGCTCTAGTGCAGCTTTGTAATATCAGTGAGTGGTGCTGTCATTTGTACACAGGAGCAGGTTACATTTATAATGTGGAGACTGCAACGTGAACGTACAGAGGTCATGATTTCTTCCTGCCCTAGTCAAAAAAGAGAAACATTTGCATCTTTTCATGGTTAGATTCTACCAGGGATAATGCTGATTTGCATTATCTGTGCCCTGAAGCACAAGTCCTCAGTCCTCATTACACACAATTCAGCACATCAAAACATACACAAAACATTACAGTCATCTCAGACGGCAAACATAAGACATATAGTCAAGAATAACAATAAGTACAAGAGTGAAAACTTGACACTGATAACTCTGCAGCAAAAACCACAAATCCCCACATGCATAACAGTCTACCATTATGATGTTTCAAGGTTTCCATGTTCCATGGGAGCTGAGGGTCTGGAGGAGGGACAAAATGAAGCAAAAGCCAGAATCTTGGACGGACAGCCCTGCAGGAAGGCAGACAAGTGGAAGAGGCCGACCAGGAGACCTGTGACCCAGACAGGACCTCTGAGGAGTCTGGAAACATGGGTGGAACCCTGCTGGAGGCCAGTGATGATGATGATGATGCTCTTACACTCTGGACCTTTAAATCAGGTTGCCTTGCCTTCAAATCAGTCTCTACTACAAGAGCTGGAGTTTATGCTCATTATAAATAAAACTGCCATCCAGCAAGTGAGGGAAACTAAGCTATTAGGCATCAACAAACTGTCCTAGTGAAAACATAAAAACTAGTGTTCGAGGTGTTTTGACCAGGACTTTGAGTCTTTGCTAAGCCCCACCTCCAAATAGCAACTTGTCCAATTATAGGCTAGTAACTGTAACTAGTGCTGTCAAGCTTTCCATCTCTCTACATGCTGAAGCAGCGTGCTGGAGATTCTGAGAAGAGCGATACTCTGCGTTTCATGAGTCTGGACGGTGGAATCTTTTTTGTAGTTTCTCAAAGACGTGAACCACAAGAGCACACGTGTGGAGAAAGGATTAAACTCTGTCTTCATCTGCTGTAAAATAAGCTGCAAATGTTAGCATGTCCGGCTAACTAACAGTAGCTTACTAGCTGGAGTAACATCACCATTCAACCAAAGTCTGCTGAGATGTTAGCTAGCTTTAGCCTCAAACGTTATAACATGTATTGCGCTGTGCAATACAAACATTACACATTAAGCTAAAAAACATGACAACAGCCCTGCTTGTTTCATCATAAAATCAAGGCCAGACGGTGACATTGCAGGATTACTGTGTAAAAACAGTGTACCTCATGGGAAGAGGGTCTTTGTGGTGACAAACAAAAACCAACAGAAGAAGAAGAAGACTTTGTGGTGACGAGAATAACTAACCCGGTTTGTTTAACTTGCCACAAGCAAACCAACTCATGCCACCCCCCCACCCCCCGGTGTGTGACATATCCACCCATGCCTACTCGTTACAGACAAGAGAGAGGCCTTTTCCTACATTTCTCTTCATTTGCATTAATGAAGAACATATAGAGGCAGTGTTTCCTCTCAGTGGTGCACATCGACACACACAGTCCACAGAGCAGCACGATGACTGAGAAGATCTTGCTGGGTGTGTTGTGTCTCTCAGGTCAGTGAATTCTTTGATAATGTCTAACAGTCATTATAAATATATGTATTACATCACATTATTGTGGAACACTGAACAAAAAAGTACTTAGAGCAGGGGTGTCAAACTTATGGCCCGCAGGATGACTTTGCAAAATGTGAAAATTACAGAGAAGACATTAATGTTAAGGTTGAAACCATTCCTAGAGTAATTTGATTACTAAAATCCGTTGAAATCCGAACAACTGTACAGCACACTGTGTTTTGCATGTGGGGGTTAGTAAAGACCAGAGTATTGATGAGCGCCGACATTTAAATTTTGATGTAATTTATTATCACACGGCTGCAGCATCTCTCCTCTCTGTGTCAGTGCAGCTCCTCCATACACACACGTACAGTACAGACACACAGAGGAGGTCAGTGTGATTCTCTGACCCTGTCTGTATCTGATCTGTTGACTTTCTTCATCAGCAGGATGTTTTATAAAGACAGAAAGCCAAAACCTAACTCACATTTTTCCCTACATATTAATCCACCCGTGACTCAGTTTTCACAGCAGCAGAGAAGCTGCATGTGGAGGAGACTGTTGTTAATGACGGAGTTTATTACAACAGTCGAAACTAACGTGATGGTTAATGACATCGACACCAACCAGATGCACTTTAAAATTAAACAACTGTATAAGGAGGCCTGTACGTAAAACAGGAGAGTCTGTGTTTGTCTGTGAGAAACCAGTCCCCTGTCCCCTGGGGGTCTGAGAGCGTCCTGCTCCAGAAGAAAAATGTGATTTTAACATGTTAACAAAGCATTCTGGTGACTGTTTCAGTTCAAAGAGTTAGTTCCGTCTTGTGTTTGTGGTTTCTGCAGACATTACTACCTCATATTTGAAAAAAAATTGTCGTCCTCAGGGTGGGTCATCTTCTCCTCATGCCTTCTCCATCAGTACCACTTTGTTTCTGAGAGTATGAATTGGGCTGAAGCTCAGACCTACTGCAGAGAGAAATACACAGACCTGGCCACCATAGACAACACTGAAGAAATGAACCAACTTATCAACACAGTTTCATCTGCTGGTCACAGCTCTGAGGTCTGGATTGGCCTGTACAGTAAAATTGACTGGACGTGGTCAGACGGCTACACAGGGAGTGGAGCTGAATATAGGAACTGGTATGTAAGCACTGAGAAAACCTTTCCCTACGATGGCGAGCTCTGCGTGAACACTGGAGACACTGCAGTATGGTTTCATGGGGATTGCTATCAGAAACGTAATTTTTTATGTTACAGAGGTAAGGATATAACAAGGCATTATTTCATCTGGGAAAAAAAATATTATTTCAAACTTCAATATGTCAACTCAACAATTTACCAATTTTTTTAAAAAACTCTAACTGCAGGAACACGGCAGGATCCAGAATTTGTTCATGTGAGTCAAAGAATGAGTTGGTCCAGTGCTCAGAGGTACTGCAGGGAGAACTTCAGAGACCTGGCCACTGTGACGAACGACACTCAGAACCAGGAGATCCAGCAGTTGGTGCCAGCAAAGGACTGGCCATGGATTGGTTTGTTCAGAGAGCTTCATGTTAACTGGTCTGATGGAAGTGGCTCCTTGTTCAGATACTGGTCCACAGGTTCAAAAGTAATTGGCTCAAAGTGTGTCGTATGTGGTGCTGCAGCTTTGCAGAGTTCAGGAAAATGGACGGTTCTTTCCTGTGAAACTAAATTACCATTTGTCTGCCACGGCGTCCCTCTACCTCCTGGTGAGTAGTTTACTGTCCTTCAGTGGAACTGAGAGAAAACTGCATTACATTAGAATAACTGCTGATAAACTGCACTCAAAGATGGTGATCATTTACGAGTTTGGCATCACAAAGGTAATTCCACTGCATGTTTTTCTTCTCTGTCTATACATCAGCACACAGGCAGATATTAAAGGTGAAGATGAGAGGAGACTCCTCTGTGGATCTGAATGACCCTGCTGTGCAAGCAGACATCCTGAAAAAGGTGAGTCTCCAAAATCCACCCTGAAAAGAATTAAAACTCTTTCATTTCTGGGCCCATTTTTCATTTTGCTGTGTGTCTTTCTTTTTTCTCCGTGAAGCCAAATGAAAACCTGCTTCCAACAAACATTGTAGATTTGAACAAAAGTTTAAAAATGGCTGTCACTTGTTTCTCATGCAGTTCAAGGATGGACTGAAGGAGAATGGAGTGAGTGGAGTCACCCTGAAGTGGAGAAAGTAGCCTGATGGGAAAGTCTTCCACAAGGAGCAAGAAACTTCTCAGAAGAAAAAGAAAAAGACTGTAAAGAAAAAAGGGTGTTTTCTTCATTAGATGGTGAAAGCATGTTAAAACACTAAGAACTGTGTAATTCTGAAGTTAGACCAGTAAACTTGTTTTTATGATTTCTGTGTTCAGGATTTTTTGGGAGGACCTGAGACATCATTTCCCCAACACTATATAAGGCCCACAACCTGACACACAAACAACACCGCCTGCTTTTCTCATGATTTAGAGACCTAATTTGACACACTTAAAGATTTTTTAATCAGTCAGACTTGGCTGGATGTTTAATAACATGTTTATGTAGTTTGACAAACTCAGAACACATTTATTGTTGCTCTACAGTCCCTTTAAATCCTGCTGTGTTTATCTGTAATCCATGGTGAGTGTTGATTCTCTATCTGCTGATTCATACAGTAAACTATTATCACTGAGTGCTTAACCAGAACCTTGAATACATCCTGTAGACCACTGGTTCCCAACCTGGGGTCTGCCATTCATTATTTTTTTGTAAGGACAAGTGTGTATAATGTTACTCTGTTTGACTGTTAAAAGACAAAATGTTGAGTTCATACAGAGACATTTAGCAAAGGTAAAGTTTCTAAGAATGGAAATAATTATAATTGATGTTAATTCTTGACAATAGAGCTTTAGAGTGAATAATCATTCTTTTGGTTTATATGTGTGTGTGCTCAACTTTTCTTAGATACAAGTAGGGGACTCTCAAAGAAAAAAGGTCCTTTGAGGAGTTTAGTCCCTCATCATCAATATGACTGTGTGGAGTGTGTTAATGAATTATATTATTCTTCAAAATAAAACATATATATGACACGTGGCTTCAAGTTCTGAGTTTGTGAATGAGTCTGATAAAAATACATTTACACACAAGACTTGAAGAATATACAAGAGATGAGATCTATGAGGAATAATGAGTGTGAGCACATCCTGTGTTTCAAACTGAACATAAGCTGAGCTCTTTCAGTCACTGAGTGTGAGCATCAAAGTTTAACACTGCCCTCTTGTGTTTGCATTACAGTAATATTCATTCAAAAGCATCATATTTAACTCTGACAGTTACCATTTTACTGCACCGTGAGTACTTTTACTTGTCATGCTTTAAGTATATTTTACTGATCAGTTCTGATTGCAGGACTTTAACTTGTAGTGGAGTATTTTCATGTCTGTACAGTCATGACACATCAGATCTACAGACCAGTGTATCAATGATATCATGTATAGATTGACATCTATTCAAAGTTAATGAGTCTTCTGATAAATGTGCAAACTAGTTGGTTGGTCTAAGTGCCCTTTTTTCAATACACATTTGAGTAAATACAACTCAGAATCCTCAAAAGTTGTGATGGTAAAAACAGAATGCAATTATTTGCAAATTCATGTCAACCTATATTCAGCTGAATACAGTACAAATGGCAAGATATTTAATGTTCAAACTGATTAATTTTATTATTTTTTGTAAACATGTACTCATTCTGAGTTTAATACCTTCAACATGTTTCAAAAAAGTTGTGACAAGGGCAACAAAAGACTGGGAAAGTTGTAGGATGGTCAAAAAAAAAAAAAAAAAAAACTCCACCTGTTTGGAACATTCAAAAGCTAAACAGGTTAATTGATAACCGGTGATAGTATCATGATTGAGTATTAAAGGCACATTCTTAAAGGCTTGTTCAAGCAAGGGTGGAGTGAGGCTCACCTCTTTGAGGAAAATAGGCAAGGAAGGCATCTACAATTCATAAGATCATCAGAAAGATTCAGTGAATCCAGAGAAATCTCTGCACATAAGCAGGCAAGCTGAAAACCAACAAAGCCAAACCAAACAACCCTTCACTAAGCCCCGCCTCCAAACAGCAAATGTCAATCATCACAGTCTCTCACAAACATGAAACACAAGAGGACACATATGGGAAAACTGTCTTCATCTGCTCTAACGTAAGCTGCCAACATTAGTACTTCCAGCTGACTAATGCTAAAAATCGTTGGTAAACAGAGTTTGTCACCACATGTACAAACGTCTCTAGACGACCATGCAAAGAGAAAGCCATATATCAGCAGTATTCAGAAAAGCTGCCGAGTACTCAGGTCGAATGTCATGTCAGATTAACCAATGCAAAGTGAATGGAAAATGCAAATGCAATGCAAAGAGTTCAGGGCTTTAGGTTTTAGGGGGTACTGGGCCTGAAGATGCCTTCAGGCTCATAAAGGCTTAAAAAGTCAGCAACGTACGTAACACAGCTAATTTCCCTACCACACCACAAAATTGAAACATTAGAAACAAAACAAAGTAAATATATTATAAATATACTTTTTAGTATTTAAAAAATTTACTTTTTTGTATTTAAATAATGCACAGACGCAGTCTGTTTAGAATTATCTGCATCTAAATGCTCTGCAAAGACAAATGAAAATCAGACACAATGGGCTGCAACCACACTTTTATTAATTTATTTCTTATGAAAACAACCAAAACAATCGAGACAACACATAAAGTATACACTCCATTGAAATAAAGCAAAAAAACATGTAATACATGTCCACTCAACACTGCAGAGCAGTTGTAGTTTGGAAAAAATAAAGTGGATGCTAAACACACTAAAATAAATTCATAACTCCAGAAAACTAACAAGTTAATACAGTTTAAAGTAACTGATGACAGACTGATTCCTGACAGTTTGCGTCATCTTTTCTGAGTATATAAGTATGGAACAGGTGAAAGCAACTGGCCGTAACCACTTTGAGCCTTAACGCTCTGAAACACATAAAAAAATATATTCAAAAGTCATTAGACAAACCTCTACAGACTAACATGTTGCTGAAATAAAAGTATAAATCCTTACGAACTATGGGTTTGTTTCAACTGGCAAATCCAAATGTGGTTTTACCACTTAATGCCAAGCTACTCATTTATTTTAAAGGGATAGTTTGCATTATTTGGGGTTATATGAAAAAAAAGTTTAAATATACACTATATTTATAACATTTTAACTGCTTTACCTAAGCCTAATATTGCTCTTTCCAAACCAACCAAACTCCATTGGCAAAAATCAGAAATTCTGTTTGTTTGTTTGTGTTATTATGTGACTCTGATGAATCCAAATTAACCTTTTAAAATACTTAAGTCACACAAAAACACAAACTGTCTGACAGGAAGACAAAGCAGTGAAAATATGCTAAATATAGATAAGTATGTTAATCCAACCCCACTTCAAACAATCCAAACTATCCCTTTAACTGATTTCCAATGAGGCCACTACTTACAGTATATGGGTTTTTGAGTGTTATTACACAAAGTGCTACTTGTACATCTTACAAATGTCCAACTGAGTAGAAGGCAGTATTTTTCACAGCATTTGTTGGTTGTGATAAAAGGCTACAGGGAAAATTGGCACAAAGACTCTGCAACAAAAGAATTATGTTCTATCACCATAACTTGATCAGTTCTGCAGAATATCCACTGCTCGGCCAAGCGACATCATCCTTCAGCCCGAGGCCAGGGTGGAGAGGCTGAGTGAACCTGGCGTGTTCTTTGTGAAGCAGAGTCATCGTGAGAGAGATGCTATAAAAAGACAGAGTCCCGGCCTTGTAATCGAGGTACACGCCGATCCTGTAGGATCGAGGGCCCGACACCGTCACGCTTCCTTTGTTGTGCCGGAAAGCGTAACCGTGCGGGGAGCACTCTAAACTCCACGACTTGTTATTACTTCCGAACTCCGAGTCATACGCCGATGATCTGCTGATGTCTTTGTAGGACATGGCCACAGATACGTTGCTACCACCTGTTCTGACCTCCCAGTAACATCGCTCTGACAGACCCTCTCTGCACAACACCTGCCTGACGGTAGCAAACCTGTCTGAGTGAGCAGAATGATAGTTATCGGAGCTGCCACTCGTCACCCGCTGGTATTCTTGTGAAAGAGACAAATATCTGTGGGCTGAGTTCTTGTCCAGGGTTAGAGGACGGCAATCTGACACAGGCAGGAAGAAAAAGGTAATATTAATATTAACTGTTTGACACTCAGTTCATCATGTATACTGATACCATGGTGTGGTGAATACTCTTTTCTGATTGGCCGGCGGTGTTGCTCATCAACTGCAGCAAGTCAGCTGAGTTTGGTTGTAAAACAGACTAGAATTACTCCTCGTCATGACAACGGTAAGCTCTTGCTTCATAACTTTCAATTTTGAGTACAAATAAATAAATAAATAAATAAATCATGGTACATGTTTCTCATATCAAAAGATGAGCAGTATATTTCAAGTATATTTAAAAAAAAAAAGTTGCAATTGACCCCAGTCTCCCCTATCTAACTGAAAATGACTTAGGATGCAAGCCAGTTTTAGAAAGTTTCTGATTATTATTCAAATACTAAATCAATATTTTGAGATTGTAACTCATTATTTTTGAAAGATTTCTCATTTTAATCACTTAAAGGATGTTTTTTTAACAGCAGATCGAGGTTGTTGTTGTTGTTTTTTTTTTTACACAGTTCTATGTAGTTTTATTTCATCTTAATTATGTTACTGTTTTTTATATATGTTTGATATTTATAGCTTTTTCACTATTTTTTTTTATTTACTTATTCATTGCTTTTTTCTATTTTGCCTTTTGCTGCTGTAACAGATGTAGCAGATTTCCTTGTTGTGTGACTCATAAAGGATTATCTTATTGGAGGTGCAGAGAATCAAATGTTTTACTCACAGCGTAAAAACTCCTCTCTGGTCTTTGGCGCAGGTGGCAGCACAACATCTATAGTAGAAACTACCAAAAAACAAAAACACTCAGTACTCCTGGACTTGAATAAAAACGTTACACAACTCTAGATTTTTAAATATCCGTCACGTACCTGTGTCAGAGATCTTGGCCCACCATGTGCCATACAGGAGGTTCCTCATGTCATCCTTCAGCTTCGTCATGCAGTCGGTCACAGTTCTGAACGAACGTTGAGGACGAACGACAGAGTCAGGAGGCAAGTCTGCAGATTCACAGGAGGTGGACGGAGACTGGAGTCTGGAGAAAGTCTGGATGGTATTCAATAAATCAGAGACCAGAAGGAAAACAAAATAAACAGCAGACAAATAGCTATGAGTATAATATGTACTGTATGGAAAAGTGCATACAACTTACTGCAGTTGATGTTAGTTCCATTAAAATATATCCTAATATCCTAACCTGAATGAAATGGATGTGGTCGTCCATATGAGAGAGCCGTTCCAGCTCGGTGTCCCTCCTCCTCAGCTTGGTGATCTCCTCCTCCAGCTGCAGCTGCAGCTCTTTAGCCTGAGCGACCGCAGTCTTCTCCCGCTCTTTGATCAGGTAGTTTGTCAAAGAGTGTATTTTCTTTGTGATGGAGATCAGCTCATCAAAGATCTCATCGCTGGTCTTCACTGCAGTCTTGCCACAAGTCTGCTCAAAAAAAAAGAAAAACATCAAGATCCTTCTAAACTTCTAAAGATGAGCACACCTTACCAGACATTACAAGACTTCTTATTTTGTGGTAAATACAGACAATAGAGATCAAATATTGATTTTCTGCACCTTGAAATCCCTCAGAGCTTGGACCAGCATTTTCAGCTCCCTCTCTCGCTCCTGGAATCTCTCCTGGACTTTCTTCCGACTCACAATCAGCTGTTTCTGAAAGACATTATTGGTGTGACAGCCTCATTTTTATCAGTACAATTGTTATATTCAAGGGTTCAAGTAGTGTTGCTTCCGTTTGTGGACCCCTGTTGTCTCAATTCTCATTTTTCTTCTGCTTCTTTCTTTCTTATATCTCTCCGCTAAAAGCATTTGTGCACTAAGACAAAAGTTCACCAAAGTTGGCAGGTGGGTTGCAAATTCTTTTTACCTGTTGCACAGCTCTCTCGGCTGCAGCAGACACTATATGGTGCCTTTTATGCTCATCTATAACGCAGAGACAGCAGATACACTTCCTGTCTGTCTGGCAGTAGACCTCCTTCAGCTTGTTGTGTTTTGTACACATCTTTTCCTGCAGTGGGACTGTGGCCGAGACCAGCTCGTGCTTCTTCAACACAGGAACACTGTAGTGAGGCTCGAGGTGAGCTGGACAGTAAGACGCCAAACACGTCAAGCAAGACATCGTGGCTTTGTTTCGTTTGGTCCCACAGCAGAAATCACAGGCAACGTCCGCTGGGCCGGCACAGGCCGCAGCAGCACGGGGAGAAGCCTGCTCACTGCTCGTCCTCTTTAACATCTCCACAACCTAAAGGCGACAGCAAGGACGGTGGTGAGACGACACAGGACAAAAACAGGACGAGAAAAGATTCATTCAGAGTCTACAAAGCTTCACAATCCTCTTAATCAGTTACTAGAAAATGTTACATCTGTAAGAAATCATCATTATATTTACAGAGAATAACTGTGATTGGCTGATGGTAGCCATGATTTTTTGAAGAACCTAATTCAGTTTGAAAATGTGCAAAGTTCAAATGAGTCTGCAGACATTTAAATGGATCATGTTACTGTACTCAGACCTGCAGGTGAAATATCGCCTTCATATTTTGCAGGACCACCAGTTACAGGAAACGGCTATGGCACATAGCATGTAAACAACACAGACTTTGTTGGTAGGGTGATTTAAAACTATTTCCAAATAATAAAAAACTGTAGAAATTCTGTTTGCACAAAGTAACACAGCATATGCAATGAAATTAAGATAATTCTGCTTCCACACATTTCAGGTTTTTGGCCTACAAGCCGAAAGAAAGCAAGAAGCAAGACAAAATTAAGTTGAAATTTAAGTAAAACTAAGACACTAAAATATAGTAAAAATAAGACAAAACATAAAATAGGTAACAGGAAAACAATTAAATCATGACAAGAATAAATAAAAATAGAGGGAGGAGAATGCAGAGATGACACCACATGATGTCATCTAGTCAATATAAATAAATAAAATGAATTCAGTGGATCTTGTACTGAGTAAAAAGATTAAAATATATAAAAATGAAGATGCCACATAACAGCAAGTCTATAAAAATGGGTTTTAAGTAGGGATTTAAAAGATGTTACTGAAACTAACAATCGTTACAGGAAACACTTGAAAATGTTTGGACCCGTTTTTCAAGTGACAAGATTGTCGCAGGATTAATTAATCAACTGATTGTTTTGAGTCATTTTCAAATACAAAAAATAATCAGAATATTTTTTCTTTGCTCCTCTCTGACAATAAAATGAATATTTTTGAGTTGTGGACAAAACAAGACATTTCAGGACGCCATGTGGAGCTTTGATCAACAGTTTTTACCAAATTCTGACATTTTTTGGACCAAACAACTAAGCGATTAATGGAGAAAATAAGTGACTGCTTAATCGATGATAAAAAACAAAACAAACAAAAAAAACGAGTAATTTGGTAACAGTATTTTTTAAAGTAACCCGCCCAACTGCAGTCAACAGTGACACCTCAGTATTAATAGAGTTCAGATCATTTTAAATGTGTTTACAGTCAAACTTTAATTGTAATGGACGACAGTGAAGTGTCTCACAGTGACCCTCCATCATCATCATCATCATCATCATCACCTCATCCAGCATGTTGTTCCTCCTCACGTCAGGCCTCGGACTGAACGTCTCCCTGCACTGAGGACAGCTGTACTGTCCCCTCTCCTTCTCCGCCCGGTCCCAGCATCCTTTAATGCAGCTCGTGCAGTAATTGTGTCCACAGGGGACGGTGACCGGGTCTTTAAGCAGCTCCAAACACACCGAACAGCAGAACCGACTGTGGTCCAGCTCCATGCTGCTGCTGCTCGGCCACGCTGACTTCAGACCACACCTTTAATGATGCACTGAGGCGGAGCTCACACCTCCAACTCACCGCTCACTTCGCGTGCCCTTTGGTCCAATTTATAACGAGGAGAGACCTTGCATTTCAAAATAAAATAAAAAATCAAACTGCTTTTAGCCACTGTGCTCCAAGACTCACTCACATTTTTAAAAATCAACTAAAGACCGACTAAACCAGGCAGGCAGTTAACTAATGTAGCACATTATTTTTAATATTTCTTCTTATTATGTCTTGTTTGTAAAGCACTTTTATTTGCATGTTATGCATGAAAGATTCTATTATTATCTATTATTTGTAGAATCTAAATACAAATAAATAACAAATAATTATTCTAGATGTTTATGTAGGTTGGATTTTGATAGTATTTTCCTTCCTCCTAGTTATTTTTTATTCTAACTATTAATTAGTATTATTTTCTTGCTTAGCTTATTTAGATTTTTTGCTGAATTAATATTTCTGTTTGTTGTGGCCACCTGAAGTTATACATAGGAGGGCAGAGATAGGACCAGCATGCACCAGGTTGGGAAAGTGTTTCTTTTTTTCAAAGAGCATACAAGCCCATATACAGGTGTGTGTTTGTGGCTCATGGCCCAGTATTAAGGTTTAGTTTTGGCCCTCCAAGGGAAAAACTTTGGTTTGGTCTGATTTAAATAGTCCAAGTAGTCCATGTTGCCTCACAAACAGCAGTGAGCACAAGTTAAAACTGCCCGTTTAAAGTCCTGGAGCAGCTCTAATCCTCCATCTTGCAATCAACAGTTGAAAGAGGAATTCAGGACAGTTGCAGAACAAAGAAAGAGTTAATTTTGAGCCCTGACTAAAAGGGGCCATCTTTCATTTCACTTTTGATACTTTAAAGTCCAACTCCAGTCATGTTTTAAACAATATGCTCTGCAGGAAGTATTAAATAACTGACAATGTAATAAAAATATTAAAATGGCTTACACAGCTCTACACCTTGCCTTCATTTGGTATTCAAGGATTCATGAATATGCAAATAGTCCCTGCCCTCTCAACACACCTCCCTACCCCTGATTAGCTGCACCTGGCTTCTCCTCTGTTTTTCCAGCTAATCACAGTAACCAGCTACACAGAGTTTCTCCAGATTTGGACTCAAAAGGACATTTATTAGATTTTGTAGGTCAAAGGTCACCATGACCTCATGTCTGTCTTATTCTTGTGAAGACAGTATATCAGGGAATTCTTCCAAACTTAGTGCACATGTCCACTTGGACTCAAAGCTGAACTGATTGGATTATGGAGCTCCAAGGTCACTGTGACCTCACAAAACACATTTTCGGCCACAGCTCAAGAAGCCAGACACTAATTATGGCAACATTTCACACAAATGATGGAGTGATGACATCTTAAGCTCACATCATAATGTTCAGCTCTCTATCAGTCCTCTGTCCTCCTCTGTAAAATAGTCTCTAAGACAAGAAAAAACACGTTTCTTTTTTTTTTAACAATATATTTATTGCTTTTCACCTTTATAACAAGTAAAAGATATATATATTATGAAATCCACACACAAAAAGAAAAAAAAAGACAGAGAATCCTTGCAGCATATTAAAGACATCAGGCTGTACTTAATTCAAATAAGATAAAATTGGTTTGTTTTTCAATAAATCAATCAGATCTTATTTGAGACCCTCTAAAGTCTGAGGGAGAAAAAGGAGTGAATGTAATATACATGTAAGATCCTCTAATGGCACTAGATCAGACAGCTCCCTCTTTGCCAGCCTTTAACAGCCGGTACTTTTTCATTCATCCACTGCGTCTCCAGTAAGAATACAGTTCAATCTCTTCTTGTGTTTGCTAACGGAGATCCAAAATATCCACTTAATAGACTTTCTTTTATTAAAGTGCTTCAATGTCTTCCCCACATATATAAGAGCAATATACGATTCAGATGAAGTGCTATAGGCCTGACCAGAAGAACAACCTAACAATTGTAACCGCAATTGTACTCCCTCTTGTGGAGTAACTGTGGTATTCCCTTATTCTGGTAAAGCAGATGCACAGGTGCTTTGGGACATCGCTGTAAGCAATCCTTTGAGTTAGACACACTTTAATCAGCATAAATCTGTCTCGCGCTTTCAGTCATCTAAGGCTGATAAAGTGAGCTGGCAGGATGTGTGTGTGCAATGCATGCACTGGACAACATATCAACATGGCACTCTGTGGTTTGAAGCTCAGATAAGAAGTGCAACGTGGTAAATATTACATAGGAATAAACATAATCAACTCAATAGTTAAAGACATAATTTTCATTTAAACATACTATACGTAGATTCTGCCCCTTGGGGGACTAAAACAATAACTAAAGATGTTTAATGACGACGTGAAGTAGCCTGGGAAATTTTAGCTTCAGCCTTATACAACCAACATGGCTGATGAAAATATATCTGACAACTGAAATCATGTTAACGGATGAAGTAATATTTAAGCAATATTGCACGAAAGGAATTGTATTATTGTTGTTATTAGCACAACAGTATTAATGATGATGGTAAAGCTCAGCTTCAAGCAAAATATTGCAATTATACGACAACAGGTTACCAACCAAATATTAATATTAATAATTCATATTGTGGGGCAATTTGCTCTCAAAATAAAAATATCCATTTCCCTGGAAACACATGGGATCAACTAATGACTGAAAAACAGTTGTTGTCAGTGGAGGCCTCCGAAATGAAGTCTAGTTTTCTACTCCAGTGAGTCGGCCGACCCTTAGTAACGACCTAGCAACAGAGACAATTTCTGGTTCCTGTTGAGTCAGTCAGTCAACTTGAGCTTATATTAATGCTTTCCAGCAACTGTGGGATTTCCGCAACATAAAGATTTCGCTATGTCTGCAAGCTTCACAGGTGTTTTTAAACTAGTTGCACCGCGTCCCTCACTGGCTCACCGGGGCACAGGTGATGGACGATGCTGAACGGAGTTTCCGTGTGATCCACACATTTCCAGTAACTCCAGACTGTTGTTAAGGCGAAAAGTCAAACTGTATTGAAAAAAAGATAGATTTTCAAAATTTGCAAGACGTTCTATCTAACAAATTATTACACTTCTATCCATATTTGTTGGCGTTTCTCTCTGGGTTGTTGCACAGATGGGAGGCAGTCTGGAGCAACTTAACAACACCAAAAAATATGTCCATGAAAGAAAGTTGATTTAAACAGATGCAAGAAATAGCCTAAAAGGAGGTTATAATCTATATAAGGCCACTGTGAAAATGAAAAAAGTAAAATAAAATCTCCCCTCTGAGCAGAGTAATATTTTTTTAGTGATGAGCACTGGGTGCTGTCATGATTGCTTGATCAGGACTATCAGTTATGTTTGTTAGCTTTAAAATTCGTCAACTTCAAGTTATAGCAACTAGCTCATCATTTTTGGAGTCTGGAGGTAAAGTTTTCCAAAGCATTATCTACTTTATCGAAGACAGACATGGTTCCATCCCAGAGAGCAGCTGCTGTTTTCTTTGCTGCTCCCCCTGCTGTTTCTTCTCCTTCAGATGCATAATATCCTGTGACACCTCCTACGCCTGCTCCTACTACAGCAGATACCCCTACAGCTGCGCCTAGTGACATTCCAGCCGTTCCTACCGCTGCTGTTTCTCCTGCTGCTGCTGCTCCCCCTGCTGCTGCCGCTTCTCCTGCAACCGCTGCTGCTCCCCCTGCTGCTGCTGCTGTTTCTCCTGCAACTGCTGCTGCTCCCCCTGCTGCTGCTGCTGTTTCTCCTGCAACTGCTGCTGTACCCCCTGCTACTGCTGTTCCTATTGTTCCAATTACTCCTCTAGCATCTGCAATTGATGTGGCTAAATCTCGTAATGGCATCAGTACATGTTTTAAAGTTATGACAACTAATCCAACCATTATTCCAACACCAAACAAAGCTCCTAACAATGCACCTGTTCCGATACCTGCTAATCTGACTGAAAGCTTTGTAGATACGTTGGCTTTAGCCCGTTCTCTGATCTCTTCCTCTGACATGTTTCCTGATGCTGAGCGTCTAATGAGCTCCGCCTCTTGTTGTATTTCTTCCTCCACTGCTTGTAACATCTCATTGGTGTAGCATCTTCCATTGTTTTTCATTACCATCTTGTCTATTGTCTTGAGCAGCTCCTCCACCTGGAACCGGTTGCTCCTGTATTCATTTGCTGTGTTTTTATTCCAGTATTTATTATCAATGACGTGGAACCTGCCTTCACACTTCCTCACCAGATCACTTAAAGCGTTATTCTTTTGCATATTCTGATGGACAAACCCCTCAATTGTCTGTCCTTCGGGAAGCTGGTCGCCATGAGTGAAGAGAATTGTTGCATATTTAAAAGCTTCTTCAGAAAAGTATTGGCGTACTTTGTCAATGACGGCCTGCTCCTGCTCTGTGAATTTATCCACTTTAAGCACAATGAGAAAAGCATGAGGCCCAGGAGAGCACTCTGTGATGCACTTCACTATCTCGGCCCTCAGCTCCTTCTCAGATTTGTCTGTGTCAAAGAAACCAGGAGTGTCAATCAAAGTGATGTTTCTTCCATTGACTGATTTGGTTTTTGCTTGACATTTCTTTGTTCCAGAGTTGAGAGTATCATCAACCTCGAACAGGTTCTCTCCAAATATGGTGTTAGCCAGGCTGCTTTTCCCAGCTCCAGTTTTTCCCAAGACAACAATTCTTCTGTTTGATGCTGAAAGAGATTAATGTACATTAATTAAACCATACATTTGTCTTTTGGTTGTTTTCATATACAACCCTAATTCCAAAAGAAAGCTGGGATGTTGTGTAAAATAGTAAATAAAAAAAGAATGCAATGATTTGCAAAAACTTTCAATCTATATTCAATTGAATAAAGTACAAAGACACATATTTAATGTTCAAACTGATTAACTTTATTGTTTGTAAATATACACTAATTCTGAATTTGATGCCTGCAACACGTGTGCAACTTCACCTTTTCTTTTAACAACATTAGCATTTGGGAACTGAGGACACTAATTGTTGAAAGTTTTGAAAGTAAAATTCTATAATATATAATTTCCCATTCTTGCTTGATATACGACTTTAGGTGCTCAGCAGTTCAGGGTCTCTGCTGTCGTATTTTGTGCTTCATAACGCACCACACATTTTCAATGGACTGGTCTGGACTGCAGGCAGGTCAGTGTTGTAGCTGCACTCTTTCATTATTAATGGGGCCTTCACAGATGCAACAGTTAGCGATGATGCCATGAGTCCCTGAGAAGTCAGCAGCATTTCTGAATGTTGTGTATATACGACTATTGCCACATATGATAGAGTCTTAACTTGCATTTGTAGATGCAGCGATGAACTGTGTCCCCAAGCTCATATAGTGTCCTTTATACAGTTATGTGTGTTTTTAATTCAGCACTGCCTGAGGGGTCAAAGATCACAGACATTCATTGCAGCTTTTCTGGCTTCAGGTGTTTTTGAGCATTTCACAACTTTCTTAGTCTTTTGTTGTTCCTGTCCAAACTTTTTTGAAATGTGTTGCAGGTATCAAATTCAGAATGAGTGTACATTAACAAAAAACAATCAAGGTTATCAGTTTGAACATTAAATACCTCGGCTTTATACTGTATTAAACTGAATACAAGTCAAATGATTTTACAAATGTTTATATTCATATTTTCCACAACGTCCAAACTGTTTGGGAATTTGAGACGTATAAAATACATGTTAGCTCAATTACAATAAAAATACAAAATGAAAAATCACAATTAAAATAGTTTATACTTAAAAGACAGTTACATTAGCATATTATGAGAATGAAGAATGGTGGCAATTAGAGTTGAGAACTGAAATTTCCAAATGCCAAGAATCAGGTACTCATAATAAAAAAGTTTAATTATGATTCATTAACCCATTATTATTGCAAACACAGGCTATATATTTGAAAAAATGTGACCTGTCTATATTATGCATCAGCATAACCACATGTCTGTTTCTTGTACTGTGATTGGCTGTGCGGTGGTAGCTAGCTTGGAGCAGGTAGTTGAGCAAAGAGTATTTTTTTATTTGATCGTATCAGCTTCATATGTAAGTAATAGTATGCTAGTAAGTTAGCCATAGCTTAAAAAGTGAAAAGAAAGTATTCACATTAACCTTGGTCTGGGTTAGTGGTGTTCATGAATCCTCTAAAATGAGAAGTTTTCTGGCCAGACTGGAAAGCCTGTAGCAACAAAGCAAAGGATTAAAAGTCCAGTTTTACATGCAAAATAAATAACAATTTGATCTGGATGTTATCTGCAATAATTAATTGTCAATATTTTATTTTGACATAGAACTTTCAAAACACTGGTAATCTCATTATGAAGCAAAATTCTTCACATTTGAGTTTGTATTAAGAAAATAAATAAATCAGTTTGTAGTAGGTATAATATTTGTATTTTAACAATAGGTTACAAATTGCATAGCCTTCAAATAATGTACCTGGACACATTCTGTAGAATGCAGCCAACTTTTACTCCCTTTTTTGTTCCAAGGCACAGCTGTTGCATTTTCCTTACCTTGCTAGAGTCTTTGTCACTGGGGTGGATGACAATACGGACCAGAAAAGGTGTTCTGCTGGCTCGGGTCTGTTCAAATACACGGATCTCCTCCAGCATAACTTTGGATACCACGTTGTGTGGAAAGCGCAAGACAGCACCGGTTCCGAGCACAGGGAGAGCAACTGAACTAAAGCCTTTCGTCTCACAGGAAGCCAGAATTTTTCTGATGCCCTGTCTCAGTGCCTGAAAGATTCAGAGGTTATCAAGGTTACTACACCCCGTAGTTTCCAAAAGAGCAGGAAAAACAAAAACACAACACACAAAGAAATTTCACCTGGACTGCAGGTCCATGTTGGTTATTATCCCAGGGAACGAGGTTGAGGAAGAACACTCCTTTAGTGTGAAGAGGAGGCAAGCCCTCCACCAGGACTGTCTCACCAGGCTGTGTTGCTCTTCTTGCTTCCTGACGCAACTTTACAGTAAGCCAATGTCCAACCATGTTGGACAAAGTGTTTCCAACACGGGTAGACAGAGGATTACAGCCAGCCATAGGAGATACAAGCCCATCCACCTAGGAGAATAAAACAATCTAAAGGTCTTTTCACATTAGGTATGACCAGGCTGTATCTAGAGTCATTGTTTGATTTGTCTGTTCTAGGCTACTGTAGAAACATTGTAGTGCAACAACGCAACTTCCATAGAAGAGGAGCTGATCCTTCATAGATATAAATGGTTCATGATGAGGTAACAAAAACACAACAATTTTTATTTTCTGGTGATTATACACCATACAATAGTGAATATTATTTTTCATTTCTGCCAATTAATTCCTTACACAATGGACCTTAAATGCAGCTTCAACTTAACAGCAAAGTTTCTCACCTGCTGGTTCTCGATCATCCCCTGCATGATCTCTACGTGGACACCATATTCAGGAGTTCCAGCAGTGGCTCCTCTTGCTGTGTTGCCTCGGGTAAAAGCATCCGTCTGGAACCCCAAATCACTTGGTGCACTGTTTTCTGTAATTATCCCTTGGAGAAGCCTGTCACATGCTCTCTGCATGGCCCTAACCACCTCATGCCTGTTATCAATCAGGATGATTTTGTTCAGACTTCGCTCTCCCTGACAGCCAAACTCTTTCACAGCCGTTACAATAGCCTCAGAGCACACAGGCACAGGCACACCAAATGTCCCTGAGCTGATACAGGGCATGGCTATGGACTGGAAATCCATCAGTTCTGCCAAATTCAGAGCAGACTGGACGGTTTTTTCCAACAAGATCCTCTCTATGCCACCTGCTTTTCCAACTACAGGCCCAACAGCATGCAGCAGTTTCTTGCAGTTTAAGTTCCCTCCTGTGGTCACTACCACCTCACCTGTAGGAATTTTTCCAGTCTGCTTTACTAGATCACTGCTCTCCTTCTGCACCTGAGGGCCACCTGCTTTACTCAGTGCAGCAGCAACACCTCCACAGTGGTCCAGATCTTCATTTGCAGCATTCACCAGGGCATCAGCCTGTTGTTTGGTGATGTCACCGTGGCACACCAACACCTGGAGCCCATCACAAAGGCTGTAGGTAGCAACTGCTGTGTTAACTTCACTCAAACTTGCACCAGATGCAGTTAAAATGCTCTCTTGTCCAGAGAGACTTTCAAAGTCCCTTTGCACCCTGGGCAGATCATCAGGGATGCTTTCCTGAAAAAGAGAGTCCAGAAATAGACCCAGCCTGTACCTGACCTCAGTGACTTTGCTGGATGGACCTTTCAGCACCACCACGGGCACATCAGAAGATGTTAAAGGATGTAAGGTGACGCCTGAATGGTCAAACATGTGTAACTGCAGCAAGTCTATTAACTCTTGTGCTGGGAGAGGGAGAAAGACTTCATCTTCTATGTTTAGCTCCTCCAAAATAAACTGTGTGACAGCTCCAATCAGCTCCTCAACCTCTTCCGTGTGACCCAGTAAGTAGACTGTGCTGTCTGAGCCAAACACAACCTGAGCCCTATATTGCCCTTGGTTCAGCTCATTTGTCTTGGACTTGAGCTTTTCCCGAAGCTCAGATGGCACAGCAGAGCAGTTAGGAATATCAATCTTGACTTCCTTGATTTTTTCTTGCAGTTTCTTTTCTATGTCATCCAGTTCATCAGCAGAGAGACTGACAAAACGTAACTCTGTATCTCGTAACTCTACCTCCACCTCGTCACCCGCCCCTAAAAAGTCACCTGGCAGCACAGGACCTCCATAAGCCTTCCTTAAGAAGGCCAAAAAATATGGGCTTGTGTAAGAAACTCTCTTTTCTAACACACATTTTTCCTTATCAACAATCCAATCTCGAGCCTTCAGAATATCCTCAACAAAACCTTCCAAAAATAAGTGACCTTCATTTCCCTGCGTGACCTTCACTCTTGGAAAATCTCGTCCCAAATTTTGCTCAATCTCTTTCCAGAGGAGGCGGAGCTTGGCTTCACCCAGTCGAATTGTGGTTTCCCTCACACTTCGGCTGGACTCTGGTTTCCCATAAAAGTCCTCTACATCCATCAATCTGGCCAACACCTGAGAGCATTCCCCAACCACAACAGCCACACCAAACTCACTGTACACCTTCACCTCATCTGTGGCCTGACGAGAGCTGCACAACTGAAGCAAAGCTTTAACTTTGTAGGGATTCACCTCATGGTGGCACAAGTAGCCATCAAAGAGTTTGTCTACCTCGGTTTTAACTTCATCTACAGTACCAGGTTGAGCTAAACTCCTGACTAAAACCCTCCCCTTCTCTGGATAAAGCTGGGCAGAGCAGGCCACAGATGAGAGTTTCTCCTCTAGCTCCTTCTTAGCCTTGGGACATTCCTGTAGGTAACGAAGGAGGTATGAATCAAGTCGGAGTTCATATTCTTCACCACTTGGTAGAGGTGTTGAGGCAGGAATGGACTGTGGGCTCTGCTGTTGAACACATACAAGAAGAAAATGATTGAGGCATATTCAGTTTCAGTACTACAAAACTGTGAATACTATTCATTGGTGCTGTGTTTTACTCTCAGTAACTTTGGTTAATTTATGTTATCTAGTAACAATAACAATAATTACTCTGTTTAGACCCAATTGAAATAACTGGACATTCTTTTTTTCTTTCTACGTCTTGTGTGCAACATTTACTGAGAGATGAGACATAATTTTGGAAGACTTTCCACACTGACCCGTGATGAATTGGAGTCCAGTGTTGCAGGTCCCGGGCTGTCTCGCACAATCAGCTCCAGAGGACCACCTGCAAACTCCAACACATGTTTAGATTTCTGCAGGACTCTCTGTTGAGCTGAAACAGAAAAAGGGACATCATTTAAGTCTCAGGCAGTTCTTGTTTTCAGTTCTGTTTCCTCTCCATCGTCTTCCTTCTCTGCCTGCCACTGTGTTTATTTAAATGAAAAAAGTCATCAGTGGACTAAGGTTGTACTTTAGTCTGCTGTTTTTTTCAATGCACAGAATGAAGGGATATATAACTGAATGGTCCCATCAGGTACAGGGACCCAAGGGGTCAGTGGGCCCCTGGGGAACCATAGTCTGTCTACTTTACTACTTAGAATACTAACTGTTAAGTATTAGTGTGGATCTACTGTGACAGCAAGTTTCGAATAGGAGTCAGACTGTTTTCATCTCTGTGAAACTAGGAAGCAAGATTAGTAGGTTAGCAAGGTATGTTGGACATAAAACTAAAGTTTTCAATTTCATGAAGGTGATTCTCTTTTAACCAGGCTAGATCACCACAGTCACTTATGATACCCACCTGTCCTACTCCAGAGGTTGTTATGTTCAGAGCTGTGGATTTAAATCTGCAAAGAAAAGCACCACCTTTTCAATTCAAGAATTCTTTTCTTGAAGACAATATCTCTGAGCCATAGATTTTCATTTGGGGGAATACATCATATATGCAAAGCTGCAGACTGTGCTTGTGAATGTGGCTACAGGTTAAGGATCCACAGTGAAGATTCAGGCTAAAAACATGCAAACTTAAGCAAACTTGGCACGTAGGGGCTTTAGGAGACTTGAAATACACCAGACAAGCGGCAAGGAGGCATTTTATGTTTTTATTCTCTTTTTTTTCACATTTCAAAACTGGTCACCTTTCACCTCCATTGTTTGGGAGATTCTGCAACACCGTTTTCCTGTGAAACTTCAGCAGTGTTTTGACAACTAACAAAATAAACCGGACCTTCAACCGGCATAAGCCTGAGTAGATAATGACTTGGGTGAACTATCCCTTTAATGCAGTGGCGTAACAGTCTGGATGTTCTGCATGTTTGAATACAGCTGCAGGTTAAATAACATCAACCACCAACACATCCACATCACTAACACGTAGAGATAGTTAAAACTGAACAATGTATTCACTGTTTGAGATGTGATTTGTTTGTTTGAGAGGCAATTTTTATTCATAAATATCTGGTATAATAAAAAAATATATATATTCTGTCACCACTGTTTGTTGTATTTTTACAGTAGAGTGAGTGGGTAGTGATGAGGCAAAATTGGTGGTTATGGAGGTGAGGTGGTGTTAAATCTCAAATTGCGCACCAAAATAGCTGCAGCCAGCCACTGAGTCATCATGCATGCTTTCAGTTTTTCTATTCAACTAAACAAACATGCCAGCAGCTGTTATCACGACCACACCCTCTCCAGTGGAGTTTGAGCTGGAATTAAACAGACTGTACAGAACTAACTGACCTATTTAGCTCATTTTAAGAGAATAAACACGACCCAAATATCAAATACTGTAAAAAAAAAAAAAAAAAAAAAAAAAAAAAAAAAAACATCGTCTGCGTCTGAACAGCGAGGCTCAGATGAGGTGGGGAGCAGTCTGAATGTGAAAGTGAAAGTAAAACTGTGATGATGTTTACGAGTTCAGGTTATAGATACAGCTATAGAGTTTCATTACAGCAGGTTAAAAAGTCAACATTAGCAGTAGAAATGTGTCTGTCTCATAAAATAAAACAGATTAGACTGAGTTCAATAAGTTTCCTGTGCAGGCACTCTTTCTCTTTCATCGACAGAAGGCAGTGTGCAACATGAGTCTAAAAATAACCAGAGCCAATGACAGAGAAAAACATTTAAAATCATGTGTCTTACCCTCTTTGTCTTTGAAAACAATCATGTAAACTTCATCGTTTACGTTTGTTACTGAGCCGCAGTCTCCTCCTCCTGATTTGCGGAAAATTTTGAAATAGTTTTCAATCCTCGTCTTTTGCTCTCTGTCCAAACGGGGACAATCGAAAAAAACAGAATACTGGTAAGTGTCCTCCATGGTTTAAACACTTGACAGAATTAGGAATCGGATATATACTGTAGGCAAGACGAGGTTTAAGAGCGAAGGAAGCGCGGGAGGAGCCGGTTTGAGCAGCAGTCCTGTATCAAATGCTGCCTGCAGCTGCTGCACCTTCCTGTAGAGGGTTCATCCTGTGATTTCCTGGAAACACAAAACTTTCCACTGCTGGGTGGGACTCAGCAGACCCAGTGACCTGACACCGAGTCTCTCTATCAGTGGTGAAAAGTCAAACATTTACTCAAACACTGCTCTTTCTAAGCTTATACTTGTTTTCATTTTCTGCTTCTTTAGGCCACTAGGTGTACATCACTACACTGGAGAGGTAAATATTTACTTTTTACTCTACTGCAGTTATCTGACAGAAGAGGTTAGTTACATTTGAGATGAAGCTATTACATTTAAAACAAGATAATAAAACACATTACAGATAAAACAAGTGCTTCAGGATTTATAAAACCCTGCTACATGGTTGTACCCTGAGACCATCCAGCCTAATAGTACCTATTTAAAGGGATAGTTCACCCCAAAATCAGTCATTATCTACTCGCCCTCATCCCGATTGAAGGTCGGGTTTATTTTATTAGTCCACAAAACACTGCTGGAGTTTCACAGGGAAACAGCGCTGCAGAATCTCCCAAACAATGCAAGTGAATGGAACATGAAATGTCTCCATACTGCTTGTCTGGAATAATCCAAGTCTCCTAAAGCCCCATCATACTGTTCACACACCATCACAACACACACACTTCAGACAGCGTGCATTAGCATGTGGCTCCAAGCTAAGGATCTACAGTGAGGATTCAGGCTAAAAACATGGTGTAAAATAACACTTGGCATGTCAAGGCTTTAGGAGACTTGGATTACCACAGACGGGTGGTATGGAGGCATTTTATGTTTTTATTCTGTTGGGTTTTTTTTATGTTTGAAAACTGGTCACTATTCACTTCCAGTGTTTGGGAGATTCTGCAACACTGTTTTCCTGTGAAACTCCAGTAGTGTTCTGAGGACTAACAAAACTAAACCCAACCATCAATCAGCATGAGAGTGAGTAGATAATGACTGAATTTTCATTTTTCATATTTGTCTGAGCATTTTTTCAAAGCAAGAAATGCTCAGACATGGTGTTTACTGCTTATTTCACTCCTGACATGTCTTGTAACACATGAAAAACACCACATGCACATGTTAACAAGGTTAAAAATATGGTTTCCACTGAAGAGGGTCTTTAATTCCTAATGATGGACCTCTCAAAGGGCATCATCCCACTTATACCCTGGTCACCAGCTGAGAAAAGAACATTACTTACATTGGAAACAATGTAAACAATTGCAGACAGAAAACATATTTTCCAGACATAATATTTTTAATTTTTGTGCAGATGGAAGATTCAGCATAGAAATAAAAACAAAGATATCACAGTGATACAGATTCAAAAGACATCAAATAATAATACACAAAACAAATATTATCAAAGTATAAGAACTCAAAATAAAACAAGCCTGGGAAAGTGAACTTAACATTGAGATTGGGGATGATTCGTAGGACAAGGTATAAACTGGGATTAAATCATGCTCTATTAACGCTAGACTTCAACTGATCCAGTATAAAGTAGTTCATAGACTACATTACTCAAAGACTAAATTGCACAAAATTTTCCCTAATCTTTCTCCTCTATGTAATTGATGCAATGCCATGGAGGGCACCCTTACCCATCTTTTCTGGACTTGCCCGAAACTGTACAACTTCTGGTCTCTTATTTTCCAGTGGTTTTCTACTGTCTTTAATGTCACTGTAACACCTGACCCGGAAATTGCCTTACTGGGACTTTTATTCAATTTCACCATTTTTACTTTTTTTTTTTTTTTTAAATGTATTCTCATTTTTTATTTTTTTATCTGTGTCTTTGGAGTTATCTTATTTACTGTAACTTTGTCTATTTGGAAAAAGTTATAAATAAAATGTTAAAGAAAAAAAAAAAGTATAAGAACTCCAAAGAAAGTGGTGACAAAGTGCTTTGACACACACACATACACACAGTCAGCCAAAAGCTAAAGTGCCATGTATGGGTGAAGTGCATCATTTTTCATGCTGGCTTGGTTCAGTGCAATAGCTGCAGGTATAAAGCACTTCTGTATCATTGAGTTCTCCACCTCAGGACCACAAACTGGCAGCCAGAGCATGAGACTGTGATATTGACAAGTACAAGGGATTTTCTTGAAGCAGTATACAGCATTGTGTTCAGGTGGAAATTTATAGAAATAAAATGATTAACAAAATAATTGTTATTCAAGGAAAAGTGTGGATGGTTACATAGAGCAGCCACAAAATATGAGCAATTTAAATAATGTGACATTTGATTTAAGACAATATTCGATAAGAAACAAAAGAGAGTAGACGAGAAGTAAAACTCATTACATATGAATAAACAATCAGCTTAATGGCTAAATATTGATTAGATAAAGATCTTGTTGAATCTACAGGGAGAAATTACTTTTTAATGATAAATGCACTCCCTCCTTTGTCATGAGTCAGGGCTCATTTTAGGTCTTAACTAATGTTTTTTGAGGTTGGCCTGGAAATTCTGTGGCAAAAATTCCTTTGTTCCATCTATGAAAGCCAGGGCTCCTTTCTTGAAAGCTTTTGCTGTTCTCTCTGCTGCTTCCTTTGGTGTGTCTGCTCCCTCAGCTGCACGATACCCTATAACACCTCCAGCCACCGCTCCTACTGCAGCACATGTCCCAACAATGCCTGCTGCTGTTCCTCCTGATGCTCCTGCTCCTACTGATCCTGCTGCACGGAATGGTTTTATATTATTTAAATATATGTAAGCTACTGCAGCTACCACTCCAACACCACACAAAGCCCCTAACAGTGCACCTGTTCCAATACCTGCTGCTCTGACTAAAAGACGTGTGAATACGTTGGCTTTAGCCTGTTTTCTGATCTCTTCCTCTGACATGTTTCCTGATGCTGAGCATCTAATGAGCTCCTCCTCCTGTTGTATTTCTTCCTCCACTGCTTGTAACATCTCATTGGTGTAGCATCTTCCATTGTTTTTCATTACCATCTTGTCTATTGTCTTGAGTAGCTCCTCCACCTGGAACTGGTTGCTCCTGTATTCATTCTTCACGTTGTCATTCCAGTATTTATTATCAATGACGTGGACCCTGCCTCCACACTTCTCCACCAGATCACTCACATGCTCATTCTGCTGGACATAATCCTCAATTGTCTTTCCCCGAGGAAGCTGGTCACCATGAGTGAAGACAATTATTGCATATTTAAAAGCCTCTTCAGAAAAGTATTGGCATACTTTGTCGATGACGGCCTGCTCCTGCTTTGTGAAATTCTCCACTTTAAGCACAATGAGAAAAGCATGAGGCCCAGGAGAGCACTCTGTGATGCACTTCACTATCTCAGCCTTCAGCTCCTCCTCAGGTACGTCTGTGTCAAAGAAACCAGGGGTGTCGATCGAAGTGATGTTTCTTCCATTGACTGATTTGGTTTTTGCTTCACATTTCTTTGTTCCAGAGCTGAAAGTATCATCAACCTCGAACAGGTTCTCTCCAAATATGGTGTTAGCCAGGCTGCTTTTTCCAGCTCCAGATTTTCCCAGAATGACAATTCTTCTTTTATCTTCTGAAAGAGAATAATGTCCATCAATTAAACTGAACATTTGTCTCTTGGTTGTTTTCTTATATAAATAAAACACCAAAATACCCAGAATTTAATACCAATTGAAAAGGAAGCGAGCTAGGTGAAGGTGGTTTAGCAAATAGTGTTTTTCTCAGGTGGTTCATATCTGCTTGATGTGTAAGTAATAGTATGCTTGCATGTTAGCCATAACTTTAAAAGCAGCAATTTGGCCTGTCAATGGTGGTTTGTGTTTAGGAGTCTCTTTGATCTTTAGGCCTTTGGAGATTAAGGAAACAAGTAATTAATCAAATACCGTGTTTATGCCAAAATGACCTTTTCCCCATCACCAGCGGATGAGTTTCCCTCTGTTTTTTTTTTTCTGATGTGAGCTGGAAAACCAAAACTCAACTCTCAGTTCAGGAGGAGAGACGAGAAAGAAGTTTTTAAAAGTCTCTGTATGTTCAGCTCTCAGTACTTTTGCAGCTTCTAACTTAATCTCTGCGAGTTGAAGTTTAGTTTCTCTCCTGCGTTGCTGTTTGTACTTTCAGTTATCTGCTTTATTTTACTGTTTCATGTTTGCTTTCAGCTGTGATTGGTGGATCGCTGCACACAGTGTGTGTCAGGTACCCTTGAAATTAGATGAGAACATGTTTGCCTCCTACATCGCGGGACCTGCGATGTGACTATTGCGCACACGTACACTGCTATGACAATGCTCAAACGATATATCGTCCAGCTCTACTGCCAATGAAAACCCAACATTTCCTAATTTTGCAACTTCATAATAAAAGCTTTAAGATAATATATAATGGGGACTTTTTGTAAAGAATTTATAGCAAGTAAAATCCATGCAACTAAGAACAGGTTTTTTTTTTTTGACTAAATACACACCTTCAAATGGACGGGGAGTCAAATCAAGTCAAACCAAGCAGCATGTGGATAAAAATGGAGCAAAAGATTTGCACAAGTTATAGACTGACAACAACAAGCCTTCAATGCCTGAGTTTGATGTTTTCATCACTGCTGAGCTGATAAATACCTGTGACCACTGCAGAGTCATTTGATCCACAAGTGAATGCTAATTGTTACCTTTCCCACTGAAGACAAAAGCCAGATGTTAGTGGATCTCAGTGAGTGTTTTGTCCAGTGTAAATGTGGCTGAAGTCTTGCTTAACCTGAATTTGAAAGTAAAATATTCATATTAACCTTGGTCTGGATCAGCATTGTTCATGACTCTTCTGGGACGCAAAGTTTCCTGGGCAGACTGGAAGGCCTGTAGTAACAAAGAGAAGGATTTAATTCCACGTCCACAGCATGGATTGTGGTCTCTGCTATTGGACAGAAATATTATATCAAGTTTGAGTTGTGGTACATGACAACAGTTTTGAAACGTTATTGATATTTAGTCCAAAACAGTGTTTAAGACATACAGAATGTGAAAAAAGTCAGTACTATTGAATGGATGTGTTGTGTTTTACTGTTAATCTGTTAATAACTTTGGTCAGTTTATCTTTTCTATGGTATTTTTGCATTGACTTTTACCTAAGTTAAGAGTCCTAATGTTTGACTTGACTCAAATAAAATGAACACATACCCTGAATATTTTTTTTTATAGAAAGTTATTTCAAATTCATTTTCCATTGTCCCAGTCAAACTCAAATCTGTAAGTGCTTGTGATGCCTTATAATGACAGACAGTGATGAAAACTGTGTTTAGAACCAACTGAAATAACTGGACATTCCTTGTTTCTTTTTGTGTCTTATGTGCAACATTTGCAGAGAGATTAGATTCATGTTAGAAGACTTTCAACACTGACCTGTGATGAATTTGAGTCCAACATTGTGCTGGCTGACTTTCCTGCAGGTCCTGGGCTGTCTCGCACAGTCAGCACCAGAGGACCACCTGCAGACTCCAACACATGTTCAGATCTCTGCAGGACTCTTTGTTGAGCTGAAGCAGAATAAGCGGAAGACAATGAATGAATGACTGAATTTGACTTTCCAAAGAAAAGTGTCCAAAACGATGCTTGTGTTGCACAGGCTACACCTGTGTGTCCAAAAAAGTGGTCAGCACATTTTCATACAGTAGAAGGCACAGCAGGTGAGCTGAACCTGCCCGTCCACAAGCTGGTCACAGAGTCTCCCACAAGGTGAGAGTCCTGTGTGAAGATGATGAAAATGGTGTTGGAGCGGGAAAAGGCCACCGCACAAGTCCTGGCAGCAGATATAAGGACACGGAGCCTTTTGCCCAACTAGAGTTGAAAACCATCAGTGAAGCACAAAAGCCCCTCCAAGATTTCAATTATGCCTAATCAGAGGCAGAATATGTCAGTGTCAGCTTTGTGAAGCCTGTCCTCTGTATATAATATTGTGACTGTGAAAATACAGTGATCCTGCAGCTGATGAGCTGCTGACCCTGGCAACATTTCTGGACCTCAGGTCACTGAGAAGTTGGAGGAAGTGAAGAGAGGAGCAGCAACCGAGAGGGCGGCACCTGCCTCTGCCTCTTCTCACCCCTCAGAGAGGGAAGCTGCAGGAAACCCTGCACAGCTGCAGAAGTGCAATAACAGTTTTTTCAAAAGTGTGACAATAGTAGTGCATCACAAAGCAGATTGGAGTTAGACAGCTACCTACTGAGGGTGACCACTAACATTGAGTCAAATCCACTGGAAAGGTTGCATCTCAACCATAACCAGTTTCCAGATTAGACACTTGACTAAAATGTAATTATGCATCCCAGCCACAAGCCTCATGCTGCCACTTCAGCACGAGTGGCAGTATCGTCACATTCACCAGGGCAACACTGAAGCCAAGTGCAAGCCAAGTTTGCAAGTTTTGTTGAGTTCAGGTTTGCTCTTGTAGAGATAAAAGAGCCATTACTGGATCATTTTTGTTTTATTGCACTCATTGCTATTTTATTCTGTATATTTCATTGACTTTATATTTTATTTTATAGTATATTTTGGCATTATCTTATTAGTCATTTATTTAATCTGATTTTGTTATAATCCTTTAAGTCACACATATGAAAACAAAGGCTTCTTTTTTATTATTCATCTGCTCCACTTTTCTGGAGCCACCTGTTGGACATATAGATATCAGCAGAGGAAAGCAGGATGTCAGGGCTGCAGTTCCCTCTGTCCTGCTGGCCACAGTGAACTGTAGTGGAAATCTTACAGTTTTAAATAATCAAACAATTTCTGAAAAACAAGTCAAACAGTTTATGCTGAAGTGTTTGTGGATGCATTATTCTATTGGGGTTCAAGTATGAAAAGTATGGAAAGTTTGAAGGATTAACATGGTTTCCTCAGTATCCTTAGATGCCTCCCTGCCTTCAGCTTAGAAAAGACTGTTATGTTTCTTCATCTAGGTATAAATAGATTATACAGTTGATATACAACACGTTAAAAAGTAACATTGCCAATAAAACAGTGTGGAGATGTTATCTGCAAGCAGGAAAATGTGTCTGTCTCATAAAAGAAAACAGAATAGAATAAGATAGACATTTTAGACAGAATTTTAAACAATAAATGAGTCAATGATAAAAACCCAACAGAGAAACACTTAAATGAATTATTAAAATCATGTCTCTTACCCTCTTTGTCTTTGAAAGCAATGCTGTAAACTTTATCATGTACGTTTGTTACTGAGCCGCAGTCTCCTCCTCCTGATTTGCGGAGAATTTTGAAATAGTTTTCAATTCTCTTCCTTTTCTCTTCGTCCAGACGGAGACAGTCGAAGAAAACACGATACTGGTAAGTGTCCTCCATGGTTTAAACACTTGACAGAATTATTAATCGGATATATACTGTTGGCACGACGAGGTTTAAGAGCGAATGCAGCGCGGGAGAAAGCGGTCTGCGCGGCAGTTTGCAGCCTCCTGTTAGGTATCATTTCCCGTGAATTGAAGACTTCCTATTGTTGGTTGCAACATCTGCCCTGCCCAATGAGGCGCGCAAGACGAGATTTTATATGGCGCCCCTCTCCATCAGCGATTTACATACGCTTACAAAAGAAATGGAATAGCATTGTTTTTACCATTGTCTTTAAGACCCTTCCACGCCGCCCAGCTACAGAAATATAAAACTGGTTATTTACTGATTTGCAAGTTAACAGTACACTGTGCCAAATAACTGATGCAGTACAACTGATGCTTCATGTCATGTCATTAGTACATTTACTTTACCTCTTTCTTTCTCCTGTTTTTCCTCCTCTTCTTTTCTCTTTTTTTTTTCCTTTTTCCCTTCCCTGTGCTCCAAACCTACGGCCCGCGGGCCAAAACCGGCCCGCCAGAGGGTCCAGTCCGGCCCCCGGGATGGCTTTGCAAAGTGTTGTGGTGTCTGAAGTTCTATTCCATATGATTCTGTTTTGTTAAGGTGAAAGAGACCTCTAGTTCAACTCTCGAGGGAATGTTAAGAATGTCTTATCTCTTGGCTTTGAGAGGCCTTCTTTACGTTTTGAGAAAGTGTGGTCCTCCCTTATGTCATAATTTATGCGGGAGGTTCCCTTGAGGGATACTGTATGTGTGGGGCTTTTTTTGTGGACAAATGGAAACCCAAACGTATATAAACCAAGTTACATGACCTGTGGGTAGAGATTCATATTGGCTTTGAATCCTCTCACAGGCAAACCATGGTGCCTGATCGATGCTGAACTCCTTTGTAATAAACTTCTTATTATATAATCAAGTCAGTGTCAGCGGATGTTTCTTCATCATCTTCACATCATCGCTACTCAATAAACAACAGTGTGAAAATTACAGAGAAGACATCAATTTTAAGGTTGGAACGATTCCTCGAGTAATTTGAGTAATTTGATTACTAAAATCCGTTTAATTATTATCACACGGCTGCAGCATCTCTCCTCTCTGCATCAATGCAGCTCCTCCATACACACATGTACAGTACAGACACACACAGAGGAGGTCAGTGATCCTCTGACCCTGTCTGTATCTGATCTGTTGACTTTCTTCATCAGCAGGATGTTTTTATAAAGACAAAAAGACAAAACCTAACTCGCATTCTGGGTTTTCCCTACATATTAATCCACCTGCGATTCAGTTTTCACAGCAGCAGAGAAGCTGCATGTGGAGGAGACTGTTGTTAATGATGGAGTTTATTACAACAGTCAAAACTAACGTGATGGTTAATGACATCGACACCAACCAGATACACTTACAAAATTAAACAACTGTATAAAGAGGCCTATACGTAAAACAGGAGAATCTGTGTTTCTCTGTGAGAAATTTTCAGACCTTCTCATAGCAGAGTGAACAGGTGAGGGAGGAGAGGAGGACAGACTGATCACTAATCAAGCACGGATGCCGTCGTCCTCTCGGACTGATTAAAAAAAATAAAAATGCCAAAATTGGTCACAAATCATACCTGGGTGTCCACACAAATAAAGTCTTTGTATGAAACACTGCAGAGTGTAACATCGTGCTGTTTACAGACAGTCAGCTGTCATTATTAGTTATTATTATTATTAGTTTGATTATTTTAGTAGAAATATACCTAGATTAACTTATTTCAGTGAGTACAGAATGTTAAGAGAACATTAGTGACTTTTGGTCAAGCGCACAGAAAAAGGAAGGAAGGAGAACTAAGACAAAAGTGTAAACAAAAGTTATTTTATTAATAAAGTGTATCAAATTAAGTTAACAAATTAAATTAATATAAGGGTTAACTTAACCTACTAAATTAAACAACAAATGCATACACAAGAGACAAGTGTCCATGCTAGCCAGGGAGGCTAACAAGAACACCACACAAACAACACAGAGTGCCATTGCTAGCTGGCGGGACTAGCAAAGCACAAGGGAGCACCCAGACGAGTGCCCTTGCCAACCACGGAGGTAAACAAGGCACAGGAAGCACAAAGGCAAGTGTCCTCACTAGCTGAGCGCACTAGCAAAGCACTTGTTGATCGCCACAAGTAGTCTAACCTGCTGCTGCAGGATTAAACCACAGACTAGCAGACTGTAGTCTACTGAATGGCCCACTGGCCCCTACTGGCTGCACTCCCCAGGTTTTTAAGCACCAGGTCCTGATTGCAGAGCAGCTGCACCTGACGCCAATCACTGCAATCTGCAAGGGGGAGGGGCAGAACCTGGGCACAGGAGATCACAGCACTACACAGACACTGTGGCATGTAACACCTAGTAAAATAAAGTATACATCAGCTGTAAAGCAAAAGGTAATGGGTGTAAAAAAAATAACATCATCCAGCCCCCTTAATCAAGGTATAAACAGTGACAAAAACTGTGTGGGCAATGTTTCTCAACACAAAACAAGGAAATTAGTAATTTCCCCATCCACAATCCATAATATCTACCTAGCAAACAATAAAACTTTTAAAAAACTTTTTATGGACCTAACAAACATTGTAGCATTTTGTTAACTTTTTAGCAAGCTAATCAACAATATAAATTTCTTTTTAACAATATAACTTGATCCGAACAGCAATCAAATGTATTTGTGAATGTCTTTTATTTATTTAAGCAAGGATCTTGACTTTGACTGGACTATATAATTTTGGTTTACATCACTAAACTTAGTTTTACTAAACAAAGATTAGTTTTTAATTGTGCAACAGATCTCTGCTTTTTAGATCGGTATTGACACATTTTAAACTTGGATTAGACCTAATCTTTGATTTAAAAAAAAAAAATGAAACTAATTGCATTTCCTAAAATGCAGAATTATAGCAAACACAGACATCTGAGTAATTTGTTAGACTCAATGATACAAATGTAACTCTTCCTTGATGTTTGGGGCCAAATAAAGTGCCATGTGTTGTTTTACTGGGAATGTTTTCACATTTAAATTATGCCGTCAGTAATTTTTTCCTGCTTTGCCTCAACAAAGTGAAACTATATCATGATTTTTGTTGTCATATTGAAACTTTAAAAGGTAGTCAGCCAACATGGCCGCTAGGGGGCTTCCATCCTCCCGACTCGATGCTGCAACAGACAAGGAAACACCCGAGGAGAAGAAAACCTCGGTGTGTCTGCGTGTGTCACCTCAGCAGCAGATCATTTATAAAAACAGGAGCATCACACAGCATAATGTAAGGTGTTAGTGTTTGCATATCATGATCGCCTGTGAAGAAGACGACGGACGCTGCAATTTGGTACAAGATGAGCAGTGTGAGTTGTTTCCTTCATAATGTGCTCTGTGCTCAGCTGCGGGATTTTGACCCATCGAGATGTTATGTGTGAGGCGATTGTGCATTTTGTTGCATATAATTTCACGTTTTGCGTTCCTATGTTATGTCTATTAATATTTACTAATGAAGTCTTTATTGTCAATAGAGAGGCAGGATGCTGCGAGGAAGAGGCGTTGCATGTGTTGCTAGGATACTAGACTGGGAGGAGGCTGATGGAGATTGAGTAAAATAAAGCTTTAATGCTAATTTCTCTTGCTTTTTACATCAAAATTTTCCCTCTCTGACTAGAAAAGAGAGAGGGAGCAGAAGAGGAAACTGCAGCACTTTCTCAGTGACCTGGCTCTACTGGGATCACTGCAGGTTAGTGAGTACACATGCAAAGATCACAGTTAACGTGGTCAAACTGTTTGTTTAAATTCATTTTCTCTCTCATACAGGGCTTTAAATACTTCCAGCCTTGGCTAAGAGGGAAAGAGGAGTTGCTGCTGACGGTCGTCAATGAAGATCTGGTTAGTTTCTATTTAAAAAAAAAAAGAAAAAGAAAAACACAAACAGTACACCTTAGGATACATACAGCCTGTGCACTTAAGAAGATAAATAAATTCAATAATTATTGCAAATTTTAAGTGTTGAAGAAAATGATATAAGCCCATTTCTGCCAGTAGGATGAAAACTAAGTGACTGAACCTAAGTAGAATCTCAAAATAATGAGAGACATTCTCAAAATAATAACTTAATATGTCAAAATAGTGTGTTGGGACCTCAGAATAATGGGTTAGTATGTCAAAATGATCACTTATTACCTTAAAATAATGACTTAACTCTCAAAATAATGACTTATTTGTCTCAAAATTATGACTTAATTATCTCCAAATAATGTGTTAATATCTCAAAATAATTACTAAGTTTCTAAAAAATAATGAGAAACTATCTAAAAACTACTTACTTAGCCCAAACTAATGACTTAGCATCTCAGAATAAAGAGAAACTTCATCAAAATAATGAGAAACTTAGTATAGACAAAGTACTTGGATTTATGGAGCATGATACTTTGCACCAAATGCTGCTTGGTTCGTTTTTTCCCCTCATGTATTAATAATAATCATCATCAGTGACGGCAGGAACCATCTCTACCTGTTCATCTGTCCTGCAGGGCTGGCGTTCCCCGGGTTTTGTGGTCTCCAGAGCCTCCTCCTACTCCTCCACCAGCAGCTGTAACAGCAGCGATGTCTCCCCGAGCAGCAGCTCCCCCAGCCTGGACAGCCGGAGCAGCTCTCCCCTGCCTGGGGAGCCTGCGGGCCCACGAGACCCCCACTCGCACGCACACACCAAGACGCAGCCACAGACCAGCAGGTGATTGATGTGGGTTCTAAGGGCTGTGGTTCTATTCAGAGCCATTTACCTCTGAAGAAAGGGTTCACTGTAAGACTAAGTGTTTCATTAGGTTCCACAACCGTTTTCATTGAAAGATCCCTTTTTGGAAGAAAGAGTTTGTCAAGGTTTCTTTGTACCATACCATAAAAGAACCACCTGGTTGGGTTCTAGATAAAACCCATGGAATGTAAAAGGGTTCTCAGTAGAACCCCTGGGCTGGGCTCTAGATAAAACACTTGGAACATCTAAGGGTCCTCAGTAGAACCCCAGGGTGAGTTCGGCGAAGGTTTTAGAGAAAACACTTGAAATATATAATGACTCTCAGTAGAACCCCCTGGATGAATCCTAGATAAAACCCATGGAATGTAAAAGGGTTCTTGGTAGAATCCCCTGATTGGGTTCTAGATAAAAACCTTGGAATATGTTAGAATTCTTAGTAAAAGCCCCTGGGTGGGTTCTCGATGAAACCCTTGGAATGTCAAAAAGGATTCTTTGCACCCATTGCACCCTTAGAAAGTGGAAAGATTCTGCATAGAAACCTCAGAGAGGGTTCCAGTTGGAACCATAACACCACAGAAGGGTTCATCTAGAAAACATGCTTGTGTTCAGGTGTTCCCTGAACACCATAACTGAACATCATGGTGAGATAGAGGCCTGTTGTATATTTTTTGAAAGGGTCCATGTTTTCTTCCACCCTTTGAAATCATGAAGGCCTCACAACCCCCACATGAAGCTCTGGCGACCCCTAGTGGGAGCCAGGAGCCACAGGTTGGGAACCGGTAATCTACATGGTGTCTCTGTGGCATTTTGTTTACACAGACTGTACAGTGAAAATGTTGAGTTAGGCATTATAATGGCGCTTTGATAAAGCAATTATGAAGCTCAGAATTAATCAACATTTCCCACCTTGTATGACAAGCAGAATGTTTCCACATTAAATGAAATATGTCACTAAAGTGCTGAAAATCAAGAGAGAAATTTTCATAGTTTTGTTTATTGAAAATACTGTACATATCTCTATACATGGAGAGATAAAGGGATAGTTATGGTTGTAATAGGAATATATATAAAAACATATAAATAAGAATGGTAAAAAAAACTAAATGAAATAACAATAACAAATAATAAGATGAAAATGACATTAAAACAACTGTAACCTTAACCCTAACAAGACAACAACACAAAAACAACGTGAGAGTCCTAACAAGACCAAGCTGACTGAGAGCATTTCAGAGCCTGTACTTTTTCACTTTTACTTGAGTAAAGGGGTTGAGTCAGTACTTCTACTTGAGTACAGAAGGTCCTCTGCTTGAGACACAAACACATCGCCGTCTTTCTGTGTCCTCAGGGACACCAGCAGCGAGGATCATCTCCTCCCAGCCTCTCCCAGTGAAAGAGAGATAGCAGTGCCTGTAAGTGTCTCAGCCACACTCTTTGAATTTCAGCATTATAACTCTCAGTCTCAGTCTCACACAGCTTCCACTTTGTCCCTCGCACAGGAGGTGAACTGCACTTTGTTTTTACTGGCCGGCTACGTCAAGTATGGACGGCCCTACGCCTGGATACGCTCCAATCACGAGCGCCTGGTCAACATCGGAGGCACAGATTCGATGGTCAAGGACACGCCCATGAAACTGAAGTCCATCGCGGACTGGCAGACGCGAGGTATGGAAACAATGTGAGGAATCCAAACAGGAATTGTTTCACTGCACAGATTCAATAATTACACCATTTTCCATGAGCTAAATCAGACGCAGATGTCTTCTGTGAGACTACTGTGTGCTCTGGATTGGGTTTGTGGAAAAAGCTTGAGGTCCTTTAATTATAAACATGACAATACTCTGCTAGACTTATACTAGGGCCAGTCCACCAAATTGGTGCAAACTGTTGTCCCACAACCAAAGAAACAAATTTAAAAAGCATTTAAGTTTGCAAATCTTAGATGTTCATTAGGATTCTTTTATTATCTGCTGAAATCTGGAATAATATTTCAGACAACAGTAATTTAAAGGAGCAATATGTTGCATTTTTGAGTGTAAAAATTAGTACTACAGTCCAAATAGGGAGCTGAGGTCATAGACTATATATTAAATAGGTTGAAATCCTATTTAATATACAGTCTTTAGTTGAAGAGAGTCCCCATCCCACCCCTTTATGTGAAACAGGCAAATTAAAACAATTATTTTCGACCCAGAATACAGATTTTAAAGGAGACACCGTGGCTGCAGCGTTGATGTCAGAGAAGCAAGAATTTCAACACAGCATGTTTCCTTTATCTCTCATAACATCTTGTGGTCATTTTATGATTGATTACACTAAATATATTTCCAATTTTTCCATTAAAATATATGTAAAATCAATCACAACTCAAAATTATACAAAATTTGGGGTTTTTTTTGGCAAATTCCCATTGTTGTTTTTAAAGGAGAAATCTGTAATATATTTACTGTAATAAATTATAAAATGACCATGTCATCAGTCCAAGGGAACGATATAAGCTGCAGTGTCCCCTTTTGAAATGTATATTCCGGGCTGGAATAACTGTCTTAATTTTCCTGTTTTACATTAATCAGATTTTAAATCAGTGCTGAATGTTGGCAGAATGAGTAATAGATTAATGGTAGTAGATTGAAAGTACAATGACTCTCTCTCAGGTTGCATGATTTAAGCCGTGAAAACTCTTTAAAAAACATTTTTATGATGTAAAAATAAAATTGTTTAAACAAAATCTTAATAGGTTGACATAGGTCTCTTTATTATGATATTTATTATTGTGCTTCTTTAGGGACAAATCTTGAGAGGAAAAAAACTGTCTGAAGATTTTGTGTAGCTTGGATGTTTTACAGTTTACATACAAACAAAGTTTGTCACTCAACTTAACTCTTACATTAAGATCTTTACCACTCTGACTTTTAACCAATTCTGTTGAGTGTTTATTACATTTTTGTGTTTTGTCTGTTGTGTTGTTGTTGTTTTTTTTTTTGTCAGGTATTCGTGTGTGGGACGTTGTCAGTGAGCTGGTGTGCCTCTGCACCATTCCCTCTCCGTCCAACCCATTCGCCCTGGACATGCGTTACATCAAAAGCCTTCCCCTCCCCGACCGCTTCCTCGTCACAGGCGCTCTCCTGAACTTCTTGGAGACGTACGTGGTTTACGGGAACCGGGACGAGCTGCACTACGACAAAGGTAGGAAATCCTGGAGTGTGGCAGGGAGGCGTCTGTCAAGATTTTGTCCCACAGAGAGTCAGAGAGGAAACTACAGTTCATCATTTGATTGAAGAAACTGTTATTATTATTGAGGCCAGCAGGTGATGCTGTTTAGCTACAGTACAGAGGGATCAGTGCAGCCTTTCTCCCACTCTACACTTGACGGCTTTGAATTTTAAAGGGATAGTTTGGATTTTTCTTTTTAAGCAGGATTGTAGGAGATACTTATCCATAGTCAGTGTATTTGGAGAAGCAGCAGGGCTAACAGTGTAGGAAGATAAGCAATATAGTTCTGTGGACAGGGTCAGCAACAAAACCTATTTAGCCACCAAAAAAATGTGCACACTATATTTCAAATATTTTCAGTTCTTTACCTTGCCAGCAGACACAGCCTTTTCCAGGTAAAAATGCTGTTGTATGAACCAAATATTTCTCTCTTCAAAGCAACAAGACTCTCTTGGTAAAATCTGTGTCAGTCTGTTTGTTTGTTTGTGTTATTATGTGACCTTAGTATTTTAAAATGTTAGTTTGGATTCACTGAAGTTACACAATATCAGTAGTAGAAAATTATTTAACTCCTAGCTAACAATTTCACATAAAGAAAGTAAGAATAGGTAACAATAAGTCATTATATTGTCTGCAAAGGTGTAGGCTTAAGCTTATTATACCTGCTCTTCTTAAATAACATTTTCACTGCTGGGATTAAGCTATGCAAAAACAAAACAAAAAACTGAGACTGAAACAAAGTTCCAGACACTTAATATACATTTCAAATGCAATAATGGTGGTACCTCATTTTATACTAATGTACATTCATAGGGTTTAGCTGAATAGATGTGTTACGTACGTTTAAGTTCTGATATGGTACTTTCATGTGTATTGTTGCTTCCAAAATGGATGAAAAGGGGAAAAATGCAGCCAAGTGTATTGTGTGTAATGTCACTAAACAGCACCACCTTCTGGCCTCAATAATAACAATAGTGTATTAAAATCAAACAATGTACTGCAGTTTTCTCTCCTCGTAACGACCACCATCTACACTGACTATCTATAAGTACCTCGCTCCCCACTTCATATAATCCGAACTGTCCCTTTAAATGTAATGCTGAACGTGTTTGATGATCTTTTCAGTGGTGGAGGAGGTGAAGCCTCTGAGGCGTCTTCACGTCCAGTCCCTGCTGGAGTTACAGCGACACAGAGAGAGCGGCGGGTCGACCAGCAGTCCCACCACGGTGCAGCACTCTTCTGAAGAGGAGTGACTTTAAGATCACATACGATCCACGTGAAGATGAGATCACCTCGGTGCACTTTTACTGACCGCTTATAGGAAAAAATAGACAACAAATAGGTTCAAAGGTGAGAAATCTCATCAGAGGGACTTTATTTAGGTATTTTCTTTTGATTTTTTTGTGTTGTTTATCATTTTTGTGAGGTCACCTTGCAGAGAAATCTAATGTGTGTTTATGTAACCTGTATGAACAAAATGTCTTAACAGAGCTCAAAAGCTTCATTCATGACATTCACATTAAAATTCTAAATCACCATTTGAATACTGTGCAGCTGTTTTAAAAATTATTTTTTTATATTTTTATTTTGTTTTGTTTTATATTTTTATTCTGTTTTATTTTATGCTATGTTATGCTATTTATTTTTTATTTAGATTATAATTCTATTTTTTATTTGGATTATTTAATTTAGTTTTTTTTTTTTCAAATTTTATTATGAGTCTTTATTCTATCATTTTATTTTATTTTTTTATCTTTCTTCTTAATTATTCTAGTCTGTTCAAACCTGGTATTTTTTCACAGTTGCTGATAAAGATTAGGCTGTACTATATTATTAACAGTATCTGTGGATACTATAGTATTTGTAGGATTAGACTCCAGTCGTGGCTGCACAGGATTGTTTCCCTCTGGTTTGATGCAAACACTTCCAGTAACTCCAGAGCCTTGTAAAGTCCAAAAGTCAAAGTTTATTGAAGGTGGACAATTCACATTATGTGTTTATTAAACAAAATATTTGACTTAAATCTATATTTGTTGGTATCTTGCCTGTTCTGCCGCCTGCTGCGCACAGACGGAGGCACACACCTGTATTAATGGTCTATCAGCGATCTAACAGCACCATAAATTGCATTTATGTTGACAAAAATAACAAGTTATCATTAAAGAAAGGTCATTTGATAATAAAAATGGCTAACCTGTTTAATCCGCTGAATCACTCTCATTCAAATTGAGGATTTTTTTTGTTTGCTTTCGAGTGTGATTAAATCATAAAATATGACAGGCATTCAAAACGTCAACAGAAGCTTCAAAGTAAAAAAAGAAACATTTGGTACAGCCCTAGTTGGAGGGTACTCACATGTAAGAGAGGTTCTGAAAATGTGCAAACAGTGGAGGAATAACCCTGGGAAATAAGTCACATGACTGAGATTAAACATCCCAGGACCTCTCTGAATGTCTTGCCCTGCCACCCGCAAACCGTTCAATCCCACTCTCCCACACACACACACACACACACACACACACACACACACACACACACACACACACACACACACACACACACACACTCACACACACACTCTCTCTCTCTCTCTTAACGGCAGGAATTCTGTTTTCTTCTGGCCAAATATAACATTTTAAAACGTTGAAGCCTGGAAACAGAATCATTCATCAGGGTCAAAGCTGCAGAAGTTTAAGCTGGTTAAATATTTGCCTTCTTGAAAAGTTACCCAGTGTGAGAACAACATGTCCAGACAAACAAAATGTTGTATAAAAAGTTTTAATATTTCATAAAATACATATTTAATTAAATATGTACAATGACATAAAACAGTACACTGATAAAATACGCCTTAAAGCAGGCACTTTAGCCCCTGATATGAGATCAGGGCTGCGCCATTTGTACTTGAAAAGATACACCACGAGTACAAAAAGTTAAAATTAACTGATAAAAACCTGGTGGCACATCAGTCAAAAACCTTTCCTGTTCAAAAAAAGGGAACATTTGTAGCTTAATTTTGGTCAGAAAATGGTAGCCTCAGGGTGTACCACTAACCCTCAAGTCTCATTTGTAAACCTTAACACACTAAATCACCATCATGAGAGCGTGTTATGCAATACTGCACCTATAACTGTAGTTTGGGCACCTTTTATGGCTTTGCTAATGTGAACAAGTCACAGGCTCAGAGTGAAAAAGCACACTGCAGCGTGTACTGAAGAGGCTGCTCGATATGCAAAGTCATGGTCAGATGTGGAGAGGAATTTAAAAAAGATTCTCTGACTCAGATTTCCTCAACTGGAATGCAGGTGCATGGCCACACATTCCACACGGAGGCTCCACACGGGAACACAGCGTTCCTAGTGTTCGGACACACACACACACACGCACGCACGCACACACACAGAGTAACTCATGGCCAAGTGTGTTTTTTTTTCCCACATAGATGCAAATAATTCATCACAGTGGACAGTTAGAATCTGTTTTTTTGTTTTGCAAGATGTCTCTGTGGTGTATGAGGGGAGGATTCTGTTGATCCTGCAGGTTCTGCTCGGGTCTATTTGTATAACGCTGGTGCTGGGCCCGTCATACAATTCATGAAAGCTACTGACCTCTAAGAAATGATTGAAGAAACTTGTGATTTAAACTGTGATGTGTTCAGGGGTCAAATTCTACCGTAGGGAATTTAGAAAGGGCTGAAAAATATTAACAGCATTCGTGTGCATTACAGACTCAACTGACCCTTCAGTCGAGCAAACTTGGTACCAAACAGAACCTCAGTCAAATTTCTCCTGCCCTGGACTTAAATAGCTTTTCCTGTACTCAGACAACTAACTAGCTAACTAATCTACACCAGTTGTTATCTAACTAGTTCCATCTGATTGTGAATGTTAGCAAAACACGAGCCTACATCAGTTCTTAGGTAGCTAGTTAGTGAGGATTTTATTAACATTAGCTGTCAAGGTGCAACTAGCTAGCTAATGATTGATGTAAATAATGTATTTGGCTAGCGCTTTGCTAACATTGCTAACTTAAGATGTGGCTATATGTCATTTTTACAGCTCCCCATGCAACATATTTTAACCTCTTCAAAAACTGTTCTTTTTTCAATATAGACAAGCCTGGCATATTGTATATCTACGTACAGGAAACAGAAAAGGAGAAATTTGCTGGGTATCAAGCTCGCTCAACTTGAGCACATTTATGACCTTTTCCTTTCCGCTGTATGTCATGTAATCTTGGCAAAAACTCAAAACATAGATTCAAAGTGGGGCTTTGTCCATTCACATCAAAAATAAAAGACAAGAAACATGCTTATGAGTGCCACAGGGTTAAAAAAAAATAAACAAAATCATCATGACCTGTCACAAATGTCAGTTAAATAAAAATCGGCCTTCAAAAAAAAAAAAGCTCTCGTTGTCTTTTTCCAGTTTTTATACACATAATCTGTGTGATTTGGCCAACAGCTGGTACTTTCAGTTTAATTGTCTCTTTCCAACAGACCAAACTCTTCGGTGGCTTAAGTATCAAGTACTTAAAAAACAAACAAGCCAACCAAGAAAGAGCCCTGGAAATTAACCAGCCTGGTCCTCAAATGGCTTGCAGCCAGTCACAAGTCCTCACGTAGCTGTTGACAGGTGAACAAAGGCAGATGTCAACAGCATTTTGTGCTACATTGGACGCCTACAGACAACTCGGCTGCGTCAAAAAACCATCAAGTCCAAACACTCACTGATTACGGCAACATCCTCTCACAAGCAGAGTCCTCACATGTCCAAATATGGACCTGGTTTCATCCCCTTTGTCCTTTTCCTTCTGTCTTGTAATCACTCCCTCCCCCTCCTGTCAGTGCTGTCATCCTTGAGGTTGTCGTCAGGTTAAACATGGTCCCGTGTTTGAAGGGTTAAATAAGGCTGCGGTTCAGTTCCAGCTGTCAGAGGCAGATCCTCTCCTGCTGATGGCCCTGAGGGGGCTGCGAGACACTGAGCCCCTCTTCTTCCAGCGGACTGAAAAGACAAAAAGACAAGCGAGTCAGTGATGTCAGCTCAGCAGCTGCAAGTGAAAACTGAACACCGGTGTTTAAATGTTAATTATGAACATCTACCAGCTCCAAGAGTTTATCAGCCTTGACTCTAAAGTTTCTGAGTGACACTATTGATTTTCTTCTGCTTATATCAGGACTTTGTTGTCATTACTTTCACTAAATGTGCTTGCTCCAGCAGTATGTTTAGAAATCTTATCTTTGCAAACAGCTTAGACAGCAAAAGAGGAGGAGTGTGATAAGGATAATGAATAGGGGAAATGGTTCATTCGTCATAAAACATTAAAAGGGCCGCATGGTTTAGAAACTCTTCTCCCCTACACAGCCAGTAACTGGCATATTGATCAAGACAAAAACCTGTATTTAACTTAATTTGACATAAAAACTTTGGGAACAAAATAGCATGTCGAATTTCCAATAACTCAAAAACAGATAAACCCAAATGGCAGTGACTGAACTCCCTTAAATATTGTGTACTTACAAACATAACTAGAAAATACTACAAAATACACAGGAAATTGGTTTTTAGTTTTTGTCAATTGTCAAAAATTGTCAAACCATTGTCAACCGTTTCTGTAGTTACTGCTCCCTACGTAGTCGTCTCACCTTTTCCCAGACTGGCGGGCAGCGTGGAGCTCTTCGTGTTGGGAGAGTTGGACGACTCCTCGACTCGTTTCCCCTTCACGTCTCCTGGCTGCAGCGTGGCAGAGCCGTCCTGCCAGTCGCTCAGCGCCCGCTGGAACGAATGCGCCAGACACGCGGTCATGTCTCGTGCCCGCTCCGCCCGGCTGCACCAGAACACCCGACACTGCAGCTGCTGCCCATGATGTTTGCAGATGTACAGGAACACATTCGGCCGGTTGACATCCGCTGCACAGTACGCAATGTCCTGCAGGTACGTCTTAGTGAGCTGCCGACCTGTACTCAGCTCCTTGACCTCGACGTATCTGGGGCGCACAACCAGGGCGTGATCTTTGCTCAGCTTCTTCCCATTAGCAATACCTTCTAGCAAGTGGCTAATAGCATCCTGGGCCTGCTCTCGATCCAGAGAGAATATTTTCTCCGTGCCCAGGTAGTGCACCTTGAAGAGTGGGTCGCCGTGGGATAAAGACTCTGTGCGGTCGCGGCGAAAGCGCCGACGTAGCGCAGCAGGAGAGTTCTTCAGGGTCTGCATGAGGTGAAAAGTGCTGAGTGACATGCTGCGTTTCAGGCTGGATTTTGAGGCAATTTTGGCGGAGGAGTATGTGCCGGTGGTGAGCTGGTCCTTTTCAGAGCCTGTTCCACTCTTCCACCTTTCTTCTATAAATGGAGCGTAGTTGCATCCACGGCTTTTATCTGAAATGAGGCAGACAAAGACGGTGACGTTAGCAGATCCTTTGTAAAGAAGCATGAATAATTGAGCAAGACAGATGCTTAATCTTTGTTCAGAGTTAAACAAGGCGAAGGAAAGGGTAATACTCCTGGAAAATGGATCGTTTTCACATTGAGGATTTTCTTAATAATGAAGTAACTCTTCAGTTGTAACAGTTTTTGTGCAATCTCATGCTTTTAACTTATGATGAGAGGGAAAAAAAAACATGCAGTCAGCACAAGTTGTGCCACAGTGTGGAAAAACAAAGGCCACCAAACAGGATCAGTTACAAATGTGACGCATTCAGTGAGGAATATTCATTCACCACAGACACCAGCTATTAAATATTTACAGTCAGGTCTGACTTGGGCTTTGTCCTCACAGCACTGAACCCTTAAAGGGTAAGTTTGGTATTTTTCAACCTGGACTCTATTTTGCCATGTTTGAGTTTAAGTGACTAATGGGGACAAAATGTTTTGAAATTGGTCCAGTATTGAGTAGGAGTGTCAGGATTTTCCAAATCCACAATAAGATTTAACCTTTGATTTTAAGGCCTGAAGTGTTGTTTTGTTTTACCATCATACACACACCAGATGTACTTGGACCACTTATATCATAAGAAAAAAAGGGTTCAGGGTGAAAAATATAGAAGTTACCACTTAAGATAGAAACAGACTTATGGACTGGAGACTTGCCAAAATAAATAAGAGGTCACTGTAACGCAAAAAGCAATCACAGGTACATAACCTTCTGCAAACTCAACTCCATGCCAAGTAGTACAAACAGTACTCATATCACCATCCTATTAGTTACTGGACGACTTCAAGGCTTCTGTGACCTTGCTAGGTCAAGTCTTATGCAACGTCCACATCTGGCCCCCCATTGTCTCCCATCCTACAAACCCACAGAACTGCCTGTTCGCCATTGTGTTGGAACTTTATTTTTTCCCCTTTCTCTTTTCTTGGCCATTCTCTCAACATCCTAGCTCTGTCCTCAGAAGTGAGCTGCAGCGAGAACCACCGACTGTTCCACGGTGGTGTCCATTGTTAGTCAACCGCACTGTGCAGGAAACAGCTTTGCATTCCCCCCTAAATATTTCTCCTACAAACAATGGCGTGCTTTTCAGAGTGTGTCACATCACAGAAGGGATGCACATTGACCCAGGACATACACACATACAGTTACAAACATGCACATGTACTCACACACAACTTTCACTTGAAAACACGCACACAGATAGCTCCCTGTTTTGCATTAAACCAAGTCCACCATACAACACTGTTATTCCCTGTCCTTGGGCAAGAGGCTAACCACAATAGTCAAATGAATAAAATCCAAATTTGCACACAGGTAAGACCTCACGTGCATCTGAGTAAACAACTATCCTTCAGTTTTAGGACACGTGCAGAGTGTCACAGTGTCACAACCTGTTGTTGTATGTAGGCATTAAAAGTGTACAGAACATGTTCTGCCTATTAGAGCTGAAACAATTAGTCGATTGATTGGTTACTCTCCAATTATTTTGGCAATTAATTGATCGTTTTGAGTTTTGTTTTGTTTGTTTGTTTGTTTGTTTTAAGAAAAAATGTCCAACTTCTCTGATTTCGGCTTCTCAAATGCTAATATTTTCTACTTTGTTTACTCCTCTATGATAGTAAACTGAATATCTTTTGGTTGCAGACAAAGAAGACATTTGAGGATGTCACCTGGGCACTGATTTACAATTTAACCTTTCTAATCTTTCTAATCTCTAAGCTTATATATACCTAAAAGACTGCAAAATCATCATATGCTGAGATTCTTGCCCCAAATTTTATTCTCAGCATACCAATATACAATTACAATTAACAATGATGTAATATTAAGGATCCATTCTTCATCTCATACACCGCACACCGGCAGAAACATACTTGTAAGGTGTTTGGTTCACCTGATCTAAAAAGCAATTGATGCACCAAAGGCAAACCATTAATAAAGGTTTTTTCTTTAAGTAATATTCTCCTTCCTTTTATGCCGAATTAACCATCATAGGCTATTTATTAGTGAAATCAACTCAAATTTGTGTTGAGCGATGTATAATCTCTGGAATAAGCGAGTATACTTTAACTTGGACGATTTTAGAATGGGGTTCGGCGAACACAAAAGCGTCCAGGTAAGATTCCACATTTCGGAGTAAAACAACTGTCATACTGCCAAAAAACAGTTACATTTCTTAGTAGGTATTAACACTATGGGAACAAGACAATAAATAAACTGTAACTGAACTGATGAATCTCAACAACAACATTATGTTAAGAAGCCATTCTTCATTTCAGTGTGCACCCCTTGAGGCAGAACAGGACTGAAAGCAACATGCATGGGAGATTGTTATTAAAAACCTTATATTTCAAGCCATGTTCTCTTTTATTCAATGCCGAATTAACCAACATGACCTAATGATTTCTTTAACCAATTCACACATATGCTGAGACGTAGAAACTCAAGAATGAGCTATTTTACTTTAAAATAGAGAATTTTAGAGTGGGGTTCGACGAGTCCCCAAGCGTCCCATGACTCTGCACTTGAGGGCAAAAGCCAGTGCCATACTACCAAAAACTAATTATTAGTACTTTTTTCTCCAAGTCATTTTCTCTTCACTTTTATGCCGAATTAACCAACAGAGCCCTGTGATTGCTTAAAAACACTCAAAAATATTCTGACTGTTGTATACTGTCAAGTACAGGGAGATAACTTAAAATGAGCAAACTTAAGAATGTGGTTCGGCGAGACCCGAACCGTGGGGCAAAACTGCCATACTGCCCCAAACCCAGTTACATTTCTCAGTATTTAAGTTAATAAACAGTCATTTAAGTTTAGGCAAGCTATTCAAATTTGTACTTTTCCAAATTTAGTCTTACCTGACCACAGTTTCATGCAAACGATGTTGTCGTGCGCCTCAGGTGAACCGCAGAGTCCCGTGATCTTTTCAAACAGAACAGGTGGAAGTCAGGTATCCTGCACGTTCACATGCAATCAGTTCGACTGTCAGTTTATGTCGCTTAAAAAGAAATATATCTTCCTTTTAGCTAATATTTCATGTTATTCCGTGAGCTCAGTGCGCCATGTGAGCGGAAACCGACAGTGAGACGTGCGTACAGGCGGAGACAGTTTATATAGAGACTGAATCATGCTCCTCTCTCTGCTCGCTGAATGAAGTGAGTGTGTGAGTGAATCAGAGGACACCGTTTTAAACAGCGTAGGCGCGACCTCGTCACACACGTGGACGAGCACTTGCGTCTTTCTGAGAGCAGTAAAGGGGAGGAGGAGGAGGAGGAGGAGGCGGGTTGGTGCGACAGCAAAGGGAGGACTCTGTTGGTAAAAGAAGTGATGATTTACAAGACAAGAGGGATTTACAGTGCATGCCAGGTTGGATAAGAATTGACTAATATTTCAGTCTTTTACTGGCATTGGTGTTTTAAAGAAAATTTATGACATTTATGTACATACTTACATGCATATGTAACCCCTTATCATAGCTTTCAGATGGGAAGTAACTGAGTACAACTTTTATTTTTACTCCCTACATTTCTACATAAATATGTACTTTTTACCCATTACATTTTCAAAACAGGCTTACTTTAGTTTAAATGCAATGCATAAAGAGACCAGAATGACATCAAAGACATAACAAGTGTGTAAAAGACATAAGATGAAAACAGACAAAAAAGATGTAAAAAGTAAAAAATTATGAAAGTCTAACAAGACAAAAAAAATGTAACAATAAATAAGATGAAAATTAAGTAGAAGAAGTAAGATGAAAATAAGGTTAAAAACACTAAGATGAAAAAGACAGAAGAAAGCATGAACATGAAAGATATAATGTAACAAGACAAATATTATGTAAAAAACATAAGAAGGTGAAAATGACAATAACAAGATGAAAATGGCATAATAATACATAAGACGAAAAGTTGTAAGATTATAAAAATGAGATAACAAGATGACAACAACGTAACAAGAGGAAAAATATGTAACAAGCCAAAAATGACAGAACAAGATGAAAACAACAGAACAAGACAAAAACAATGTAACAAGTTTTACTGATCGTTAAAATTGTTTCACTTCACACTTTGCAACATGTTATCATACACTGAGTGAATAATATGTTCTTTATATTTCCTTCAGTGTAAAAACTGAACTATGTGTTTTACCTTAAAATTTTAAGTTCAATGAGTTTGAAAAGACAAGTTGAGCTGATTTTGTAATGATTTAAAACAAATAAACCTTTCTAGTCAAATAAACTTAATATTAATTCAGTTGTACTGAAGAAGACAAATGTTTAATAAGCTTAAGATATTAAGTTGAAAAATTCTTCAGTCTATTTGAATGAAGTGATTGTGTGAGTGAATCAGAGGACTCGTACGATGATAACATTTTTGTTTATTTACATGGAGTTCAGTGGCTTTGCTGACAGCAATAAAAAAGCTGTTGGTTAATATTTTCAAACACTAAAAATAACAATCTGAGTCAGTCAGTGGCAAAACAAACACTTTTAGTGAATGTACTCTGATGGTGTGCAGTTCTCGATGAGGTTTACATTGCAGCTCAGTTTCACTTCTGTCAGCTGCAGTCCTCTCCCTCAATACTGGGAGTTTCAAAAATTGTTTTCTCTGTTGTCACTTAAGCCTCATTCATACATGCAGCCTTTCGCAAAAATATGCCAGTATTTTCCCTGAAATGGGTCATGTATGAATGAGAGCTAGAACTGATTTTCTGAGAACTGGCGCTTCCAGGGATCATGCCAGGAAGGTTGTGTTGTGAATGAAAGCAGGAACGTCACTGGGACAGATATTGCTAAGTGTATAAAATTAAATCTCAAAATCATATAAAAGAGAAGTTTTCTCTGGTCTGAAGTGCTTGGGTTGTTTCTGCTCTGCTTTCTCAGTGTCAAACACCACTACGGCCTGAAAACGACCTGATAACATCCTGAAACATGGGCTCAGTTCACACGGCAGGTCTTAGTGCTCAATTCCGATTTTTTACACAGATCCAATTTTTTTGTTTAGCGGTTCACATTACTTTTTAAATGTGACCTATATTTGACCTACATTGATTCCCGTGTGAACAGTCCACGGCCCTGAACAGACCCGCATGTGCAAAAGAACAATAACAAAGACGTCAGGACGTCACGCGCAGCGCACCGTTTACAGTGTTGTGCCGAGAAATGCACCCCCTTACGTCACTCTGTTCAAAATCCATGTCTACTCTGTAGTTACCGCTCATCCGGCGCACAATTCGCACAACAAGTCACTCTAGAGTGACGTAAAAGTTGCATTAAACGCGACATGACTGTTCAGACGTCAGGCGCGTTGCAAAATATCAGACACGTATCCGAAATAGTACCACCTCTGAAAGCGACCGAGGTCGGATTTTAAAAAATCAGATTTCATGTGACTTGAGCTGTTCACACAGTCATGAAAAAATCAGACCTGGGTCGCATGGTTTTGTTGAGGGTTCTTTGTAAGACTTGTTTCCATTAAGAACCCTTTTCTTCCAAAGAACCTTTTCGAGGAAAAAGGTCTTCGGGGCTTGTTGAAATCCTTTAAGTTTAATATATAGGCTATTTATAACCATACATTAGTCGTCATCATTTCACGAGCCCATGACACATACCAACTGTTCTACCAGCTGAAAGTCTCACATTACTGTCGATAAGTAAAATACAAGGCTGAGGAAACATCTGAAACCCACTACCCTTCATTACCATCACATTGCGTCACACGGCCCGTCTCTAATGGGGATCACTGGCCTCACTGCTTCAGATCTGCTTCATGTGTTTATTCTGGGGGCATTTTGAACAGTGGCAGAGGGAAAACCTTAAACGGTTCCATGTGTGCATGCGTCTGTGCATCTGTATGTGTGTGTGTGTGTGTGCGGCTGGGTGTGCCTGACGTGGGGAAACAGTAGGGCCCCTGTTTCTCCTGGGTTTGGCCCAATAACAGTTAAGTTCTGAACGTCACACTCGCCTCGGCGCGGAGCTGGACACACTGGAACTATTCTTGGGCCACCGGTGACATAATGGAGCATCTCAGGCAGGCACCCGCCCTCCCTACGTATCTCACAGCAAGAACAGAGTCAGCATCCAAACTGTCGCATAGGCAGGAGCGCAGCTGCAGTTCTTGTTCGGGCATGTCGCATTGGAGGTATTGTCTCTTTGGTGCTCCAGTTAAGAGAACCGTTCAGTGAGTGCAAACATGGAATGAGGTCTTAAATTGTCCACTTGATCAGACAAAAGTAGTAGAGAAGTGCTGGACAATTTACATATTTAATCATCATTAAATCAAACTGCAGTTTAGTCTGGCTTCTAGAACCGCATGGGCATTTTAGTCCCTATAAATAGTTCACTCAAAAATGAAAATTCAGTCATTATCTGCTCACCCTCATACCTACTGAAGGTCAGGTTTAACTTTTTAGTCCTCAAAACGTTGCTGGAGTTTCACAGGAAAACAACGCTGCAGATTCTCCCAAATAATTTAAGTGAATGGTGACCAGTTTACAAACCTAAATAAAAAACATTAAATGCGTCCATACTGCTCATCTGGTGTAATCCAAGGCTCATCTGAAGACTGTTTAAGCAGCTGAAGACGTTGTTATCAAGAGTAATGCTATGTAAAAAGTAAAGATAAAAGCTCCAGCACTTCCCTGAATTTGTCTTAAGTGCCTCCACATTTTTGTTTTTCAGTGAAATGCCTCAACAACTGTTTATGCTATGAAATTTAGTACAGTTATCAACGTTCCCATCAAGATGGAATCTAATAACTCTTGACTTTTCATTTATTACCATTATAATTTTAAAGGATGGATCCATTGTTTTTGTTTGTTTTTATGTTTTAGCACGCTTTTTCCCCAGCCCTTCTAAAAACATTTTTCTACATGACCTGACGTAGGTTTCTCCCAGATGTGTAACAGGACTTTTCCCAGCAGACACTTGCAGCAAAATGCATTTTCCCCGTTAGCCACCATTATAAAAGAGACATCTATGAAACTCTTGACAGGACACCTCAAACTACAAACATGGTCAGTTAAGGTGCCATTTTCAGCATATAGGTTGCTAGCTTGGGGGTTGTTGTTGTTTCATATAGGGACGGGGATTTTGAAAACATGCACATAGTGAACGTTGTCTGATATAGGCAGTCAGCGGTTTAGCAGAAGAATTTTCAGCTATGTAATCACCATTATTACATGTAGATAGACAGAAAAGTCTTTTTTAGACTCCACAATTAGCCACAAGACATTATTATCAGTGGGTGTGCCGCTATTAGAGACACACCCAATTGTTCAGAAACTACTTGATCTGGGCTAATTAGCGGCCATTAATTCAAATGTCTTGACTGCTGTGACTGAAACCAACAAGTTTACAGCCCTCTCAGGAGGTTATTACAAGTCATTGTAGGAGAACAACGACAATCTCTGGCAGCAGCAAAAGGCAGGGTGAAGGGAAATTGCTGGTTCAAGAAAGCACATTAATGACAAAATAACTCCATGAATGGTCAAAGTCAACACAGTTCACAGCTGAGCTGGGAGGAAATTTGGGGATTTTGAAGAAGAAAATGTTTGTTGATGACCTTGGCCTTTAATTCACAGTTAAGTTAGGGAATAACTGGCCCAGATGGGGAAGTTATGACAGCTTATTACAGCTTCTTCCAAGAAGCAGGTTTACTGAGTTATTTGGTATACTTTGCTTCTTAGAACAGTCGTATTCACAGGGTTGTGACTTCTGTTTTGTTGTCTTGAGAGGCTGGGGTGTAACAGCACGGCAGGGCGATACAGAAAATTAAGGAAGTGAATTGACACTGTATGAGCTGCCATCCATTCATGGTAGAAATGTTTTATGCTCAGTTCCCTTTTTCGAAACTGCTCTAAATCAAATGCCAGTGGCATTCACTGATGGAAATCTATGGTAGCTAGGTTTGTCAACAATGAAGGCAGCGTTCCAGTTTGCTATCTCTGAGTCCTGTTGAAGCAAAAAACACATTACAGTCTGTCCCTGGCACCGTTACAACCAGTGCTATAAAAAGAATGATGAACTTTGACCTTCATATGATAATAACCGAACCTGTCAATCACTTTTTAGCTATGTTATAAATGTTGATGCCTGTGTTGGTCTGTTGGTTGGTCAGTTTACCAACTGGTCCAGACTGAAATACATCAACAACTATTGAATGGATTTGGACAAAAGTTTGTGCAATTATTCAGGGTTTGTTGGACTGTTGTTAAATTTGGTACAGACAATTATGTTACCCATAAAATGAATTGTTACTTTTAATAATCACTTGTATTATCCCTTAATGCATTATTTAGTGACATCATCAGGTTAAACATTTTAAATACTTTGGTTTATGAAAAGATGTAGCCTACTCTGTGATAATTGTTAAGCAGAAAATGTTAGCATGCTAACATGCTGCACTAAGATAGTGAACATTACCATTATATATAGCCAGCTGTGAACATTGCACTTGCTAAACATTTGCACATTAGCATAATTGCATGCAGACATTAGTGTTTAGCTACAATAAGTGCCACTATGTAGCCTATAAGCTCACACTGCTAGCTAGCATGTACAGCACAGTATGTTTCCCCATATATAAAGCAAACAAAAATATCTTAATATAGAAGTAACTGAAATGTTTACAGCGCACAAAGTATTAATGATAATTTAGTAGGGGCTGTCAGTATTTTTTTATGATTACACTAACAATATTTATTCACTATTTTGGAATTTTATTTCCATTTAATTCTGATCATCTGGCATGTCTCTGTCTTATGTTGTTTGTAACTCATTGTTATAAACTCAACTGGGTCAAAAGAAAAAGTAAATGGATGATGAATAGAATAACAGGAGTTTCCAGATTAGAGTCCAACATTTTGACCTGACAACAGCCAAGGTGGCAAAAGTACACATAGTACAGGTATTTGTGAAAAAAACTACTTCTTTACTTAAGTAAATGTACTTAAAGTCTAAAAGTAAAAAAGCCGCTCTCTGAAGGACATTTCTACTGACTCTGTGTAAATCTAACTGAATCTCACTTTTTCTCCACAGTCAAGTTTTCCTCTGTTTGTTTCATCCTGTTACGTCTTTTATCTCGTCTTTGTCTTGTTGCAGTCTTTACTTCATTGCCATTGTCATTTCTGTCATTATGTCTTACTTAATTTTCGTCGTTACATTTTGTGACATCTTGTTACATCATTTGTCTTGTTACATCTTTTACATCCTTTCAAGTCTTTTTGTTGTTTTCACCTGATGTCGTTTTCATCAGTGTCTTTTGTGCCATTTTTGTCGTGTTACATCTTGGTACATAATTTTCACCTTGTTATGTCTTTTAGTCATTTTTTTCTGATATTGTTTTCATCTTGTTATGTCTTTTGGGCCATTCTCTTCTTGTTATGTTTTTTGCATTTTGTTCTGTCTTTAAGAAAATAAGGAAACCCAGGGCAGGGTCTCAGCAGGGTCTCAGGTGGCTACCACCACCACCACCACACACCTAGCGAACCAGTGGATTGAGGTTTTTTTTCTTTTTTTGTATGAGTCATTGTTTTTTGTTTATGTTTTTAGGAAAATGTTGCATATTATGCCATCATTCATGGTTCAAACCAACTGTACAACCTGTCATATTTGATCCAGATTCCAGCATCATGTCTCACTCTAACTGCAGTGTCATTTTTCCAACCCCATCATCATCATTTCTGGTTCCACCAGTTATTATTATTTACTCAAATACCACACACACCCATACAGTGTGTTCCTGCAGAGCTTTTACCTGTAAGAGGAAGTTGGATGAGGCGTGGAGATATGAAAACAGGAATGGTAACACAGTTCTCAAATATTTACTACAATAGAGAACATGATAGGTGGGGTTCTTTTTGTTTGTTGTCCATGTACGAGATGACAAGTGTGTTTAAGTGTCATCCGATTTAGGTTTCATAATTGCAGCAGAGGAGTGTTGCACAAATTTTTCTGTCAGTCTTGAGCTGTTTTTTGTGCTTTTTCATGTATAACTTGTTCTTAAAATGAATGCTGGAGTGAGTGGGTTGGATACAGACTTGTGCATAATGGCTGTGGTCACAGGTTCATGCTGATCATCACTGTCAGAAACATATCATAAGTGCTGTTATGAAGAATACAGATGAAACAGGATGTTGGTGTTCTTGTGAAACAGCATCAGAGTGACTCGTGAACAATTATTCCCACAGTTCATTTGAATGTTTTCATGTGTTTGACCCACTTACTTCTTTTAAGTCTTTCTCCCCATTCCCGCATCTCTTTAAAAGTTTCAAAATTATGGGATGCTGCTGGTAAATAGCAACATTATTCTGGTTATTATATCACTACTTACTGAAAAAAAAACAAAAAAAACAATAATTTGACACAAAATATTTACTTAAAATTGATTTTATTGGTTTAAAAATTGCTAGCATTTTGCTAACATTAACTAACTTAAGCTGTGACTATATGTCACCAGGTCTCCCAGCAGCATCTTTTAACCATCTTCAGAATTTATTCCTTTTCATCATAGAAGAGCCTAGCATATAGCATATAGCATATAGCATATAGCAACATACAGCAAACAGGAAAGGACAAAGCTGACTGAAGTTCAACTGGGTACCAAACTTGCTTAACTGTTATTGGATCACGAGGAAAAAGGGGGTGGTGCTTAAGTTTCATTAGCATTTTGCTGGTGAATTAATAAATTATTCGTTGACTTTACCACATCAAAATTGCAGTGATAAGATTGGAGTCACGCTTTTTATCACACACATCTGGGAGGGATCATTCGACAATGTTGATTCCAGACAGTGTTCAGCCTGACATGTCCAAACATATGACCCAGAGCGTCAGGACTCGGGGACATCTGGAACATCTGGCCTTCACTGTAGGGTATATTTTATCTAATTACAGTCCACATCTTTTCTGTTTGACCCACTCTAAGAGACAATAGTTGCTCTTCCAGTGAAAGTGATTCAGTCATGTAAATCCATGTTTTTCTCCGCTCTCTGGTCACACCTTCCTGAACAAGAACAACAGGCCTCTGGTTTCACAGAAGGAAATGTCTCAGTTACTCAAAAGAGAAGTCATCAGTTGAGGTTCATTGTGTCCGCCGTCCTTGTAGTCAGGTTTTCCTGTTATTCACCTCAATTCAAAGGAATCAAATCTGAGGAAATTACTACAAGAAAGAGAAAGAGAAAAGCTGGGTTGCCGCTACATGTGATAGGCTAAACTGGAAATTCTCAAGTATTTCAGTAAAAATATTAATGTTTTGTCTTGACAGAATTTTATTGGTACTTGAAAAACTGCTTAATCTCACACTGACATCCACTTTTTTGGCAGCAGCCCAAGCTTTAATGCTTCATTACAGTAAATCTTTAAAGGAGAGGCGAGCTCTGCTTTACGGGAGAGGCGATTTCCTCAGGATGTTGCTATAGTGCTTTTGTGCTTCTGTGTGTTCGGAGTTTAGATACGCTGCATGCATTTCTCAAGCTGCTGGGTTTTTTTTTTTGTGGAAATACAGGAATTTGTGGATCTGATGTACGGCCCTTTGTTTGTTTACTGTTTGCGGTTGGTGAACATAAGTGGGTGTTGACTAGGTAAACACCACTGAGACACGATGATCAAAAATGTCCTATTTATAGGACTCGTACTTACATAATAGAATGTCATGATACAATCAATTTAATGCAAATGTTTCACACAGAAGAATTTATCATAAATACTATAGTGAAATTTAATTTTGTTGCACTTTATTTTACAGTACCCTAATAAGATAAGCTGTACCTTGTTTTAAATTAGGCAAAAACTAGAAATAGTGTATTCTTTATTAGACAGTATAAGACCCTTTATTAGACTGTCATTAGACTTTATTAGAGGGTAATTAGGGACACATTACACCAGAGCTGTATGGTTTACTATTGTTAGACCCTTATTACACTTTATTAAAACATTTCAACAGATCAGAACTGTAAACTGAAGTGAAATCACATGTCTGCTATTTGAGTGACTTTTGACACAGCTGGTCACATACAGCCAAAACTCATGTCTATTTCTTTGATTAAATCATATTATCAGCCTATAGTATTACAGTAAGTCTGTGGAGTCACCCAAAGACAAATTATTCCTCTTCCTCTATAATTTTGGCCTTTACTTGGTAGATCTGGATCACATATTGTTTTTAAAAGGGGAAGTAGCAGATGTGTGATTTCATTTTAGTTTACACCACAGTTCTGGTTTAGTATGTCCCAAATTACCCTCTAATAAAGTCTATTAAGGGTCTGATACTCTTTAATAAAGAATATATTATTTCTAGCTTTCATTGGATTTGATAGGCCACTACGTCTTATGAGTGTACTGTAAAATAATAAATAATAATTCATTTTTCTGGTTTGATTTCTTTAGGTTTTTAGCCACAGTTGGGTGGATTGCCATTGACTTTTTGGTACAGATATTCATGATTGCGGTTAGAATCCTAACAACCGCACTGATCCACTGACTTTTCCTTTAGCGTCATCGTGACGTTGTGTGACGGCCCCCGGGGCCCTCAGGGCTCGTGTGAGTTGTTGCTGTGTTGTCTTTCAGTGTTGCTGGTTCCTGGTTGTTTGGAGCTGGAGGCCATCGAGAGATTGGAGGCAGCTGGCCACTGCCTCCAATAAAACCTGCCCCATCCTGGTAGTCTGGGGGCTCCCACCACACTGACGTCAGGTTGTGCTGTTTTGTGTTCTTTGATTTTCTTGTTACATTTGTTATTATTCTCTGTAAAATATATATATATTTCAGTTTATACCTCATGTGTGCTTCCCTTATTTGGTCTCAGAGATAGATTGTTTTTACTTTTTACCAAAATTCCTTACTATTGGATGAATTGCCATTCAGTTTGGCACATAGGGTGTCCAGGTGCCCCACTTTATGTGGTGCCGTGCAGCATTTTTATCCCCTGTCCCACGTCCCACATCTTGAGAACATGGCCCACATTCTGATCAGCTCCAGTATTCAAAAGTCCAACAACTGCAGGACAGGCGCTTTTCTAAAACATGTTTTTTTTTATCTCACAGCTGTGTGTTTGCCCAGCAGGAAAAAGCGTGAGTCACCACAAAGTCACAAGCCATGCAGATTTAGGCCAAATAAAAGGAAACTACCGCAAAACAGTAGAGCTCATTTGTGTCACATCCAAGTCATACTTGGCATGACATTTTTTTTTTTTTTTTGCTTTTGAAAGGTGCTATATAAATTCATCATTATGTTATGTCATTATTTGTGTAGGAATAAAATAATATATAAACTCTAAGTCTTGTTTCTGTTTCTATTATTAACCCTTTCAGTTCTTAATGCTTGGGAACTGCCTGGTTCCAATTTTACTTCCCGTCAGCAGCCTTCTGATATCAGTAACAACAAACAAACCAGGACACATTTAGAAAGTTTATGTTTCAAAGTTTAGTGTGGTCTTTATCAGGAAGTCCTCATCTATGTGCAAATAGGCAAGACAGCTTGACATTTGGACAGTAGCCCTGAAGGCTTGTAGTATTAGTACGCTCTAAAACAATTCAAAAGTAATGCATGTTTGCAGTAGCAACAGGTTTACGCGTAAATCTTTGTTATGTGTAAACTGGGTTGACCTCAGCTTTGACCTGCCCTGAAGGCTAAAGCAGGATGGGAAACCTTTTGCAAACTACATATTTGGAAACAAAAAGGGAAGCTGAGGGTGTTCATGGAGGGGTTATCAGTGGAAGAGAAATATGAGGTGTGTAAATAACACTTTTTTGTTTAAACTGTGAGTGAGAGGAGATAATTTATCCGACTGACAACACAGAAGAGATGATTGCCAGTATCTTACAGAAAGTGAACATGGAGCTGCGCCAGAATAAGAAAGTTCTGTCTTTTCCTTCCCGAAAACCTGGTTGTTTATTTATTGTTACTGAAAAAGTACCAGCAGCGTGTTACTGTTTAATCTTGTACTGGAAGCAAGTCGCCAAGTGACCTGACCGTCACAGGAGTCACATGAATCAAGACTGTCTGAGGGAAGTCATGAGAGGTGGGCTGACCAATAAAAACAGAAAACAACAAAAAGCAACATCTGCCTGCCCGCCTGCTTTCTTCTACACACAACCGGCTGCAGATGTCCTAATAAGGCATGTTAATGGGCCCGTGTGGAGCAGAGGGTATGACACCGTCTGGTTTTTTTCCTCCTCCAGTTATCTTTACATGACGGTTGCATCAGAATGCTGATGAGCTAATTTCCTTTTTTTTTTTTACGCTTTGTCAGACTGAGATGGCTGCTCAGGTTTAAATATGAGACAGCCAGACAGGAGGGAGAGTTTGTCTGGGGGAATTCCTTAAATCATCATTTTAAAAATAAACTATTTGTTTTAACTTTAAAAATGTAGCGTCTGGGTTGCCTTAAAAAAATTTAAGTTGACTGAATTTGAAAAGATGAGTTATGTTATGGTTTAAAACAAATAAACTTTCTATTAATTCAGTTGTATTTGAGAAAACATGTTCAATAAGAATATGATATTAAGTTGAGCCAGCAACTGTTTACTCATACTGACAAACAAATTTGATTTCCTTCTTCATTTTTTTTTTTCTTTTTCTTTTTTTTTTCAGTTTCAGTTTCTTCAGAAAATGAGGGGGTGGGGGGGGGTGGGGGGGGTGTCTGGAAAAGACGTGGATGTCATGAGGCCTTACTGACATGCTTTTAATGAAATAAGAATAACAGTTTAAGAGAATGGGACCTAATTTCAGGTTGTTCTAATTTAACAAAAATGCCAAAGACAAAACATTACATTACTTCAACTGCTACTGAAATACACTTTTACAGTGTACTTGAATAAATAAAACTTTTATATTTACATTACATTTCTTATAGTGAGGCTTATTTTATATTTTTAATGTCTCGAAACAGGTCATTATTGCAATCATTTGCAGCAGGAAACAAAGAGAGAGATAAACTGTTATGCAACATCCTACAATAAATCAAAAGTGAGACTTTAATGGTTTCTCTTGTGGCCTCTGTATTCCCAGAGTGAGGTACTCATGATAAGGCAGAATAGAAGGCATTTAGCCACTTGAATAGCTCTTATCACAAAACTTTGCCGTACTTAGTATTCATGTACAGACACACGCTTATGTGGTGAACTAGCCAATTATGGAGGGCACTTATTTTGAAAGCAAATAATGTCCAAAAATGGAATTTATGGAGGCTGATGTAGGGAGGTGTCAGCAGTGATTCCTCTTTTGTTTTGACTGTATTTCAGACACGTCCACTGCTCTCCTTTTAACTCTTTTTAGAAGCTGATAAAAGTGGTGTTGACTGTTTTGTTGTGGAAATGCTCTCAAGCCCAGGGACCAATCAGAATCTAGACTAAACAGGAAGAGGAGGTGGCTTCCTGTCCAGGCTGGAAGGGACTGACATCATCCAGTATGTGACTCTACTGAATCCCTGTAACAGTGTACTGGAACCAGTTTATCAAACACACAACCAGAGAAACAATAGCCTGACAAAATCAAAAGTAAGCAGGTCACAATGATGTATTTAACTAAATATATAAGTTACAGTCCAACAAAATAATATTTATTTGGATGTAACAGCTCAAACAAGCAGTTTTTTCTCTTGGACTGGATTAGTTATATTAGTTATAAACAGAGTTTAGCAAAACTGGATATAAATGAATGAACATAGATTTAAAATTAAGCAGGGCTTTGATGCAGCATCAGTAAATCCAAGTTTATTGATGTAAACTGAAAAGAGGATAGAGTTTAATCAATATGGAGATTCTTTCTTATCAAATCAAAATAAATAAATAAATGTATCTGCTGCAGGGTCCAAGTAAGTAGGCTACAACTGAGGGGGGAAATTAGTCATTTTGGTTGTTCGGTATTCCAAAATATTACAATGTTTGCTAAAAACAAAATAATGTTACTACCTGTAGCTACCTAAAAAGTAAGAAACATGTTAAAGTATTTGTTGGCTACATAAAAAGTTTACAAAACATTACATTGTTTGCGAGCTACCACAAAAGTTAAAAAAAAAAAAAAAAAAAAAGTTACAGTGTAGCTACCTAAAAGTTTTAACACAAAAATAAAATGCAATTGAGTTGAGTCTGTCCCTCAACTTTATTAGAAAGACTGGACTGGATCACATTGTGAATTGGAGTTTAAAGTCAACAGAAATTAAATTTAATCCAGGTTCACGGTGAAAACTAAACTGAGGATTGAGGAGACGTTTAAATTTAGATTTTTTTTTAGATTAAAAGCATGGTACAATATAATTTAACGTTAAACCTTGATTTAACCAAGTTTAAAAATGAATCCTTGTTGGTGCAACTCAGCCTTAGTGTCACCAGACTACAGGCCTGTTTTTCTACATGTGGGTGTCTACGATCATTATGACATTATAGCAGACCAAACACAACATGTTAAATGACCTTTTAGAAAGTCCGGTATAAATGTTTACCTCTCTGTTATAACACCAGGACAATTAATTCAGCTGCATACTGGGCTGTTTTAATGACGCTGACAGAACTTGGCTGTAAAGAAAGGTCTGTAAATTGACGTTCTAAAGTTGGCATACAGACGGTCATCTTTTTTTATAGATTCAGAGGTGTGAATAATGTCAGTGTTATGTAACAAGGATAAGTGGTCTATTCATTAGAGCTTAATGGAATTGACCCAACCTTGGCTTTACTCTTAAATGCTCCTTCATAGATGTATTACTGTGTATGACAACAATATTATGCACTGTCAAATGACAACTGACAATGTTGTGACTGTTGTGTGAAAACTTCAAAATCAGGCCTCAACTTTATGAATGCATTTCTCCACTGTTGTTTTTTTATGGTTTACTTAAGAGGTTAGCTATTTGTTGTGCACTTCATTCTGTGCAGTGATACAGTTGGCAGGTTTAGTTTGGTAAAAGAAAATAGTTCCATTATGTCCATTATATTCCCCACTCCCAAACTTGGCAAGTCACACCAAAACAATGGATAAACAGAACTACAGTCAAGAAGAAAAATATGCATTTTTGATTTTGGGGTGAACTGTCCTTTTAGCAAAAAAAAACATCCTGGTTAAAGCAAAGGGAAAAAAAAGATTACCTTCTGTTTATTCGCTTTCTTGCCAGGAGTGAGAAAATTGATACCCCTCTCATGTCTGTGCAATAAGTATGCAGCCAGTTAGCTTAGCTTAGCATAAAGACTGAAAAGTGGAGAAACAACTAGCCTGGGTCTGGGATCCACCGACAAGCACCTCAAAGCTCATTAATTAACGTGCTACATGCTGTGTTTGTACAAAACACAATATCATAACTTAATTTGTGATCTTCAGGGGTGCTTGTGATTGGATTTAGTTACCTTTGGTTAAGCTACACTGGCTCTTTCCTTGTTTCCAGACAATATGTTATGCTAAGCTAACTATCTATTAGCTAACTTAACATTAGCAGTTGTTTTATGTAGCTAATGTTAGTGGTTGTTCTGTGTAACTAACGTTAGCACTTGGTCTTGCATGTAATGTTTCTTTGTCAAGTTCTTGGATGATGACAGCATTTTCACAGCTAAAGGCAGAACTGTCACCATGCTGTGATGCTGTTCATCATTTCTGATTAAAACATTATAAAAAATGTTGAAATTTCCGCCCAGTGACGCAACGTTCAAGAGATAATGAATTGGCAACTGTCAGATCAGCTGATTTCACTGAAACCAGAGTGGTGTTGTGAGACTTGTGAAGTCGTGATGTGTGTGCATTGTACAAGGTAATTTTTACTAAATTTAACTGTAATCTGATTATGTTTTTTTATTATTATTATTTCTCTTAACTTGAATATAGTTATCTTATTTTTGATATCCTGATTGCTTAATCTCTGTTATATTTAATCTATAACTCCCCAAGTCTGCACACTTTGGTACATCATCAGTGATCTAACGTGGGATCATCTGGCACTTCCAGTCTTTCAACATCAGACACCCTCGTTCAGGGGAGTAAAAAAATGTATCCCAGCAACACTAACCCACAGATAACAAGATAATATAACCTTGTCACTGTTAAAAGACAACTTTCTCTTCATCATTAACATTCTGTAACTAAATCTCAACCACCAACCATCATTTTCTCAGGGTTTTTGTAGCATTTGTCAGACATTCACAAGCCAGTGAGAGGCCCGACTCCTTCTTACTCACAGTCCACTGACTAATATCATCTACAATGTTTCTGCTTCTAGCTGCCTCAAGTGCGTCTGTAAAAACTGTCAGGGGTGTCTTACGCACGTCATCAACAGTGCCTGAGAGGCCGCTGATGAAAACGATGGCAATGCTCTGGTTTTTCTGCTTGCGTCGTATGAAAGGAGCCATTACTCAGCCTTAAAGAGCCACACCGTCTTGCTGCTGGAGCTATTAATAGCCGCACAGGCAGTGTTATTTTTTCAGAAGAAAGCTGGCTAAAATCCCCCTCTCCCTGCTCATTTCCTCCCCACCCTGCAGTCTGCAGAATGCCGTGTACTGTGACAAATCTCACATAAATGTATTTTTAGCCCCGAGCGACCACATTCGTTTAATTATACCCTGACATGTGCATAGAATCAAGACATAAATAAGAAAAGGCAGTGTGGCACACCGTGTTATAAGCATGTAGAAGCATATTTCATGAGTAATTTGAAACATAAAAGATGAGGAAGTAGACTTTAGATGAAAAAAATGCAGCCCCCTCTGAGATATTTGTCTGCTGAATCTTTCATCAATTATTAGTTCAAGCCAGACTTGACACACAGCTAAACCAGCTCTTTTGTGTCATCTGGTTTCACTGAGAATCATTACACTACTCTTTAACCAACTGTTCACACAACGATTAACTTGCTCCTTAGCTTTATGAAGAAATACAACTGTGAAAATACATCAAGATGTAGATCATAAACATGCTGCACTGTAAAAAACATAGACCAGTTTCTTCTGTATAACGGTTTTAGTCACTTTGCTTTGTTTCTTTGCTTTTCTAAGAAGAGGCTGTGAGTGGAAAATACAAATTCTGAAGGGTTTTGTTTTTGTGTAAGCACAGCAGTTTGGCTTGAGCTCCGGCGTCACTGCGTCAGCTTCATAATATGGGTCTGAAAAACAACATTTGGAGTTGTAAGACTAATTTTTGAGGGCGTTGCCTTGTCCTCGTGGTATATGACACATTCCATGTGATCACAACAACATCGACGGTTCAATTCACTTTCCATCATCTATATGTGCTGTCACGTTCAAAAAAATTGATGGTTGCACTTTCTATGACACCCTTTTCTAAAATGCATTATAATGCACTTAAATCAATATGAAGTTGTACTTATAAGCACTCAACAACATCCATAATGCTTTATAACCATAAACATTATACAGTCAACAACTATATCAATCAAGATATTCTGACACAGATATCAATATAGTTACAAGCAGTCATGAGTATTAATGCTGTTATTAATGCTTTATAATAATAATCAAAACACAGATTTATGATAAGTATATAATGCATTATAAACATACTAATAATGCATTGTACTGTCCTCATAGCAATGCATTATTATAGTCAATAGCTCTCACAAAAATTCATAATGCTTTATAACAAGAATCATAACACATTGTGATATCAGTGTCTATAATGCATTATAAACACACTTGTAATGCATTATATTGCACTTCTAGTGATGTGTAATTATGACCATAAACACTTTATACAAGCCATCATAACCAGGACACTGATTTGTGTAATGCATTATACTTATCATATGTTATACTTTTCTTATAGCAATATATAATTACAATTAAAAGCACTCATAAATATTCATAAGGCTTTATAACAATACACTTAACAAATTATGCCATTGATGTCTATAATGCATTATAAACATACTTTTAATGAGTTATACTTTGCTCATAGCAATGTATAATTATAGTCATGAGCACTTGTAAATATTCATAATACTTTATAAATATAATTGGAAAACATTAAACCACTGTAATTATAATTCATTAAAATACACTGTGATCCTTGCCAAAAACTGGCAGTGACATTATATATATTACCAACCAACTCTCCAATTATAACCACTTTCAAATAAAGAACTGACAACTTATTCCTGCGCTGTAACTTTGCTCTTCATTGTATTTTTGGTCTATTAGATTTGGATTTTATTTAACTCTCTGTTTTTTCAAATCTAATGTTGCGTTATCTTAAGGGAGTTTATTTCCTTATTGTTTTTGAATGTTGTTTTTGAGTGGTTTCCTAACAGTGACTGTCATAAGACTGATAGTGTGTGAACAATGTCATCATATGGTGATTATACTCGTGCTTTCAACTTCTCCATTAGTGTTACAGTCAAAAAGACAAACAGAGACTCATTGATTACTGATTGCATGAACAACATTGTGGGGTATAAGTTTATCAACATGCCTGCTGATTCTGGTTTAGGGATAAGGGAAGGTATTTTGATTGCACCACCTCCCTTTTTATGACAAAATGTGTTTTTTTTTTCAATCTCACAACCTTGAATCAGGGAACTTTATTTGACGGGCCACCACGAGGATAGATGTGTCATTCCAACACTCACAAGATGAATAATGTTTTAATGATTTCAGTTATTCATGTGCTCATTGAATCCCTCTAGACATTCTCAGTTCCTCTAACTTAGCGCTCTGGCTCTTGGGGAATTGCCGCTAAAATCATGAGCTCATCCTTATTTCTGGTGCTGAAGTTCACAGTTTGATGACATGTCCACACTGTGCGTCATCACAGGCAGCTAAATATAACTAAATATAACCTCCCCAGTACAGACACCTTCTGTGAAATTCAGCTTTTTGAAGTATTTAATGATGTGTAATAAAAAATACAGGAGAAAACTTATAGAACAGGATGAAACAGCCCTCCACCCAAATACAATAAGACACACAGATGCCAAAAGATAAAAAATGTCCTCGTTACTCAAACTGATTCTGAAGTACAACTTCATCAGTTCATCTACACAAGGCATTTTGTAGAGGCAGCATGTATTGACGTATTCTCAAACATTTGACTTTAATCTTGAAATTTCAAGTTTATTCTCAATATTTCAACCTTTATCAAAATGCTAAATTAAAAGAAATCTTCTTCCGCTGATATAGTTTCACTTTCTTTCAACATTTTGACTTTATTTTTGAAATGCAAAATTAAAAAAAAAGTCATCCTTCTCTCTTTTTTTCTTATTCCTCTCCCGTACTTCAGTATGAATCAGCTTCATTATAAATAAAAATAATCTTCAGGTTGTGTTTAGAAGAATTAACTCAAACTTAGCGTTTCAGTGTTAGTGTGCAGATTCAAATCATGCAAAAATAACTTAGCTGTTTAAATCTGTAGCAGTTCCACTTAAAAGTTATAATGAGAACATTGTATTAAGCCAAAGCAGTGGATGAGTTGCATCCACAGACATGCACATATTTACCTGAACAGCACTGAGACATAACAAGAGCAAAAGTCTTAAAACCATGCTGGGGAGTAGGGACCCCTAGAGGCTAAAGTGTTTATTACACCCTACAAAACTTGTGGATGGATCAAACTAAAGTACCAGTGATTTTTGTTTTGAATGGTGACTGACTCTCTACTGCATGTCCAGTAAGAACACAGTGAGTCTGCTGCTAAGGTAGTTTAATGAAAAGTGGGTCCTAAATAAGGCGATCAAAGCTCTGCCTGACTGTGAATGTCCAGTACGAAGTGTTCTGCCACCCTCTAAAGATAATTATAGTCTGACCAAGAGCCATAACTGGCCTTATTACATTTTTTCAGAGGTCTGCAGCCTGCAGCTCTTCAGCCTCTCTCCAGTGGCTCCCTGTGGCTTTGACAAAAAATGATGTTTTACTTCTTTTTTTTCATCTTTTTTCATTCATAATTATTGTACACCTGTTTTTATATTATCCAGTTGTGAAAACGTGTCACCTAAAATATATTTTTTAAATATTATAAATAAATATATCAATAAATGTGGCACCTTTTCCTCTAGATTTTCCCAGTGCTAGTCTCGAGTCTCCCTAAACTAGCTACGGATGACAAATCCAAAAAAAGATCAGTCTCAGAGGGGAAAAAAAAGAGAGTTTAATAGTTGTGGCTCCAGACAGATTGTTTTGTCCTTTTTTGGATAAAAACAGCTCTTTTGATAGTAAAGGTCGCCGGCCCCTGCCCTAGGTGAAAAATTAAGGGGTCAGCAACAACACAAGTCATAAGTCAAGAGGAAACTTTGACCAGAACACATCAGGTCAGGAATTCATTCTCACCAGATTTCAGTCTGGCCAAGAGTTGGTCTAAACTACAGTGATGAACAGGCTGACTGATAGCGCCATCTTTAGGTCCCAGAGCATCAATTTGTTTGCAGGGAAAATAGTTCAACTTCTCCTAAACAGAGCTGTACACTTAAGGCCTCGTATAAGGGATTATCTGATTCAGATCATTTACTTTTTTAAATTAATTTATTTAATGTACACTATATCACACAAGAATGAATGAAGTTTTGGTATATCTTCACTTTGTATAAAATAAGCCAGAATATGACACATCATTATAGATTATACTGATGGCAACAATTTAGAAAAATGGCACAAACCTAAAAAATATGAGAAGAAAAACACATTTACTTATTCTTTAGTAACTAATGTTTAATAGATAAGTTGAAAACCCATTATTGTGGAAAATTTAGGGGGTGCCAGGTTGTCAAAAATCCCTCTAAATGGTTTATTTACCATCTGGAAAAAAGGCTGCAGCACATCAAGGAAACCAAACCAACCAAAATCTAATTAAAGATCAAGTCTGCAATTCCAAATCTTGACGAGTCTTTACCAATAAAGACTAATTACATTTTAATAAGCTTTGAAGTTGTAGTGATAAATGTTGATGAGCCGTCAGTGAAACTTTGCCTCTACAAGCCATCAATTCTGCAGAGATCCAAAGTTAGTGAGTCATCTGCAGCTATAAATTAATTAACTGATAAACAGGAATATTAGCAAGTAATCTCCCAAATTTGCATTTTAATAGGTTTGTAATAAATAAATGAATTTTGGCTCCAGTCCTGGTGGAGACAAGGTTGGATGACTGATCAGGGAAAGTGAGCCGGAGTTCAAGACTCTCGTGGCTCGTGAAGTTGTTGTTGAATTCCGTAGGAGAAGGAGTTTGTGAAAACACAACACGTGGAAATCACAAAAATTGACCAAAATTGTCTTTTTCAACTTAAAACACTCACAAAAGTCAAAATCTTGGTAATAAAATTCTCTAAAACATTCAGGTGTTTTGTCAAATATTTTGGTGATATTTGATCCAACACAGAGAAAAAAAAAGAAAATATTGTGCATACAGTACAAAGTGCAGCAAGATATTGAATTGATATTGAATATCACTGCAGACTCATGGTTTGACCAATCTGAATACAATTTGACACATTTAATATTGACCATTTCCAGGCTGTCTGTGTTGATTTTGGTCGCATTTGACTTGTGGAAATACAGATGTTAATTGATTTTTCATATTTTGAAAAATATAGAGTGATGGACTTTTGAAATGACCACAGGATTCAGTGAGCCAAACTTTTGTCACTATTCAGCAGAAGTGCAGAAGAAATTTCAGTTCTCTAAGCTTCATATGGCTGATTTTAATTGTGAAATGTTGAGAAAATTTAGATTTGTTGTAATAAGTCATGCCCACTTTAGGCAGTTATTACCAAAATTCATGCATCAACTTAGTCATGACCTGGGATTGTGCACACTGAGTTTTGTAGGAATCCATGCAGCCAATAACGACACATAAACCCTTCCTATTTGTGGCGCCCCCTGGAGGTGAAATTCAATGCACTTTTAAACAGGTTTATGAGTACTCTTGAATACGTTTCTCGATTTTCAGGTTGATATGTGTTCATGATCAGATTTTAGACAAATTCACTATTTAAAAAAATACTTGGCTCATAAAATTAAAATCGATTCATGAATCAAAATTCTTTTGTTAAAAGAATGAAGTGAAGATGAAGATGAGTCATTTTCATGTGAATTGGACTAGCAGTCTGGGAGGAGCTTACAAAAAGAAGATTTTGATAAAATCGAGGAAAAAGTCACAAGTTGACATTTTTAAAGCAGAAGACTAATTGATAAAAAAAAAAAAAAAAAAAAAGCAGATTAATTGAACGAAAAGAATTATTAGTCTACACCATGCCCTTATCAAGATATTTGACAGATTTGTTTATGACAGCGCCACCTTGAGGTCATTTTTGTTACCTGAATCGCTTAAATTTACAAGCCACTTGCTAATTCTGTTGAGTTTTTATCTTACAGTTTTTGCTGCACAAAGAAAGAAAGACAGAAAGAACAGGGGTCTGGCAGTGGCCTGATTTACCATCCTATGAAAAAAAAAAAAACAACATCATTTCGCCCCCTGACCACCTCCTTCCTGGAGGAGGGCGCTCTCAGCTCAGCTCTCAGCCTGTTTTGGTGGTGATCTTGAGTGGGTACAGTACAGCTGCAGTCCTCCCTGACTGTCATTTCTCACGATTCATTCATCCGGACCACACTGTGAGCACCGCGCACCACCATCACATCCGCACAGAGATGGACTTTTCTATCCGCGCAGCCAACGTCGAGGACTGCAAGGACATCGCGAGGATGATCGGGGTGAGGATAGCACGTGCGCTCGTGCAGCTGTATACAGACATGACTCACATGGTGACGTACACCATGATGTTTTTATTAGGTTATTGATATATTATTAGATTTTCGAGATATTACTGGATTAAATGTGGGTTTATTAGAGCGCACGCGCTCCACATGTGTGTACAGCTGACTGACACTGACACGTTTAAGGTGAAGTGATTGTGATGTTTCACACAATTAAATCTGAATTTATGTTATTTTAATGTGTCCACAGGAATTGGCTGAATATGAGAAACTTGCAGCCGATGTTAAAATCACACAGAGAGGTACTGTACATTAAATACAGTAAATAAATCCGTGCATGTCTGTGTCTTGACCTTATGTTTACACGTGTTTGACTTTCAGGAAAATCCAATTGATATACTGATGGAATATTCCAGTAAAGATGGAAACTTAATTCTTGAGCTTGAACAGAACAATTAGAACCTGACAGGTATCTAGGTCGACTGATATTATTGGCCTGATATCGGCCTATCAGGGTTGCAGGGTCTTCCCTAATCTAATGAGATAAAATCCCTGTTTAATTTGAATTATTTATCATTTATTTCCCAGAATGGGTTACTTTAAATATCTTATTAGAACCCATTTTATAGATTTTATTTTGTGTTTTGTTTTTTATGGCCATTATGGGATGTGATGTTTTTGTTTTGTTTTACATCTCTTTTATTGTTCCATCTTATTTCTTTTTTTTTTGTGTGTTATAGTTTTAGATTAGAACTAGAATAGAACTAGAATAGAAAATACTTTGTCTCTGCTCACATGTGCAGAAAAACAGATTAAAAACACAACACATCACATCCAAACAAAACACACTGAAAATATATGTACATAGAGAAACGATAGAAGCCACATTAACAAGCACCAGACTTTTGACTTCAAAGGATGGGTGTTGTTACTGATTCATTTTATTTGAACCTGCTGTTCTTGATTTTGTTTTGCCTGACTGGTTTGGCTTTCTATTTATATTGCCTCCTGGGCATCCTGCTCTTGCTTTGTCTGTTAAATCACTGCATAACTGTGTTTTTAAAGGTGCTATATACAGGGACGCCACCGGGGGGGGGGGGGGGGGGGTTAGGATGATTCTAAGGGCCTGTCAGGGGGCCTTTTGAGGGCTATCAATATTATTTTAATAGTATTATCTATCTAATCTTTCAGGGGGCCCAAGATTTCTGGCGGCGCCCCTGGCTATATATGTCAGGTCCACAATATTCTACAAAATCATTACTAGTGCTATTTCCAAGCTGGCAGTTTTGCCTCAAAATGCTTCTCATCATTTCCTAATCCTCATGAAGGCCCGTCATCCTAAAACTTAGTCCATACAATCAAGGAGTAATTTTTAAAGTTCATGGTAGGATAAGAAATGTAAGTGCTCCAGTGTGCAACAGCACCAGGGCTGGATTTAGGCGAGCCTGTCTCAGATGCAGCAGCTATCTTACTAATCAATTCTTACTCTTCCTGTGCGAGGCTCAGTCTAATACAATCCAGAGGATTATCAGATAAAGTGGAAATACTCTCACCCCCTTCCTTTACTCATTGGGTCCAGAATTTGTTGTTAACATGTTAAAATCACAACATTTTTCTTCTGGAGCAGGACGCTCCCAGACCCCCAGGGGACAGTTGACTGGTTTACCAACATGCCACCTTTTTCTCCTCTTATGAGTTTGCAGGTCTGTATTTAGGCATCAAAAAATACACCCCTGTTCTAGTGTAATAGAGTTAGTCGTCAGTGTCAACAGAAAATAAAAACAAATCAGATTTGTATACGAGAAATGTTTTCAGGGTTGACTGCCATGGTGCGAAAACATCTGAACATTTTGATCAGCACAGCTTACACAGCTTTTCTTTCATGTGGCCATATTGACACAATAGCTCAGGTTTAAAGCATGACTGAAATGTTGAGATATGCAATAGAGCCCAGACCCCAGACCCCAGGGACAGGGGACAGGGGACTGGTTTACCAACATGCCACCTTTTTCTCCTCTTATGTGTTTGCAGGTCTGTATCTAGTAATCAAAAAATACCAATGAGAATACCATTAAAGTACAACAAAAGCAATAAAAATGTTGATTTTTCAAAACAGGAAACAATAACATGTAAGATTTTTAAATTGTAATTAGGTATTTTTACATTGTGGTATTAGTGCTTTTACTTAAATAAATAATCTGTGTATTTTTTCCATCACAGCAGGTCAGTGATCAGTGTTTCAGTGACTCTCTGTGGATCAGTGAATGGTTTTTTATTCATGGCGACCCGCCACATTAAAAACATCGGCACCGTGACATGATTTTCTACTTTTTGAGCTGCGCACCCTTTTCAGTTTGTTCCCTCCCTCACTGACACAGAGAGGAGAGATGCTGCAGCCGTGTGATAATAAATTACATCAAAATTTAAATGTCGGCGCTCATCAATACTCTGGTCTTTACTAACCCCCACATGCAAAACACAGTGTGCTGTACAGTTGTTCAGATTTAAATGGATTTTAGTAATCAAATTAGTCTAGGAATGGTTTCAACCCTAAAATTAATGTCTTCTCTGTAATTTTCACACTTTGCAAAGTCATCCCGCCAGCCAGACTGGACCCTCTGGCGGGCCAGTTTTGGCCCACAGGCCGTACATTTGACACCCCTGTTTTATACCAACATGAACAATTCAGGTAAAATCTTGATTCTACCAAACGGACCTTGTGTTGAGGTTGTTTTAACCGTGAGAAGACCACCACTGAAGCTAACATGAAGTTGTAAGTTGACAGTGTCTTTGTGTTTTATGTGCAGACTTGGAGCAGGACGGCTTCTCCAAGAACCCGTTCTTTCACGGGATCATCGCTGAGGTGCCTGAACAGCACAGAACCAAGGACGGTGAGAGAAAACCAACAATGACACTGTTTATCTCACTTACAACTGTGAAACTTGCATGCAACCGTGTAGATGTGTAAGTATGGAAGCCCATTTCTGCCAAACTGATTAAAAAAAAAGCATCCTGTAAGTCATTATGAGAAACCTCTTGAAATACTCAAAATATTGATATGTAATCAAAATAATGAGATGTAATGAGTTAGTGTCTTAAAACGTTCCTCGGGTATGGAGAAAAGTAATGTGCTCATAAACAAAAATTACAACTTACTGTGTCATAAAGAATTGTTGTAATGTAGATCTTGGTGTGAAGTACAATTTAAACAAAACATGATGAGCTACTTTGTCTCTACTAGGCAAGAAAGTAGTTTCAGTAGATTCTTCCTCAGATAGAAGATAGTCCCTGCATGAATCTGCTCATGACAAGGTCTGTAGATTAAATTCAACCTTTATGAGATAGAGACCTCATTTACAATGCAACTGAGTAAAACAATAAAAAGTAAAATAATATCATTGATATGAATTGAGAACAGAACAGGCCCCAGGATTGAGCCGTCTGGGAGACACATTTTGCTATTTGCACAAATTCAGATTATAGATTATTATTCAGAATATTAACAATGCAAATACACTGCTGCCTGTCCCTGAGGTAACTCTTTAAAGCCATATCATTAAATCAAAAGTCTTTTTAAGAGCAATGCATGATCCACTGTAGTGAGTGTTTTTGAAAGTTCAATAAAAAGAGCCACATAGTGTTTTTTCCTATCTAAGGCAGTAATGATGTCATTTAAAACAAGAGTGGCGGCAGTAACAGTGCTGTGTCTTTCCCTAAATCCTGGTTGATGCGTGCTGAGAATGCAACGCATTGTGAGGAATGATTTTAGCTGATTATTAACAAGACATTCCAATATTTTTCCTGAGCATGATCATTTAGAAGTAGGTCTGTAATTATTAAGGTTGGCTGTTCCACCGCCATTTATGTAAAGGTGTTACAAAAAACCTGAAAGCTTAATTTTGCCATGTTTTATGTTGTTTTAGTTTTTATTTTGCTGCTTAGCCTGTTGAATTTGGCACTAGCATGTTGCAAATGTAGCTTCTCTCATATGAGATTAGAGGCCAAATAAATAACTTCAGTCAGTTTGATGCTGGTAACTTTTTTCATGTTGGTTTATGTGGGTGTTTATAGTTTTGCAACGTGAGCTGCTTTAGCCGTGGTGTTATACAGAAGCCGCCTGGTTCAGCTTTATAATCCGTGTTCCCTCTGTGTGTGTGTGTGTGTGTGTGTGTGTGTGTGTGTGTGTGTGTGTGTGTGTGTGTGTGTGTGTGTGTGTGTGTGTGTTTTGTTGTTGTTGTATATAACTATAAGGAATTCTAAAATATGCCTATTTCACCCCGGGGGCTCCGATGTGAAGCAGTGATAACATGGATGCAGTATATGTCGTTCAAAAGTTTACTGAAGTTGAGCATGATATGGTTTCTGCAATACAGCCATAACAACAGGAACAATTAAATATACAGAAATAGTTTTACAGTGCATATTAATTACGTTGTCTATGAACACTGAAGAGTTAATGTCAGCATGGTTAATCAGTATCAACATACTATTAAGATATGTTTCCCTCAATACAAATAAAAATATTCTTTGACAGTGCAAGTGAATTGTGTTGTGAATGACAGGGGCTCTGTAGGCCATACAAGCAAGAAAGGTGTTATAGTTCAGGAATTTTCAGGTTTAGACCCAAATGCAGACCACACAGGCAGAGGGGAGCAGTTTAAATGATTTTTAGTAAACAAAAGAACCAACAAAACACACACAAAAGTAAAGCAGGGAGAATCCTCAGTCTGGGCAGGAAAAAAACAAAAAAAACATACAAGGGAAAACGAGTAAACAGAATTCAAAGACCACACTGGGAAAAGCCAAACTGATCATGTATGAACCAGCAACTAAGGAGAAAAAGACACAGGGTTAAATACACTAGGGAGAGGGAGGATAACAAGACACAGGTGAGGGCAGTGAAGGACAGGTGAAAATAATCAGTGATCAAAAAAGAGCGGGAAAACAGACAAAGACAGGAAGTAAAAACAACAAAGACACACAACTGAAAATGCACCAAAATAAAACAGGAAGTGACAATGAAAAACCCAAAACCATGACAAAAGGTGCAGCAAAAAATAACATCCGACCTTATGAAAGAGCTGCGTGGCTTAGCTAAGCTTGTGAACCACCCTGTTAGTAGCTTAATTAGTGTAAACAACTGGCACATGTCCTAATATTTGTCCTAACTAATATTACAAAATGTGAACTTAAAGCAGGCATGTCCAAACTGTTCCATAAAGGGCCAAGTGGCTGCAGGTTTTTGATCCAACCAGTCTACAGCACACCTGATTCGACTAATCAGCTGTTTGAAGACTGAAATCAGGTGATTAAATGAGTCGAGCATGGTGTGCTCCGGCTTGGTAGGAATGAAAACCTGCAGCCACTCGGCCCTTTATGGAACAGTTTGGACATGCCTGACTTAAAGTGTCATATATGTGAACTACACCTCATTAATTGAGTGAAAACTGAACAAAATTAACAGAACTTACTTCTCTCATGCACACACACCATCACTCAACTTGACTCAACTCAATATGGTGGACCAGTGTAGCCAATGCATTGTAGGCTGCCCTGACTATGCCTGACTGGGGAATTTGGTACAGTTGCCCCTACATGATCTAAGCACATGTGCAACCAGGCAATGGCGCCAACGGAGTGTGGCAGTCTCCAGCAGCATATATGCTTTATCACCAGCCAGTGTCTGGTCTGGTCCAGCCAGCTAACCAACTAGCACCTGCCCAGCGGACACACCAACTTTTGCCAACAGTCTTCTCAGATGGCATAACATTCGATTCGTGCGCTTCCTGCTCAGCCCACATACCACGGTTCTGCAGGAGTATTCCCAGTAGAGATGGGCCAAGCGTTGGTCCTGGAAGTAACTGCTGGTTCAAAGAGGTACCCTGGTGTACAAAGGAACAATTGAAGACCAGACAATCTTTGTCATTGTGGCTGACAAGGTGATGTGGCAAGTACCATGCTTCACCTGTGCTCTTTGCGCCTGCATCGTCAATCTTTAAAGCAGTTTAATCACAGAGAAATATAAACCAATTTACTAAAATGTGGCTAAAGTTCTATGTTTTTGCACCTTGGCAATCCTCCAGTCAAAGCAGTTTAACAACATAAAAACAAAGTGTTAACCTTGAAGCAATTTGGTTAGTGCCATGAAAGTTTGGTTCTCAGCCCAGTTTGGGATCCAAAATTTGATAAGAGATATGTACTCAGGACAAATGAATATTGCACAAAACAAACTATTTTACATTAGAAAAGAAAGTCAGCAAATTACTTCACTCTTCATTGCCATATTCATCCAGAAATATTGAATCATTTAGTCAGTTTATAAAGTGGCCATTGTGTAACACATCGCTTCCAAACAGCTGCAGTTTACCCTCATTGTCAGACAGTCACCAGGGTCATCAGTCCAAATTTATTAGCTCTGTTACGTGGCCTTTCTCCCTCCACGCCACTTACATAACAAGGCTAACACTCTGCTTTTCCTCAGAATACCGTAATGAGCACATACGCTCTGCTGCCCAGCTGGGCCTTTTTCTTCCATGACATGGCCCTTTTTCCATACACTCACCACTGTCCACTCTCCACTGGCCTCAGATATCTGCCTCCACACTGAGGACTGGCTGCCTGTGTCTGTGTGTTACTATTTCTGGATATTAGGGGTGTAATATCATATTATTATATATATTATATATTATATCATATACATTTTAATATTATTTTATTATTATATCAATGATTAATATTACACATGTAAATTAAACTTTATGGCTCTAAAATCAGTTGTTTCTTCAGTCCATTAGATAGTTTTTTTTCTGGCGAGGTCAGTAGGGGCCACAGCTCTGAATACACAAGTTAATAAACTGGCATTACAGCGCATCTCCAGTTTGAGTGACCACTTGTTATCAGATCTCACTTCTCCGCTCTAAATGCATGCACAAGGGTGGGGATTAAGGGTGTGTATCTCACTGACTGAGACAGATTTGATACGTATCTTGATATGATATGATATATCTTGATATGTCTTAGAAATTTTTAAATGGCCAATGATTCAGTTCGATTCGATTCAGCTCTGTCAGGATTGCTATTAGTTGCAAAAAGAAATCCTGATAGTTTTACTAAATAGTAAATAGTAACAAGAGATACACAGAGAAGGAGACATTACACTGTTGTTAACATCTTATTATGAGTCTCATGTAAATGAGATACTGCAGCCTAAATGAGAATCTGTGAACAAACTTTAAAACTGTTTAAAGTATTAGTATTTTTTATCTGCTGCTTAGTTTCATATGAAGAGTGCTGTGGTTTTGATCAGTGTGGAGGAACAGTGATGCTCTGTGTTACCTGCTCTCACAGTGACATGACGTCTCTGTGGGTCAGACTCATGTCTCTGTAGTCTGCTACAATTCCCTCGAAGCACAGGCAGACACACGTGGCTTTCTTTCTACTGGTTTATTTGGTCCCCTTGTTCCCAAATCCACCGTGAAAACCAAAGACATTATCAAGAAAAAATAAAAATTAGAGTAAGTCAAATTAAACTGAAAAACGGTAAAATCACATTTTACAAAGTAAAATATTGACAAGTAAAACAAACACCTCGCTGGCTGCATGCTGCTGCAAAAGAGGGAATTACAAATAACCGAGAGAAAACGGAGGAAAGTTACAGCGGCAGTTCGCTGATGCCAAAAATGAAACATATGCGCTTCCTAATGAGATGTACCAGTACGCTAGTGCTGCATCGATTTGTTTCCAATTCATGTTCTGCTTTTTATACAGGCCGTCTGAACCGATGCACTGGTGTCTTACACATTTACACACGTTTTGCATGATGGTCACCTCATATGTGCAGCAGACAAACTGACCCCAACGTCACACCCACAAAAGTGCCAATCACAGCTACGCACACTCAGACACATGCTTGTATAAAGTTGGCGTTAGTGATTGATTCCAAGAACAGGATAAAGAGAAGACAGACCGTCTAAAAGGAGATTTAACAGCTGAGCAGTTGACCACCTTTCCAGCTCTTCAGGCTGATGTTAGCTGGCAGCAGACTACTGCTCACACAGAGACAGTTAAAATTTCACCTCCTGTTTTGGCTGAAGAATGAATAACCTGTGCTGATGACTCTCCTCGAATATTCTGTCCTCCAGACTCGTTTAACTTTTCATTGTTTTTCCTCACTGCAAAACTTAACTACAGCAAACTGTTGCACCACGTCTGCAACATCTGTCTGTCTCAGTTTGTTTACATCTGCTTACACATGAGATCTCAGGGAATTGTGCCCAGCGATATCCCGCGAGAGTCCATGAGTTCTTGCAAGATTGTGTTCCCTCTAGTGCATAATCTTAGTATAACAATATTATAAGGCTTGACTATAACCTGGGCGACTTTTGGAGAAAATAGAATTTAATAAATATTTAATACTCGGCCAAAACTGGAATCGGCAGGCAGACCCTTAAAAAAAATTTGAAATCAGAACTGGCCTATAAAATTAGAATCAGTGCATCTCTACACAGAGGCTGTTATGTCAGCTGAATGTACATTACTGTTGATATGGCCAGTCCGTACCAAGATTAGACTCTTCATCACTGTACTTTTCATTCAGTGCCACACTAATCCCCAATCAGCCCACAATGAGCCTCATGTTTTACCTGCTCTGTCACCAGCCTGTCAGGTGAGACGCTCCATGGTGTGCTGGGATTTCATACCTGAACAGTGTGCAGGATGATGCACAGTTTTACTTTAATTTTACTTACTGTGTGGAAATCTGATGTTTTTGCATCACGGATGATGAAGAAAGGCATTATTGACAAAGGTTGCAAGAGAGTAAAAGTGTGCATCTCAGCACAAAGAGGTAATAAATATGTTATCACAATAGTCAGCATATGGCAGAATATTTGAAAAGGCAAAAATATCATATTTTGACTTAAGTACTGTGGTAATATTGTATCGTGAGACCTCTGGTGATTCCCACTGCTTGTGGCAACTGAAAGAAATACCAAGACAGAATTTATATGCTGTTAAGAGTACCTGTGAGTGATTTCAGTTACATACAAGATACAAGATACAAGAATCTGTTCTCTTAGATTCTTAGCAGAAGTTGCAGAGTTAATAATTTACTATAACATGACCAATAGAATGAATAAACCAGTTTTATGTTGTCTTTAAAATATGGTTACTGTATCTAAAATCAACTGCTTACTACCTTTTTCTGATGCACTGATTTCACATTTTTGACTGTTTGCTTTCAGGCCATACGAAGATAGGCTATGCACTTTACTTCTATTCCTACAGCTCAATGGTGGGCAGATCCATTTACATGGAGGACTTGTATGTGATGCCTGAATTTAGAGGTACAGCACACTCTCTCAAAAACTGGCATGTCATTGTTGCTATGTAGTACATATAAGTCGTGAAAGCGGCTTGGAGAAAATCAGCCACAACTTCAAAAAAAGCATGTGTGCATGTGCAGAAAATCATGAGTAATATGTGGTTTCTGTCTCTCAGGGAAGGGCATTGGTAAAGCACTTATGAGCAAAGTAGCGCAGGTGAGTAAAACATCAGTCATTTACTTGACTGGGACAGATACAGATTATTTGAAGTAGGGTTGTATGAGGTATCTAAAAAAACAGTATTATTATAAGTACGCGCTATATTTTCCCAGATTTACTTTGCTGTCAGACAGCCTTTATAACCCAAATATTGTTCTCTCCAAAGCAACCAAACTCCATTGGCAAAAACACTAATTTAATGTTGCGAAACACAGGAGTTGCTTGTCTACCGCTGCTGCAATCTGTTTGTCTGTGTTACTGTGTGACTTTGTTTTGTTAAACAAACAGCCACTCCCTTGTTCTGTGAGGTAAAATGACTGTTTTGGCAAATGGAGGTTGAGTGATAGAGAGTCATATTTGGCTTATGTAACAGTGTTAAAGCTGTCTGACGGTGAGGTTGCTGCTGACCCTGTCCACAGCAGCTTTTAACACCAGCTCTCCTGCTGCTTCTTCAAACTGGGAGCATGTCGACCACCATCTGCTGTAGGTAATACACTGACTATGGATAAGTACCTCATACAACCACACATCAAAAACTCGAAACAGTCCCTGTGAAAATGAAAATGTGTTGTAAATGTTGAACTTTGGGGCCTTTTTCTAATTTATACAAAGACAATACTTGTACCGTTTGTGAGCAGAAATGCAAAATAACATATAATATGTATATTCTGCACAGCAATATTAATGTCTGTCTCCCTGCTTAATTTTGCTGTTCTGTAGCTGGGCCTGGCTGCCGGCTGTCACCGGCTCAACTTCACCGTCCTGGACTGGAACAAATCATCTTTGGACTTTTACCTCAGCCAGGGCTGCTTCAACGTCACGACCAGCACAGGCTACCACTGTATGCGGTGCGAGGGAGAGGCGCTGGAACACCTGGCCCAACCTTAACCCAACACTGGGCTCGTGACGGCATGACCTTAGCAACTATGAGGTCAACACACACACAGTGCAGGGATAGAGCACAACTCAGTGGCCCCGTTCCAAAACTTAGTAATCATGAAGCTGATTTCTCAGAAAAGAGATGTTTAAAATAATTGACTGTTTGTTAAGCCCCGCCCCCATTAGTTACTTGCTGCCTTCAAATTGGGTCTTGTTTACTGTGTCAACAAAAAGGGTCTATATGCTCACCCCTTTCTTTTGGTTGTCACAACCCCCAAAATGGAAATTTTCTGAAAACTCTTTAGTCAACTTTTTCTTCATTATTCTATAATATGTCTGAAGAAAATGTTGACTTCCCATGTTGCAACCACAAGCTCACAACCTCCATTTGAAGGCAGCAACTGTTACACGCCTGTAGCTTTTCCATGCTAGCACAGCACATGTTCTGTTTCCAGCGATAACACTGGTGGATTTACTGATTAAAGTTCTTGGTAATTTTTTAAACAGCTGCCAACCGCCTCTCATTTTCTAGTTGATTTTGTTGGCTGATAAGACTTGCTGTAGTGTTTTTGGTTTTGGCAAAACAAAAAACAGAAGATGCAACACTCCAAACTCTTTATATACAAAGTTTGCTCTAACTACAGTAAACTTCATTACCCTTGCTAGTCGGCAAAAGAAATACTAGTAGGTTTAACTATTTATTCATATTTTATTAATGTACACTGTAAAAATCATATAGGAATTCAGTGGAATCAACTTTACTTATTAATTAATTTATTCAAGTTAATTAGACTGGAAATGTTAATGTTTATTTTCCAATCATAAACATGAGTTCGTCAAACTTGGAGTCTTTTGACTTGAAGTGATGAGTTGAATGACTGACTGTACAGAGTTCATTCAACTCATTAAATTAAGCCAGCATGCATTGTTTGAGAGTTAAAACTCTCCAGAGACTTTCTTTTGTTGTTTTAGTTGATGAAAACTTGCTGTGTCTCTAATACACTTTAAGATAAGTCATATTTGTTTTTTGTTTTGACAATAATCAAAACACTGATTAACTATGATGAAGGTTAGTATTGAATTCAGTCCCACTTCCTGACATTTAAAATTTTATAAAGTTTATTTCTTGTGTCTGTGCCAGTGCTGGAACAAAGTAGCTCCAACAGGAGCAGCTGCAGCTGTGAATTCTTTGTCTGAAGTAAAGAACTGACCCTTAACACTGAGAAAATGTAAAAGGAAATAAAATTTGTTTCTAATGTTCAACTGGAGATTTCTTGGTTCAACTTAATATCTTAAGCTTATTGAACATGTTTTCTGAAGTACAACTAAGTTAATATGAAAAAGTTTATTTGACTAGAAAAGTTTATTTGTTTTAAATCACTTCAAAATTACTCTATTAGTTTATTTTTCTAGTCAGTGCCTGTTAACTGTTGATGGAGCAATGTGTAACCACATTCAGCACAAGCATGTGGACGTTAACCTGCAAGGAAAAAAGGCTGCTGCTGCTAACGTAATCCACAGTCTGTAAACTGATGTGACATTGTTTACTCACAGACGACTTTGTAAAGTATGCTTCTACTCAACTTTGGTGAAGGCTTCTGAAAGTTAAACACTTCAGTCAAAATTACTTCCTGTTTTCTTTTTTCCCTAATCTGTACCTTTGTTCTGTTCTGACCATTGCAATTAATAATTAAAGCCGAAGTGAAGTTTTGTTTTTCATTTTCATTTCACTTTGCTAAGTTATCTATGAACTATATAGATACAGCTGTACAAAATAGTTACCAAGAGAAAATATGTGAATATGATTTTTTCAAGAAAACTAAAGTAAAAACCAAGGGGAAAACAATCAGAATTGAGCACAATATGAGCAAAAATAAATGAGCAAATATTGTGTTCATTTAATAACCATATTGAAATAATTAATCACATTTTCAATAACCAACTCATATTTTTCTTACTAGACTTTGACTAGCTTGTCAAAAGTGAATTCTATGTTAAATCAATGCGTATATTCACCAGGAACATCCCTACACATCCTCATGCACACCGCTTCAACATGTACCTGCTGTGCCTTGTTATGGTTTGAAACAGGGTTTAACAAGCAGTCATTTGGTTTATTATTTATAGTGAAGGATGCAGTTTTAAGTATTGGAATGGGGCCTTTGCAATACATTTAAATAGTACATAACCAAGGCACCGAAATCTGTGTTTTGTGTATTTCCCTTGTGATATGTTATGAACCAGAGCACCCTTGATTTCGGTGTTAAATGACTTGATTACAGTATGAAAAAAATGTAGAATATATGCGCATTAGAAAGGTCTCACAGGAGTGTGCATGTGTGTGTATGTTAGTGGTGGTGTAGGAGTTTTTAAAAAAAAGAAGAAAAAGAGAAGGTAACATACAGTTTAATAATTAATCATCTAGTAGTGAGATAAGTTTTTTGCACAAAAATCCAGAGGAATTTTATGCATTGCAAAGCCAAGAAGCACTGTATGACTGTTGGAAAAGGGTGAGTTTTTGGTATCTTATCCCTTTAAGTCTATAATAAATTATGATAACAACAGCCAAAGAGTCCGACACCTCTCCCCTTGTCTCCCCTTGAGTACTGTACAGCTGTTGTGAAGCACAATATTGTTATTTGCACTGTTTTCTTCACTGTTTTTAAGCTATAGTACTGTATGTATAAAGTTGTTGTGATGAAATTGTGAAGGAATCAGTTGGACTCAAATCTACATCCATGCAGCCAAACAACAAACTCTTGGGGCTGCATGGTTTTAAAGAAATGGATGAAGCCTAGAATCAGACAAAAACAATCCATCTGGTGGAATTTAACAAAATAAAAGTCTTGGACCGTGCTCAGTTTGTGTCTTTGAACCTGTCCCGCTAAAACGAAAAGGGCATAATAATTCTGGTCTGCACTTCTGTTTCAGGTCCAGTCTACTTTTACCAAAAAAAAAAAAAGGAGAGCTTTTTGTATCATTTCCAGCCATTTAATGAAAACAGTCTGAGTTGTGGGTTATATTTAGTTTGTTTTCTCTCACTCTAAACAAGAAAGAACCATTGACCCTCCTTTGTAGCTTTTGCAATTTGCATTTCTTTTCATACTTTGTTTACAGAATAATTGAGTAAAGAATGTGCTGTTTCTGTTTTTTTTTCACCTCTGGGATCTTGGGTTGTGAAATATTCATGTATGTTTGCTTCCACAGACTTTTAATGTGCTGTCATTGTGCTATTACAGAGCACAAGAGACAAAAAAATCAATATAGAGTCCAAGAGACCATGAAGAGGTATTTATAACCTTCCATGTCTGCAACTTCCCATCAGAATGCCAGACCCAGAGCTATAAATTATACAACTTTTTACTTGGTTTCCCAACATGGATTCTTCAAACTGGTTCAAAATGAAAGTTCAACACTGATTCCTGTCGAATATTTGCAATAAATCAGACTTGGAAGAGCAACTTGGCATATAAATGACAAGAAAAGATAGTTAAATGTTTGAAATGTTTATGCAGATTTTAGAGTGCAGGATGTGTCTCTAATTACTGCACAGTGTAACAGTCAGTCTAAAGTAGAACAGACAGCCATGTTGATGTATTGGGCTCGTTTCCACAGTGCAGTTTAGTTGTCAGGAAAGGCCTAAGTGTACTATTCACATGGTGAGATATTTCCAGTGTGTTCAGTACTGTTGTTAGTGTGTTTTTAAATGCTAGGTGCATTGATGTTTCTGCCAGCAGAAGCACAAGTTACAGTGTGTTCATGTGTCTGATTTTGTGGATGTAAATAAAGATGGTCATGGAAAACTTAGGAATCTGAAAAGTAAACATTTCAGGAATACCATGCATTTTCAGGTTCATCCAATTTTCAAAGGGCTTCATAAGATCAAATAAATTCCCTCAACCCTCAGAAGAGACAGAAGTTCTTCTTTAGCTGGATCATCTTTCTCCTCTGCTCTGCGTTTTAAAGCTATATGCTAGGCTGGTCTATTTTAAAATGAAAGATTTGAAGATGGCTGAAAGATGTTGCGAAATATAAAGTATAGGGTCTCATCACATCTTAAATTAGCTAATGTTAGCAAAAGCTAGCTAACTACCTAGCATATGATTGATGTAGATTAGCCAGCTGAGGGGTCTGCAACCTTTCACATTAAAAGAGACATTTTTGGCCAAAAAAGAAAATGAAAGATCTGTCTGGAGCTGCAACAACTCAATTTGCAGTTGTCCTCTGAGACTTTTCTTTTTGGAAAGCTTGCCCACAGAGACTCAAGGCTACCCACCAGTAAAATTTAGAAGAAAAGGTACTGAGCTGCAGACTAACTAGCTTGCTAATGACTGATTTAGATTAGCTACCTAGTTTGCTTGCCTTTTGCTACAGAGCAAAAAACTAATGCTGTGTCTCAATTTGGATACTTTCTTTAGTACAGTGTTCTACTCCCAAACATCCACCGGCTTGTTTCTCTCTCTGAAAACGCACCAACATGTTGATTTAAATTTATTTGCAACAATAAATCTTCAGACTTAATCAAATTGGTGGCTTCAATCCTACAACAGTACAGTGGTGCTTATTAAAAGTACATGCCTGACTCATGTCTGTATAATTAGGTGTTCACCGCAGCCTCTGTAATCACCACGGCTGCTTCCTCAGCCACCTGGGCTGCCATGTTCACAAAGTTTGGTAGCAAGTTACGTCTTCTGCTATGTAGACAAGATGGCAACTGTTGAGGGTTGCAGCTCACTTTGTTTTTCCATAAATGTCAATGTGAACACTTAAAACAGGAAGTACGGTACAGAAGTACCTGAACTGAAATGCACATAACTAACTGGCTTGTTAACGAATTATGTATATTAGTTAGCTAGTTACCTAATGTTCTGCTGACATTGCTTGAGACTTGAGATGTGACTACATGTATGTCAGTTTACAGGTCTCCCAGTAAACTTGCTGTGTCTTTTTTGGAATTAGGTCCTCTTTTCAAAATAGATGAGCCAAGCACATTGCATATCTGAGTCCAACGTAACTGCTTGTCAAAGTGCAGTAAGTAGGTCAAAGTTGATTGAGCATCTAAAAGTGGTGGATCATAATTTCACCCAGGTGGCTACAAAAAAGCACCTTTCACAGTTTGGTGTGACTTGCTGTATGAGAAATCCATGTACATTAGATAATGTCAAAGGTCATGTCACCTTTAGCCTAGATCTTTTAAGCTTCCTGAAAAACCACCACTGAAAAACTGTTGTTTAGTTGTATACTGCACTCAGTTTGCTGCTCTGCTCCTGTCAGACCACAGTTCAATAAAATAAATAAAAATGTGTATCTGGTTTGAGTCCATGTCATAGATTCTTCAGTCTGTGAGTCTATCTATGTTTATCATTTCACTGTGAAGTTTTTTCATAAACCTAAATAATAAATTTGGGGCCAATCAGATGCTTTTCTGATGGTATTGCATGATGGATAAGTATCTGCCTATATTTCTCAGCATTGAGGACACCATTCGTCCTTAAATGCAAAGTGAGCGAAGAGAAGAAAAATCGAAATCAAATCAATATTTGGTGTAACCACCCTTTGCCTTCAAAACAGCACCAGTTCTTCTAGGTACACTTACACAATGTCAGGGATTTTTTAGGATCATAGTCAGGTGTTTGATTAAGTAATTATACCAGACAGGTGCTAATGATCATCAATTTCATATGTAGATTGAAACACAGTCATTAACTGAAAGTGCTGAGAAATACAGGCAGATACTTATCCATCTCACAATACCATCAGGGAGGCGTCTAATTGACCGCAGATTTATTCTGCAGCAGGACAACAACCCCAAACACACAGCCGATGTCATTAGGAGCCATCTTCAGCGTGAAGAAGAACAAGGAGTCCTGGAAGTGATGTTATGACGCCCACAGAGCCCTAATCTCAACATCATGGTGTCTGTCTGGGATTACATGAAGAAACAGAAGGATCTGAGGCCGCCTACGCCCACAGAAGATCTGTGGTTAGTTCTCCAAGATGTTTGGAACAACCTACCTGCCGAGTTCTTTCAAAAACTGTGTGCAAGTGTACCTAGAAGAATTGATGCTGTTTTGAAGGCAAAGGGAAATCATTTCAATTTTTCTTCTGTTGGCTCACTTTGCATTTTGTAAATTGATAAAAAAAAAAAAAAGAATAAATATTTTGTATTTTTGAAAGCATTCTTACTTTAAAGAATTTCTTCACACCTGCCTAAAACTTTTGCACAGTACCGAACTTTGTTAAGTTGTGTATTTACATTATCCGGAATGTTTCTAACAATGTTCAAATGCAGAGAAATCCATACAAGATATATAAATATACAAGACAATGATGGTGATTATTCCTGGTAGCTGTTGCTGGGTTGCTCTAACTTCTGAGAAAACATGGAACACATCAAGAGAGTGAGGAGGGATGACGGCGAACATGACTAAACATAACATGAATAAAACTTGAATATAACCTCGTCCACAAACATGATTCCTGCCTGAGTCATGTCAGACAGATTTTAATCAGCCATGGTGGTTGTTTAACAGTGAAGAACTCCCACAATCCCACACATCATCATCAAACTACGTCTGTTGTTGTTGTTTTAATGTTAGAGAGACCCCCGGCAGCAGCAGAACTTAAATATTGTGCATTTAACACTGCTTTAATTGTGGGAGGGACTGTTTGGTGATATGCACTGGGGCCTGTGAGACATTTGTCACACCCTACTGCTTTTTAATTAAAGGATAGTATTTTAAGTATGAGCTGGGTAGAGGCCTGATTAAAAAAAAACCTTCAGACAAAGAACATCCTATGTAGTTCAGTGCACTGGCTCCCAGTCTGAGGTCAGTTTAAGGGCACAAGTTGAATATAGGGGGTCTCAATGGTGGGAAATTAAAAAACACAAAATTTTCATTAAATTATTCTTAAATACTACAAACTTTTACCTCATCAGGGCTTTAGAAAGTATTTGAATGAAACAATTCACTTGAACTGTTCAGAACATATGACCTGTCACATGGAGTCACAAGCACAGAAGACTGAGAAACTACTGTTTACAAACATCACATGACTTTACAGCAAAAATAGATGTAATATTACTTTTAAATTCATTTAATTTAGCTTTTTATGCATAAAAAATCATTTAAAACCTGAGATTATCCTGTAAATGTTATGTTTTGGGTGTTATTTGAGACATAGAGCCTTGTTTATTACATTTATTTGGTCTATATTTACACAATATTCTCTTTTATAATTGTATATTGTATTGTATATATATTTAGAAATGCACATTTTTTGTCTGTTATTTAAGGACTCAATGACATTTCTTATTATTATTGTATATCAGAGTTGTAGAGTTGTAGCTCCGCCACACACACACACACACGTGTGCAAAATACAACACATATGTAGATGATTAATTAAATTCAGAAATGAAATATAAAACAAAATAAATACATAGATGTGTACAGGTATGCACCCAGGGAGTCATTTTTTGAATTTGCATCAGGTTGAATGTAAACCACATCAACAAAATGATGACAATATCAATATTAGAAATAATAATAATAATCATAATAAATATTATAATGATAATAATATTATTGTATATTGTATGTAAAACTTGGGAAAAGTAAGTTAAATAACTGTTGTGTCAAGTCGTGCATTACTGCCACCAACCTCAAAGTATATATCACAAAATAAAACAAGTATGAGGGCAAAAAGTACTGGAAACTCAATATAAACAAGTAAAATTAAATGAATAGAACAGATTAAGTTAAAAGCACTGTTTGATTTAAGTAAGGACAATATTTGCAGTTACTGAGCAGGAATGCAGCTTGAATGCGGCTCGTTTGGGTGAAATTGGCCAATGGGATCAGTCTTGGCTCACCTGTTGATGGTACAACAGAGTTACTGGTGTATCTTCAGTAATACACCAGCGCCACCGTGTGGCCACAAACGGAACTGTTACATGCGTGAATGGCACATATTTTCAAGGCATGCAAGTTGATGAAAGTGATCTGAGAAGTAGAGGAAGCCCCGGTGCGTCTCGAATGTTTTTTCTTGCGCTTCACCTCGTTGACTTTTACGGCGGATGCACGCTGGTATCACCTCATCAGAGCTGGACGAGGACGCATGGAAAGTTCACCTCCAAGTCTGCGTGCGTGCGAGCGTGCGTGCGTGCGTGTGTGTGTGTGTGTGTGTGTGTGAATTCAGGCTGATGTGTGCTCAGTCTGTCTGTCTAATAGAGTGACCCCCCAGCACGCTGTTTAAAGGGAAGACAAGAGAGCTGAGTCAACGAATCACAAGGAGAAGGATGCAACAGTTGATGTGCGCAAGTTGCACAGTTTTCTTGTGTTTGGAGACGCGCGGAGGATGGTGGCTTTGATCTGTGTGGATGTTTTGTTGCTCTAAACCCCTTCATCTGTCAGATAAAGCGAGAGTTAAACCGAAAGATCGTCTAAAAAAAGGCTCTGGGTGTCAAGTTGTCTGCGTCTTTCTCGCCAAAATGGACATGTGGACAGAAACGCATTTGGAGGGACTTCATGCTCTGCTGGAATGGAGTTGAAGCGCGGATTTCGGATGGTCTGCGGCGGTGAGTAGCAGTGCAGTCTGCAGCAACATGCATCGGATTCTGCAGAGGAGGCGAGTGCGCAAGCTGCGGGTCGTCTGGGCTTCTCTGGCCCTGGTGGCTCTGTCTCTGGCCGCATGCAGCGCGCTGTTTACGGCGTGGACTTGGCGACAGACGCGGGACTTGTCTCAATCCTTTAAGATCCTGCAGGACCGACTGGAGCAGGTTTGTATCATGCTTTTAAAACAATCAAGCCTCCCCCGAGTCTCCGAATATCATGCATATTTGCACCAATAATAATATTTAAAGTGTGCAAGTGTTTGTTATGTAACTTCTTTTCTGGCTGCGGTTACTGGGAATCTTCGCGGGGGGTATATGGAAAAATGCAATTCCACATTTCTCCCCCCCACTTGCAAGTACTCTATTCTATTGCACCATTTCTCTGCTTGGCACTTTTATTGCCCACCAATAAGTGCAGTCAAGTTGTGGGTATTTGTATGTCCAACCCCCCCCTTTGCTCCCCCCGCCATGTTTAATTACTCTGGTGCCAGTTGTGCTCCAGTTTTATCTCAATTTACTGGAAAGCCTCAGCTATTTGGCATGTGAGCACTTTATACCCGACTGACTGCACAGAGGCTTGAGGCGTGAAACAGGCTGCAAGATAAAGTGTGGCAAGTGTAAATTATTTGCAAGACACAGAGCCACTTCCAATGTGCAGGTCAGGATCAGGGGCCAAATTACAGATATTTGAGTTTTAAATTAAGACATAAGACTCAAAGATAGGATTTTACACAATTTGGTATTACAGAAGCAACTCCTAACTAATTTATTAACTTAACTAATCTCATCTTCCTTAATCCTGCTTTATCTCCAATTAAGAAATCCTAAATACTGAATTCAGAATTATTGTTTCGGGGGAATTTACAACATCACTAACACTGGAAATAAAAGACAGAGTGGGCTAACAGTCTCCGCTGTATCTGACATCTATTGTGCAAAAACAATAAAAGAGCTGCCATAATGATTAAACAAGTTAGCTAACACTACCATTAGTTACTGTTAGCTAACACTGGCGTTAGTTATTGTTAACAAACACTACCGTTAGCGACCACTACTAACTGTATGATTTTTTTTACAGTGTAGCATACAACATTACTTTATTCATCTTGCCGAGCTTAACAACTTTGTGACTGTTGCCCCCCCCTCATTAAAATTTAAACATACGCTGAAGTAAACAAACATTGGAGCAAAAACAACAATGATGGGCACTTAACCTCAACACAGATGAGGTAGAGGTTTTGGTAACATCTGTAGAGAAATCCAAAGATTCTTTTTGAGAAATTTACAACAGTGCTAACTTGGAAGTTAAAATAAAAACAGCGGGCTAAGCTAGCAGACACCATATCCATCATCTGTTGTGTAAAAGCAATAAAAGAGCAGCCATATGGATTAAACAAGTTAGCTAACACTACTGTTAGCTACCGTTAGCCAGTAAGTACAGATGGGAAAGTGAAAGTTAGAACAACTTAACAGTTATCCTGAACTAAGGGGAGTTTATTTGAGATTTTGGGAAGCTAGGATGCTTATGTAATATGCATTTCCTAATTTAAGCTAGGATAGGAACAGGAACTGTTCATCTGTAATGGCTTTTTTCCTTAAATCGGGTCCTTATCCTAATTACCATGGTTATCAAACAGTTAAGATACAATCTGCAAGACAGGACGTTTCTGTAATATGGTCCCGGATCATTTCAAGTTGCAGAAAACAGTCTTAAATCCTGTGCAATCTCTCTGTCTCTCTTTTTTTTTAACAATTTGTATTGGTGAAAGTGAGTTAGGTACAATACAGTTATTTGCATATCACCATACTTTCACTATAGCATCACAACTCAGTAAGATAAGATTGCTAAGTAGAAATATCCTGTGCAATCATGCAAAGTGCAGTTTTAGAAACCCTTTGCACTTGCAACAAATGTTAGAGACTCTAGCATGAGGTTGCATCACAGGGCAAGTTATTTCTCTAAAAGCAGCCAAAAGGAGCTGATGGAAATTCTTCTGGTTTCAAGTTCACAGTATTTACAAAACCAGGTTGCACTGGATTTGAGATCAGGGGGACAGGTTGGCTGTGTATCATGTTGACAGACCTGCGCACACACACACACACACATACACACACACACACACACACACAGTTTCTCCCTCACACACACACACACACACACACACAAACACCCCAAAATTGGACACGTGGAGTGTTGATGCTGGAGTCTTTCCCAGGGGGCCCCGTTCTGTCCATTTGACCGTTGGCCAACTCCTGATGAGAGCCAGCGAGTGAACGTCTGGAGAGCGAAGAGCAACTCGCTGCCTCCATTTCCACAGTAGCAGTAAATTTAAACAGACTTTCCCTGAGCCACTTCTCTTCTTACTTCATATATAGGCCTCCTTTGGTCATTCAGTGTGGGCCCCCAGCCAAGGATTTAAAACTTTGCTGGCGTGACAAAATTCATTTCTTTCTCAGAAAGGGAGTAAAGACATGTGAGGAATGTGAAGCACTAAAAACATGCATTAGGTGTCGCAACCAGTCTCTGAGGAAGTGGTAGACCTAAAGCTAGCATGGCAGCAGGGCAGGATACTGGAAAAGACGAGCCTGTTTATGTGGCTGGCTGGAAGAGGCCGTCTGTGGCTGTGTGGGATCAGTGCCAGCAAAAAGTCATAATAAGCTTATTGGACATTTGTTAATAGTGCATTTCTTTTCTCACTTTCAACAGGTCAACACACAGAGGAAGGCCATCGTGCAGCTCATTCTGGAGAAGAGAGAGCTGCTGGTGGGGCAGAGAGTGAAGAGAGATGGTACTGCAAATCAAAAGTCTTCTGCTGCTGCATTTTCTTGACTTCAACACCACAGATATATAGAACTTTTTAGCCGCCCCCAATTCACCACGGACACAATACTTACCAACTGCAACTCTGTTGTTTTTTTGGGAAGAACATTTAACACAAATCCTGGCCAGTCTTGGCCCACATGCCACTTTGGTCAGGTCTAGCGGCCCGCAGGCACTACCCGCTGCTAAAAGTTGACACAGGAAAAAGTAGGCAGCTGCATGACTGTTTCAGAAATTACAGGTCTGACCAGAGCGGCCCCGGAGCCCAGAAAACCAGCTGGCGCGGGAGCGAGGCCTTGTTGCACGCTTTTGGGCAATGAAATTGATTTTTTTCCCCCCCTCTGAGCGCACGACTGACACAGCTATGATTTGTTGTGAAAGCAGGGATATTTGATGACCTATCATTGCAGTATTTATAGCCTCTGCTTGCGTCACCATCATGGGATTGCTTGATGGTTCACATTTTGTCCGAGAGTGAACCCTCAGACACTTTTGTGCTGGATTTCAGTGGAGGGATGAATATCCAAATTTGACAAAAGGATTCATTTAGTACGGCAGCACATTCATGGCACCGTGATGAAAAAAGATCCTGTAAGTCATTAAGAGGAGAAACTTTCTTGAAAACTGTAGTAGAATCTTAACATAATGAGAAACTTCATCAAAATAATCACTTACTTAACTGAAAATAATGAAATATCTTATAATAATGAGATAGTATCTCAAACTTATGACTTACTATCTCAAAACAATAAGTTAGTATCTCAAAATAATGACTTAGTTCCTCAACATATTGAGGTAGAATCTTAAAATAATGAATATGTGTCTCAAAATAATGACTTACTACCTCAGAATATTGAGGTAGTATCTCAAAATAATGAGAAATGGTACCAAAACATCAACTTACTCATCTCAAAATAATGATTTATTATCTCATATTGACTTGGTATCTAAGTAATTATTTCGAGAACATTTCTTATTTTAATGACTTGCAGGATCTTTTTTACATGACATTGCTGGAAATGGGCTTCCACATAAAATGAATCCTTTTTTTTTTCAAATTTGGATGCTCGTCCCCTCCCCTGAAATCCAACATTAAAGTGTCTTTAGAGAGCAGCATGTCTCGCCAAAACATCTATATTGATATCCTGCAGATATTAGCTCCCTTTTTTAGTAACTGATATCTGACTTTGTCTTCCAAAACACATTAAACACAGCTCAGAACTTCATGGCTATCGGTGGAAAAAAACAGCCTTTTCCAGTTTGTGGAAAGTCGACCACTGCGGTGCAGCTTTTCAGCAGGACACTGCTGTTATGTTCTCTCCTCATGATGACTGACAGCTTAAGTCAGGAAACTCTGGTCGGCCTGAGGGCTTTACGCTCGCCCATAGCAAATCCTAAATCTACAGGGTCACCCACCTGCGAGTTATTTTAGCAGGGACTTAATATTCCTGCGTTAGGGCAGCAGGGGCCCGGTGTTTGGCTGCTCCGTCTCGAAACATAAAGTAAATTTCACAGTTCATATATACAGTATTGGAGTTGTATCTGTGTTTGAAATCACTCCCTTTGGGCCGGATTGCAAAGCTAAAATAAACCTTCACAGAGTAACAAGAGCAGGCATTCTGGAGCTCTGGCCTTTTAGTGTTGTGTTTTATTTATTGTATTTACCCGAGCTGGCCCCGTAGCTGTTGCTTCACTCTGCTCTTAATCGACTCTTTTGGGTCACGGAGCAGCCAAAGACCTTTTTGACTCTCTTTTTCCGGCACTTCATTTCTCTTATTTAGCGTTCTAGGCTTTGTCTCTCAGGCTGCATTTAATGCTTTCTCATTCACTCTCCCTCTGTCTATCTTGTCCTTTCCTGCACACCCCCCCCCCCCACCCCCCAACATCTCTCCATCCATCCTCCTTCACTCCATCTCTCTCCTCCTCTTTCTCTGTCTTCGGTATTTTCTAGATGACTGCGACCAGCTGGCACTAAGATTAGCCCCCACAGGAAAAAAAAAACAAAAAAAAACGGCACACGCTTCTGACTGAAAATAACAGTTTGAGGAAATATATTGAAGCACGTGAAAGGAAATCCTTCGCCCATCTGCTAACCGCGTTAAAATGAGCCAGGTTGAATCTAAATGGCTGCAAATTAACACACTGTGTTATTAGGCAGATACAGATGGGAATGATTGTTTTATCAAAAAACCACAGACATATTTTCTCTGCCATTCAAACTCACATTCTGTCTCTCCTTTGCCTTCCTTCTGAAGGGGGGGCGATGCGAGGAAGGAATGGAAATGGAAAGAAAGCGGCGTCTCATTTTGAGAGTAAGTGGCTTGGCAGATCGCTTATAGCCGTCTCGTGTAGCATCTGCTGAAGTGGTTTCAATCATATACCCCTATACGATTGCACTCATAAAATCTTAATTGACTTTCCCTTTTCTTTCTCTTTCAACGTCTCTTTTACTTTCCACCAGTAACCAAAGTCTCCTCTCAGCAAGGTAAGAGTCATAAAAATGAAGGATTGAGGATAATCTGTGAAACTTGTCTCTATGAGACAATTAATCTTGGATATGTATGTGTGTGTGTGTGTGTGTGTGTTTCTTCGTGTGTGTGTGTCAGTGGGAGAGGGCGGTGTGATAAAGGGTTGGGAGGAGAGGACGTTGAATATGAGTAAAGCAGTGAGGTACAACAAGGAACAAGGCACCTTCACCGTGGAGAAAGCGGGCGTCTACTTTCTCTTCTGCCAGGTGAGTTTGTGCTTGTTGTTGTACAACCCCAATTCCAAAAAAGTTGGGGAGGTCACGTAAAATATAAATAAAAAGAATGCAATGATTTGCATTTTTTTTCAAGTTGTATTTTAATAGAATACAGTACAAGACAAGATATATTTAAGAGGTATTTAATGTCCTCTGAGGCCAAGCTGATGCAAAGTGGAAAACTGTGCTGTGTCATTTCAAATAGTTTTTGGACAAATTTCATGTACATTTTGTTCCCCGGGCTAAAGAGAACAAGGATCATCCAGATTGTTACCAGCATTAACTTCAAAAGCCAGCATCTTGTCATTGGTATGATCAGTCTCCTGTGTTGATCAGAGTTGTGACTGAAGGTTGGGTCGGGCAGCAGAAGATTCACTCAGTTCTACAGAGCATTTTAGCATTTTTTGGCTCATTGTTTTGGTTTCCCGGCCTTGGATGGCTGTGGCGCAGGAAGTAGCACAGGCTGTCTGTTGACCACAGGGTTGGTCCCACCTTCTCCTGTCCAAATGCCAACGTGTCAAGACACTGAACCTTGGCTTCACATCCCCCAGTGAATTCCTATAAGGTCCTAAGCCTGGAGAAAATGGGAAGGGTTGCGTCAGGAAGGGACATAAAAAGGCTATGCCAAATCAAATATATGGATCATCAGTTTCCTACGCTGGGTTAGGCGCGGCCCGGTTAGCCAGGGCCCGCTGTGGGCAACTGAACTGCTGTGGCGAACCCTGATGGGAAGAAGCAGAAAGAAGAGGAAGTTTTGGTTTTCATGCCTGTAACTGAAATGTTTTGGTTCACTCTCACAGCTCTCATCAGCGTCCTTTCCAGAAGCAGCATATAGCTGTTTTCAGCACAAACAGCCCAATAAACCCAATGCACGCTGCCTGTCCAGCACAAAACCAGCTAACAGTCAAGGTATAGTTGAGCTAATGAGCCATATATTTCACTAAGGAGTGGATGGAGACCAAAACAGAGCTAAAAGTAAGGTGGACATTGACTTATATTCACCAGGTGGGCAAAAATATCACACGACTGAATGGTAATGTTGTTTGTAACTTTGCCAACAACAACTTATTAAGGTGTGTACAGTCAGTGCTGTATTTCCAGCTTGTTCTATTGCCCCCAAGTGGCTAAAAAAACATACAGTATCTACAAAATTTAGTAGATGGATTCTGAAAAATAATTGCTTTTTTGGCAACTTAAGGATGAAGTAAATCATTGTCCACTTTAGAAGTTGTATTATGTTTAACAGATATTTCTTATCAGCACTGGGTATTGACCAACATGTTTCTCTGGCTCAGAATATCAAAAACTGTCAGTTAGTTTTGGCATTGAAGGTTTGGCCTGATTCTCATTCTCCCTTTTTTTGGATCAGACATTTCGTAATTGAAATCAGCAGCTTTGTGAACTATAGACTGCATTTCATTTAGTCAAAGTCCTTGTCCATCAACATTTTGTCATATAGAACAAAGTGTTAGTGTAAAAACACTGTTATTTTCCCAAATGTAATACGTGCTGAGGGATGCATAGTTATGTTATCAGTACCAAAACTCACTTCCTGGTATTGAACAATTCAAACACATGTATTGTGAAGTGTCTTTTCAAAGTAACATGTTGTTTTAATTTGGTTAAAATATTCAAAAGAAAGGAAAAAAACTCTTAAATTTGGCTTCCCTTCTTCCTGAGGTGAGGTGGTGAAGAAACTTTAGAAACCTTAACATTTGCACTGGGAGTAAATCAACAGAGACGCAGCCCCACTTTTAAGTTTTCTTACATTCTGCACCTTTATATATAAAAAAAAAAACAGTCTTTATTTGGCACATACATCAGTCGTACTGTACTGGTACATATTATGTTTTTTGGAGAGGGGGATATCTGGTTTCGGGGTAATCTCATGTAGCCAGACTTTGGTCTTGTCACGTTGACAGAGGTCTGGAGAAAATCAGCCAAAAAAAGAGAAAGAAAGAATTACGATAGCAGGACTTTGGAAGTCCTGAGGCAGTCTGGTTAGTTTTCATTTGGATAGTTGAGAAGAAACAAGTTCTCCTCATGTCTCTGCTAATCTTCCTTCATCTCCTCTGTCTCCTCAGGTGTTGTTCAATGAGCAGCAGTCTCAGTATGTGAAGCTGGACGTGGTGACCAGCGGCCCGAGGCCTCAGAAGCTGCAGTGCATGGAAGGTTACGGGACGACCCCCTCTGCCGGGCCGCACCCTTTCCACTTCCTAAAGCCCTGCCAGGTGTCGGGCCTCCTGCGACTGGACAGAGGCACTGAGCTGCAGGCCATCACAGGCTCGTCCTTCAGACTCCACAGCGTGGGCAATCCTTCAGCCTCGCCTCACATCTTCAGCATCTTTAAAGTCAACTGAAGCTGGGAATCTTTTTACAAAAACTCATCTGAGAACAACTAAATTCACTTGTTTTTTATATGGATGAGTTTTTTTTTACATGGTAAAACAGTCATAAGCAGTCGCGGGCATCAAATCGTGCCACAGTCTCTTCCCAAAGACGTTAATTTGAAAGACAAACCTGACATTTGTGGAAGTTGTTGTGGAATTTTTCTCTGGACAGCGGTGCTGTTTTGGAACGCGAAACACAGACTTTTGGATTAAAACCAAGACCCGAAGCGGACGAAATGCCTCGATGAATGTCTGCCGAGGGAACAGATGTGATGGAAGCTGTTCTGTAGATAAAGGGCTTCATATAAAAAAAGGAAAAAATACTTGGATGTTCATCTTAGCCTTCGTATCATGTAATAAATTGTGCTTACCCTCTCTTTATAAGACTGACAGTAAAGCTGTGCATGCACCTTCCACTTTTATATCACCGGTGCCTCAAGAAGCTGAGAGCACGTCTGCAAGCGTCAGATCTCGACACTATAAGCGGCCTACATGAGTTGTCAATGATATTTTATACAATGCAGCATCTGTGTGTGTTTGTGAAATCTGATGAATCAAAAAAGTCGTTTATACTGATTTTATGATCTTTGCAATGCAATGTGTGAGTGTGAAATTATTGCCTTTTCTCCAAATATTATGTGCATATCAAGTCATTAGCTGGCAAAGAAAGGGGAACATTTTAAATAACATGGATGTGAATTTGTGCTCTTTTCTAAGGTCAAATTTGATTGTAAGGAATTTTTTACAGTATGTATAGTTTTGGCTTTACTTCTGGAGAGTAGTTGCGACTTATAGTAAGCAAAGTGTACAGATTTAAATGCAGCTTTGTCTCTCTTTTATGCTCTTTGTTATCTGTTTATTATCTGTTTGTTGACACCATAACTGTCATTTCCAAGCATCTTCCAAGTTATCACTTACTTGTTAATTTGTCTTTATAAGTCAGTCATTAAACAGTACTGGAGAGGTCCTCATACATCCAAAGCTATAGTTTGATATTAAGTATTGAATGGACTCTTCCTATGTCCGTCCCCTTCACTGGAAGATGGGTTAAAAGACATTGATTGGGGACATGTAAAAGCAGCTTGTAGGCCTATATAGTCACATCTTAAGTTGGCTCATGCTGCCAAAACACAAGCTACCTAGCTAGCTAATGATTGATGTAGATTAGCTAGCTAGTTACTTAGCACTTAGCCAACATTAGCAGATCAGATATAAGTAGATATCTAATGCTTGTTCTAGATGAGCTAGCTAGTTACCCAGCGCTTAGCCAACATTAGCAGATCAGATGTAAGTAATGCTTGATGTAGGTTAGCTAGCTAGTTAGCTAGCTGACATAAGCTAACTTAAGATGTGACTATATACACTTTATAAATTATTTTTACATGGCCACAGAAAAATCTTTCAGCCGTCTTCAGAATTTGGTCTTTTTTTCACCATAGATGAGCCTAGCACATAGCATATCTGTAACATAGTAGCCTATGGGAAAGGAGAAAGTTGACCATGTTTCTTAAAGGGACGGAGCTGGATGGGTCAATAATCCAATGCTTAATGAAAAGACAAGACCATATTTTTCTCCAACACATAGAATTTCAAAAAATAAACAAAAACAACAACCAAAGCTGTAAAATATTAACTGAAATATCAAGTTCCATAGCCTCTGTCATTTCTGAAAATGCCAGTGAATATATCACAATTCATGAATTGAGGTCTTTCGGAAAGTTTCCACTCTTAAAAATTGTGTTAATGGCATAAAAGGAAGGCATTCACTGAATGTTTATATGGACTCTTTTGGGGATGACAGTAAACAGGACCCCATTTGCAGGCAGCACTAACTAGCATGCTCAAAATGACACTGCTAATGTTTAGCAGGTCTAATTTTTACCATGTTCATGATCTTATTTTTAGCATGTTAGCATGCTAAAATTTAGCTAATTAGCTGATGGGAATGTCATTAGTTTTGCATTTGTTTATAAACCAAATAAAAAAAATTTGGCACTAGATCATGGCACCAGAACAACTTAAACGGTCTCACGAAAGTCAACAGGATTCATCCTCAGGGGAACATGAATATCTGAACCAGATTTTATGGCAGTCCATCAAATAGCTGTTGAGATATTTCAGTCTGGACCAAAGAGGTGAATTAAACCAACTGACATTTCCATCTGTGGAGCTACAGCATTAGTGTAGCTAAAAATAAATACAGTAATAGAATACATTTTGTATGTCTTTTGCCCCCCCGGGTACTCAAATTGAATTAGTTTCTCAAACCAGAAATGAAGAGGTTGTCCCAACCTAAGCAAAGCTCGGAAAAAACGTGGAAAAGATCCAACCGGCACCCCTGAGTCTGGGAAATTACTCTGCTATTTATTGTCAATGGAGCAGATGTGGGTTATATATACAGCTTGATAACCTCACAGATAATAAGTAGAAAGTTCTAGTTTCTGACTTAGGAAGGTTGTCATGTTGTCCTGATTTTAGTTCTCACAAGACTGTCGCTTCTTTATTTTTTTTAATCTCTTTTTAGACATGAAACTTCTTCCATTCTCTCATAATGTGCTGCTGCTGCTGCTTTCTGTAATATTCCCTGCTACAATACAAACAGTGTGTATTTCTAGCAGTGGGTTCAGCACTCCCACTCTTGTTTATAAGTAGTTTTTGTGGACGGACCGCAATGGTTTCTCCTCAGCACTTTACTGCAGCGAACGTAGTGTTTTTAATTGGAGCCAAACATTCATGTTTTCAAATGGAAAAATGTCAGAATTTGAAGTGTAGACGTTATATCCTGTTTGATTTCCTCATCGTTTTCCTCTTCCCTTTTGTGTCTCCCTCATTCTCCCCCACACCACCACCACCACCACCACTCCAACCACCCCCATGCACCTCATATTTCCCCGTCAGCACGGATTAGACCGCACACACACACACACACACACACACACACAATCCCCTGAGTGTCCTCTGCGCGCACACACACACACACACACACACACACACACCAGCAGCCATCTAAATTTTCACTTCCTGAATCTGAACCTGAACCACATAGCTGAAGGTCTTTGTGTGTGTGTGTGTGTGTGTGTGTGTGTGTGTGTGTGTGTGTGTGTGTGTGTGTGTGTGTGTGTGTGTGTGTGTGTAGGGACAAGGCATGTTTTTCCTCACATACACATACACACAGACACATATACACCCACAAAGTTTTACACACTTCCCTGCCCCGATTCCTATTTTTCGAAATGTCAAAGTTTATTACCACCTCGGAAAATCTTGTGAAGTCTTCTGAAGAAGTTCTCTGTAAAATGATGATGTATGCAATGCAATTTTTTTCGAAACTCACTCATACATGTTGAATAAACCCTTTTTTTTTATTGTTTTTGAAGAGTTTTACTTTCAATTTTTTTATATAAAAGCAGCTTGCGTGTCAAAATGTTTCGCTAGAATAAATTGTTTGGTGTATACTATAAATGTAAAGCTACACTAGTCAGTAGTTTGTATTAAATGGTCATAATAATGAGTACAGGAGCTGCTTCACTTGCAAGTAAGAACCTACAAATAATCTGCAGTTCCCCTAAGCTTTACAGGATACTGAAGCATCTTTAAGTTTTGGTTATACTGTTTTTATTCACTCTCATCGCTCCCATCACCATTGGTTTTAAGCAAAAAAGCTGTGATAAACCCACTGTACGCTACTTGACCAGCAACAAATGGCAGACTGGCAAAATTAGCAAGCAGCTGGTGAACAAAGTGGAACATTTAGCAGTTAATGGGCCAGAAACTTCCCCCAGGAGCTGGTGGAGGCCAAAACAGAGCTAAAAGTTAAAGGGAAGTAAATAATGGTATTACCATTCATCAGGCAGACACAAGCATCGACCCAAGTGAATGCTTATATTACTCCATATTTGTTGAATCTATAAATGATACTACATTAGTCAAAACAGCTTGCAGGCTCTGCTGTTTTCTCAAGAGGCGCCCTCTGATGGACGTATTGCTTTACAACCATGCCACTGTAAAGGATGCGTGAAAGGATGTGGGCGGTGACAGTTATATTGTTTAAAACATACATGTCTGTTTTCGTACATAAAGGGAGCATAAATGGGCTTTTATAGTGATACTGTATTAGCACAGTGGTTCGCCCCAGGTCTACCAAAGAGCAAGCCAAAATCTCAAAGCACACCTGTATTCATAGCCATGTAAAATAGCCTCCAAAATTAACCTAATCAACTGAGGCAACAAGTTCTAGCCAGTCGGAGGCAGATTTCCCAGAGTGCGGGTGGGAAAAAAGGCGTCAATCAATTCGGGCCTTTGATGTGTCACACTAAAACTAAGGGTCGCTTTGATAGAGGTTTTTAAAGGATTTTTTTAGGGCATAGAATTCGCCTCTGTATTGGGAAATGAGTGTACAAAATGAAATAAAAAAATTATTGTTCACTTTTAAAAGTTACATATTGCAGTATTATCTATGGTTGTTGCAAAAGGCCGTATCCATAGCTGCTTTTAGGTTTGTCAATTCAGGGCTTCTGTAGAAACACAGCAGCCACAGCCTCTGTATAAACTAATTAAACTAACAAAAGGTTTAACTCAACCTACTAAATGAAAACACACGCACAACACAAAAGACAACAAGTGTCCATGCTAGCCAGGGAGGCTAACAAAAACACAGCACAGAAAACAACGATTGCCTTTGCTAGCTGGCGGGACTAGCAAAGCACATGGGGGCGCCCAAACGAGTGCCCTTGCCAACCATGAAGGCAAACAAGGCACAGGAAACACAAAGACAAGTGACTTCACTAGCTGAGAGCGCTAGCAAAGCACGTATCAACCACCACAAGTAGCTGCAGGATTAGTCTACAGACTAGCAGACTGTAGTCTGCCGAATGGCCCACTGGCCCTGATCGGCTGCACTCTCCAGGTTTTTAAACACCAGGTCCTGATTGCAGAGCAGCTGCACCTGATGCCAATCACTGCAAGGGGGGAAGGGCAGAACCTGGGCACAGGAGATCACAACACCACACAGACAGTGTGGCACGTAACAATGCCATTAAATAACATGGTTAGCTTGTGAAAAGTAATAACCCTTACATGAACAATACACAAGTAAAAAATGAGCACACACACAAGAATGCAAAGAATGTCTGCGTTTCATAAAATTAATAAAATTACCAACTCAAACTCATCGCACTTACAGTTACAACACCTCCTGTCATCTGACCACACACTTTAACTGGTCATACTGTAGTTCATATTTGGCTTGTGACCTTTCATCAGAGGTCATGTGTGGGTAGTGTAGGAATGAGTTGCAGACAGTTCAACAAAGGCTTGATTTTTCCCTCTGAATTTGCAGCATTACAAGGATTTCTAGAGGCTGTAGAAAGCTGAAAGTAATCAGTGTTTACCAAAAGGGTAAAAAAAAAAAAAAAGCAAAATTTGGAGAAGAAAATCATCTTAAAACACACACAAAAAAAAATCTCATCCATTTATCCATCTTTAGAGATTCAAGAATCACCACTGTAATTAATCCAGACAAACAAAGGAAACATAATGATGTTTATATTTATCAATATTGGTTTAAATGTGACTTTGCCCTTGATTTTATTACAGAAATCAGAAAATTTAATGTTCAATTGTTGCAATACTCATAATGTTAGTTCTATACTTATTACATTGCAAAAAAAACAACCAATTCAAAGCATCTGAAGAGTCATTATGACATAATGTGGGTGAATTTATGAGGTCTTGGTTTAATTGTAGCACATATGAAACAATATCACTTAAAATATCTGATATTTAACTACATTCATCGTTGACCTAAGCACTGCCTACAAGTTTCTCCACATTATAAATGTCATAAAGTGTCAGAAACATGAGTGTAAAATGAATGTACAGTACAGAGGAGTATTCACCCAACACAGTCAGTATATTATCTATAATGAGCCTGTCAGACTGCAAGTAATGGGAGTCCAGTGGGAATCATAAAGCTGAGATAACAGTAAATAGTGAACTGTGTGGCATCAATCTGCTTTGAATAACACAGCAGGATGACTCCTCACCTTTAGTCATCATGAATCACTAACCATCTGCTCCTCAAGGTTGTTGTTGTTGTGTGCGTATGTCTGTGTGTGTGTCTGTGTGTGTGTGGGAGACTGTAGAAAGTGTGATAAAGGCCTGTGTAGAGGAGACACTGACTCACTGCACCACTCACAGCCCCCCCACGTCGACATCTTACGCAGCATCCACAGCCGTCACAGCAGATCGACGACCATTTTTAGTCTCTGAAGATGACTGTGAGAGAGGTTATGTTTTATTTACCTTCATTTATCAACCAAAGATAAATAGACCACACTTTTTTTTTCAGAAGAGCCATGATTCCAATAGGTTTTTTTAGCTTCACAAATGTTACATTTACAGGTTGTTTCAGACTTTGATTTACACTTGTGATCATAAACGTTTAGTTTAAAACTTGTTACTGATTCATATTAAGCTGAATATTAAGTAGGAATAGGACAAAGAAGATTTTATTCTATAATTTCTGGAACGAAGCTGAGGCTTAAATATTATTATGGCTCTCAATCTGCCTTTTCATCAGTCAAGTGGCCACCCAGCTGCCATAAAAGGAAAAGGGTGCGAAACAGAGCCATAAATAGACCATAGATTTACTACATATCTATAGATAGGTGGTATTTGCACAGAGATGCTGAATATTTTTAAGGAGATTTTACAATAAGACGACGCAACATTTCAAAGAAGATAAGAGCACAATGAAATTCTTACATATGAGAAAGTTTTCTGCTGCAGCTATACAGCCCTTCTTGGTCAAGTATAGTAGCTTAGGATGTCTAATGTTACCATTTTCAGTAGTAGTAATAGTAGTTGTTGTAGTAGTATTGACAGCTAGCTATCTGGATTTCTGTGTAGCAAACGTTAGCAGTTACTCTGTGTTGTTCATGCTAGTGGTTGTTCTGTGAAGGGAACATTAGCAGGTGTTCTGTGTAGGTAACGTTAGTGGTTATTCTGTCTAGTTAACATACCAGTAAATCATCAAAATCATCATCAAATCATCAAATAAATTTCCCACAGCCATCAAGAACCTGTAAATAACAAGCGCTGGTCCAGGTTTCCTGTAAGCTGCAGTCATACCTCTTGCACATACTTTTGTGGATGTGATTTTGTCTGCAGAAAACTTGATATCTGTAACAAATTTCATGACTATCCATCACAAAGTTGTTGACACATTCTACTCAAAACCACAAGTGTTTTTCACATCAATCCGTCCAACAGTTGCTGAGATATTTCAGTCTGGACCAAAGTGGTGGACCAACTGACAATGAGCCACACCACTAGCATGCATGTTTAAAACAATGTGTGTGAAATACAAAACACGCTCTCGAAAAACCCACACAGTACATTTTATCATTTCATTCAGTTTTATTACAAACAAAAAAAAAATAAAGAAAGAAAAAAAAAGGAGATGCGTCATCATTGACATGTTTCACTGCCACTCATCATTTGATCGGCACCACTACATACACAGTGACACAAGATACCCAGAAATTAACACAAAAATCTGGAGCAAGGACAAAGAAAAAGTGGAAAAAGAACTAAGTGCTTGTTTTTGACACAACATTTTAGTCCAGGGTTGCAAAATCTATGTATGAAACATAATTTGTAAAATGGACTATTTCCTGGGAAGATCGGTGTAAAATGTCCGGGATTTATGGGATAAATTAACGTCTACAGAAGCTATTTATTTTAATTTTTAACTTAAATCAGACTCTGACTAGGATTTACAGGTTGACATCAGGTTCTTAATTCAGTTTGATGACTTTACATTTGTTCAGCTATGTTTATTAAGGCGTTTTTAAATGATGCGTTATATAAAATGAATTTCCAGCCTCTGATTTTCCAGATAACAACCGTGTATTTTTACTGGGGTTAGATAGTATATGTTTTCGTTTTGCTCAGAGAAGCATTTAGGGTTACATATGGCCTATTTTCTATATATGCATATGTCATTTGCAAGCCCCAAATCTAAAACGTAAGCAAGAAAAATTAGTTTTCTTGTAATATATCTACCTCTGAAGTTAGCTCAACTTCTTCGTTTTGCGCTCTCTTGTAATTATATGGACAAACATGGCGAAGAGGTGCATCGTGTGTCGCACATACTGTATCGTTTTATTCATAGTTACAAAAAAATGTCTCTTTTGGTAGAAGCTCTTTCTCAAATAGCGACAGCGAGAACAACAGCAACATCGACGACAACAATTACTCATAAATCGCGAGAGTAGAAACACAAGAGAACACGAATGAGCTGTTTAAATATGCAAAGTATATCACAGGAGTTTGTAGAAAGTAACAGAAACTTGGGGGGGAAAAAATGATTGAGAGAGAAGAAAAGGGAGGAGAGGGGAAGGACTCAAGAGGAGTGTTCAGGGTGATCGATAGGTTTTAATAACACTGACTTGCTTATGAAAGGTTATAAACATTCATAGGAGGTTTCTGAAAAATAGCATCGTTGCGAGGCCTTTTCTGGAACAAACCCCCCAAAATACCTCAAAGCTCTGTACATAGACTAGAACTAGGGAAGCGGGATGGGATCATGGCGGCAAATACTTAAAGGGATAGTTCAGATTATTTGAAGTGGTGGTGTGTGAGGTTCTTATCGCTATTCAGTGTATTAACTACAGGAGATGGAGGTCGACGAGAGGAGTACCAGCGCTGAAGCTAAGCAGTGAACTGGTGTGGACAGGGTCAACAGCAAAATATATTTTAGCCACTTAAGGACACATCCACCTAAATCATTGATATCATTTTAAGTGTATGCTATATTTAGAATATTTTCACCACTTAATTTTTCAGTCAGACATCCTTTTTCCAACAGGAAATCACTGCTATATAAGCTAAATATCATTCTCTCAAAACCAACCAAACTCCTCAATGATTTTACCTCGCAGAACATGGGAGTTGTGACTTCTGCGCTTTTTTCAAAGCTTTTTTGGGGCTTTTAGGCCTTCAATTTAAAGGACAGCTGAAGATGTGACAGGAAATGGGGAGAGAGGGTGGGGGAACAACATGCAGCAAAGGGCCAAAGGTGGGAGTTGAACTCACGGCCACTGCAGAGGCCTCGATAGATGGGGTGAATGATCAAGCCAGGTATAAACAAGGCTGGGAGTTAACTGGATTACAGTAATCCCATTACAAAAACTAAGTAACTATGGCAGGCCAGATAACATGTGAAAATGTGGTATTATATTATAGTTACATTTTGTTGATTACGTCTTTAAAATACAGCAATTTTAAAACAAGAATTTATTTTATTTTATGTTTATTTTTAATATTTTACGTTTGCGTTTTATCATAAGCACATTTGACATAGGTCCTTTCTCTGACAGCTGCTGCACAAAAAAATTCTGCTTAAAGATAGAAAATAATATTTTCAGTAAAATGAAATAGTCCAAAAAGTATTCGGATTAAATTTTTTTGTGATCCAGTCAATTACGGCAATGATTACAAAAATCGTGGTGGAGTTTGGTAGCTTTGGAGAGAGCGACATTTGATTTACACAACGGGGGTTTGCTGTTGGAAAAGGCTGTCTGATGGCGAGGTAAAGCAGTGACAGTGGTCCAAATATAACATGCTCTTAAAGTGATACAGATTTTTTTTTTTTTTTGTCAGTGCATTGCTTAGCTTGCGTGCTGGTACTCCTCTGCCTTCATCTACTGTAGGTAATCAATCATAACCTCACAAAACTCCACTTCAAATAAACCAAACTACCCCTTTAATGTGGTCGAACGAGTCCTGAATATAATTATCATATCATACCTTGCTGCTGCGCGTGTTTATGTGAACATGTACCATTGAATGAAAAAAAAAAAAAGAAGCTGGAGCTGTGCTTGGAGCTGCTCGGACTGAGAAATCATGAGGTTGAGCCTCTCTGGGAGAATTAGAAACAGTATTAAAACAACTGTAGGCACAGCTTGACACCATTTTTTTTTTCCTTTCCACGAGACAGCATTATTGTGATTAGAGCATGCTTCAGGGGATGTGGAGTGCGGCGGTAGAAATGATTTTCACATGCAGCTTCCTGTCGAGAGTTTAAGGAGGAGGAGGAAGGTTACATGGTCTACTGAGAGATCTAAAGGTTTCTAGGATTGAGGTGGGTTGAGCGTTGTGTGTGCGCGAGTGTGCGTGTGTGTGTGCGTGTGTGTGTAGATGAGGTTAGAAGCATCCCGAGAGGAGGAGGAGGAGGAGGAGGAGGAGGAGGAGGAGGAGGCCTGTGTGAAGAGGCCTGTTATGAGGAGTATCATGGTTTGAGGCAGACAAGAAAAGGTCACAAGAAGTTATGAGACAATACGGACTGTACTGCAGGGTGTGTGTGTGTGTGTGTTTGTGTGTGTGTGTGTGTGTGAGATTGTAGTTTTCCGGGGAGTACCAGTCAGCAGAGTAAAGTTTTAGAAAACTTCTTGGAGAGAAACTGAATATATCTTTGCAGCAGATGGGTTTCAGTGTGTGTGTGTGTGCGTGTGTGTGTGAGTGAGTGTGAGTGTGAGAACGTGTGTATGTGTGCGTGTAGTCTAGTCGTCGATACAGATGACCTCTCCACTGCGCTGCTCCCGCCGGTTGACTAGCAGCTCTGCTTCCCGCTCCTTCTTTACAGACATGGGAGGCCCGTTCAACACTGCAGGGAGAGAGAAGAGACGCCACAGTTCAGATCTGTAACTCGACAGAAACTGAAAAACTCCGTTCTTACACACACAGGAACACACAAATGAAAACACACAAATGAAGACAACTTTTCATTAAACATTAAGGCTCTGTATTGGCAAGAATCTGGTCATACGATATCGTGATACAGGGGTTACGATTCACTACATTGTGATATACTGCAGTCCTGTAAGCAAAGTGATATTTTACTTTTTTAATCTAATTTGTCATAGTATAAAGAGTACAGCGCCACATGCATGAAATCTGAGTTAACTTTTGTATGTACTCAGAAAAGTGGGATCTGCGTTTGTATTTACTACAGTCCCTGCAACATTCAGAAGTGAAGGACTTCAGTCACTTGAGTCAGACTTGAGGACTTGTTTGACCAACACTCGTAAAAGCCTTGACTTGACTTTGACCTGGTATACATGAGTTGAAACTTGACTTAAGACAAATGGCTCGAAAGGACTTAGATACTGATAGTAATGTTTTGTTTTTGAAACATGATTGGGTGATTTCTAGTGTAGTGTGCGCCAAATGTGCAACTCTGTGTCGTTCAGTTTGGAGGCTTGTTGTTGATTGTCAAAACAGAGTAATATTTATAAGGTGTAAGTTGACTGCAACTTAAAAAATTAGAATTTTGTATGATTTGACTTGTGACTTGCTTATCCTCAGCAATGACTTGAACGGGAAACGTGCTAATAAAAACAGACGTCCCGGGCCAGAATGGAAATTTCAAAGAAGAACATGCTGTTTTAGCGTTGTTGCCAGAGAAGCGAATACTTCAACTCATCATGTTTCCTTGATCTCTGCTGACATATTGTGGTCATTTTATGATTTATAACAGTAAATATATTACAGATTTCTCCTTTAAGCATCAGCCAACTTTGGACAGACCATTAGCCCAGACCCCAGTCTCTATTGCACCATGTCATGTGACGTGTACGTTTGTCAACTCCACAGTAACGTTAACTTAACCTCCAATCTTAATGACTTTTAAGTTATAGTTTCCATAACAGTTAACATTTGTTTTACACTCAGTGTAGCACCGGTGTAGCCTGATTTTCACAGCTTGGCCAACGTTAGGCCACATTGTTTCATGTTATTCAAAGTGTCAAACATTTTCAACATCAATGAATCATATAATAACTGACTTAATTATGAAGAAATAGTGTAACAGTCACTTTTATTATTACAGAGGGGTTAGAGGTGATTTTAGTTCTCCATGTTCTCATTCTTATCTTATCTTATCCTAATGTGAGTATTGATAGTATCTGTGTTTACTTTGAATATTTTACAAAATGGTGAAAAAAATCTGACTGAAAATTTAAATTCTTAATCACTTACAGCGACTGGTGCATCATTTCTCTCTCTTACTGGAAAGAACTTAGGAGAAAATGTGTCCAAACCAGCCAACTCCTTTAAAAAAACCTTTTTTTGTGTGAAACCCAATAAAAACTATTAGCTCTATCTATTGTCAATGGAAATTGACAAGGTATTTTTTTGCTTTCCGACTCACTGCGTTACATTAATGCAGATCTTTTCTTGGGCTGCATCATTTTTGGATAACTATCTTGTGCTTTTGAAATATTCTTATATTCACTCTGAACTTTTGCACATCCCCTGGGGAATCCTTTGCACAATCCTGCATAAAACTGAACAGCTCTTTCATTAAAAAACACATTGCACATATTCTTAAGAGTATTTTTCTATATTTTTGTTGTCAGTTTTATATTTATGCCTCTTGACTTGCAGTACTTCCTTTTTTAATTTAACTTTTGTTATATTTTTCTGCTTGGTGTATTTAATGTTATGCACCAAAACACAAAGGCAAACCCTCACATATGAAAACCTACTTGGCGATAAACCTGATCCCGATATAGTTCTATTCTCTTCAGGAAATCATAAGAGACGCAACATCCTCTTTTGCAACATCAATCAAAGTTCAGGGGAAATATGGCCTTAATTTTCGTCTGGCCTCGGCACTGAAAACATCTCTGGTGCAGAGAGGGAACCTGCCAATCATCTCGCTCGTGTACTTTTATGATAATGCAACTAAAAATATTACAAATAACACCTTTAAAATAATGATTTGCCATGAATAAGAAAACAAACTGACTGATAATACTTTGATACTCTTTAATGAGTGAACTTGCATTATACAGTACGTCAATATATCATAATACATATGCAGTATCATGTTTACAATAATGATACAACCCCAGAATGCATAAAACTGCAGAGAGTGAGGCCGGCAATGAGTCAACACACACACACACACACACAGACACACACATGCACACACAGGCAAACGAGGTCACAGACACACACAAGCGCACACATGCATGAAAATTAACATCTTTCTACACGACTGCACAGCTGGCCAGCAAAGGGATGTGTGCTTCCCACATTTGTGTGCTATCATGAATCTGCTCAGGGAGTGGAATGGCGAGTTTAGCGCTCCTTTCAAAACAAAAGCCAGGAATAGACTAACAGCGCACTTCTCTCACTCGCGCCACAGGGAAAGATAAACTGTCATAACACCCCTGTGCAGATCAAAGATGTGATAAGGAGTGTATTGAGCTGAAGACATTTGTGAGGGGGGGGTTAACTGTGTGTGTCTGTGTCTAGAACCAGCGGGGGGACCACTTATGGGAAAACGTATGGCAATTCGCCAGTGGAGGCCAACAGAGGGGATGGAGAGAAAAATAAAAGAGACAGAGTTAAAGAGTGTGTACGAGTGTGTGTGTGGTTGTGCGAGGGGGGGGCAGACAAGATCTGATAAGGAGCAAAACAAATCGAGGTAAAGACTGGGTGAAAGAACAAGAGGTATTATGGGTGCACAGAGAAAAAAAGATGCAGAAACCGAAGACTGAAACGTGGAAGAGAAAGATGATTAAAGAAAGAGAGAGAGAAGGAAAACACAGTATAGCGCTCTGGAAGGTATGAGGACAAAAAAACATGGAGCTTCACGGATACGTCGGCACGGCCAAAATATCAAGAAACTGCAGCAGAAGAATGCCAAAGATGTATTTTAGGTCATTTAGAATCAGTGTCACACCATTAAAATCTTTGTCCACCAGAGAGTGCTGACAAGTACGTTCTTCAGCTGTAAAATGTCCCGCTCAGTTCAGTTCTAAGGTCATTATTAAAAAAAAACTAAACTTAAAGCATCCTTACTGACAATGCTTGTTTTGTGCATTTACAAATTTGTAAGTTTTTTAAGGGTAAAATACTTGAGATTTTCATTAAATCAAACCCAGGGCTCATCAGTTAGGATTGCCCGCGGAAAGTAAAATGCAAATGAGTTGCCAGATTTACTTGCCCAAATGGGTAAGTGGTGAAAAAAAAAGAATGAAACTATTTTGATAATTGATTGATTTGATAATGGTTAATATAATATTTCATGCAACACTGCAGACTGTTTTCAGACTCTCAAATATAGAGATTTTCTGCTTTCTTTTGTTTGTAATCACATTAAAGTGAATATCTTTGGGTTTTAGACTGACAAAACAAGATATTTAAAGACATAACCTTGGATTTTTAAAAACTGGGATGAATATTTTTTATTGCTTTCTGACATTTTATAGACCTTGGAGCACTAGATTGAATAACTATAAGTACAAATAAAAATTGACTTTGGACAAGTAGATGTATGACCCACTTGACCTGAAAATCCCACTTTTGATTCTGTTTATTGCCTGTATTTTTTCAGCAATAGCCATTGAGTGTACATTCAATAAACTTTCTATATAGTAGTTTATATTGTTAGTGGTGGAGCCACTCTTCCCATGCTGGATTTAAATTACCTACCAACTAGGGACAAACGAGTGCATTATTATCTGCGTCTGTTCAGCCAACTATATCATCTGTATCCACATCTGTACTTGGAATGTGTGGAGCTTAACTACAGTGGGCGTGGCTAACTGGAAGATGTTCATTTAAGCCTAAAATTGATTTGAAGCTAAGTAAAATTAAATACAAGTTGCTATGTTTATTGTTTATGCATGGGTCTTTTCAGCCCATGGACCACTTCGCTGATAGAGAGACCTGATAGAGATCCCCCTAGGGGTCATGAACCCCCTGTTGAAAAACCATGGCTTATAGGAAAACTACAGAGCAGACTGAGAACTGAGCTTCAGATCAATGTTTTTGATACAAAGTGTAAGAGAACTGCTGGGGAAATGGAATAAATAACGTCCAATGAATCGATGAACACAACATATGCAGTACAAGCCAAGGTGACTAGATACTCAAGCATTTAACTCTGACGATACTCATAGTTGTAAAAAGTGCATTATCCTTGCTCAACCCTGCTACCTATGCATGGGGGATTCACAGGAAACAGCGCAGCATGTAAAATGTGTGACTGTTTTTAATTTAATCTCACTGATATCAGCCTCATAACAACATCATGACATGGCTATTTTCAGCATTGTTTAAAAGGGCAGATCAGTTTTGTTATTGACCGACTTCTTTATTAAAACAACATGAGTTTGTTTGGCTGCACTGCAAACAGATACACCAGGTCTTCTGATGTATTTCTGACTGCTCAACGTGTTTTTAATCGTTTTACATCACACCCCATCTCATTTTGTGCCCGTATTTAAATGCTCCACATGTAAAGGGGTCTCCTTCACGTTGTGACATGAAGTAGCAAGGGATTGTGGGAGTTGTTTTCTTTTAAACCACTGATAAAAATAGCTGATGAAATTCTATCTGACACAGCTCAGGCAGTAATCACGTTCATGGATGAGGTATTAGAGGTAAGAGGTGGCTGCGCAGAGGTACGATTCATTAGCTAGCGAGCTAGAAACAGCACAGTACGTTGGGTTATGACATGTCCACTTCTCAACAATCAAACCAAATATCTCCCAACATTTTTTCCTGCCCGCCTACACTGTTGCACTCAGAAAATACACTCTGACACAGAAGCTACATACTCTCAAAATGCTGCTTTGTTTGGACAAACCACAGTTGCTGTTAGCACCAGTAGCACCCTCTTGAGAATTATCATTACTGATATCAGTATTGACCTAACAGAACTTCAATATGAGTTGAGGTAAAAAAAAAAAAAAGAAAAGAAGATAAAACAGGAGGAGGAATTCATTGAAGCACTTGTATTACACCAGATAACAGATTCCCTCTGCGACCGTATTCGCTCTGCAACACTTCACCTCTGCCCATCATCCTCATTCTTTATCCCTTTCTTCATACTGATTCCTTGTTCTGTTCAGCCTGCCTGCAGCTTCACAGTAGCAGCAGATATCATTAGATACATAAACATTTCTTGTCCCAAATTAGGCAGTGATAACTGTAGATACAGTGAAAATATGATAAATCCAAGGATTCTGAAAACTTGAACCATTTTATTCATCTCCTAGGCCTGAAAGTCTGGGACTGCACTGGATGGAGCATCTCAAGTCCAGAAAGGCAATAAAAAACATTCCTGGCCGACATGACAGCCTGCGTCTCTCCCCTGTAGGTCCTGCCTACTATCTGATAGAAGTGAACGCTGCCATCTTGGCAGGAAACACAGCATTTTTGCTTGCTGAAAAGCTTTGCGTGAGTGCATCTATGCCAAAACCTTTCATCAGAAACAACCTTCTGTGTCTGAACTGTCAACTGTTCAGGAACTAAAAAAGCACAGGCTTGATTTTAGCATTAAGAGCCTGTCCAACTGAGACTTGAAAAGAGTTTCATAAATCCATGTGTTGCAAGAGTTTGGAGGTAAAATCATGAATCAAGGTTCTCCCTATTAAAGTAAGTAATTTGTATGCATGTCTGTACTCCTCTGTGTGTGTGCATGTTTGTTGTGTTTGCTTTCAAGGTTGGGAAATCTAAAATCTGAGTATTGAAACTGTATTGAAAGTTGTTAAAAAATGCTGGCTCACATACTTAGTCTTGGTTATTTATTCTTTGATAAAATTAGATAAAATTAGATAAAATTCCTGATTTAAACCTGTATTAACTGATTTTTTTCAGCACTTGGGGGAAGCACAACATTTTAAAGTCACCTTGTGAAGTTGATAACATCTCAGAAAACAGTTTAGCATTCCTTTAGAGTTCTGTCTCTGTCCAATAAATGAGTGCAAGTACAATATTTGCTTCTTTTAGCTCTGTTTTGGTCTCCACCACCAATGCTTAAGGAAATTATCTGGGTCTTTAGCTGCTAAATGATTAGTTTTGTTCATCAAGTAGTCGCTGAACTCTGTTTTTGGTCCTGAGCAGTGGGTTTATCAGAGGGTTTTCACTGAAAACAGCTGCCTGCAGCTAGTAATGATATAGATGCGAGTGGTGGGTCTGCCAAAAAAAAAAAAAAAAAAAAAAAAAAAAAAAAACTAAAATGTTCTTCAAAAGTGAGATGAACTGCATAATTGTTATTGGGTTTATTACTATGAGTTTCATCCAAATGTATTGCTATTTTTTTTATTGAATCAGCAAAACAAAATGCGTGTGAATGCTTGTTTCTATCCACTACCATTACGCAATTATTAGAAGTTGGCTCAGCAAGCTAAGCAGTCGGTGGCATCAATTCTCCAGCTGCACAAACATTGTCTCGTTGCAGAAGAAGAGGCCGCAACAAGATGGCAAGATGTAGTCTTGTCATGACTTCACAGTGTCACTGCCGACATGAAGGGCTGCTCTTAAGCTCTTAGCTCTCTAATTGTTTCCAGTTTTAGTAATGAAAGCCCTTTTTTTTGCCAAATTGAGGATGTTTTTTTGAATTTTGCTGTTTCCATCAACCTTTTCTAATGAGATACTTTCACATGAAAATACATTGATGGAAACACTGCCAGTGAGTGACTCTTTTCGCATTACTTACATTAATATAAAAATATTGATAAAATATTATAGAAGTACAGCTTTAACTCATACTTTTTCTCATTTTCGACTTTCATATTTAGGCAAAATTCTTGCACGTTTGATTTGAACAAGACAAAATTAAACATCTGAGAAGTTTAGCTTATTCTGTGAAATACAAACATTTTTATCCTCCTCCAAGTTTTCTATTGGAATTAGAGCTGCAACGATTATTTGATTAGTTGTTAACTGTCAAATCAACTGTCAACTATTTTAACAATCAATAGTTTTGAGTGAAATTCTCTGATGTTAACTTCTCCAATATGAATATTTTATGGTTTCTTTAGTCCTAAATTATAGTAAACTTATCAAGACATTTGAGGATGTTGCTTTGGGAAACAGTGATCAACACTTTTCACCATTATCTTACATTTTATAGACAAAACAACTAATTGACTAATTGATAATGAAAATGATTGATAGCTGCGTCCCTAATTGGAATTAGTGAAGGAGCTCAGGTATCATTTTGGCACCAATATTGACATTTTTAAACAATACCTGGTTTTGATAAAAATGGCAGTAGTGCTACAACACACACAAACACATTCACACACATACAGTCTAGTTCTCATTGCAGGCCGCACCACTGCCACACTTTACATTCTTCGAGCTAAAAGGGAAATACCACTCAATTTTAGCTTAAAAATACTCATACTGTAAGTATAAAAGTTTGGCCTGTGTAACTGTTCACCTCATTTCCTTTCCAGAAAGGAGGCAGAGGAGTGTGTCCCGCTCTTTAGTCTGGGATGTCACACTGATGTACAGCTCTACTGCACACACGCCGAGCTGGAAAAACGATGACACAGTCCAGAGTGTTTTATTTTCCCGGGGATCGGGGGACATTTTCCAGCGTGGAATCCATCACGCTGTCACAATAAAGAAACTTAAAGGAGGGAAACGTCGCTTTGGGTAAGAGCTGCTCATAAATACTGATTTTTTGGCTGTGATGAGGCTTAAAAAACACAAAATGGAGTGATATTCCCCTTCAAGCGACCCCCACAAAAAAGGTGCAAATTAGTAAATATGCATTGTAATACAGTACGTCTCAATCAGATTGAGTCAGAGCAATGTTGCTACTGATTGTTGGACAAAGGCAGGTTTTTTTTATATCTATGGTCTCTGCTTGGTTGGACTCAGGAATGCTAGGGCAAAAGAGTCCATGGGAAGTAGTGTTTTATACTTAGAAAACTCTTTTTTTCTTTTCTTTTTTGCCCAATTATCTGAGTCCAGTTCTTCCCTTTCTATTTCGAGCTTCATCTGTCTGTACTTGGCAGATAAATTAAGTTCTTTGCAGGTTTCTAGGTTGTGTGTGAGGTCTACAGTGTGTGTGTATATATATTTATATATGTGTGTGTGTATGTGTGTGTGAGACGGAGAAAGAGAGACAGAGGAGTGCAGGTCTGTGGAGGAATGAGGGAGTGCAGGGTCAGAGCAAGGGGACAGGCTTGTTCAGTCAGCCAGCGGATGAAGAATTGATCCGGGGGGAAATCTTTTTCGCCGCAGAGGGAGAAAACAGAAAAAGAAGCCTCGAGAAATCCGTCTGAGGAGTTATAAAAACTAAAAAAAAATCCCTCCTTTGTTGCATTTTCAGGCCTTCATATCTGAATTCCTGAAAACCTGTGATTGCATTAACATACTGTCTTCTTTTCCCTCCAGACATCTTTCCCCCACAAAGTCAGATTTTTGGGCTGTTTTTCAGTAGCGTCTTTTCTCTTAACTTGAGGATTTGTTTGTTCCAGACAGTTCATCTCTCCTTTTTTCGGTCTCTCTGCCTCATTTCCCCGACCCCACGCATCATTAGGGCCCGCTTTTCACCTCTCCCTTCTTATTTTGGACGTCTCTCCTCGTTTCTCACTGCAGTTAATTGCTTGTTTTCTTGGATCAAAGTGCCGACATTTCTTTTCACTTTTCATGTCCTTATTCAATCCACCTGCGAGCTTCACTTTTCCCTTTATATTCCTCACATTCCAGCAGTGTCAAAGTGCTCTGTCCTTTTCATCTCTCCTTTTCAGTTTCCACCGTCTCTTTGTTACATTCCAGGATGCTTTCTCCTCCTCCACTCAGGGTTTCTTTGGTCGCCCGTTGCGTGGCAGGTTCTCCACCGTGTTGCTGAGCCGGTACTTGACGATGATGCTGTGCACCGTGGATTTGGGCATCCTCAGCTCCTGCCCGATGGCGCCCTCTGACTTGCCGTCCTTCCAAAGGTCCACCACTCGCTGCCGCTGCCCCACATCGTGCTCCTTGGTCTTCTGGCAGGCAGCGCTTGGCCCTCCGGCAGCTCCCCACGCAGCAGCAGCTCCCCCGGTGGCCCCAGCAGCGGCGGCGGCTTCTGTGGGGGCAGACAAGCGGCAGACTGTAGTGGAGACTTGGAGAGGGTTGGGGGGGGGGGGGGCAGGATAATGTGACACTTTACTGGTCCCCGTAGGGAATTGTCTTTTAGTTTGCTTCCCTTCCTCTGGAGGGAGGTCAGGGGGTCAGGGTGTGAGCTACTGGAGCTGGCGGGGAGGGGGTCAGTGTCCTGCTCAAGGACACTTCGGCAGGGCGGGTGCTTGCAGTCATGAGGGCTTGAACCAGTGTGCTCCACTTGAAGGACAATCTGTCTAATTTCTAAAGGATGCAGTTTTGTCTAGAATGTGGACAGATGCAGATGAGTGGCTTCCTCATGGCAGTACTGATGGCTGAAACAGGTTTTTCCAAAATGCAATTCAAGATACTGAGCAAACACTGAGATACTGTGTGTGTGAGGCAGAACAAAACAATCCTTCACCGGAGCACTTAGTGTATCAGTACATTGTGCAGCAAAGTTCACAGAGTGTAGATTAAAGGGATAGTTGGGATTTTTTTAAAATAAGGTTGTATGAGGTACTCATCCATAGTCAGTGTATAATCTACAGTAGATGATGGTCAGCACGCCCCCGGTTTGCAGAAGCAAAGAGGAGCACCAGCAGGGAAGCTAAACAATGAACTGCTGTGGACAGAGTCAGGAGCAAAAGATATTTCAGCCACCTAAAAAAATCTAAATCAGTTTACACTTGTACACTATATTAGAATATTTTGACCGCTTTACTTTGCCATCAGACAGCCATTTCTGACATCACTCTCTCCAAACCAACCAAACTCTGTACGTGAACTCAGTAATTTTATCTCGGAGAATATGGGAGGTTCTGGGCTACACAATAACACAAACAAACTAACAGATTCAGGCAGCGGTAAACCAGCAACTCCTGTATTCTGCGAGGTTAAATCACTGGTTTCACCCCTGGAATCTGGTTGGTTTTGAGGGAGCAATATTTAGCTTATATAACAGTGGTTTTCTGCTGGGAAAAGGCTGTCTGATGGCAATACTATTTTGGTGGAAATATTCTAAACATACATAGCATTCACTTGAATAAACTTTCAGGTGGACCTTTTTTAAAGCTATTAACAAGGAACTGTCACATTTTGTTGATTTTGGAGCCCCCTGTGGCCAAAAGCGGTAATGTTTCTGTTGTAATAACCACAAAATATGATGTCAAAAATAAAAATGATCTAAATAAAAATCTAGTCCTGCTTTTTTTTAACTGTCTAACTTACTACACACTCTAGTTGGTTTAAGTAGAATTTTCAGGTATCTGTGCTTTATTTTTATGACAGCTTTTTACTTTTCCTCTCTACATTATAACACAAATATCTTTACTACTCTACTCCATACATTTTCAAAACATGCTCATTAGTTTTAATGCATTTGAGGGGAACTATTGATTATTTTTATTTTGCATCACTGTGCGCCGCCTTCCCAACATCAAGACAGATTTAAACCTTTAAACAGTGTATCCATCTGTGCATGTCACACATAGAACTGGGTGTCAAACTGCTTCAGAACTACTGAGTATTGACAAAAATTTCAATACCAGGAGTAAATCTCATCAGTGTTATTACACGACATAGATGTATGCAGGAAAAACATGATGCTGAGAGACTCACATCATTGTTTTGTTTTGACCAGCGGGTCTTTTAACAGCTTTTGTAATGTGTAATGTAATTTTCTTTTTCTTAAAAAGGACTCTGTGTCAAAAAATGTATTATTCTGGAACCAGTATTAAAGGCAAGGTACTGAAAATTTTTAACTATATCCCAACCTACGTTACATCGTTTTGCAACAAGATAAAAATTATCTAAAAGATGTAATAAGACGAAATAGACAAGAGAACAAGACTCGACTGCGGAGAAAAGCTGAGGTTCAGTTAGCTTTGCACAGACGCAGCCAGTAATAATACGTTGAATCACTACTTCTACTTTTACCAGAGTCTTTTTGTACATAAGTATCTGCACTTCTACTTGAGTACAGAATGTGTGTGCTTTAGCCCCATCTGGTCTGGAGAAAAGGCTGTCTGATATCTAAATATGGTGCACACTTAAACTGATATTGATTTTTTTTTAGGTGGCTAAAACAGGTTTTGCTTCTGACACTGTCCACAGCAGAACATTTAACGTTCTGTGCTGGTATGTCTGCCGACCAGGACCCACTGTGGATAATACACTGATCGACAACACCACTTGAGACAACCTGAACTATCCCTTTAAGTAGTAGATGTGTAGGCAGACATGCATATTTGTGGATATGTTTTGTGTACTTGTGTGAGGGAGCGTCTCTCAGGAGATCGGCTATTAATGGAGGAAATCTTGGAGGTCACAAAATCAGAGAATTGTGTTGTTTTAACTCCGTCTATTCCTCCTGCTGACTTTTTTTCCTCCCTGGCTGAGTCTAAGAAGGTCAGGAACCAGCGCGACCCCAATCAAGACCGTAAATGTGGCCTCATTTGCTGCGTGCCTGTGCCCTGCCAGAGTTCAGGATGTTCAGACTCAGCTCAGCTCAGCTGCTCGCCGCGAGGCCCCCGCAAAGCGAAAAAAAAAAAAAAAAAAAATCCACAGAGTGAACACAACTCGCGAGCGCGACTATTTCTGAACAGCCAGCGCCGGGGCCCAGCCCTCCGCCGGTTCACAAGTCACAACACGACGTTTACACAACCAAACTCCTTCTGTGGTTTGTGTCCCTCTCAAAATACCTTGGTACAAAGTCCGAATGTTTTCTTGGCATGGTTAGATTCAGACGGGCTGAGCATAATGACATTTTCAGAGATAGGCTCTGGCTCTCTAAAATGCAATGCCTTTGACAGATGTCTCAGTCTACAATTACATAAATCAAGATACACTGAGTGAGTGCGAGGCAGGAGCAGAGCTGGCTGCTGTGGTTTTTAGGGCAAAGCTATTGGGGAATATCAGGTTTTACCAGTTATCTCTGCCACATCTCTGCTATCTAAACATCTGCGAACACGAATACACATGCAGAGAGAGCAGAGAGTGTCTGGTGAGCATATGCTGTTACCAAACTAATTATGAGAAAATAAATTCACAAACTGCCTTCGAGCTCTGACAGACTGCAGGCGAGTGGAGCTGGACGAGGGGCCAAAGCTGAACAGATTTTCTTCTTCTTTGTGTTTTTTTTTTTTTTTTTTACGATTTTAATTCTAAAGCTTTTAACTCGGTGAGCAATGAGAGCCACACTCTTAGAAATAAGGGTTCTTCCTGAAGGGCTAAGGTTCCACCCAGAACCTGTGGCTTCTGAAGAACCCTTTTATTAAGAAAGGGTTTGTCTAAGAGGGTTTCTTTTCAGCCAAAGAACCCCCTTAGGATTTCAGAAATACTAAACTCTTTTGTCAAGGGTTCTTCGAGGTGTCTTTGTATCATAATATAAACACGCTCTCTGAACCTTCTGAGTGTGTTCTAGATAAAGACTGGAATATACAAAGGTTCTCGGTAGAACAATCATGATTGGTTCTGGGTGAAAACCCCTGGGGAAAAAAGGTTCAGTAGAAACCCCCTAGGTTGGCTCTAGATAAAGCTGCTGGTTCTTGATAAAACAAGTTAGTTCTTGTTAGCACACTTAGAGTGGAAAAGGGTTAATTCAAAGAACCCCCCCAAGGATTTCAGCAATCAGCAAAAACTCCCTTGTCAAGGGTTCCTCAAGGCTTCTTTGTACAATAACATAAAAGGGTTCTCTGCAGAACCCACTGAGTTTGTTCTAGATTGGAATATAAAAGGTACAGCAGAACCCCCTCGGTTGGTTCCATATAAAACCCTTGAAATATAAATAAACCCTTAGAAGGTGGAAAGGTTCTGGTTCTGGGGAGAATCATTACACCATGGAAGGGTTCTCTGTAGAACCTCTCATTGGGGGTTCTGGGTAAAACCTTTCACAGGTGGTTCTAAGTGTAATGCTTCATGAAGGGTTCTGGGTAGAAGAAGGGTTCTCCTCTGAGGACAAGACGAAGAACGCTTTATGGTCCTAGTCAGCACCTTTATTTTTAAGAGAGCACAATAGAACTTCAAAGAGAAAATAAACATGCCTGAAAAAGAAAGCTGTCCTCAGACAGGTTTGATAGCTCTCCAGACTGGCCCTTATTGTTGCACAATGTGCCGCTGTGAGCCGAGAGTACTGAGGTTTTGAGGGTGGACATGTTAAGAGATGAAAATGCCTTAATATAGCAGCGCAGCACGTTTGTGTTTGATTTCGGTAATGTCTATTTCAGGTGTCTATCTGGCAGCCACATCACACACTCTGCTACAGAAGTTTTTTTTTCCAGTATGGATTTTAAAGGTTTCACAACTTAAGCTGCTCAGGAAGATAAAGCGTCTATTCAAAGTGTTTAATCAGGAAGCTCTTTGCGCCACATATTGAAGGATTACACTGAAATGAACACTGACTTGATCACATGGATCTTTTCCTGAAATACTCAGTTCCCAGAGACAGTCGTTTTGATGCAGACTGAACATTTTTCTGTATTTTCTTTGCTAAATATTTTTCCACAACAGCATAACCATATAAAGATGGAATTCCTCAGATGATATCTTTAAATAGAAGCAACATTTTGGATGAGGGTTTTTTTTTTTTGCCCATCATCAGCGCAAGTTGCCAAGTAATCAAGTCCAGATCCCTGAAGCAGGATTTGAGCTGCTCTGTCAGGGTGTCGTGAAAGCTCGGCTGGAGCTTATGTGCACCCTCTCAAAAAAAAATTCAGCTACACTGAGGCTACAGAGGCCACAAGAATTGTGATTAATGAGACTGATCTGTTGTGTTTTCTCATACAGATTTCCGTCTCCTTTTCCCTAATCTTTCACAGACTTTTGTAGCAAACCTCCACAAAGTAAACTTAAAGGAGAACTACAGCAATTTAATATTTAACTTCCACAAACTTGCAAGGGATGCGTTAAAAAAATAATGGTAATAACTGAAGCAGCACTGGCTGAAATATTCTGTCTCTTAGTACCTACTTAGTGTAGGTATAATGTAGGTCAATTTATGGTGGAAATGTCTTTATCTGTGTAAAGAAAAACACAAAATTCAGGCACCAGTGACAATTCAAAATATAGTGGAATATTATGTAACAAGCAGGATAATGTACGGTGAGCAGATCACTATTTCGTAATAAATCCATAAAATAATTTTAAACTTAATATATTGAGATTAGCTTTGACAGTCCACGGCATCGTTTTGATAAGCTTATGTAATGTCACATTTATTTCACCAAGATCTTGTATTGATGATTGGAAAGTCGGGCCACTGCGTTAAGTCTTCTCCAGCACATCCCAAAGATTCTCAATGGGGTTAAGGTCTGGACTCTGTGGTGTCCAGTCCATGTGTGAAAATGATATCTCATGCTCCCTGAACCACTCTTTCACAGCTTGATTGAATCCTGGCATCGTCATCTTGGAATATGCCCGTGCCATCAGGGAAGAAAAAATCCACTGATGGAAAAACCTGCTCATTCAGTATATTCAGGTAGTGAGCTGACCTCATTTTTTGGGCACATAATGTTGCTGAACCTCGACCTGAGCAACTGAAGCAAACCCAGATCATAACACTGCCTCCACAGGCTTGTACTGTAGGCACAAGGCATGATGGGAGCATCACTTCACCCGCCTCTCTTCTTACCCTGATGCAACCATCACTCTGGAACAGGGTAAATCAAGACTCTTTAGACCACATGACCTTTTTCCATTGCTCCAGAGTCCAATCTTTATGCTCCTAGCAAACCGAAGCCTTTTTTCCCAATTAGCGTCACTGATAAGTGGTTTTCTTTCCCTTGAGTTCTCTTCACATTGTCTGTGTGGAAATGCTCTTACTTTCACTATTAAACATAGCCATGAGTCCTACTGTTGATTTTTTATGACTTGATGTCACCAAACGTTTAAGTGATCTCTGATCACGATCGTTCAAGATTTTTTTCCGACCACATTTCTTCCTCGAAGATTATGGTTCGCCACTTTCCTTCCAGGTTTTAATAATGCGTTGGACAGTTCTTAACCTAATTTTAGTAGTTTCAGCAATCTCCTGTTTTTTTTTTTTGCTTGACGCAGGCCAATAATTTGACCCTTCTGAAACAGAGTAACATGTTTTCCACGACCACAGGATATGTCTTCTGACATGGTTGTTTAAGAAATGAGAAGCTACTCACTGCATCAGTTATGGTTAAATAATTTGTTTCCAGCTGAAAGATATTAATCACTGCAGTAACTATCCAATGGAAGGTGGCTCTTACCTATTTGCTTAGTTAAATCCAGGTGGTGACTTTCTTTGGGCCAGGCAGTGTATATATATTTTGGTGAGTATCCATGTAATAAGTGTGATAATGCCAGTGAGCAGGTCATTATTGAGAAATAAATCCCAGCAAGATGATGTATCATAATTTGAACATTATTTTTTAGGTAAGGCTCTCAGGCAAGCTGGTCGTCCAAATAAAAAGTTTTTTGCTACTTTCATGTTTTTAATGGGAAATCTACGCTTACAGGTACTTGGGCTATGGAGCAAACTGAGCAGCTAAATCCTCTCTATTAGACAAACCGCATTTGCATCCCCACTTTTTGATCACACAGCTTTGCTATATTAAAACAGTCGTGCGAAGGCAAACTCTTTAGCTGCCACGGGAAAAAAAAGCCAAAATGTTACCAGTGAATCACCTCTGAGGTGGTCATAAAACTCTAAGCTGTATTAAGTTGGTCTTCTTGTGTTAATGTTCAAATAGTTCTCTCCAGCAGCAAACAGGAAGCAGCAAACTGGGAAGTTCCTTTGGGTTATGTCTTCAAGGGAACCCAAGATTTCTGAAACACTTGCAAGATCTGTGTTTCTTCATCGTGCATGGTGTACAAACTATTTATGTTATATAATGCAACAATGCTGTGGTTAAGATCTGAATAGGTTTAGCGGGAAAGATAATGGTTTGGTCAGTCTCACAAGATCTTCTGCAAGTCTGGGATTCCCTTCTAGATGCAGCCATTATTTTGGTAACAGCTGAAAAAACTCAGACACGATAGACAGTGAAATAACAGTTTTATGAGTCATGTTTAATTTGTTGTGTATCTGATCCACCTATCAGCATTTATTTTAGTTAGAAATCTTATTTTTTAGGATCACATGGATTGGATGGTTAGCCTCTCAGTTCAACACTCTTTTCCCACTAAAATTTCGCAGCTAAACAACGGAGACCGGAAGCAAGTTCAGGTGACAAGTTGAGCCCAAGTCCACACCTAAGACTGGACACATGTGCCTTTAAACATAATTACTTGAATGAATAAGCATCTTTTACTTGAGCTAGCAAAGCAACTTTCAGTCCGATTCTTTCAATAATTATCCTCTATCACCCGGTAAATCAAAGAATTCACACCAGAATCCTTCAGGTATGTATTACGGGTACACCATGACCTTAATAAACTAATAAATCCCCAGTCTCTGACGGCGGTGCTGCAACAATCAACAGGTTAAACTCTCTGCTGAGCTATAAATCAGTTCCCGCGCCAGAGGCAAAAACACCTCCGCAAGGACAGATAAATCTGACTTCGATTGCCTGTTTGCCAAGTGTCAAACACTTCAAACAAACTGGTATTCTTGTATAAATTAACCTTGAATACTATAATTATGGACGTCGTAATACCTTTGATGTTTTCCATTCACCTCCATCCCTTTCGCACTCGCACATTCACAAACAGAGCACTCGCACTGGCGGGTGAAGCTTAATCAGCCCACTTACATTGATCCAAATCAATATTTAACATTTTTCTGCACACACACACACAGTAGATATTTGAACCGGCCAGTGCTAGATCTTTAAATTAAAACCATTCTGACTTAAATATTAAAACCCAAAATATCGTTTTTACGGCTGAAAAATCCCAGATCTCAAAGGCATCATTTAAAACATAAATTACCTGTAATTCAGTCCAAAAAAATGGTTTTGAAGAGAACTCGTCAAGGGAACATCAAACACTGACCTGATATGAAGGATCCAGGCGGCATCTGACTGTAGTTGGCGCCTCCCATGTGTAGGGCACTCGGGGGTGCAGGGGTGAAGGGGGCTCCATAGTTCTGTGGGGTCGCGTAGGGTCCTGGAGGTATGGGCTGCACAGAGGAGGGGAAATTCTTTTTCAGGAATTATGCACACGTAGGACATTATTTATAGAACTGGAGGATATAACGATAAGATAAGGCAAACCATGTTTAGGTTACATAAGCTGACAAAAAAAATCTGCTGACTGGGTGACAAGATAATGGGCTCTGTGTTTTAATTGGCTGTCCTCCATGTATTATTTTTCCACTCAGTGCTGCCAGCTCCAGCAGGTTTCAACCTGTGAATGGGGCTGTTTTTATGTGCGTGTGTATAAATGTGTATGTGTATGTGTGTGTGCTGCTGACCGGGGGTGTGTGCGTCTCCGTGCCCTTGCTGGCCAGTCGGCTGAGGATGCTCCTCTCAGACATTTGCAGGCGTGCTGCGATGGGTGGGACTCTGGACAGCGTGGCCGGTAGCCGGGTCACGTCAGCCTTCATGTCACTCAGCAGCTCCTCCAGCTGGTTCAACACTGCAATGACAACAACAAATACATCAACAACTGCTGACTTACTGGAACTTAGGATCCATATTCTCACATTTCAGCTTCTACTTCCTGCTTCTTTTGCACCTCTTGTCAATCATTTGATACTATATTTGGATACTATATTAATTAATGCAGAAAATTTTGCTTTGGTTTTCTTCTACAGGTTGAATCAAGGAGCTGGTAATGTAAACAGGTATTATTATTTCATTTAGAGGGATGGTTCAGATTGTTTGAAGTGGGGCTAATGAGGTACTTATCCATGGTCAGTGTATTACCTACAGTAGATGGTGGTTGATAAGCAGCAGAAGTATCACTCTAGGAAGCAAAAGGGTATTTTAACTACCTAAAAAAAGTAGGTCCACCACTAAAAATCTGTTTAAGTGTACATCAGAGCTGCAACAATTATCGTTTATGAATTAATAAATTAAGCTCCAACATTTTTGACAATCAAGTTATTGGCTTGAGTCATTTTTTAAGGGAAAAAAAAGTCAAAATTCTCTGATTCGAGCTTCTTAAATGTGAATGTTTTCTGATTTTTTTGCTTCTTTATAACAATAAACTGAATGTCTTTGGGTTGTGGACAAAGCAAGGTATTTGAAGGCTTTGGGAAACACTGATGAACATTTCCATCATTTTCTGACATTTTATGAACCACACAACTAATCAATTAGTTGAAAATAATCTACAGATTAATCATCACCGAAAACAATCATTAGCTGCATATTTTCACTGCTTTACATTACCGTCAGACAGTATTTTCTGATGGGAAACAGCTGTAATATAAGCCAAATATCGATCTCTCCTAACCAACCAAACTCCATTGGCAAAATCAGCAATTTTACCTCACAAAACAGGAGCTGAACTATCCCTTTAATTTCCAGGGTCACTTAAACTCAAGTAACCATTGAGGACATTGACTGCTTTTACGCTCAAGTAAAAATAAAAAGTGATGATGGTGTCTGTGTGGCTTATAATAATTTACGCTATAAATAGTTTATTTAAAAGCCTCATCTTTGCAGTGTTTTGAGGCACATGTCTCATTCTATTTTTACAAGAGATTTGTGTTCCCATCTTTTATTATGTCTCCACTCTGTCATCATCTCCCTACATGGACTTTAATCACTGATTGGAGACAGTTTGATAAAAATGTTTATGAGCATTCATTAAGTTCAGCTGCGTTACGTGCAGAAACACATGACAAGAACAAGAACAGTAGTGAGCTTGTTATCCTTTTCGACAGAACAATATAAACATGGACAGACTTGCCAGGCAGCCAGTGAGGAAATGTTTGGAGCTATCATTTAACATGGTGTAAGCTTATCTGCCTGGCTTTACTAAAGTCAGCCTCAGACTGATTTCACAACAGCACTGTGAGATGTGTTGATGTGTATCTCTTTTTATTGTATGCCAGCGATTATCTGTCTGCCAATCTCTCCTCACTTCCTCTGTTTGCTTTTTTTATTCACACTGAATTTTTTTTTTTATTAACTGCACAGACAGATTTTAAAATAATTATTGGCATCATCATCCCATCCTCCCTGACCTTTGTGCAGGACAGCGTTGGCCGGCTTGTTGCCCGCCAGTGACTCCTTGCTGAGGTGCTGGTGCGACTCTGCGAGGCACTCCACCTCTGCAAAGCGTGCGTTGAGCGCCATGGCTGGGTGGCTGGGGTCCTGGGTCATGTTCAGGTACGCTGCCCGTCGCAACTGCTCCTCTATCACCAGCGCCTGCTCCAACAGCTGGAGGATGAGACAAAAAAAAGTACTTAAGTACAGCATCACTAAAAATGATTGCCTGCGCCATCTGTTGTGTCATACATAGGTATTACCTCATGTTTACCGGCCCGGTTGGACTGTAAAGCTTCATACCAAAAGTTATTAAAGGAAGGTGCAACATCTAATGTCTATCCAGATTTCAATAAACTCAAGGTGGCTTCTTAAAATGTCTTAAATCTTTCTGATGAAAGGTCATAAAAAAAACCTGAAATAGACCTTCTCTTTGCAATATTTACTGAATCCTGTAATGGAGGTCTAAAATGGTCTAAAATCAACTCAAAGTGAAAGCTGATCAGCTGTTTATAATTGTCAAGTTAAGCCCGTCATACACACTCTGGACACTGAGTTAAGTGCCTGTCTCACTGTCTGCCAAATACCATTAACATTCTGTTCAATTTAACTGTTACAAAACTCTACTCCTTATAAAAGATTATTCATGATTTCTTACAACTCATAAACAGACACTCACTCATTTGGAGAACATTTGGCATTAATTTGAACTCTTGAAATTAATGTGAAACAGGCAAAAAAACAAAACACAAATTATGGACCAGAATAGACACTTCAAAGGAGGATACTGTGGCTGTAGTGCTCCTGTGAGAGTAGCCGGTATTTCAACTTAACATGCCTTATTAATGCCTGATGACATAATATGATCATTTTATAATCATATCACAGTAAATGTATTACATGGGGATGCAATCAATCGATATCAATAAATCATCAGACAGTATTGGCTATATAACCCTATACCGGTATCAGATTATGATCATGTTTTTATGCTGTTTTGTGAGATAAAAATGCTCTTTAAGTAGGACCCCCAATTATTAATAAGAGTAATAGTTAAGAGTGAAACTTGGGACAGAAAGTCGGTCACTTAAGGGAGCTTGGGATCTTATGCCATTTTACATCTTTATGATAAAATACAATATGTGTTTACTTTTGGCTTGTGGCCCACCATTAAGTTTCAGCCCTCCATGGGAAAAATCCTTAGCACCCCTGCTCCCGATCTTCCCATCATCATCCTCCATTACCAAGTAAAATGAAAGAATGTACAGAAAAATTGTTTCAAGCATGGCTTTTATTTTGATACGATACCTTCATTTTCTATTACTTTACACTATTTTTATGATAAATGTACAATCCTGATTCGAAAAAGTCGTCACTCTGTGTACACAGGTTAAAAAAGATATGCTACAGTCTGTTTTTATTTATTTTTTATAGTCTCCCAACTTTTTTTTTTATGGGGTTGTAAAATGTAAATATGTCTCGATCGATTTAGTTTGGTAAAACTAAAACTAAAACTATCATTAGCTGCATATTTTCACTGCTTTACATTACCGTCAGACAGTATTTTCTGATGGGAAACAGCTGTAATATAAGCCAAATATCGATCTCTCCTAACCAACCAAACTCCATTGGCAAAATCAGCTATTTTACCTCACAAAACAGGAGCTGAACTATCCCTTTAATTTCCAGGGTCACTTAAACTCAAGTAACCATTGAGGACATTGACTGCTTTTACGCTCAAGTAAAAATAAAAAGTGATCATGTTTTTATGCTGTTTTGTGAGATAAAAATGCTCTTTAAGTAGGACCCCCAATTATTAATAAGAGTAATAGTTAAGAGTGAAACTTGGGACAGAAAGTCGGTCACTTAAGGGAGCTTGGGATCTTATGCCATTTTACATCTTTATGATAAAATACAATATGTGTTTACTTTTGGCTTGTGGCCCACCATTAAGTTTCAGCCCTCCATGGGAAAAATCCTTAGCACCCCTGCTCCCGATCTTCCCATCATCATCCTCCATTACCAAGTAAAATGAAAGAATGTACAGAAAAATTGTTTCAAGCATGGCTTTTATTTTGATACGATACCTTCATTTTCTATTACTTTACACTATTTTTATGATAAATGTACAATCCTGATTCGAAAAAGTCGTCACTCTGTGTACACAGGTTAAAAAAGATATGCTACAGTCTGTTTTTATTTATTTTTTATAGTCTCCCAACTTTTTTTTTATGGGGTTGTAAAATGTAAATATGTCTCGATCGATTTAGTTTGGTAAAAAAAAAAAAGTCATGTCAAGTTAAGTTGTTTTTAGTCTTGAGATCATCCTCAGCTGTCCCACCAACATCAACAATTTGTTTTAATATTTTACAGCTGTGAGAATTTCCACTGTGATTGCATTGTGGGATTCCGGTTTCCATAAATCTATCTATCTAACAGCTAAATACATCAGCAGATATTTAGGATTTATCATGAATTACCAATTTTAGAAGGAACTCAAGCACATTTCTAATCAAAGAAAAAAGTGAAAAAGGGGGAAAATGACAAAACCTCTTTTAAGTCTGATTCTTCCTTCTATTTGTCCCCTCCTCTCATTATAGTCTGTCTAAAAACTGCTCTAATCATCTCTTTCTGAAACTTTTCAGTGTCTTGGTTGGCATAGCAACAGTAATAATAACATTTCATGGGAAATTTAGCTTCATACAGTGATTCAGTTGTGGGTGTGTGTGACGTAAAAACAGTAATACAGCAGTAATAAAATAATTTCAAGGAAAAATTTAGCTTCATACAGTGATTCAGTTGTGGGTGTGTGTGACGTAAAAACAGTAATACAGCAGTAATAAAAATTTTGAGGAAAAATTAAGCTTCATAAAGTGATTCAGTTGTGGGTGTGTGGAACGTAAAAAGGGGGTATTTGTTGCAAACATATTGCACAAGAAGTTATCGTAATACTTATTACAAGTAAAACATACTAAGAGGAAACTGTGACGGAAAAAAGTGCGGTTTTCTGTGTCAGGTTTTACAAGAAAACTCCAATAATTTAGCAAGAGAGATAAGGAGAAATGACAAGAGTAAAACAGACGGAGATACAGTAAATGAGGATGTTGAAGGCAGGATCTGAAACATGTGAATCGGTCAAAAACAGGATGAGAGCTCTTCCAGAAATGCAGCGGTCAGCAATACCATCCAGCCAATATGTGGGTCTAGGGGCATCTGTCATCCGACCATCAAACAAGTCAGGTGATCGAAGACGCTGCAAAATGTTACTAAAATAGTTGATTTGCATTAAAGCAGGGCTGGGCTGGGACCTGGAGACTTTTCTGATAGAAAATTAAAGTTTTGTTGGCTTTGAATGTCTTGTCATAGTCGTAATCTATTTATTTAAATCAAATTTTGCCAATTCAAGTCATTTTATTTAGAGAAAGAAATGAAAAAAAGGTTTATTATAGTTATTCAGTTATTAGAAAAAATATTTTGTTAACTTAAAACAGAGAAAACTGGCATGAATCTAGAGTGTCTCTGCATTGTCTATGTATTGTCTTACCTTGAAGCGTCGGGCCAGGAACTTGTTCTTCATCTCCAAAAAGTTGCCTTTATTCGCCTGCGATTTGAAAGGCTCGTTGACGATGGCGAACTGGGGATCGTTCTGGATGTCCTGCCACCTGGCGTAGCCGTGACTGACACAGGGGGTCAAGGGTCATGTAAAACTTTAGGAAAGAGGTTACGTGCAGCAGCATTGTGTGGGTTATAATTCTCTCAAACCCAAAAATCAGAAAATCATACTTGTCAACACTCCTTCCTGAGTTTCTCCCGTATTTTACGGTCCCAGTGTCCTACTGTTTTATTGTTTCTCCCGGGAAACTCCTTGTTGTCACACACAGATCCATAAGCTTTGTATGTTTGTCTGATAAATAATAATAATAAATTATATTGTGTTGTATCGTATCATATCATATCCATATACACCATCTATTTTGGTTCACGTATGTGCATGAAGGCGAATATGGATTAGCAGGTTTGTTTATTATGAAATAGTCTGACCAGTTACATCACCAGTCTCATCGCTCTGAAGCAGCTGAGCCAATCACAGTTAAACATGATGGAAAGCTTTACCTCAGGAAAATTAAGAGCTCTAGCATGCTACTTCTCAGTGGCTGTGGATTTATCAACATACCCTGCTGCCTTCAAATGCTGCAGGGATTTCATGAACAGAAGAAAAGCTTCTCATGAACCACACAGCAGCTGATGACCACTGTAGGAATCACACATATTCGGTTATTAGAGCCCCATCAAACAATCAAAACAGGCTGTTTCTCAGGAACCGGATCTAAGAAGTGTGAGAAAATGGTCAAAGTCTCATATTGGTCTTAAATTGGGGAACTAACTGATAAAAAAAGGATTCAAGCTGTAATTTAGTGGAATAAAGGTCAGCATGATAGCTTCAGCCAAGTCTTGTTTGTTAATTTTCCATACATAAATCATATTCGTTTAACTTTGTTTCAGTTTATATTTCTCCTGTCATCATCCACATCACGCCCCCTGAAGTGTTTCTGTGCCCCTCCAGGGGGGCCCAACCTCCAGTTTGGGAACCATTGGGCTAGACATTGAGGAGATCTTATTTTGAACTTTTGCTAGGAAAGAAAGCAAAAGGGTGATCTCCCAAAATGTTGAGCTCTTCCTTTAAGCAGGGGATTTTGAGGGTGATTGATTTCATTTTTCATTTCTTAAAGTACAAATGTGCAGCTCTTTAGCACGAAATGGGTTTCAGGCATCTTTTTAAACTATTTCTCTGCTTTTATTTCAGTTTAACTAGGCTGCAGCATTAGCTTGCAAAATAATGAAACAGTTTTATGTGAATGCTGCATGGCCTTAATTACCATAATAGAGGCAACAACATGAACTAAATGAGCCACTACATCAGCTTCCAGCAGCAGACACAGTTTGCTGTTTACTGAGATCTGGCTGGCTTGTTGACTTATTACGCTGGGCTTCTGCCGGCTGATAGAAAAATAAACACGCCGGGGTCATCGCCCGGGCAACTGCTGTCAAGGATACATCACGATCCCCGCCAGCAGCCAGAAGTCGTGTCGGCGGTGCCAGATCTCGTTCATCTTCCCCGAGGAGATGGCAGCCCGCTCCTCATTCTGCCAAAGAGTGTGCAGCTCTGCGGGGTGAAGCCAACACAAAGTAAAAATGAGGCTGGTCTCAAAGTGCTTAGCGAGCTGAAACCTGGCTGCAGGTGTTTCCACGCCACAAAGAGCTTTTCTGGGTCTCTGATCAAGGTGAAGATCCCTTTGGCTCACTGCTGCTTTTTCTGCAGGCGCTCTGAGAATGTTTTTTGTATTAGCTGTGAATTTTATGTTGTTTAGACTGCTTAGTGACTTGTTTGGAGAATTTATTAAGTTATTTTCACCTTCTCACCTCTCTATCCTCATCTTTCAAGGATTCTCTGGTACTTTTATTTAAGAAAATATCTGATCTTCCTGATCCTAAAAAATGTGTCTAAGGTACATTACATTTATTTTTTGAGTAACACATACAGTTCCTTGTATATATAATGTGCAAGGATGCAGCTGTTGCTTAAATTATTAAAATACAGAATAACATAAAATGGCAGCGTCATCTGTTTAGCTGTTGGAACTAGTTTTTTTTATTAGCTAACGGTTTTGATATGAAGCAGGGAGGACTGGAAATTTAAGGTTTAAAATTGGACTCAAATTAGTCTTGGGCTGAGACGAGACAAAGGCTGCTTCTCAGGAGCCGAATTTATGAAGAATGAGAAAATGGTCAAAGTCTCATATTGGTCTTAAATTTAGCTCACAAGTGTTCAACTTACTATAATGCAAGACAAATAAAAGCAGTGCATTGTCACATTTGAAGATCTAGGAACATTAAATTATTGTCTTTTTTTTCTGAAAAATGACTTAAACAATCAAAATATTATCAAAATTATCTTTTGATTGATCAACTGACTATTCGTTCCAGCTCCATTTTCAATGCACACCACTGTACTTTTAGCTCTGACATTATGAGATGACATTAACGCCCACTTTATAAACATACATTTCATGATCATTTTTTTTAAATACGCAACTTAGAGCAGTAAATTCTAAGAAATTAGGTTTACTTAATAAAACGTGGAAACCAATAGCCTCTGGCAAAGTAAGTAAAAGAAGTCTGCTAAGTTGTGCATCCAACTTACTCAAAACACAAAGTAAATATTATAGAATCAAAACAAGTGTCAGGGCAGAAAGGACTGGAAATACAGTGTGAGCAAGTGAAATTAAAAGACTAGTATAAATCATATTAAAGGCACTGTTTAAATAAGGACAGTATTTGAAGGCAATACAAAACATAAATACTCACACTGTCTTATTCACTTGCAATCAGAGATATTTCATTAATGTTTTGATATACAACTTTATATAAAATAAAATAACCTTCATCAAATCAGAAAATAACCTGAGGTTGTTGTACTGAAACATTTTTACTTAAATACGTCTGATTTCAAGACAATGGGAGTCTTTTTATTTAAAATATTGACAGTCCCACAGTTTATTACTGTACCTGCACTACCACACTGATCAGCTGAATTGATTCCACTCTCACTGCAGGTTAATCATTACCGACCTGTGAAGCCGCCGTCTGCGATGTTGAACATGAAGCGAGGTCGCTCGATGGGAGGCTTCCCGTTACCCTTGGGCGCCTCCTCCTTCGCTGCTTTGACTTCTTTCCCAGCGTCCTTTTCACCCTTGACTTCCTCTGTGACGGAGAAAGATGGCAAAGGTGTCGTTTAGCATAAAAACCTGTCCGTTCACAGTCATGTATTTATGGCAGCATCGTATCACAGACAGTGAGACGTACCTTTCTTCACATCAGCCACCTCAGTTTTATCCTTGGCGTCTGTCGCTTCTGTTGCTGCTGTGGGCGTCTCTTTGTCTTTTTCCTTCTCCTCCGTCGCCTTTTCTCCTTCTGCAAGGAAAAAACATCACAACTCACATCAATAAGAGCTTCTAATGAGGATTTCTGACTTATTGGCTTATCGAGTTTCTTTTCTATGTTTTTGTTCGTACCTGATTTCTCTTCTTTGACCTCTGCGTCTTGCTTTGTTTCATCTTTACTCTCCTGTTTTTTGTCCACTGTTGAAGTGTCACTTGTTTCTTTCTTCTCCTCCTCTTTCAGCTCGCTCTCTTGTTTGCCTTCAGTTTTCTCACCAGGGGACACACTTTGCGACGTCTCTTTTGTTGAAGAAGAAAGCTGCGGAAAGAAGCAATATGCTGTCACTTAGTCTGTTCACTGTTTAATGTTAAAAGCTTCTACTTGCGTAATCATTTATGTATTTATTTATGTATTTAAGCGTGCAGAAGATGTTTTGTGACCCTCTGAAATCAATAAATATGCTCTTGAAAAACAATTTACTCCAGTTTTCCAGCGATAACAGAAACATACATGAAAATGTAAAGAAAAAATGTGTTAATTGGCTCATTATGAACAAAAGATGTTTAGATGTTTTAGCATCTTCCCACCTCCTCAGCATCTGCTGCCTTGCTGCTCTCCACCTCTTTCCCCTCATCCTTCTCTTTCTCCTTCACCTTCTCTTTGTCAGACGGGGCTTCAGTTTCCTCTTTGTCCTCCTCCTTCTCTGCATCTTTTCCGTTCTTTTCTAGCTTGTCGACTGGCGCAGGGGTTGCTGCACATGAATGAACACATAAAAAACACACATTACTCCGGGTTAGAGATTCAGGGCTCTTTACATGGAGTGCCCTCTGCTGGATCTGCTGAGTGCAAGTGTGGCTACCTGGCTTGGAGGTGCAAGGTGTGTTGTTGTAGCTGGCGTCGGGGGTGGGTGTGGCGGTCTTCACGGCAGGTGAGGAGGCCCTGGAGGAGGTTTGGTCTGCTCTGACCTCAGGCTTGAGCTCTGGAAGACTCCACCGTCCGTTGATGTGCTCAAACTCCTGGATCTGGACACAAAACGCTCAGCAGAATAAAAAAGCTTGGCACACACTCACTTTACCTAATACCACCTTATTTAAACTCACCACCCACATGCCCTGTGCGCCTGGCAGCGTATCATACATTCCCTCTGGCATAGATAGCAGATCAGGATGTCAGCAGGTTTCGACAAGTTGGACTGAACACTGGATTAAAGATGTTTGGATAAATTCGACTAAACTGGCAGACAGAAGGTAGTGGGGCAATCAGAGCATCTGTCAAAATGTCATGGTTTATTTCTTCTCTAGAAAAATACCTCAGACATTTTATTTAAGACCTAAAGACTATACTGTCTTTTAAACTGAAGACATCTTACTACCTCATATGAGCCTATAGACACCCTGCTGATATGGAGGCACCTTATAGAAGCTATAATCAAAGATGACAACAGCCTTTTTCACCAGATGATCAGCTTTGAATATATGTCTTTTTTAACACAAGGATTTTGTTCGGCTGAACTGTAAAGAGAAACACAAGTATCAAGGTTTTCTGTGGTATATCTGGAAGAAGCAGTTGTCCAAGGAGTGTTTGTTTGTTTGTTTGTTTGTTGTTGTTGTTGTTGTAATATTAAAGCACAGGTGCTGCAATAAACAAAATACAAAGGGACTGTGTCTTAAAGATTATAACTTTGAGACTGGGTTGCACCAACAAGCATTACTTATTTCACAAAACTAGGTATAAAACGAGCAAATCCAGATTTAAATTTAAGCAGAGCTCTGTTGTGCAATGAAAAGGTCATCTCAGTTTAGTAAATCCATGTTTAGGGATGTAAACCGAAAAGTAAATAGTTTCATCAAGAACGAGATGTATATGAATAAAGGGAGTTTGGTGAAGCGTAGATTAAAGTTCATCCATGATTTAATTGGATTTAAAATCCTTGTTAGTGCAATCGAGAATCAAAGCTTGAACATTCGCCACATCTGTCTTGGCCTTAGACACTCTGGTCTGACCTTCTTCTTGACGAGAGACATGACGCCGATCCGGGTGAGAACCGGCTGCCGACACAAGCCCTCCCTCGGGACGCCATCTGCGAACGTCTCAGCCCCGTCAGCCACCGGCTCACATAAGTGACGCATGAAGAGAGACACGTACGCTCTGGCAAAGAAGAAGATCAAAAATTTATGGTTAAAGGTTGGATGGAAATGGATAAAGATTATGTCTGACTAATTTCAGCCTTACTTGAATTCTTTCTCAGTCTTGCCCCTGAGGTCTCTGACCAGCCACTGAGAGGCGAAAGCGTCCTGAGATGGCATGCCCCAGCGCATCACTGCGTTCAGGAAAGCCTTTCGCTGTCGTGTGTTAAATCCCAGCACCTATTGATTGAAATTACAGTATATTTAAGAGAATCCTGAGTGAAGCTGACCCTGTCTGTTCAAATGCATCTGTGTAGTGTTATTACTCTGGAAGACCTTAAACAAAAATGTCAGGATGAGATTCTCGAACGTCCCAGGGCCCTTTCTGAAAAATAAATCTGACTGCCTAATAAAGCTAAAATAAACTTTGAATCCTCGCTTAAACAATCAGGCCATTATAATCACATCCACTATTATCAGGAGGATGATAAATGAGCTTGGAAGGGTTGGAGTTGTTGGAGATGTAATAGCTCTGCTGCCACTCGGCAATTTAAGATTGTAAGAAAAATATCTGAGAGTGCAAGTTCAGCTTAGAACAAATCTGACAGATTCCAGTAATATCACAACACAGAAAATGAAAGCAGGACTGGTTCCAGAGAGTTGTACAAACCTCAAGGTTGCCTCCCACTCTGGCCAGAAGAGGAGGCAGAGGTTTATCCTTTTCATTCCTCAGCTGGCGACGCGACTGCCTTCGACCTGCAGGAGGCAACAGATAAAGTCTGTTTTAGGTTTCTTGAATTTTGCAGACTTGCAGAGTTTTCTTGAAATTTACAGTTAGGGGATCATCATCCAACCAAGAATCAAAAACTTCTGAAATGCTTCAAGCATATTCCTCTGACTATCTGGACTAGTACAGAGGGAGGTTTGCGTTTTTGGCAATCTAACGTGTTTGACTCTGCCAGGCGACTGTAACAACTAAATCAATTTCGACCAGTAATTCAACACAGGCCTGACAAGTGTGTGTGTGTGTGTTTGTTACGACAGGAATCTTTCATCTTTCGTGAGCAGCACGGCTCGGTCTGATGTCTCTGTTTTATCATCTCTTCTTACCTTCTGGCCGATCGTCAAAGTCCTCGTCCTCCTCCTCAGAGCCCACTGAATACTCGGACTGGTTATCTGAAATGTCAGCATGCCACTCTGAAACAGCACATGGTGGTCTGTCAATAGGCCAGGCCCATTCACCTCCACTGTGCAAGCAGTAACTCAAACACAACACATGTCCTCTAAAACCCTACTAAGATCATGAGATTAGAATAATAAATCTGAACAATAAATAGTAGAAATCATTGTCAGGATTCATTTTTAAAACAAGGGCTTCCCTAAAGAATCCTAACATGATCCTGATACTCAGGTGTGATTTATATAAAACAACTTTACTCAGCTCACTCGAACCAGTACCAGGTTCAAACCCCGTTCATACCTTGGTCCTCCTGTGCAGCGTCATTGTAATTGACAGGCTTGCGGTTCCTCTTGCCTTTACCCAGTTTGCTCGCCAGGTCCTCCTGTTGCTGCTCGTAATGGTGCCGTAACAGTTTCTCCCAATAATCAGGATCCACGTTCTCCTCCTGTTTGATGATCTCCCGCTCGATCTCCTCGATCTAGAGAAGCATCGGAGAAGAACACTGCCAGTTAAAACTTAAAGTTCAAACCTTCCTTCACTGCAAGTTAAAACCCAACACAGTTGTGAGCATTTATACTTGTGCGATGGTGTGTCTGTGTCGCTCCACAGATTGAAAGAGGTGCAATATTTGTTAAAGCCAAAATGTGTGTTAAAAACTTTTAAATGATTGAATGTCATGAGGCAGACATGTCCTGTCCTACAAATCAGGCTCTACAGACTAAAAAAAACATCTTAATTTGGTACGGATTCCTGCAAAAAAAACAACAAATCACACCATAATCATTTCAACATCAAAATAAGAATAATGATGTAAAAATTATCATTACCTCCACTATCGCAAATCATCACAGTTGTAATATCAGTCAAAATAACTGCAATTAGATATTTTTTTCAAAATTGTTCAGCCCTACTTGGTGATGGGATTTCTATGCCACTGTGTTGAGTTTCTACATGCACTTTGTGCAACAATGGGACTGAAAATGATCGAAGCCTGTCGGAGTTGGAGCAAGTGAATATTAAATAACCACAGTTACTTTTACTGAAATTACAGCAACACAAAAGAGAGAAGACCTAAGAGGAGGTGGTGTGTGCGTCCACTGAACCAGTCAAAGCAGAAGAAGGGTGAATTTGCTGTGCTTATCCAGCCACTGAGAGACACACATGAGGAAAATTTAAAATATTTTCGAATGCCAGAAGGTAGGATTGGCGAGGTTTGTTTGCTGCTGGCAACCAGTTATCTCACATCAGTGTATGCCTATAAACATCACTCAGACACTGGCAATAGTCATGCAAGTATTAGCATCAGATGGATGCCAACAGGCTGCAGCAGCTACTTGAAGACTTACAAAAACTTTCTAGGTCTTTGTACATTTGCTACTGGGCTGCAACAAAACTATATGATTTTAAACAAAGCTAACTTAAAGGCTATTTTTAATAATGATAGCAAACTTGGTGCATTCTGTCTGTGCTGCATCAACAATTTACAAGAAGTATCCTGTCCACCAGCACCATCCTTCAGCATTCAGCAGTAGTAACTAATAATTATTGTCATTATGGATTAATCTACTGATTCATCAGTTTCTAAAGATTATTTCTAGGCATTTTATGCCTTTGTTTGATAGTGATAGCGGATATATCACGCAGCAAACAGTCCGGTCAGTCGGGAATGGAGCCGGGGACTCGTTCGTATCCATGCTTTATCTGCCCTAACTACTTGGCTATACAGTCGCCCTCCTACAGATTCATCATTTGGTCCATAAATGTCCAGAGAATAGAGCAAACGAGTCCCATCAGCACTTTTATCCATAACAGAACATCTGGAGCCCAGGGACACATTGACATGTGGACCACAGCCATCCACACAACAAAAGAGACATCACTCCTAAACTGACATGTACATAATTTGCGAACATGTTTGTGAACCCAGAAACAATCTGTCGACTTTTACGAGTCTTTTAAACTGAAAAATCCTAATATTTTAAATTCCTCCTCCTCCTCCTCACCTTATCCTCCTCTCGGACCATGTACTGGGCCACTTTGAAGGAGCTGAGGTACTCGTTCATGTTCTGGACGTCCGAGTCGTCCGTGGCGTCTTGGCTTCGGTCCAGCAGCCTCTCGATGGCGGTGCTGTCGTAGTGTATCACGCTGCCCTCGTCCTCAACTTTATCCTTCGAACTGTTCTTCATACCTGCCACAAGTGGAGTTAAAAAGTGGAGGCGATTTGTCTCGTACCTTCAGACATATTTCACATCACCCATCAATCACTCATGAAGAACCCTTTCTTCCAAAAAAGTTTCTTGGATGATAAGAGTTCTTAATGGAGTGCTTACTGTTAAGAACCCTTGATAAAACCATTTCTTTAAAGGTTCTTCAGAAGCAAAATGTAGAACCTCAGCCCTCAGAAAGAACCCTTCTGGAACCCTTGTTTCTAAGAATGTATTAGACTCAATCTCACACAAACTTTGATCCAAAAGTTAAAGCTTCACATTATTATAATTTACTGAAAATCCAGATTTCTCTTGACAACATATTCATGTGGAGTAAAAAAGAAAAAAGAACCTCACCTTCTCCTTCATCCTTGAAGAGCTCCTCTGTTCCAAACTTGAGGATGTCATCCAGTTCCTGTTTGGTCATGGAGCCAGCTTTAGATCCCAGGCCTGGCCGCACCACCAAGTGGGTCAGCATCATCTTCCTCTTGGCCACCTGCGTGATGCGCTCCTCCACGCTGGCTCGCGTCACAAAGCGGTAGATCATCACCTTGTTGGCCTGCCCGATTCGGTGGGCTCGACTGAACGCCTGGGCAGAGAGGGACGAAGCCGAAACATGAGGTTTGTGTCGTAATGAACGGTTTCCTGCGTCGGCGGCTGCCAGTGTGAAATACCTGTATGTCGTTGTGAGGGTTCCAGTCAGAGTCGAAGATGATGACTGTGTCTGCTGTGGCCAAGTTGATGCCCAAACCTCCGGCTCTGGTGGAGAGCAGGAAACAGAACTGACAAGCACCAGGAGCTGCAGGCAGAGAGAATACAGAGCGTGAAACAGACAGACAGACAGACAGACAGTACACTCTGAGAAAAATCTGTGCTAATTAGAACCACACAGGGTTCTGTGGCTTGTTCCTGTACGAGGAGCCTTTTTGGCTCCTGGTAAAACCTTTTATAAGGTTCCACTTGAAGCCCTTTCAGAGTTACACCGACAATAAATGATTAAACCTAGAACTATATATTGAAGGTTCCACCCAGAACTGATTATGGGAGGTTCTAAAGAGAACCTTTCTATGGTGTAATGGGTAGACCCAGAGGGCTTTCAAGGGGTTCTACACAGAACCCTTTTATATTCTAAGGGTTTTTTCTATAAAGCAAACAGGTTGTTATACAGAGAACCTCTTTATATTCCAAGGGTTTGATCTAGAAAACAATCAAGGGGTTCTACAGAGAACCCTTTTACATCCTAAGAGTGTTATCTAGAAAACATTTAGGGGATTCTACAGAGAGATGTTCCTAATTACTTTGGCAATATCTCACCAAAATGAATGAATTATATATTTTGTATTTTTGTGATTTCTGTAACTTCTGTTTCAAATGTTGGAAATATATTTGGAAGGTCATACTGTTTGTTGTTGTGGATTTTTGTTTTATCATAAAGACTGATTTAATGTTTATAAAATATGCACTTTGTCTCTAGTCAGTTGTGTGACACTGAAACTTTTTTTCAGTCCAGTAAAGTTGTGTGGATATTCAGCCTTCATCCTCAGGCCACTGCTCATACTGTTTAATTCAATGTAATTTGCCGCCAACAGCTGCTCTGTGATATCGCCAAGTTCCACATTAAAAACAAACTCAGCAAGCGACCCGGCACTTATCGCCCTTTGTAACTCACAGACATTAGTAACTGTAGTTCCTGGTGTTACAGCTAAATAAATCTCAGGAATCTGTCAGTTTGGCACCAGTTCTACAGAGTGGTTCTCAGTTCTCATCCTGTCGCCTGACTCCCCGTCTCCTTCTAACATCCACTTGAACTTCCATCTGTTCAGCAACGGAGAACAACAAACTGTGAAGTCTAAAAAAATCCAAGCTCTTCAGCCCACAAAATAAACAGCGATATAGTACTGAAACAGAATTTCCATTGTGTCTTCATTCGACATTTCTTCTGGTTCTCTGTTCACTTTATGAAGGAGTGTGCTTAAGATGTCATAACCATGACATTACACCTGTACATGAAGGAGTCTTTCTGAAAGTTGTCATTAAATGTAAATGTTATTTTATTTTTAATTATATCTTTGTTATCACAACTTGACATTAACCAACACAACATAAAATGTCATATGCATGTCATAGCATGCCTAATAATGAATGTCAAAATCAACCACATATGACAGTTTATTGTCATGTGAACATACAGCTAAATAGTTTCTTTATGTTCAATGTCAGGCTGTCATAACAAGGACTTCTCAAACAATGTCAATTATTTGTCGTTAAAAATGACACAATTGACCAAATGACACTTAGTGACAACATTCATAAAGTCTTCTCTATGTTCATGGCAGTTGTGATGTCATGGTTATGATAATGGCATGTCAGTCTTATGTACACCCCTTCAAATTAAGTGTTACTCTGTTGACAGATCGATTCATTTGTGTATACTCAGAATATTTTTTGATATTTTTGTGTTTGTTACATTAAATACAGTTCAGAAAATAAGCGCAGGACTGAACATGTTAGACTGTGTTGAGACAAAGTTGAAACTCTTATTTTGAAGAAACAGGAAGTTTTGCTGTTTTGATGAAGCTCAGCAGGAAATAGTTTTTTGGGAACTAAACAATGTTTACTTATAGATTAAAATGTACTGTTTCCGTCAGTTTTAGGTAACTACAAAAGAAAACATGAGGTTGTGAAAACAGCTTGTGCCAAAAAGGGTTTATTTTATTTTACTTTTTAAATTGTAATTTGTTTATTTTATTTTTATATACTTATTTGTTTGTTTTATTTTTAAATAATTGTATTTATTCATTTTGTTATATATATTTTTACCTTATTTTTTATTTTATTTTATTTATTTGTTTAATTTATTTTACTTGTTTATCTCATTTTATTCATGTATATATTTTATATATTAATTCATTTTTTAATTTTTTTTTCTGTTTGTTTCTTATTTGATTTATAGATTTTTTCTTTGTTTTTTTCTTTGTTCATTTGTTGTTGTTTTTTTATCGTATTCTATTCTATTAATTATCTGTATACAGATTCTATGCGTGTGTAGGATTAAGGGACTACGTGCACTTCATCATCCAGTATCTCACCGTTGAAGCGGTCGATGGCTTCCTGTCTCAGCGCTCCTGTGATGCCTCCATCAATTCTTTCATATTTATAACCTTCATGGTCCAGGAAGTCTTCGAGTAAATCCAACATCTTCGTCATCTGTACATGGAGGAGAGAAACAGAGGTTGTTGTGTGTGTGTGTGTGCTTTCATCATGATCATCATGATTACCGCACACACAGCTGGAATCAGTCAGCTGCTTCTGCTGCTGAGCCTTCTGGAGGTGTCATGGGACTAATGCAACATCTGTGATGAGAGGTGTCCGTCTGGTGTGTGTGTGTGTGTGTGTGTGTGTGTGTGTGTGTGTGTGTGTGTGTGCTTGCCTGCACTGTATATACGTGTCAGTGTGAGTGTGTGCACCTGTGAGAAGACCAGCACTCGGTGCCCCTGCTCTTTCAGCTTCCTCAGCATCTTCTGCAACAGCATCAGTTTCCCAGAGGCCTTCGTGAGGGCCGATCCCTCGTAAGCACCGTTAGGTGTTTTTTGAGCTTCCTACAAAGGCAAACAAATCAAAGGCACATAGAACATAATAGCACACAGCACATGAGTGTCTTCTGTATGATGTGATAACATTTGTTTTAGATGCTGCACTGATGATAAATTAATGAAAAATGATGTGATGTCTCATAAAAATGAATGAAAACAAATGACTCAATTGTAATTTAAAGCATGAGCTTCAACTTTAAAGTACAAATATGATATAAAAGCAGTACTGAAAATCACCACAAGGTGTCACTATTCTGCAATTCAGGTGTAATAAAGTATAATGGATTGAAAAAAGACCAGCAAATAATGGAAAACTTAAACTTTTTGTGTGATCAAGCAGAAGGTGAATTAACATATGAGATTATGTAGCATTGATTCTTCTATTAAAGTTGCATATTTGGCATTATACACCAAGTTAAATGTAAGGATTTTAAAGACTTTTAATGACACCATTTCAACAGATCTAAGGTAAATTTTGCAATAAGACTAAACACCATATGTGAAAATAAAGGCATACTCTTCTGAGTACATACATATATTGTCAGTGTCAAATTATAAGAAAGGAAAAATGACAAGAAATGTTTAAGTTAAAGAACAATTGTCCAAATATGTTTATTAGTATGAAAAAAATATATTTAACCTCAATCATGCTAATAACTATAATTGCCCCACATTCTGAAACACGGCCTATATCAAGGTGAGGTTCACAATTTATGCTGAAAATCATTTAAACCTCTGTATTATTGTTGTGGTTCTCTTGTTTTATAGTTTAGACATGGCTTTAAATAAATATGTAAGTGCCATCCTGTCTCATTTAGCCTACGAACAGTTTGTTGTCATAATAATTCTAGTCAGTTTCCTCATGTAGATTGAAATAGACTGGATGACTAAACCATTATTTACAGCTCGTCTTTTGCCCAAATATTCGTGGAGTTGCTCTCAGCATTTAAATGAATAAACTATTTCATTCTTTTTAAGGCCTTTAATTAGTAAATTTAGGATAGTTTAAGACTTTTAAAGCCCCCTGGTGTGTGTTCACGTGTGTCTGTTCTCACCATGGAGGCAACAGGGAAGAGGTAGGGGTGGTTGCAGCACTTCTTTAGGTCCATCATGATGTTGAGCAGGGAGACCTGGTTTCCTCCGCCTTTCGAGTTCAGAGCCTCAAAGTTCTTGGTCAGAATCAGCTTGTAGTATTTCCTGTATTTAGAAATATAAAGAAAAATCATCAGTGCTGCACACATTAATATGTAAACAATGTATACACAAAGACCAGGAAAAAAGACAAACTTCCTTAATTTTTTTTTTTCCACTCCATCCTCACCTGTTTAATTTTATTTTTAATTTAATTGTCAAACATCCTGGAAGCAAGCAAGGAAATTTCCACCTCAATATTACACATTAAATTTACAGTTTATGATATATAGAAACTTAAGGGACTGACCATTAAATGTACAGAACGCTGCTGCTCAATATTAATAAAAGTATGAGGATCACTATAAATCCCTTTAAACCACATACATCAGTGGCAAGTAGGGGACTCTGATCAGTTTAATAAATCATATCTTAATACTTTCAATATTTTAGCTCACATAGCAGCTGTGGAGTTTTTCAAATATGCACAGGTAATTAACCAGTTTATATTATTTGCAGGTAAAAAAAAATGTCAGGGGGAATTGTACTGGAGCTAACTTTGCATTCCTTGAACTTTCCTCTGAAAGTTCAGCTTTATTCTGGACTTATTCTGGATAATATTCTCAACATTACAACTTTATTTTCATTATTTCGCCTTTATTTTCAAAATTTGGACGTTATTCTCAACATTTCAATTCTATTTTTGACATCTGGACTTAATTCTGCATCTTTCAACTTCTAGACTTCTAGACATTTTGACTTTTCAACTTTTTTAACATTACAACTTTATTCTGGACATTTCAACATTATTCTTACTATCATTAACTTTATTTTCAACTTTTGGACTTCATTCTGAACATTTCAACTTTAGTCTTTACATTTTCTTATGCCTGCCCCTAAAACTGGGGTAACTGTAATAAATAAAAGTTTTTTTCAAATTAATGTCTGTTTCAACAGTATTTCAATGACTATTTCAACATGTAGCATAATAAAACTAATACACATTAAAATACAGTCACTGTAAATGTGTTGAGGTGATGGTTAAATGTAACCTAGATGTCTAAAAAACAACATACTTCTCAACCATTTCATTTTATCTAGATGCCCAGATACTTCGACCTACAAACTACAGAGCTATAGTGCCTTGTTTCAGAAAATGTAGGCTAAAGTGATCAGTGACGTAAACGGAGTTTTTTCCATCAACAGCCTGTTCCCACATTTTCCCCATAAACCCTCCCGTGTGTCGTACTTCTGCATAGGACTCAGCTCCACTCTGACAATCAGCTCGGTCTTGGCGGGCATGTTCTTGAAGACGTCGGCCTTCAGCCTCCGCAGCATGTGAGGCCCCAGCAGGTCGTGGAGCTTCTTGATCTGGTCCTCCTTGGAGATGTCGGCAAACTCCTCCAGGAAGCCCTCAAGGTTACTGCACAGAGAGGCGGTCTGGGTGAGGGACTGGTAATAATACGTCTTTAGCGGATGAATTAACCAGTGAACGGTGTGTGTCTGTGTCTGTGTGAGAAGTCCTACTTGAAGCGGTTGGGTGTGAGGAAGTTGAGCAGGTGAAACAGCTCCTCCAGGTTATTCTGTAGAGGAGTTCCTGTCAGCAGCAACTTGTGGTCGATCTTATAGTCGTTCAGACGCCTGAAAAACTGCACAAACAAGAAAGGTTCAACTCTCCATCATATGCATTTAACTTTACATACATTATTCTTTTTCTAACTAAATGTAAAAGAAGATAAACAAAAAACAAAACATATAACTATAATGTATCTGTATCTAAATACTTGATGAATAAATTTATTTTTACTATTAGGTTTAGATTAAATAAAGATAAATATAATACATAAACTTACTGTAGTTAACTGAGGTAAAGTGTTTCCATTATATATTTTGTCCCCCAGAGGGCACTGCCGAGGCTCTTTATCAAAAATGTTACATATTAATTGGCATTATGGGATTTTGTAACACAAGTATTTATACTGGCATCAGTCTCACACACACAGTAGCTGCAGTACCTTGGACTGGTTGTTCTTAAGGCGGTGAGCCTCGTCCACCACCAGACAGGCCCAGTCGATGGACTTCAGCGCCGTCTGGTCGATGGTCACCAACTCGTAGGAGGTCAGCAGCACGTGGAATTTGATGGGAGCTTCTCTCTGCAGGAAGATGAGAGGGAAAAAAATATACAACACATGTAAATTGTCTATTATGTAAACACATTATGATGCTGCGCCCCCTGTCAGCAGCTACTTTACTTACTATTATCTGTTAATCATTTATATCCTCAACTGTGCAATACTGACACACAGCAGTAATTTTGTGCAATAATTCAACTGTGAAACACTGTTTTACGCTGGCATTAACTTATTTATACTGTAAATTTCAACTAACTGATACCCTTAATTATATTATTCTTGCATCTCAACACACTTATGTATAGACCCCATTTTCCAAGAAATAAAAAATTGCAATTATTTTGACTGATATTGCAACTGTGATATAATTTCCAATATTAGAGGAAAGGATCATTTTAACATCATTATTCTAACATTTTTGTATTTTTTTCTATATTTATTGTTATATATTGTAGTATAAAGCACATATTCTTACATACTTACTTCTATTTTCTCATGAGAGCTCTGTGCTTATATGTTTCTTTTCTTGAAAAGGAGAAACCATAGCACAACCCAATTTCCCCCCAGAGATCAATTAAATGTTTTTGATTCTGATTCTGGTTAATATTTAATGCTATGTTCGTCTATAAACAATTTTTCAACTGCAAACAAAGGTTTTGTAAAGGAATTTAAAGGTATGTTGTGTTGAAACAGGTTTACGTTTGGCAGCTGCACTGAAAACGAGGTTAAATGTCCCTTCAGGGCTTCTGTAGGAGGAGATGGAAAATCTGGTTGAAATCAATATATATTGATATATTCAAAAGAATATTTCCACTGTCTGGAATTATATTAGATCAAAATAATCATATATGTAAAAACCAGCTAAGTCTGTTAGCTCTGAGTTACATGTTTTAAACATTTAAAGTTGATATTATCATCAAATAACAACTTGACTCTGAAAAAATAAAAATAAGACCAGCATTTTTTTGAATCATCATCCACATTTTCCCTCGTCCCTCCTCACCCTCAGTTTGAAGGCCTTCTTCCCTCCTTTGACCGCCGTGTCGTCAAAAGAGAACTCGTTCTCTCTGATGATGGCTCGGCTGTCCTTGTCTCCCGTGTACGTCACCACGTAGAAGTCGGGCGCCCACATCTCGAACTCCCTCTCCCAGTTGATGATGGTGGAGAGCGGAGCGCTGACCAGGAACGGACCCTTAGTGTGACCCTGAGGGACGGACAGACAGTCTGTCAGCGCCGGCCTTCAAAACAGGACAATGACAGGACAGAGGAGCTCCAGTACCTCTTTGAAGAGCGAGTAGAGGAAGACGATGGTCTGGATGGTCTTGCCGAGGCCCATCTCATCTGCCAGGATAGTGTCTGTGCCCTGAGCCCACGAAAACCGCAGCCAGTTCAGACCCTCCAGCTGGTAGAGGTGCAGCGTCCCACCCGTCGAGGTGACGAAGTCTGGCTGTTCCTCGTATTTTATCGTAGGCTGGGAGGACGAAAGAAGAGAACAGAGGAAGGAGAGCATTAAAGAACCTGACTGGGACACAGTTAACTGTATTTAATTGTAGTTACACAGTCTGAGAAAAAATAACAGTAGAGATATTAGAGTGCTGTGTGAGTCAGCTGAACTCTGATCAAACAAACAAGGGTTCTACCCAGAATCATTTGCTTCTGGAGAACCCTTGTCTCTGTAGAACGCCCTGAATGTGTTCTCAATAAAACCCCTGGAATCTAGGACAGTTCTCTGTAGAACCGCCTCAGTGTCTTCAAGACAAAACCATTGGAATATAAAAAGGCTCTCGGTACAACCTCCTGAATATCCTTAGAATATAAAAGGGTGCTCGGTAGAACCTCCTGCATGTGTTCTTGATACCACGCCTGGAATATAAAAAGGTTCTGAGTGGAACCCCCTTCGGTGGGGTCTAGGAAAAACCCCTCAAAATTGGACAGGGTTCTCAATAGAAGTGGGTTCTTGTTGGCACCTTTAAAAGGTGGAAAGGTTCTGGATAGAACCTCGAGGGAGGATTTTGGCTGGAACCATTACACCATAGAAGGCTTCTCTATAGAACCTCTCATAGGTGGTTCTGGGTGGAACCTTTCACAGATGGCTCAAGGTATAACCCTTGTTGGGTTCTAGGTTCCAAGTGGAACCTTCATAAAAGATTCTAACAGGAACCAAAAGAGGTTCTCCTACTGGAACAAGCTGAAGAACACTTTATGGTTCCAGTCAGCACCTTTATATCTAAGAGTGTACGGTTCTCTTTTAGAACCTGACTGTACCTCTGCACAGAGCTCCACAGAGTGATCAGTAAGAACACGTTCTCCTGACACTGAGCTGTGAACTACAGACATGAATCAGACTTCATGACACTGAAGCTACAGTGAACTCACATCAGTGACCGGTGAGGCAGGAGACTCCTCTTCGCCCTCCTGGTTCTTGCTCCTCATCCTCCTGGGTTTATCTGGGTCCTCCTTCATTATTGCGTCTCTGTTTGAGTCAAGACATTAATCAGCCACGTAAACTAACAAGACGTAAAGGTGATTAATACACGTCTATATGGAGAAAACTGAACTGAGAGCATCTCGCTTGTTCCAATTCTACCTGTGTCTCCAGTAGTTTGCCTTGTAAATTGCAAAGTCAGGGATTTCCAGGTCGTCTCTCTCCCAGGTACACTGATCGTAGGTCAGGTCTCTCCATTTGACCAGGTAGTGGTACACCCCCTTCTTATCCACACTGGCAGGGAGACACATACAGGACAGTAAGTTCTTCTGCTTATGTTATGTGTATAAATGGAGCTCGAGTCGTGTCAAACTTCAACTTTGGACAAACGGACCGCTGAATACACAAACTTTTACTTCATGAAGAGCGCTGCTGTCTGAGACCAGAGATTCTCTGAGTGTACAGAGGACCACCATGTGTCACAGTGAATCAAAAAATATTAACAGAAAGGAACTTTTTTTCATTACAATCTTGAATACCTCATGAAAAATGTGAATTCATATATATTTTTAATGTGTTTTACACAGTACTCCATCACTCACTCTCTTCTCCATTATCCGTTTCTGGCTATTGTCACAACCAACGTCTAATTACTTTGTAAGATTTGAATAATGTCAGCATCGCCATCTTAAAAGGTGCTTTCATCAGTTACTGAGGGCCGCTGTTTAACATCATCAGTCCAGTTATCCGGACACAATGTCTAGCGGGGAACTCGACACCCATGAGATCTTGTGAGAGTGAATATTTTAAACTATAAAACCATGTAAATCGCTCACGAATTTTGGGTTTCTTTCTAGACACAACCAGCAGACACCAACAGTGACCGACACGACACAAAGCGGTTGCCGGATTCATCTATAACTGCAAAGCCCCAACAAAAATATTGTTTAAAAAAGATGTGTTTTGCCATCTGCCAAGTAATGGTTGCTATAGTGATGGTAAAGAGTGAGTGACTCGTGGGTCAGGCAGTTCATTTAACAGAGATTTAAGCACCTCTCAAAGTGTAGCTCTCTCCTAGATTTTTACACCGTGAGAGAAAGTGGACTGCTGAACACGTTGCTGTAAAAATATAAAACGTGATTGTGGTGATCGAAAATGTGAGACATAAGAGTGATCTTGGAGTCATTTTAAGGCTCACGTCGTAAAATGTGTAAGTCGGTTTGCCTCCATACTTGCACTGTTTGAAAGATGGGACATTTTTCTACATTTTGGTGAAATATAATGTACGAAGGGTGCGAGAGGACGTTAGAGAGATACTTTAAAGACGAGTTTAACAGCTAAACTCCACTCTGTGTGTGTTGTCACTTAGTCGATGCTTAACATTTCGTCCATTCATTTCAATGGAAGGGAAAATTCTTCCAAAATATTTCTATATTAATAATTTAAATAATAAATTATTTAAATATTTCATAAAGTATTAACGGTATGAAAGCCACGGCTGGCTCGCACCAACAAGAATTAATTTTGATCCAATTAAATCAAGGTTTAATTTTAGATTAAAGATTAAATTTAAACCTTTCTTGGGGAGGTGTAACTTTTAAAATAGATGTTTTATAGACTTATAGAAGTTTCTCAGGACAGACTCAACCCAGCTGAGTTTTATGACGTGTCTCTTCTGTCTTAGTACTAGTTGATAATTCAGCCAGCAGGTTTCTTGTAAAGGATGATAAATTAGAACTTCTATGCAGAGACATCATGTGTACACTAACTAAGCCTATCAACTTTTTTAGCTAGCTAACAAACAGTATAATTTAAAAAAACTTTTTAGCTAGCTATCAAACCATATCATGTTTGGTTTTTTGCTTTTTACATTTTAGCTAGCTAGGAAACAATGAAAAGCAATGTTTTTTAAGGAATTAATTAATATGTTTTAATTAAATACTCTAAGATGTTACTTTAGAAGAACACTTTTCAACTTCACTGGTTACGTTTAATATCAGTGAAAATGAAATGACACAGACTCCCTCACCTGTGGTTGATGATGCGGTGGATCATCATCCACTCAGGCTTGATGCCGTATTTGTAGTACTTGTCTTCCAGGATGGCGTACTGGGGGTCCTTGGCCCTCCTCTTCTCGCTCTTTCCCACTGTGTTCTCGTCCTCCCCGCCCGACCCATAGTCCAGGCTTGGGGGCTCGTCCATGTCCGTCTTCCTCTGGTAATTCCTGTACATCACCGAGTGGAAGATCTCCAGCTAGAAGGAAGAAGATAATCATTTTTCTTCAAGTCAGTCAGAAGAATTAACTAGAGGTAGATTGAATTTTTATGCCAAAATGTTGAGCAATTCAAAAAACCTAAAAAATATATTTTAAAAAATCAAACTGTTATTAAACCTTGTAACAGGCCAACCTCCTAGTGATCTAATTTTTATTAAATTGCATTATTTGCAGGTGAGGACTTGAATTTTGTCAATTTCACCAGACACACAAAATCATTTATAACACAAAGAACACACATTAGGTGTACCATGAATTTTTCTTATTGATGTAAATTCACCGTATATATCATTATATACATATATTTAATGAATATAACAGAGAAAACTTCTTTATGACTGACAGGGTTGACGTCACATACAGGGGTGTGTCCACTGACTTATTTTTATTTATTATTTAATTTTATTTTTATTTGATTTTCTAATTTCAAACACATTATACAGTTATTAAAGAGAAGTGCGGGTGAAAAAGCTGTTTTCTGGCACAGGGAAAGTTTTGAAAAAAATAAATAAATAAATGAAGCAAACCAAAACATTTTTCAAATTACACATTTTATATAAATCGTTAAAGAATAATTTTTCACAAAAATTATTGGTAGTAATCGTTTTTAAAGGTTTTTTGGGGGGCAGGACATGATTTGTCCCATTTCTCAAGATTGGTAAAGAATATATAACTCTAATGGCTCAGATAGTTTGTCCTGAACAGGAAAACAGACCGAAGGGGAATAAAGTAATTTTGTCAACTGACAAACAATAAAAAACTAAGCTAAGCTAAGCTTTTTACTTTTTAGCTAGCTATTATATAAATATGCATTTTTTAAGGAATAAAGATCAGTGTTCTTCCTCCAGTACACTCAATAGGTAATGAAAGCACTCTTTTTTTTTATTTTTTTTATTTTCATTGGGTAAACAAGCATCTCCATATTGACGAATCTCTTTATATCAATTAACTTGGATTTACCACATTTTTGTAAACTGAGGGCGCACAGGATCAGTAGTTTCCAATAGAGTAAAATATAGCTCTAATGTGAATATGAGTTGTGAGTGCTTCAAGAGTTATTTTCCTTCTCTTCCAATATTTCTTCTCATTTTATTTGAGCATCACTTTACATCCATCCCTCCATTTATCTTCTCTCACCTGCAGCTCCGTGATCCAGGTACAGTGCCAGTAGGACTGCCCGGTCAGTTTGACGAAGAACTCCCTCTCGGCTCTGCCCTTCATGGGTGGTGGCAGCGGGGCGTCAGGCGGGGCGTCAGGAGCTGGTGGGACAGGGATGGGAGGCGGAGGTTCACCCCATCGCCAGTGGAGGATCTTCTGGACACGTCCTTTGATACGCGGACACTACAGGGGGGAATACGCTTAGTAATTAATCCATCGAAGTGTGTACTGATCCAGTGGCTGCAGTCACACGCTTGGTTAGGACTAAGACTGTTTATTTAATCACACAGCTGAGCCTGTTAGATAAATCTGCGCCTGACAAAGAGTCTATTTGGGCCTGAAGCATAGTACTTTTCCTTATGTAATAAAATAGAGACCTCAAAGAAAATATAGAGGAATAAATTACAGTCATTTGGACTCAAACTGATGAAGCAGCAATGAAACAGAAACAGAAGCAGCTCACCGTACATCGCGGACACAGCCACTCTCCGTTGGGGATCTCTGGCAGCGGCGGGTTCAGACAGTGGATGTGGTAGGAGGAGGTGCAGGTGTCGCAGCACAGCAGTTCACCTCCATCTTTACACACCCGACAGAACTCCATGTGGTCGTCATCCTCCTCCTCCGCCCCAGTGGGGACCCCCATGCTGACCTCTGATATCACTCTGTCCTCGCTGTCCTCCTCGAAATCCTCGAAGTCCTCGTCCTTTGCTTCCCACTGGATTCCCTCTTTTTCCTGCAAAAGGAAAAGTTTGATTGATTCACTGAGTTTAAAAATATCAATTTTTACATAACGTGGATCCAGGTGAGAGCTGGCTTTAGTCATGAAATTAAATTAAACTGACCCCTCCTAAATTTAGTAGTTAATTTAGTTTTCATTTACCATTTTTGTAGGCCTATAGTGATTTTTATTTCCTCCAATTGTAAAATAGATATCAAATTAAAAAAGGGGTCTCAGACAAAAACACAGAACGTAATAGTTGCAGCTCTAGACAGATTTTTTTGTTTTTCATTTCTGGCCAAAAATGGCTCTTTTGATAAGAAAGGTTGTAGACTTCCAAGCTGGCAAAACACTAGCTAATCTACATCAGTCCTAAGATACCTAGTAACATCTGATAACAAATGTTAGCAAAATGTTAGCGAACTAGCAGTCTTCAATAGGTTGTGAGGTACATGTTTTGATTAAAGAAACGTTCAAAATGAGCTACTTGCATGTAGCAGATTTGGTGAAACTCCCCCATTCATCGCAGCCTATAGGAGGAGATGCAGCAAAAACTGATAGTGGGTCAGTTTCACAAAGATCTGGACTATTTATTTAACAGTGTTTCTTCTCCAGTAAATTGCAAAAATAAAAGCTCAAATGGTTTAGGATTTTGCCAGCATATGCACACAACAACTCTTGTTCAGTCAATGTTAAATTAAAAAAGATTCAACTTGCAGACACTGAGAATGAAGGTCTGAAATAAGCACAAAGAAGAACACATAGGGTGTGCAAACTTAAGCTCTGATTGGCTCATGTTTCAACAAACAAAAAGGTTTTGCCTTCAGAGGAATTGTAAGATACAAGAATCACATAAGCTGTGTTCCAAATCTCTTTTTCTTTTTACTTAAGATTTTGTGCTATGGACAGTGACGGATGTATGAGCAAGATGGTCAAAGTCCAAGGTGCAAGGTCCCACTTGTATGCGTACATCAAGTAAAAAGAAAAAGTATGCTACTTTGAATTGAGCAATAGCCCTACACAGAGGCTTTTAAATATTGGTCCACGGTTTTAAAACCGATTCTCTTGAAGCGATAGTACAGTTCACTGTGTCATAGCAACCAACAAAATGAGCACTGGGTTTTATTTGTAACATTACTGAATAGCTCCACACCCACAGCACCACTTCAGGTATCTGTCTTTGTCTGGGCAGGACTGTGTGCGCCTGAATGCAACCTGCTCTCCACTGAGATTTGCGAAGCAGCTACAAAGCCTCTATTCATCTGGTGCTCCATGCAAGTAAAAACAAACCTCTTTTAATTGTTTTTTTTTTTTAGTTCACTCACATTTGCCAAGCAGACACATCACTTACAGTTAAATATGCGAATGAGGATGCTAAGCAGAGTCATACATGGAAAGCAGGAACAGACTTGCTGTACTCACGCAGTGCGGGCAGCTCCACTTGCCCTCGGGGGCCTTGTCCAGCTCGGGCTCAAGGCAGACGAGGTGGTAAGCTCGAGGACAAGTGTCGCACAGGATGATCTCTCCACCCTGCTGACACACCTCGCAGTAGTCCTGATGATCCGTCTCATAGCCGTCGCCCTCCTCTTCCCCTGGGACTGGAGGGGGAGAGACAGCAAACATAGAAAGACGGACGACAGCGATGTCTGAGACATGTCTGAAAATGTGTCTGAAATGTCACTCAAATGCTCAACAAACACTGTTGCATTTCTAAAAGTTAACTTGACACAGGGGTCTTCAGCTAGATGTAGACTGTATGACTGGGACACCAACAAAGATTAATTAAAGATTAGTTCTAATCAGAGTTTAGCTTGGTTTAAAATCCAGCTCTGTTGAAGAATAAAATATTCTGTTGAGTGCATTCAAGTTAATGGATGTGAACTGAAATTAAAAAAATAAATAAATAAATAAAAAATCAATTCAAGTGCTATTGTGACCTTGTATAAAAGAGGGAGTAACCTGTTAAGTTTTGACTGCTTTGTATTATTTAACAAGACATTACATTGTTTACTAGTTAGCTATTAAGTTAAGAAAATGTTACATTGATTGCTAACTTGCTAAAAAATTAACAAAAGGTTACACTGTTTTGCTAACTACATTAAAACAGCAGCTGTTTTAAAAGTTAAATCTCCTCAAGTTTAAAGTTAATACTGTTAACAGATAAAATGAAGCTTAGAGTTTTGGTGCAACATAATTATATTCAATCTAGGTTTAGAGTAGAAACTAAAGTTTTAAAGAAGAGTTTAAATTTAATCTTTCATTTAAAAGCTAGTTTTGAAGTTTGGGCAAAATAATTTAAAGTTAAGGCACAATAATCAGGTTTAATCAGGTTTAAAAATTAATTCCTCACAAATATAGTGTCACATAACAGGCAGGTGGTACTCACTTTTCTTCTTCTTCTTGGCAGGCCGTCCTCGCTTATTCTTCTTGACGCGGCCGGAGCTGTCAGAGCGAACAGAGGAGCTGTGGACGCTGGAGTCCTCCTGCTCCGACTCATCCTCATCCATCTCATCGCTCTGACAGAGAACAAAGGAGAGTCAATCGAGTGAGTGAAAGACAGAAAGAGAAAGTGATAAACAGGAAAAAATTAGCTGGATTGAAGACAGAGAGGCAGCGCGCTGAAGCTTTGTACTCACTGAGCAACTCTTCTTCCTCTTGGCACCTATAGGCGACAATTTGATACGAATGGGTGCCATCTTTTTAGCCTTTGCTGCAGCCTTTTTCTTGTCCGGGACTCGAGGACTTTTACTGCGCTTCTTATAGCCAGGGCCTAGATGGATAACATCATGTGCAACACTGGACATTAAAGAATGATAAAGTAGTGTGTGTCCTGTATTAACAAAGAGTAAGTTTATTGTTTTCATCTTTTATCGTCTTTTAACACATGCTGCTGTCTTGTGAACAGCCGTTGTTTGCTTATATTGTGTTTTAAATGCTCTCTGCTTGCACAATGTAGTGTGAACCACACATCTGTTTACTTTCTATCAACTCTCTTATGTAAATGTTTGTTATTATATTTACCACTTGTTTTTGTATATTATTTTGATAATCACCTCGATGATTCACAGGTCAAAAACATCTTTATTTACCTCATACTGGACTTCTATGCAGCCTCACCCTTAGCTTCTGTCTCTTAAAGAACCCAACACAAACTTATTCATGATTGATTCTGGTGAAACTGGATTTTATTTCACAGAGAAAATATCTTCTGGAGTCTTGATGTACTCTGAATGCTCTGCCTCAACTCTCTGTCATTTATGTTACAGAGTTTAGATAGTTTTACTTGTTGTTACTCTTGTCACTAGCTGACTAGTTAGCTCAAAGATCGATCTATGTGAGACTACAGCACCAATTGCTGCTGAGCATCATCCTAGCATGAAAAACAATGATATGCAGTACTGAATTTGATTAATTTACTGTTTATCAGACCACAAATGTAATAAGAACGAGGAATGAGGAATGAGGCAGCCAGAGAGAAGTGTTTCTGATTACCCAACCCAAGCACACAATTTTATATCTTTGTTTACTGATTTTGGTGAAACTGGATAGTTTATGCATGAAATTTTTGGTTTTCCCTCTTATGTCCTCCGGCTGCTCTGCCACAACTTTTGGTGAGTTATGGAGTTTCCTAAGGAACAAAGCTTTACTTGTTGTTATTAATTAGCTACTTTGGCTACTAACTGCTACTTAGCTCAGCTTACCTCCATGCAGCTGACAGCCCAAACTGGGAGCTCAAACACTGGGAGAGTGCAAGCTAACTAGCAGTAGCAGTTAGCTACTTTTTATTAAAAAAAAAAAAAAAAGGAAATATGATTAACAATATATAGAGAGCTAACAGTGAACAGTTAAGTAACTAACTTGATGAAAAAGCACTGTAAGGTAATCACAAATGTTGGAGGTGTTAACATTACTGTAGAGCTGACAGGAAGTAAACAGACATGTGGTTTGTAAAAACAGATATATGTCACACTATATTGTGCAAGCAGAGAATTAGCAAGTAAACCACAACATAAGCAAACCCAAGTGTTAGCATCCATTACAAAATGATTATTATCATGCATCATGTGCGTCTAAAACGGCACACTGTCCTGGTAGTCTAGGGACAACTAAAATCAAAAATACATATTTTTCCTTGGCCTGTAGTGTTATTAATTCATCTAGATTTTTTTTCTGGTGATTTGCAGAGTTTTAGAGATATTAGCCATGGAGATGTCTGCCTTCTCTCCAATATAATGAGACTAAACAGCACTCAACTTTGCAACTCACACCAAAAAAACTCTAGATGGATAAATAGCACTACAGGCCAGGGGATCTGGGGTCTACTGACCCTTTAAGTGCGCTTAACTGGATAACAAACAGTAAAATCTGACACAAAGGCTAAAGGTGTGCAGGTCTAAAGCTGACCACTGACCTTTGCCCTCTTTCGTCTTGGCCTTTCTGATTGGTGGCGGCTGCAGCGGTGGCTCGGGCGAGGCGGTCGCTGCGGAGACCTGCTCGGCGACAGCAATCGCAGCAGCTGCAGCAGCCGCCGCAACAGCAGCAGCATTGCCCTTGAAGGGGTTGTTAGAGCTGAACTCCCTCCACTTGGCCCCCAGGATGGTCATCATCTTTGACATGGGGATCTTAGGGTTCTTCTTGGCTATCATCGGCCTGCAGACGAGATGCTGAGGGTCAGTAACCATACATGCAAAATGCAGAAATCTGCATCAGCTTTCACCTAAATTGTAAGAGTCAAGAGAGTCATAAAAGTTTTTCAGTATATGTAGAGCTTTAATTTTTGCTGACTATCAATTATATTCATGCGCAATAATCACAGGAATGGCTTGTATATAAAATCCGCAGCGTTTGCTAAAGTTATCAATATCACTGCAGAAGCTGAATTTAGTGAACGGACTTCAGTTTTCCACCGCAGCTCAGTCTGACAGCCAAAAAACTTCCCAACATACACAAGCAGTGGACATAATGGATTACTTCATGTTATCAGAGTCAAAGCAGGTGTGAGTCAGCCGCAGGGGCCGAGGCTCAGGCTGCCACCGACACTCTGACAGCACTGCAGCCTGAGAGGCACAGCTAGCAGGGATGATAAAGTCACAGCTGCCAGACAGAGCGGACGACAGAGGCAGGTAATACAGTAGTACTTGCACTCTTGTTTTCAACACATGCCACCCGTATCTGTGTTAAAACGCTGCTGGTAGTTTCACTGTGGACAGGTTTTTTTGACTGGGGCTGCCAGAATAAACGGAGGCTGGTCTGTGTGACAGCAAGAGGCCTGAAAGTTTACACAGAAAGTTGCTTTTGTTCCTGTGCATTGACATATGTTGCATCCACTGTACCTACAAATATTAAATTCTTTTTTATATGGGTTTTAATCTTTTTTAAATCTATCTAGACAAACTGTGTTAATTCTATTTTCTAAATACTAACACTTATTTCACTCCTCCTTCTTGTGTATGTGTATGGTTTTAAATTTGAGTTTTTGGTGTTTTTGCTTTTGCTCCTGAATTAGTGGCACTTTGAGCTGTATTCCATGCATGAAAGGTTCCATTAAAATAAAGTTAATTCATACAATCATTCATTCAAATGCACACTGTTTCTAACACGTATTTATCATTGTCAGTTATAAATTTAAGCATGTTGTATAAACTCTACTTGGACATGTATACATGCATATACTGTACACATCCATCTACTTCTTGTATAAGTATCATGTTACATTAATCATTCAATATTTATTTCAGCACTCTGCACCACTGCATTATTGTATTCTTGTTTACTATTTACAGAAACACTCTAATGAAGGCTCTATGCTGAAACACATAAGCATTTGTCTACTGTAATGTCAGTACTTGGTCCTACTTGTATGGAGGACTTGCGATGTTTTACCTTTTTAACTTTTTTAGAATTTACAGAGGACGTTTGACTTGTTTACAGACGTGGTATGTTGCTGTCCATGGTTGCTTTTTATACAGTTAAATATGCATTTTTCACCCACCTGTATGTACATGATAGTTCTGTGTTTATTTTTACCTTTGTAATCTTTGTTCAGCTTCATTGTTCTACCCTCTTTCTGTTTTCCCGAGAATAGTTCATGGAACTATGTGTAACACAGAGTGGGGCTGCACAATTCATCAAAAGTACCGTATAACTGAAATCACCAGTGTTGGGCAAGATACTTGGAAAATGTAGTGAGCTTAGCTACAAGTTATTCTACATTAAATGAAGCTTCACTACACTGAAGCTACCCACCAGAGAAATGTAGCAAGCTAAGCTACACTAAAATGACAAAAGTAGCTTAACTACATCAAAGCTAAGTAAAAATAAAGTATCTATGTATCTGTCTGTCAGTGTTTAGTAGTATATTTATTAGCCCCCTTTTGTACTAGGAGCCATCTAAACAAATATCAAATTATTTATTTAAATTGACCACAACAATTTGGTTTTGTTTCGCTTAGCTAGCGATTGTTGTGTTAACATCGGGAAATACCTGAATGTGTGTCCTTAAATTGTTGGATGTCTTGGATTTTGACAGGAGCTTCTTTTTGGGGTTCCACATTAAACTTCGGAACGTGTAACTGTTCTGTGAGGACTCGATAGGTAACATGAACTTGTTAAGGTTTGGCCATGGAGATTCACGAGATACATCACAGGTACATCACGTCACATGGAGGAGACGCATTTAAGGTTTAAAAATGCGTGGGGAAATGTAGTTTTTTTTGGACGCCATCGCGTTATTTGATCACTAAAGTAGCTTCACTACTGAAAAGCTATTTGATGAAGAAAACAGCGACGTTACAACCACGTTACTGAGAAATGTTGTTAAACTAGTAACGCCGCTACTGCCCAACACTGGAAATCGCAATATAGCCAAGTGCATTATCCAAATCACAGGAGCTGCAGTTTTTTGATAAAGGTAAAATGTGTCACAAATCATATTCATTTTTTTTTTTTTTTGCATCCTCTTCAACCCTATTTGACAGCAAATTCAAAAGGGAGTCAAATTCCATGTATGTGTACAACAACTTGGCCAAAAAAAATATTTCTGATTCTGAAATACAAGCTTTCAATGGGCCAGCCTGAAACGTAGAACCATGAACAAGCTCAAACTCGAAAACTATGCTTGTCTTGGGAGTTGGCATCGACATGATCCTTGCACTTAATGCATAGGAAACCCATGCAGGAGACAATTTCTAATTATGAATCATATTTGCTAAAGTCTTTTTCATTGCCCTCTCACGGTTTCATTCCAGGGTCACTATTCTCCTGTATTTCTCCTGATTTATTACAAAAAATGTAACAACTTTTTTTTTCCCCTTTCATTATCACAACCTGTTTCTGGTTCTGTACAGTGTGTGTAAGCCCTATGGCTCCAAACATATACTGTTTCCAACTGTACAGCAATACAGCCACACCACATGAGAGCTCCACTGTATCCAGTTCTACCAGTACATCCATGCTTGCACCTTGTCCTCCTCAGTGAGTGAGACATGGAAAGAGAAATGGAGATCACTGAGCGACAGAAATACTCAAGCAAATTTCAGATGTCCTGAAAGATTTCCTGTTTCCCTCTAAAATGTGCACTTAATGTGTACAGACCCCCGATATAGTTTCTAAATCCTCCCCATTGTAGAGGTCTCAAGGTTGGCGTGTGTTATGAATAGTTCCATAGAACTATACAGATCAAATTACAGCCAAATAGCAGCAAAGCTTTTCTTTAATTCCTGAATTCTTTCCACTCAGTTTGAAAAGTTTCAAGTAGCAATTGTCTCCAATTCACAACTCACCAACTTATTTCTGTTCTTATAGCATATGTAACAATAAAATGATGAAAAACAGCTAATATGGGGCATTTAAACGCCACGTCCTGCTACATTAAAAGTGGTACTAATCACAAACAAGAAGGCTATATCTCCATCATCAAGTCAAAAGTGCTTGCAGCAAATTGTTTGTAAGCAGACCACATCCACACCTCTTGTCGACTGAGGCGGTTCCAGGGTTGGTTTGGAGCCAGAGCCTAATTCTGAACCAGTTGTGTGTGTTTCCACAGCCAACAAACTGGCTTTTGGCCCTGAAAACTGGTTTCTTAGTGGCACCAACTCTTTGCTGCCAAGAGAGCAAAAACCATTTGGAGGCTGGGGGTGGGATTATCATGAGGAACCGAGATGTGCACACAATCACAGTCACCTTTCACTTATGTTAACCAAATTTTCCAAATAAATTTTGGCAGACCTGTAAAGTGCATGCATGATGGGATCACAGCTGTCAGATCGTCTTTATCTGATCAGTCAGCATGACAGCTGGAGCAGCTGTAGTGTCCGTGTCTGCGTGTTTATCGGAATCCAGAAAAACGAGGATTAAAAAATTCTAATCTATAACATACAAAATGAACAAGACGTTATTAATCTGACCACAAGAGACTGGCCAGACCCAAGAAGAAAAAGGTCTGGGTCTGTCAGAGCTGGTGGGATATATCCATGCATAATTTTGCGCACTTCAAAATTAAGAAAAACTCTGATTCAGTTTCCTACACCCACAGTGGTGTTAGCGGGACAGAGGAGCGAGGATGGGAGGAGGAGATGATGCTGCTCCTCAGCCAGCGAGCTGCACATTAAAGATGATAATAAGGAATTGTAAAATACAACACAATTTCAAGGTGTTTCAGTGTAAAACATAACCAGTTACATATCTGCATGACATTTACGGTTCATTAATCGTGTTACTGTTTGCAGGCATTCATGTAAAATAAACTATTTACACATGAAGCTGCTTTGGAGACGTCCTGCTGTCTGCAAATACTGTTCGTAATCACGCTTTCACTTCTCGAACCAGGAGATGCCTCTCCTCGCTTGAAAATCTTTTCTTTTTGTTTCCTCCTGGTAACTCTGCTGTCATGCTGACACAGCTTGCGCTCCTGGCGCACCTGCTTCTTAAAGATGATTAGAGCTGACTGTCTAACTCACTGACGAATTAATGAGGGCACTTCAGCACAGCTGACAGGTGTATCCTACTGTGCGCTGGTGGCGCAAGGGATGGGACATGCCAAGATACCCCTGCACCCCTGGTGCAAGATGGCAAAGTTGAATTTGGACAGACTTTGAATAAATTAAATCCATTGCGCCTCGTGCTTTCCACATGTGCTTTAGATCAGCCTAAGATAGAGCCCTTAATGTTTTTTCCGGCAAAATATTAACCATGAGATTCCCCATGTGTGAAAAGCTGATCTGTTTGAAAGTTTTCTATAACATGTTTGGAGATATGAGGGGCTGCAGGCCGCTGTTGTATTTGATTACCCACCAGATCTTGTGACCCACATCGTTTGAGGAAGTACTCAGACCCCTCTACATAAGTAAAGTATCTGATATATTAAATAATTTAATAAAGTGCATCATTAATACTGATGAGTTAATGCATAAGTAGCATTTTAATTTATCGGTCAATCACAGCCTGATCTGAGTACATCTTCCAACACCGCAGGTCACTCAATCTAACGGGTTACCAAATAAAGTGTAACACTGGGTGAGATTGCGGTGATGAGTCAAAGAAACAGTCATGTTTTACTTGAGTCCACTTCAGTGTGATCAAAAACTGGTGATGACAGATGTAATCGTTAATTTAGTACACAGTAGTAGTAGCAGTAGTAGTTAAAAAGTAGTTAGATTTTGTCGTGTTTCTTTTTCTTCCTTTTTATCCTGAGCGGAAACAAGCCTGATGACACACACAGTTCCCCGTCTACACTATTTTGCAGCAGCATCATTGCTGCATCCTGGGCTTAGTGGCACCCAAGACATTTGTGATTGGTTTAAAGAAATGCAAACAAGGCAGGGCCTTATTTCCCCTATAGCAAAATGTGCATGCAGACATTTCTCCAGGTCTGACCGCTGTGGATAGAGGTCTAGCTATGCAAGACTAAACCAGCTCCAAACTGGCACGAGGTCCTTGTTGGTCGAAAAGAGGCAGACTATGTGTAAACAAGAGAGAAATTGCACCTCATGAATTGGCTGAAGGCTTTATAGTTGGTGAGTTCCCTGTAGTCGTCCTCTGTGAAGGTATGATCAACATCCTCCAGACCCCACTCCTTCGCCAGCTGGGCGGACGTCTTCTGCTCTATCGGTTGCTGAGGAGAAACCACCAATCAGAACAGAGACATAACAGATAACAGATGAAACAAGGGTGGACTTGCCAGAGACAACTTTACCTTTGTTGTTTCCTCCTGACTGCTGTCCCGGTCCCCATCGTCTTTTTTCTTCTTCTTGGTTTTCTTCTCCTTCCTTTCTTTATGTTTCTTCTTTTTCTTTTTCTCTCCGGATCCATAGTCACTGGCGATGCTGTCCGAGTTCTCACCATAGTCCCTCTCTCGGTCTGAGTCTCTGTCTACATCGCTGTCCTGAAGACGAGACGAGAGCAGAGGATAATGAAAAATAATGAGGGTGAAATGTACAAATCCAAAGCATGACAGCTTAACAAACTTACAATCTTCTTGCGTTTCTTTGCTTTGATGGGTTTGCCCTCTTTGTCTTTCTTCTTTGTGTCTTTCTTCTTCTTCGGCCGGCCTTTCTTCCTGCACGGGACCTCTCTGTCTGATATCTCCGGCTCCTCGTCTGGGAGGAAAAGCAGAGGAGGGAGATTGAAGCGTGGAAGAAAGACAGCTATCAGAATCAGATGAACAATAATCTTCTCAGCACCCAGCTAATCCCCCCTGAACATAATTACACCCAACAAAAGCTGCGCGATGGCCATGGTGGCTTCTGTGACCTCTGACCTGATCTAAATTGTGACACATGCTAAATTAGATACAGTTTGTCGGAGGGCTGTAAGTAGATTTGACAGCTGGTGTTACGGGCTCCATCACATGGGGATAATTGGTTTTTGGCAATGTAAAAGTGTGACCAACACCTTCATAAACAAACTTTCTCGGGTGTTTTCAGCTGGAAAACATCCATAAATCCTGAACAGAGTACAGAAATTTAGTGTTATTGTATTTTAAAAACATTTGATTGAAGGAAATACAAATTTCAATGTAAAACCTCTCTGCTGCCTAATAATAGAAGATCAAAAAAGACTTGCAACTCGACTTGGACTTTAATACCAATGACTCATGACTTCACTTGGACTTCGACATGAAATATATTTGATACTATCCCAAAAGCCCAAAAGTCAAACTGCATCACTTTGCCCTCTGGTAAATTCTTCACAATATTTTGGCATTTTATAGACTAAACAATTAATCGTGAAAATAATTGTCAGATTAATTGATTATGAAAGAAAGATATTTGTTAGTTGCAGCCCTTAAGTTGACACTTAATTCCCCAGATCTACTTTGTTTGAACCAGTCCAACAGCATACAATCAAGTTGCAGGAAAGAACCATGAAGAATTAATATTACAAGTTTAAAAAAAAGAAGATACCAAAGAATGTTAATCTACAAAAACTATGAGGTGATCAACAAAAAACAAAATGCAGTATGCAAAATGTGTGGCTCAAAACTTACAAGCAGAGATGCAACAACTTCCAACTCCGTTTGACATTTGAAGTTACACAAAGAACAGTAAGGCAGGGCTAATATTAACATAGTTAGCCTGCTAATGCTTAGCTGACCTGAGCTAGCTAACAGCTAAGTAACTTTGTAACTCAATGAGGCTGGAAACTCACTGTTACATTATGACTTATGGATGTTTTTCAGCTTGTTCATGTCAAGGACTTGTGAACACTGGATTTAAGGGACAAATAATTTTTAATGCATGGAAAATGCAGTTGGGGATCATTTATTTTGTAGAATAGCATTTGCTAAATTGAGGTGATTGCTAAGACTCACATAATTTGGGCTAATACATCGGCTAGTCATGCAACTTAGCAACAGCTGAGAAGATTAACTGAGAATACTGCTAGTATCATGATTTCATAAGACAAATAAATTATACATGGTCATCCTCCAACTTTTAAAGTTGCAACTCCCCAAAGATATTAGGTTGGCGTTTGTGACCCACAACCATGTGGAGACCCCCAGTAATTATCTTGCAACCTCCTTGGGGGTCCCAACCCCTACATTGAGAACCACTGCATTAGGAAGCGGGAAAAGATTCATGCACTGAACTTGCGTGTCTGCAGCTGCAGACAGGTATGATATACGTTGATATACAGTTGGTGTTTATAAGATACAATTTAATTTGAAATTACCACAAATGAAATTTGTGTAGAAATCAACAAGCAGAATTTAAATTAAAATGTCTAGATGAGTTCTACAGAATCGTAATTTTGGACGCTGCTCTTATTTTGAATGGGTTCATGATGCACAACAAAAACCAAGTTGGTTTAAACTTTGTTGAGATTTACAGGAGGTGAAGAGGAAGTGGGGTGGGAGATTTTTTTTTTCTTTCTTTTTTTTTTTTTTTTTTTGCATTTTGTCACAAACTTGACTTGTGTTTGTCAAAGTGTGCTCTCTCATTTTTCATAGCCCCTCTTGTTGCTCCAAGGTACACAGCAACTCCCTGTTACATCAGGACTTGGAAATCAAGGTTTAGGACTTGATTTTGGACTTGTCAGTCTTGACTCTGGGCTTGAATTGTGACTCTGAGCCACAGTGCATCTAAAATACATGACTGTATCTCTGCTTTGAGGCGACAAACGATGTGAAAATATCAGGCCAGTTATTCCCTCTGGTATCTGTGCAATATCACAAGCAGGTTAAAGCAATTTAACCTGAAACCTGACCTGAGCAGAAAAGGAGAAGTACAGAAAGACACAGAGAAACAGCAGCAGGCTGAGCTTCAAAGGACAGAATGCAGCAAAGCGTTAAAGCATGACCAAAATATGTGCTGCGGTCTCCGCCGTGCAACCAGCCTGTTTGATAGGCTGCATTTTGTCGGATTTTATTGTCTGCCTGCCTTTGTTGGTGAGCGCTCCCACCAGCAGCAACAGCAACAACCCCACCACCACCACTACCACCACCTCCACCTCCTCCTCCTCCTCCTCCTCACTCCCACCCCGTCCAATTTCAAACAACCAACCCCTCGCTTCCCTTCCCGCGTATCCGTGCAGCACGCAGCCGCCGAAGACACGCCGGGGGCGGCCGCAGCACGCACGCAGGGCTCGGTGATTCAGAGGCCGCCAGCGGGACGGGACGGTGCGGTGAACTGGAACGACTTCTTTTTATCCCGCTGTGCAATTCCCACACCGGGACCCCGACCACCGCTGGTAGAGGTCGTGAGGGGGTTAAGGTCCTCGTCGGGAAGCCCCGACACTAATTTATCTGTCTGGCACGGCATGGCGGCGGTTCCAGAGACGAGCTAATTATGCCTAAAGACAATGCAATGGATGATTCCTGCAATATTCATAAGAGAAATTCCACTTTTATTTGCAAAAAAACTCATGATTTTCTGCTCTGTGACACCTGCACTGTTACTTTGAAGTGTTTCTCTAACATCTGCATAGCATTGACACCAAATTACTGTAGTTATTATGTGCCTTTTATGAATAAACTGCAACCTTTAAGGCTGCTGCACTGCTATTTTTGACTTCTTCTGTTGCAGTGTGGTTAACCAGCCACTACTTTCTGCACCTTTTACTTCTACTGCAACCCCATATGCAGCTCACAGAAACTTCCAGAATGTCATATGCATTCAATCATCTTTTGACAAGATCAATTCTGAAAAAAGAGGAGCAACTCCTGCAGCAAAAAAAACACAGCTCTCCTTGATGAAAATACTTCATGAATATGTTATTTAGATAATTAGTATGCTAAAGCTATCAGAGGGAGCTAAACAGTCACACCTTCCTGGCCTGTAAGTGAGCAGCATGCAGCAGCAGTGTCCTATTTTGACCTGTCAGAGACAATGTGGTGGGGTAGGGGGGCAAGTTTGTGTCTCCACGCCACGGTTTGACACTATCACCCAGCTTTCATGCCTGCTGCACGGCACAAAAACGCACCATCTCCTCTGGTGATGAGCATCCAATAAATGTAGCCTCCGGCCATAGGAGTCCATGTTTATGCCAGGGAGCTTTTTACCCTTCAGGGCGACCTTATTACCCCGCAGACCCGAGCTCATTTACATGCCATGTCATGTCTGAGGAGCTGTCAAAAAGGAGGATTTAAGGGACAAACAACTTTTGAGTGCGTGGAGAAGAAGTGAGCTTCAAGTTGGTTTAAAGTTTTGTTGGGATGTGCAGGAGGTGAAGAAGAGGAAGTAAGGAGGAGTGGGAGAAAATATAGAGAGAGAAACACATGCGCCCGGCTGGTGTATTTTTGCTGTTTTTTTTGTTGCAAACTGTTTGTTTTCAAAGCGCACTCTCTTGTCTTCTGTAGCCGCTTATTGTGGCTGCAAACATGGCTACAGAAACATATACAGTAGGTGCACTAACTAGAGGATAAACAGCATTTTTTTGGTGGTGAAACGTGCCTCTTTTAAACAAAATTTGGACTAGTAAGTTGTATTTCGTGGCGCGCACTCGACTTACTGTACCGTACTGTAGAAGCACAGATTTGGGGCACAAACTGCGGCTTCCTGCTACTTCCAACATGCCCTTTCTCCTCCACATTTTTCGGTGTGTTTTTTAATTTCGTGTTGCGCGCTCTCGACTTGTCCGCCACTTTGCTTTTTTAAGCCTCCTACTGTACCTGGCGCGGCTGGTGTTGCAGTTTCCCGAGGCGCCGCCGGCGAGTTTATGTCGCTTGCGTTCTCGTCTAGGTCTCCGTCGTCGTCTTCTTCATCAAAATCTCCTCCCTCGGAATTAACCACCATGCCCTCGTCTTCCTCACAGGACCGGAGAGGAGAGGACATTATATTCCTGTCATTTGGATCCGTCCTTGTGTTCAAAAAAAGCGTATTCTCGCCCGAATGTGTGATATTTATTTAATATTCAAATCGGCACAGAAACAAGTGGGGGGCGTTTTGAAATATTTTACACTAGGCAGAGCAACAAAGATGGCCGCCCTCTTATATTTATTTTTTAACAACCCCCCCAATAAGAAAAAATCCCCTTACATAAAAAATGGCTGACTATATTATTTCAGAACGCACCCCCCTCCTCCTCCTTTCTCTATCTCTCTCCGTCTCTCTTTCTCCCTCTGCGCGCCCCCTCCCTCCTTAAAAACGTACACATTGTTACAAGGAAAAAGGGGTGTGTGACTGCATGTAAGTTACATTGTTACTTGTTTGTTTCTTTTCTGTCTGTGTCCCCCCCCCCTCCCTCCCTCCTCTCTTTTCTCTGTCCCTATCTCTCCCCACAAGTCCGGATCAGTCACGAATCCGACACACTTGCCTGGTGTCACTGTCACTTGCAAGATCACACGCAACAACTCTCGCTTTCTGCATTGCAGAGCCCGACACAAATCTATCAAATATGGCCACCTTATATTCTCCGGAGCCCCCACCGTTGTATAAAAAAGTATTTTGGAGCAGTGTGTGTGTGTGTGTGTGTGCGCGTGTGTGTGTGTGTGAGAGTGCTGGGGAGGGATTGAGAGAGGGGGGTTGGGAAAATCTGCCGCAGCCATGCCCAGACTTACATCAGATTGTATTGCTTAAAAATTAACTACTTGTGGTGGGGATGAAAACAATTCAGAATATGCAAACTATACTCCCCCCATTTTAAAGCATCGTATTAAACATCTCAGAGCGCATAATCCAGCTCTAACACAGAGGTTTGAGACCAAACACAAGCGATTTTGTGTGCAAAACTGTGAAATCACAAGCAGCAGACTGTGTCAACTGGATGGCAGTAAGGCCATGGGAATCCCTACATCCCCATCCAGCCCTCAGTGGCTGCTCAGGGGCACTTTTGTTTTGACAAAAGGAATTTTGATTTGCCTTTCACATTCAAACCTCACAACGAAAAAAAATATATAATAATAGGGGTCAGATAGGAGAAACTGTGGCACCGCTGCAAATAAAATGTGAAAGAATGATCGGAGCTTGTAGCAGAGCTGTATGTTAAAAATCTATACATCTACACTCAACAAAAATATTAACACAGCACTTTTGTTTTTGCTCCTATTTTTCATGAGCTGGAGTTTAAAAAAAAGAAAAGTAAGAGTTTTTTCTGCACACCTTTCATTTTTTTTCATAAATTTGTTAAAATCTGTGTTAGTGAGTACTTTTTTTATACGTCCACCTGACAGGTGTGGCATACAGAGATGCTAATAGAGAGCAAAAGTCATGTCCCTTCTGATGGACCACCACCCGACCTGAGGCTACAATGCCTGTGTGTCTTTGTACAGAGATGTAGTCAAACAACTACAGTTCTAACTAGTTCTTTCTCTTCACAGCTGATAAAAGGAGCAGGAGTCGCTCATAATACTTCAGGTAAATTAACTCTAAAAGGGACAGAGATGTTCATGCCGGATATTGTATGAGATGAGAGATAGTTTACTGAGCAGTTTCACACAAAACTAAACTACAACAAAGCCACCACAAATTATGACTTTCCTGTCTTGTAAAATTATGTGTGTAATTTGTGGCACAGTTCAGAAAGAATTAAAACATTATTTGTCTCTCATCATAGAATACCAATCTTTTTTTTTCCCTAAGGTCCCATACTGCACACCAAAAGGAGCGTGGCATCGCCTCTCTATCAAGTCTCCAATCATGCTGGTGTGATCAAATCACATCAGTGGTTCAAGACGTTTTTGTTTGATGCTGATAGTCCAACTAAAATAGAGATATGATTATAGAAATTGTTTTGTTTGTTTTTGGGTCCAATATGTTGATTCAGTGGGTAAAAGTAAAACAAAAAATAAAATTGTCAGGTCATATGGGTGACATATACTAAAAAAAAGATACCAAACATTGGTATGGTATGTTGTTTATATAAACAAAATCAAAAGTATTTGAAAGCATGATTATTACTCAGGTGTGCCTTGAACTGTCACAATAAAAGCTCACTTTAAAATGTACTGATTGAAAAAAAAAACATTTAGTCGACACTGAAGTATGACTATTTCACATTGGGCTACGGATACCAAATCTTTTTCTCAGAAGGGCAAAGACATAACCTGCCCTTCTCTGCCTCTGATTGGCTAATACATGTTGTCTTTGTTGGTTGGGTTTAGGCATGAGGAGGCATGATTAGGGCAGGTCATGACTTTGCCCTCCATGGGGAAAAAATTGCCTTGGATTGATCACAATAAAAGGGCACTTAAACATGTGTTGTTTCTGGGGCTATTTCACATCGGGCAACAGATACAATTTTTTTCCCCAGGAGGGCAAAGTCATGACCCGCCCTATGTGAAACAGCCGTAGTTCGGCAATTGAAAATGTCGGAGGAGTTTTGTTGTCAAGGGACATTCAAGATTGTATGTGATCAATGTATTACTTTGATAATATATAAAATTAGTTTTTAAAAAGAAGAAAAAGGCAATGAAGTGTTTCAATAAGCAGCTAGAAGAGGTAACTCAGTATTGTGCAGATCGCTGCCGGGCAACTCAAAAAGAATATTTGGAACCTGTAACTTCTTTGAATTTAACAACATTTTGACTAGCAAATATCATTTAATTGCATATTTTTATTCAGTAACTGTAACAGATTGCTATTATATTTTTTATAACTTAATTTCATGTGACTTTTCATATTAGACATCTGTGTGAAATTTTGTCATAATTAATGTATTAATTCTTGTGTTTTGTGAGGACAGTGATTTTTGACCACCAAAATTAATCAGTTCATTCCAGAGTCCAAGTGAACATTTGTGTCAAGTTTTGAAGAAATTCCTTCAAGGCGTTCTTGAGATATTGTGTTCGATTTTCATCAGTGTGGAGCCATAAAAAAAGGTTTTTCAAACACTGTGAGTCACAGAGGTTCCTCAGGATACAGTCATGAATGTGCACAAAAAACTCTCCTGATGGGTCCAGCAGTATTTGAGATTAGCTCCGGGTTCGCTGGTCATGCCTGCACACGGGCAAGTGATCGCATGATCCCCTCCAGGCTTGTGCCCAACAGTTATATTTCTCACAATGACTGATTATATTTTCTCAATTCATAAAAATTGCATTAATTAGTAGTGAAAGGCCTTAAATGCCACGACTCACATGAATATCTCACAGGCAATAATAAGCTCTTCAGTTCTTTAATATTTCCCTCACTTCAGCTGAAAGTTCAGTCTTTACCTTTTGGAAATATGGTTGAATAAAAAATCCTAACAAAAGGTCCACTTACTCGGTACTTCTGAAGCTTTTTGTTGCACCGAACAGCCTTCAGAGCAAACCACAACACTGAGATGAACCCTCAGCTGAGAGCCAGTAAGTGGACCTTGAGTTAAGATGCTTCCTGTCCAATTCTGTCACCATCAGATGTAGGTCAGCACAAGTTTAATCTTTGTTCCCAAAAGATAACTTGGTGGAAGACAGGTGTTCGCTAAATTTAAATATAGCCACAATGATCAGAAGGCAGATTGTGTGCATTTGGATGCATGCTTTTTATTCATTTGATAAAAGAAACACTTTAAAACATACAACAGGCACAAACGGCAGCAGTATTAGTAAGCAGGACTTGGAGATTCAAACCCTGGACTTTTTTATCCCCAGAGAAGATGACTTACTGACTGTGCCACTGGGGAGACAATGTGTACAACATGCAGAGAAACATGCACTGGAATCAATGTTTCACTGCTTTTGTATTTTTGAGATAAAGACAGAATTGTGCATGAAACCTGAGGCTTTTAGGTTAAAAAAATTAAAAACCAAAATCTGACTATTGGGTGCAATTTCCAACCTATCTGCTGAGATCCAGACAGTTTTAGGGCACAAGAAGAAGAAGAAGAAGAATCTTAATAAATACAAAAGAGTTCAAGCAGATTTGCTATTTCAACCTCTAATTAAGTACGGCTGAATTCCATTTAGCTGCTACGGGTTCAGGGTCCTGGTTTTGTGCATGATGGCTCACTGTCATGATTTACTGGGACACTTGAACATAACAGTGACATCTTTAATGTTATTACTGTATGTCAGCAGTGTTATGATGTCTGTGATCTGGTCTGTGAAAAGTATTCAGTGAGTTGTTGTCATGTTTTGTATGACAATATGCAACATTCATAATGCACAGTGCAAAGCCCCACACACTTCAGTGAAATTTAATATACAATTTTGTTATTGAAGAATGTGACTAACAGCTTCAGATAACTTTTAATATAGGCACTATTTTTGCAGACAATGATTACCTCATTGATTAAGAAACTGTGCTCAATTTAGACTGTTTTATGAGTGTTTTTTTACTTCGAGATCAGATGACTAGTCTAAATTACAATTTCCATTTAATCAACAAAGAAATTAGTCGCCAGGAACATCTCTACTGGGAATGAGACAACAATCAATTTTACAGAATAGCTTCCTCCACTTTTAAGTGAATTACTTTGTGTACAAATTTGTAGTTGTGCAATTTGTGCAAATTTGTAATTATTCTATGAGAGAAACATCACTCTCAGCTTGGATTCAAGTTTCTGTTTCAGGATTGTTAAAGGCTGATGGAAATCCTTGAAATTTTAATGTAGTGTTTTTATGGTTTGAAAAGTGCTCGGATTGTGGATAAACTGCTTGAAATTGCAACTGCATTGCAAGTACTTTCATAATAAATTCCTCTCCGGCTGTATAGTTCACTTTATAGAGAAAGAAATAAAATAAGTTGCCAAACTTTGTCTGCCATGCCACCAACCCCTTTCAGAAGATAAAAAAAAAAGAGTTTGTCTCCTCCCCAGACTTGAGGAAGCTCAGGCAGGCTGCAGGAACACTGCAGCAGTGCAAGACGAGCGTAACACAATAACTTGGTAATAACAAGTAATGATGAGTTGATCAGCTGTTTACATGTGTCAGTCACCTGTCAACGTAAAGCTGAGCCCGTTATCCTGAAAACAAAAACCCACTGCTCTGAAAATACTCACTCTAGAGTTGGAGTTCAGTGACTGTTTGTCTCACTGCCTGCCAAAACTCTGTTAACGTTATAAAAACTTACTCCTTCTAGAATTTTAATAATTTCGTACGACTCATAAATAGACACTTACTTATACGATTCAGCATTAATTTGAACTGCAATTAACAGGAAACGGGTAAACAATAACAGAAGTTATGGCCCGAAATAAAAATTTAAATGGGGGACACTGTAGGTGTTGCCTTGTTGTCAGAGAAGAGAGTATTTAAACTTAACGTTTCAATGCTTTATTACAGTAAATATGTTACAGAATCCTTCTTTAGTGTGAAATAGGGTCTAATCATTTTGAGCATATATATGTGCAAAAATATGTACTGCACCACAGCTGTAAGATGGTGGAAAACCTTGAAAATGCACCAAATGTTTGCCTGGATTGCCCTTAACATCCTGAGCACATGGCCGACGGCCTGGTCTGCCTCACTGCCACAACACTGTGTGAAGCATTGTTGGTTGTTTTATTTACCCTCTCTGCATTCTGTCTGCATATACGTTACTCTGTCAGCTGCAGCGTTTATTCCAGTAACTGGATCTCATGTAAACGAGAATTTAAATTATGCCTCGTCTGCTCTCTGTCTCTCTGCTGCAACAGGTGTCTGAACCGCTCTGGCTCGGCTTCCCCACGCCCACAAATGAGAGGAGAGGAATTTGTTAGTGTCTGATCCAACGACCACATCTGCCAGGAGAGACACGCTGCAATGCAAGACACACACACACACACACACACACAGGGAGAGGAGATGTCTGTGTGTGTGTGTGTGTGTGTGTGTATCTGTGCAGGGAAAGTGACTGGAGCCCCCCCACTAAGCCTCTGGCCACTGAAGTGTCTGCTGTTACCAGATTGGCTGGCTGGCGAGACGGCAGCACAGTGTGTGTGTGTGTTTCTGCACTCTTAGAGATAAAGGTGCTAACTAGAACCATACAGGGTTCTGTGGATTGTCCCCATAGAACCATTTTTGGTTCCTGTTAGAACCTTTTATGATAGTTCCACTTGGAAACCTTTCAGAGTTCTACCTAGAACCCAACATGGATAGCTTTAGCCTTGAATGATCTTGGAAAGATTTCACCCAGAACCCTCTCTGGAGGTTTACTACCCAGAACCTTTTCATATTCTAAGGGTTTTATTTAGAACACACTGAGGGGGTTCTGGGGAGAACCTTTTTATATTCCAAGGCTTTTATCTAGGACACATTCAGAGGGTTATTTTGAGAACCCTTTATGTTCCAAGGGTTTTGTCTAGAACACACTAAAAGGGTTGTATTCCAAGTGTTTTTATCTAGAACATATTCAGGAGGTTCTACTGAGAACCTTTTTCTATTCCAAGGGTTTTATCTAGAACACACTAAAGGGGTTCTACTTAGAACCTTTTTATATTCCAATGATTCTACCTAGTACACACTCAGGTGGTTCTACCGAGAACCTTTTAATAATCCAAGGGTTTTATCTAGAACAGATTCAGGGGGTTCCAAAGAGAACCTTTTATATTCCAAGGGTTTTATCTAGAACACACTAAAATGGTTCTACACACCCAGGGGGTTCTAAAGAGAACCCTTGATGAGTTCTTCAGTGATTTCAATGATTCTTTAAGAAGTCTTTCTTCTAAAAAGGGTTCTTTGGGTGAAAATAGTTCTTAGTCTTACAAAGAACACTTGAAAAACTTTTCCTTTAAAGAAGGGTCCATCAGGAGCAAAGGTTCTGTGTAGAACCCTTTTGGAACCCTTCTTTCTAAGAGTCCCGTGCACTTGTGCGTGTGAGGTATCTGTAGCCATGACTGTGCATGTGTCTCACTATGCGTCTGCAGAAATCGGGGTGAAAGTAGCCAGGGCTCTCTCGTATGCCACAGGCCCTGACACACTGCACTACTGTGCTGTGGGTACACCTCCTCCTCCTCCTCCTCCTCCTCCTCTTCCTCCCCTCTCCTCCAACACCCCCCCGTGTCCGTTTGGCAGGGAGACATGTCGAGGATGAGAGGGAAGAGTGCCTCCCCTGGGTGCTACGCTTTAGCTAACCCAGATTTTATGCAGTGTGACACACAGAGGAAGACACCGGGCTCCTGTGCTCCATTCAGAGCTGAGCCGTGTGAACCAAGGCAACCCAGAGAGCAGATAATGCTTAAATAACAGTCATGCAGTGGGGGGCGTTGGCCCAACAAGATGAAACTATGACACGTTCCCTTTGTGTTTCCTCTTCCATGAGCCTGTTAATAGGCTGAAATTATGGGACTTTTGCCCTTTGAGACTTAAAGCTTCTGAGAAAGTTTTATCGGTATTTAATTTACTTTAGAACTTTTTATTCTGGTTCCAGCAGGTCTCAACCCCCGTCTCTGCAAAAACTAATAACATCCAAGTCTGTTCAAGAATCAAATTATATACAGTGTGTGGTGAAGACTTTAGGGAATTTAATAAAAGGTAGTGAGTGTATTTGTTGGCAGAATGGAAGTTATCATTATATGGTTTGTGATTCTAGTGACTAATTTCCAGTGAGAAACATGCTGTCTGCACTTAGAGACTATTTTTACAGAGGACTCATGGAGAGCTGAACATTATGATGTCACGGTGAAGATGACTTTCTGGATATAAAGTGTCATAACTTCATCATTTTATCCTATTAGATATTTGTGTGAAATTTTGTTGTCATTAGCACATAAATTCTTGAGTCATGGTGCAAAATGCATATTTTGACCACATGACCACTTAAGTCAATTATCTGGTGGTTTTTATGATCATTACTGAGGCGGAAGAACGTAATTTACAACATTTATCAACATTATAATGAATGTAATATAAACTGTGTGCAGCTTGACCTTCGCTGCACACAGAGAAATACCAAGTTCACCCTGTGATCTGTCACTGTCTGACTGAACAACCTTATATTTTACAGTGCTTCATATTTTAAACTAACAAAATTAATTAACAAGTTTTTTGGTGTTTTTAAGTCATGTAATTGTGCTGAAACAGATTCCACATTCTCACGTCCCGAGGCTGCTGCTGCTGAGTGCAGCAGACGTCTCCCATCGTGCGTGCTTCGATGTTCAACATAGTAGCCTTAATAAGCTTAATTTTGTTTGATATTTAAAATGTTGCAGCAAACCCCAGTCCAGTGGGTTTTATCCCTCCAGCACAGCATACAATTAGCTTCTTCATTGTTTAATATTTTGAAGTATTCCCACAGACATCGTGTTGTGTGTCTCATTCAGATGGTAGAGCCACAAGTTACTGTATTAAGTGCATTAATGATCAGAGGTGTTTGAATTCATGGCACTATGTGCTTGTTAACTAATTAATTAAAGCACTTCATGTGCTCAGCCAGTATGGCATAAGAGCAACAAAACACACACCAGCCAGCATGAAAATTATAGCAACATGCTGACTTTATTTTCCTTTCCTGTTAAATGCCAATTAAATTTATGAGTCTAGTTATTTTACAGCTGCATTTTTTCCTGCTTTGCCTCAAGATTGGAGGGGTGACTGCAACCCCAACTTAAATTGGGAGGGGCATAAAACCCAGTGCCCCCCCTGTCGATTGCGCCTATGCATGAAGCACAATTTAAGTATTTGCACTGTAAGAATGGTTATGGTAATTATCTGTATGTTTTGGGGTTTTATTGATAACTTCAGCGAGGTTATCTCAGAGCTCAGTCAACTCATGTCACCTAATCGATTCCCTGTTTCCTCACGTTGTGCAGCAAAATAAGTGCAACAGCGCCGACTAGCGATAATGACTGATACCAGAACATCATTTAAGATGACTGGAAACACGAGGTGTGAACCAGAGATACATTTCTGTAAAGTCTAAATAAACAAGTTAATAGATGGCAATTCAGTTAGAAGACAATAAACCTATTTCTGAACAATTATGATGTTCACATTTTCTCCCTTATAATACCATGTTTCCGAAGAGGGGTTCAGGAATTGAATTTAACGATCTGGCACTAATGAAAACTTTAGCGAGACGACAGATGTAAGAGTCTGAAGCTGCTATTTTGTCAGTGCGCCTGATAACAAGTCAGAGATCCACAGTAGGTAGACAAATGTGTAAATTTTCTGCTTACAAGATTACTGTAGTGTGTGGTTATCGATTTATTCATTGTTTTCAGCACATGAATGGTCAAATTAAAGTGCCACGATTCAGTGTAACTTTTAGAAGTCGAGAGTAAATATGCGTAGGTGGGTCTTGATTGATTGGTTGATTGATAGATTGAGACCACGCCCCCTGAAAAGAAGTCTCTGTGGCGCAATCGGTTAGCGCGTTCGGCTGTTAACCGAAAGGTTGGTGGTTCGAGCCCACCCAGGGACGACTGTTTTCTGTTTACCAGATCAAACGTGTCCCTGAAGGCTTATGACAAAGACACAAAGTAAAGGTATCTGTTATTACGCTTCTAAAATAATCCACCATTAACTTATTTGAGACAGCTTCAACTTCTTTCCAAACATCAGAAAAATAAACTGATAAACTGACAAATTTAACTAAAAGTAACTACGAGATGGAAATTCAGTATAGGAAACATAGAAAAGGTAACACATTTAAGACGAGACAACTATACATAATCCATGTTTACAAAACGGGGTAAAATGCATTTGATCAATTTAAGTATTTATAATAAAATAATATAATATCGATAATACCTAAATGTAATTTTCCACATCGTAAGGATTGTAATTTAGTTGCAATAAATTCCGTTTGACAGTGTTCCTTGCCACTAATTTGTTTCTAGTCTTTCAAATGAAGTATACTACTGATATAATGATTTAACAAATTTTTTTATGCTCACGTTAAACCTGTGAATGTATTGCTGGTGTCGGCCCCTTAAAAAAAGACGAAGAAGAAAAAAAATACTGTTTCCGGTATAGCGGGTCCGTCAGAGAAATTGCTCCGGCATCAGAAAGAGAGAAAGAAGGGTTATGGCAACAATGATTGAGGAAAATGGTCCTTCGACTCATGTATGTATCATTCTTTTTAAGGTTTTAGTACATAACATGATTGTTCAAACCGTTTGACGTGTCATAGCAGAGAGAAACTGTTGTATTAGAATATATTCCATCGTTATCAAGGCTTTAGTTGTACTTTAACATTAGCCGGTGGCTAACGAATTAGCTAGCTAATACAACTGATCTGTCACCTGTTAAATCTGTGTGACGTTAGTCTGTATGTATTTACAAGATAATATTTGGATACACACAGCTTCTTAACATCTGCATATAAGTATCTATTTATTTTAGTCAGCATAGAGTCTCCTGAATGCTAATTATGGATTAAAACGTTCAACTTGACGCTAATTAGAGAGCAAACTGGGGTGTAACTTATTAGGGTTGCGAGAAAAACAATTTTGATTGTTTGATTCAGCATTACATTTAGTTTTAATTTGTTCTGTCGCGTGTCTGTCCTCACCCAGGAGCAGTCTGAAGTGTCCTCATCATCCCAGGCCAGGCAGAAACTGGAGGGGCTCCTGAACAAGAACATGAGGATCCGCATGACAGACGGACGGACACTGGTGGGGCTTTTCCTATGCACAGACCGAGACTGCAACGTCATCCTCGGATCAGCTCAGGAGTTCCTCAAATCGACAGGTAGGTGTATTATAGTAAATGAAGAGTCTTTGGTTTTTGGACTGTTGGTTGGACAAAAGAAGCAATTTGTAGAGGTCATTTTGGGTTCTGTAAAGTTGTGATGAGCATTTTTCACAACGTTTTGATGAAGCAATTTACTCAATAAATAAATCATTTAATAATAGTTAAAATAATTGGCAGACAAATCAACAATAGTTGCAGTCCTAATCCTTTTTATTTGTATAAAGACAACTTCATGATATATTCTTGTGATTGGCTTCTTTACGTTTCTTATTCACTTTCCTCATTTCCTTTCCTTGCTTCCTCTAAGATATTTCATGGTAGGAGACGGGTAGTATTAAGGGTGAAGGGGAAAGAATCATGCAAAACTGGAACGCAGCTTAAGTTTGAAACACAAAAAAAGTTGTATTCAAAATTTATGTCATTACACTTACAAACAGACTAATGGTTTTGTCTGAGGAGCTTTTTTAATTATAGGGCAACACTCTCACATGACTGCCATGTAACCTCAGTGCGTCTCATGTGACATTGTTTGAAATCACCATCAGAGGTTAAATGCACGTCACCTCCTTAACACTCATCTTCTAGCCTTTTATTTTAAATTAACTGGGGTTTGGTTTGGTTTTACCCAGCACTATACAGTAGTATTTAATGAAGTTAAATGGGATTTCTACACACTTTGTCACAGAAACAGTCCGATTTTCTGACAAGATTAATCCCTAAAACATAAATAAATAATTATAGCCTAATCACATAAAAAATAACGAAGAATAAAGTCAGCAGTAAGATCTTAAAATCAACTCTAAAACACACTGGATTTTGGTCATGGAAACATTTGTGTTAAGCTCTTTTAATACATATCTGTAGAGTCTTTCAATAAAAACTCGAACATTTACGTTTAAAGCCACTGAGGGTGGAGACGGAGAACTTGTTCGGACGCGTGTTCTTGGTAACAACAATAAACCAATGTCCAATACGCCGGTCTCTTTGGGTGCGGTGACCCATTTATTTTCACATGTGCTTACCTTCACACAGGTAAACCATTAAATCAATTATTCTTTCTCTAACAGGTTTCCATCACAGGCAAGTATCCATTGAACAGTTTCAGTTCCAATACATTGTCCAACAAAACTTCCATGCTGCCACACACACGGTCAAAAAACTGTTTGCTTGCCCCTGTTCACACACCTGCTGCTCATCAGCTTCACCTTATATTACCTGTGGTTTACCTAGTGCTCCACCCCGTGTTCAAACAACAAAACTGCATTTCTGCATTTTACATATAATTATCTTTACAAGAAAGAAAACAAACAAAAATATTACTGTGGCTCCAACAATATCCTTTCCCACAATCTTGGAAAAAAAAGAAGAAAGACCCGAAAGGGTGAAGATGAATTCATAGCTTTTTATTATTAACTTAATTCATTTTAAAATTCAGTATAAATGCAACTGTTTCTCTGCCTTGTATGACAAAATAAAATTCTGTTTTATCCAGATAATTTAACTTGACAATGTTTGTATGGTTGCCTTTTCTTAAATATTTCTTTTTGCTTTCAGACACATTCTCCCAGGGTGAACCCAGAGTCCTGGGCCTGGCCATGATCCCTGGGCACCACGTGGTGTCCATCGAGGTGGAGGCAGACAGTCTGGAAGATGCACAAGGATTTGGAGCGAACCATTGATGAAGCTTTTGACGACACTCAGCAGCACTCGATGTGACTGTCTCTCAGTGAGCCAGTGAGGCTGTGCGGCCTCGGCTGAGCTCAAAGGAGAGCGGACAGATGTCTTCGATGGAGGATGTTATTGGCCACTTCACCTCGACAGATGCAGATACAGAACTCCTGTGTCAAGATTCTGGATTTAGCCATTCCCTCTATGCTTGAAGATGTGTCCATTTGCAGTGACAGCTGTTCAATACAACATGTGGGCAAACAGCAGCGACCTGGATGTGTGTGGAAATGTTGTTTCAGTTTTGCGTACAGCAGACATCTTTGTTTCATGATATTTTAAGATATATGGCTGTATTTGAGACTTTGTGTTTAATTGTCATTGACAGAAACGGATAGAAAGTTGACTGAACTTGTTGCTTCTGTTTTGGCTCATTTTTGATTGTTGTACAAACCTGATTTCGAAAAAGTTGCGACACTGTGTGAAACATAAAATTGATTTGCAAATCATTTTAGACCTGTTCAGTTGAATACAGTACAAAGAAACTTTGTTTTTTGTAAATACACACTTGTTCTGAATTTGATGCCTGAAACAACTTGCAGAAAAGTTGGGACAGGAGCGTGTTTACCACCATGACATCACCTTTTCTTCAATAAAATACTTTGTACTGTATTCAAATGATTATAGCTTGACCAGTATTTGGAAATTATTTCATTCTGTTTTTATTTGTGTCACACAGCATCCCAACTTTTTTTGGACGAGGTTGTATCAGGTGCTACACATTTATTAAAAGAGGGATGTGGGTAAAATAGCCTTAAACTGTAGGACTCTTTGTTATAGACCCGTGAGGACAAACATTTATCTTCCTGTAGTAACCATTAACAGACTTGTAGCAGCAGGGGGAGCTGTTCTCTAGCTGTGCTTTGCACACCATGGATCAAGAGGACAACATCTGATTGTTTCAATATTTTATTATGCTTGAGCATGTCAGCTGATTCAGTTTGGCAACAGTAAAATCGAAGCCACTAACAGCAGAAAACCCTTAAAAAAAAAGAAAGGAAAACCCGGAAACAAAATTGTTCCTCCCACTCAGTCCATTTAAATACAAAGAGCTTGTCACATTTGGTTCACACAGTCGAGCAGTAAATAGGATTGAAAGCCATTACAATCACTGTATCAATAAGCTATTATTGACAAAATAACTTAATTTTGTGCTCAAAAAGTCAAAAATCTTCAAAAGAACATTGTCTTAATTTATGTTAAAACTGTCGTGTGTCTTTCCTGGCTGCTGAACTGAGGCCTGATTTACAAAGTTACACTTTGTTTCTGCGGCTTAATGGTTTAGTTTTCAAATTGTGCCTCAGTACATCACGTTAAGACAAATATTATCAGTTCAGTTCCACAGACCTGTAACTAACGTACCACACCAGCTCCACTTCTATGTAAACTCTTTTATAAACAAGGCTCTCAGACAGCCATTGAAGACACACTTGGTTTGTAAAGAGTCTTTGAAAGGCTTTTAAAAAAGCCTGCAGTAACATCTCAGGAGTGAAGAACATGTGGAGTGGTTTTTCAAACAAAAAGGGTAAAAGTGCAAGTTTTCAAAGACATGCTTTGAGAGCAGTGAAAAAGCAAAGAGCGAAATAGTACATCTCTTGTCCAGAATATTGTACTTTTTTCATTTGACCATGTTAAAGGGACAGTAGATTTTTTGAAGTGGGGTTGTATGAAGTACTTATCTGTAACTAACCCTATCTAATTCAGATAACAAGACTAATATGAAAAAAAAAAATACTCGATACCATGGCAAAAAGGAAACATGTCCAAGGCACAAAAATGTTTTGTTAAAATTAACAACCTGCACACAGTCCTGGTACAGAAAAGTCAGTGAACGATGTCTGGTTTTGCTGAAAGCCAAATTTCAGGCAGGACAATGAAAACGAAACTGAGGTCTTGAATTAGCACTTAGATCTTTTCTTTTTTATATATGTACTGTAGTCATGTACATGTACTCATAAAAGTACTCCAATATCACCGCACCCAATACCATTTTACAAAAAGTAGCCACTTAAAAACATCTAAAGAACCAACATGACGCAGAGTTTGCTAATGTTAGCAGCTGCAAACAGCAAAAACAATGTGTTACATTGTTACAAACCTGTTTTTTAATGGCATTATCAAGTACTCATATTGGTACTCTGGGTTGGCAAGTACCCCAACCCTAACTTTAGACAGCAAAACATAGCCATCTAAAAGAAGGGCCATAAAAAACTTTTAAGTGTATTCTGTTTTTAAAATATTTTTACCACCGTCCCATCAGACAGCCTTTTCCAACAGGAAACCAGACCCCATTGGTAAAATCAATAACTGTTAGTTTGTTTGTGTTAATGTGTAATTTTAATGAATCCAAACTAACCTTTTAAAAACACCAAAGTCACACAATAACACAAACTAACAGATCAAGGCAGCGGGAGTTAAACAACCCCCATTTTCTGTGAGGTAAAATAATTGATTTTACGGATGGAGTCTGGTTCAGTGTAAGAGAGCATGAGTTTAAATGTATGCTACAATTACAATTAATATTTTTAGTCTGTTTCTGTGTCCCATTGGAAAATGCTGTATTACAGCAGATAGAGCAGTGAAAATATTCTAAATATAGTGTAAATTTAAACTGATACTTCTTTAAAGTGGTTAAAATATGCTTTGCAGCTGTCCACAACAGCACATCTCTTGTCTTCCTTCACCATAACTTGTGACTATGGATAAGTACCTCATACAATCCCACTTCAAATAATCTGAACTATCAAGTGCGAGTGTTAACCAAGTTGTCATAAGTTAATAATGTTTGGAGCTGGATAAATATCCTATTGAAGGTACAACATTTCCACCCAGATACAGAATTAATACATTATTCCAATTAGACAGCGGCAGAAAACAAAAAAACGTAATTTAAAACAAATGATCACAGCGCGGCACTGATTTAAGATCCATAGGATTTTAAAACTTTAACACCCACTAGTTTCCTGTAATAGTGCTGAAGTCTCACCTACTCACCATTTTAATGTCGAAGAAGCTCAACAAAACGCCTCCTGATGTCATTATGTATAAAAAATCTTGGTTCTCTAGTACAGAGAAGGTTTGACATGGTCAAAAATATAGACTGAGATCAGTAAACATGTAGTTCCTTTTTAAAAGAATACTGCGAGCAGAAACCGACACACCAACAGTCCTCCTATGTCGTGTCCAAGCAGGAGCTACTGCATTAAAAAAAAAAAAAAGAATCCCTTGATAAAAAGGTTCAAAGAATGGCACAAAGAAAGAATGAGTAATAAGAGCAGACACCCCCAAAATGTCCCACATCGACTGCTTTCCACCACCACCGTGCTCTTCGTTCCTGAAGGATCTGAAGTATTGACCTAGACTTCATTTTCTCCACCGTTAGGTCCTTTGTTTGTGTGGTAATTTTTCACTGTATTAAAAATCAGTTTCAAGTAACTGTATCCAAGCTGAAGAACGAGTTCTGAGGAAGACTTCTCCAAGAATCCGCTGCTGATCTTCCTCCAATGTCCCCGAAACCTTCCTCGTGTTCATCCAGTCCTCCTCCTCTCTAGTTCTGGTGGAACTTGAAGTGGAAGCTGCCGCCAGACTGGAAGGGGTCGAAGTGGAAAGGCCAGCCGTGTCCTTCACCTCCACCCTGCTGGTTTTCAGGGTCAAGAGGATCCTCGCCTGCGTCAAACTTCTGCCTCATTTCTGGTAAGACAACAGGAAGAATGGAGGGACAGATTTAAGACAGTGAAATCTAAATACTGATGCATATTTTGGATTCTGTCAAACACAGATCAGACAGCAGTTTGCTAGTATGACACATCAATTTTGTTACAATTAAACTGCTTCGCTAAACATACATTACTCCATATGTGAGTTTTCTAATTGTTCTAACATTTTCTGTCCTCTCTCATCTAAATAATTTTTACACTTTCATCAAAAAGAGTCCACCAAAGCCATAGGTTTAATTCTAGCACTTGCAGCAGTATCCTTTTAATATCCAGTATTTGGCCCTTGAGTGCTGGAATTATGGCTTGTAGCTAAAAAGATCCACTGATCCGTTTTTCTTTTTCTGGTGAGGCAGCAACACACTGCCATATAGTGATCTCAGCTCCTGACCTGGGTCGGTGAGGACCTCTTTAGCCGACGCAATGTCGATAAACTTCTTTTCTGCTTCCTTCTTCTCAGTCTCCGACTGGAAGTTGTCGGGGTGCCACTGCTGTGCCAGCTTCCTGTACGCCTTGATGATCTCCTGCTTATTGGCACTCCTGCAGAGAGGAATAGTTCATCAGAGTTATTTGTTGTCACTCCAGAGAAAGTAAACACCGTCTGTGACATGACTGGTTGGACTGGTTACCTGCTGACACCGAGGATCTTGTAGTAATCCCTCTTACGAGAGATTTTGAGCAGTTTCTGTGCTCGTTCAAGGCCTTCTCTGATTTCGTGGGTGTCGTCAAACTCTCTTGCCTCTTGGTAGTCCTCCACAGCTGGACCAAAACACATTACAATATAAATGTTTGTTTAAATTCTGTTTTAAAATAACTTTTTTCTTTCAGTTCAGATTTTTTTTCACAATAAAATACACAATTTAAACAAATCCTACTTGTAAAAAACATCTATTTGGGATGAAAAAATCTACTTAATTTTATTTTGAAGGGTCAATAACCATACAAAACTATAATTAATTAATCCTCTGAATTGCCTTTTCAGTACTTTTGATATCTTACACCATGGAAAACCTGCAAGATCTTTGTGTGTATAATTCTAAAATAAAATGCGCACATCAGGACTACTTCCTCTTATACCAATTTTAGACCAGTTTACTGCAGTTATGGGTCTTCTTACCTTTCTCATAGTCCTGGTTCAGGATGTAGGCCTCAGCTCGGTCTCGGAGGACGTTGGCGTTTCGGGGGTCTCTCTGGTGAGCCTCTGAACACACGTCTATCGCCTCATGAGCGAATCTTAGCTAGAAGTGGCCAGACAGAGGGATAATGTGTTGAAAGAGCGCTGGGACCAGCAGGTTTGATGCCAGCTGAACCTTTAACTAACTAAACATCACGTCCTCTGTGCCATCGACTACAGTCGAGTTGTTGCACGCAGGCAATAATTTACAGACAGAGGCTCTAATTCTCTCTCTCACCTTGACTAAGCAGTAGCAGATCCTCTCTTTGGCCAGGTTTGTGTAGTACATGACATTCGGCTCCGTCTTTATCACTGATTCATACTTATCAATGGCTTCCTCATACCTAATTGTGGGTAAAGAGAAAATTCACTCATCAGTTTAACTTTAAATTATGTTGCACCAAACATTTAAACCAGCTTAAAGATTAAATTTAAACATCTATTAAAGCAAGATTAAATTGAATTCTTTTGCACAAAAACGTAAAATGCAGATTTGTCCAGTATTCATTTTAAACTGTCTGCTTTTTTGAGATGGATTGAGCAAAATAATCAAATAGTCAAGAACAAAGTTAAGGGACAGACTCAACCCAATTGAGTTTTATGATGGATCTCAGAAAGACACATTATTCAAAGCATGCATCTTGTAAATACATGCTAGATGTCCTCCGATGATCATGATTCAGGTGTGAAAAGTGCACCAGTCCCACAGAAGTACCGACCTCTCCATCTGAATGAGCTCTTCTGCTGAGTCTAGCAGCTTGCTGAGCTTCTTCACCTGCTTGTAGTGGCTGAAACACTCTTTGTCGTCCTGGTCGAGCTTCAGACACTCTCGGATGTGACTGCACAGAAACAGAAACAGAGGAGCGAGAAGCACAAAAACAACAGGGTGAAACAGATGCTCTCGATATGAAAATAAGCTTCTTTTGCATGACCCTGCTGACTCAATAAACATGGTTTGTGTATTCCGGCAAACAAAGCTTACTTGAGTGACTCGTGGTGTTCTCCGAGGCTGTAGTGCAGCAAGCTGAGCTTCAGAAAGGCAGCGCGGTTGTCGTTGCGGAGCCTCGTGGTCGGTGTCAGGTCCTGGATGGCTTTCTGTGGATCTCCCATTCGGATGTAACATTCTGCACGAAGCTCCCGTGACTCCGGATCCCAGGGAGAGATCTGAGGACAGACGGCAACTTTTTAGAAAGAGCGAACAGACACGTTGTAAACCGATTCAGCTCAGGTCCTTTTACATGGAGTGAGATCTACATTTTCCTGTGGTTTGACACTTCTTTCTACATCTCTTTATTTATTTATCTATTTCTATATTTGTTCATTAATATATTTATTAATTTCTGTGTTTCTGCATTTATTTCTAAGTCAAAAAATGACATCAGAATAAATAAATACATGAATGAATAAATATTTAAATACATAAATATATGTAAAATAAATACATCTTGGTAATGAAAAGGGTTACTTCTGTATTTTTACAATTGTTTATTTATGCATTTCTACATTTATTTATCTCTGTATTTCTACATTTATTCATTCATATACTTCTACATTTTATTTATTTATTTCTGTATTTATGCATTAATCAATTTAATTTTATTTATGTCTGAAATGTAGAGATATATGAATAAATACATGTAAAAAAACAGAAATGACCTTTTCATTATCAAAATGTATTTAGAATTTATTTGTCTTTAACTATCTATTTCTGCATTTATTTGTGTAATTATTTATTTGTGCATATGTCATTTTTTTTATACTTAACAGGAAACAGGTGAGATTCTGATCAAATGTACATTAAAATACATTTTTTAAACAGATTTTTTTTAATGGATGAAACTGTAAATAATCCAACACTATGGCCAGGAACATACGATAACAGCATGCACTGAAAAATGCATGGAAAAGACTTTAAATCCATGATGCCAAAACTACACTCTACTCCATCCCAGAGCTGAACACACCTCAATGACTCTCTCCAGCACGCTGATGGTCGCGCTGTAGTCTCCTTGGTGGTACGCAGCGTGGGCGTCCTCCTGCAGCTCCTCCAGCTCATTCGCTCTCATCAGCTGGTCTTGAGCTTCTTCGTGGTCTGGGGAGCGCTCCAACTAATAAAATAGGCAGATTCTTCCTTTAACCACATGCATTAATAACATTATAATAAACTTACAGCTTTATCATACAAACACAGTCACAAAGTGTTTCACAAAGAGACTATCTGACTGAAAGGACTGTATAAGACAAAAAAGATAATTTCCGTTTTGTCATTGCTAAGTTTGAAGTTTTGCAAAGTCCAGCAATTGATATCATGATGAGACACCACAAATAAAATGTTACTTTGGCTGTTTCAGGCAAAACATCAGTGATTTAGGACTTGAACTTACCACTGCTTCAAAGTCCTCCCTGGCCTCCTCTGTGTTGCCCTGCTTTAACAGGATATTCCCTCTCTGCAACCTGGCCTGAAAGTGCAGGAACGGAAAGAGACAGGATGACATGAGGAGGACACACAGGAAAAAGAGAGATAAAGAAATATGATGAGCACAGATTTTTTTTCTTAAGACTGCTATGTTTTTTTTCTGGTTGTGATCAGATGAACTTACAGCCAGGAAGTCAGGTTTGAGCTGGATGGCTCTGGTCAAGTCTGGCAGGGCCGATTTGGATTTTCCCATCGCCAGGAACACTGCAGCACGCTTGTAGTAGGTCAGGTAATTCTTAGAGTCTCCCTCTGTAAAAAGTCAACAACGCTCAGTTACTCGTCTGTGCTGAAAGAGGTGATTTTACGGCAAGTAAGTATACTTGAAGAGACGATTCAGATTATTTGATGTAAGCTCAAGATAGTCAGTGAATTAGCTACAGTATACAGCGGTTGACACAACTAAAAAAAACAAAACAAAATCAGTCTAAGTGTACACTATATTTATAATAATGTCATTGCTTTAATCATGGGGAAACTGCAGTTATATAAACTTAATATTGCTCTGTCCAAACCAACCAAACTGCAAGCAGAATCATTAATTTTACCTCACAGAACACAGAAGTTGCTGGTCTGCTGCTGCCTCGATCTGTTCATTTTTTTTTTTATGTTACTGTGTGTTACAAGTATAGCTTCTGATTCACCAAAGTCAGACAACAACACAAACACACTAACAAGGCAGCGGTAGACCAGCAACTCCTGTTTTCAGTCTGGCAAAATGACTGATTTTTCTTCTAGAGTTTGGTCGGTATCAGGAGAGCAATATTTAGCTTGTATAACAGTGGTTTCCTATCAGAAAATACTGTCTGACAGCAAAGCAACACAACAAATATATTCTAAATATAGCATACACTTAAACTAATGTTAATTGTTTTAAGTGGACCTTTTTTTAAAGTGGCTAAAATACCTTTTGCTGCTGGCCCTGTTCACAGCAGTTCTTTGCTAAACTTCCATGCTGATGCCCCTCTTTGCCTTCTTCAAACTACGGGGGTGCTGACCACCTACTCTAGATAATACACTAACTATCGGTAAGTGCCTCATACAAGCCCACTTCAACTAATCCGAAGTATCCCTTTAAGTCTAAGTACGCAACAGGAGCAGACACAGGCTGAAAATGTCAGCCAGCGGTGAGAGTATAAATGTGTGTCAGTGTGTGTAACCTTACCCACAGCAGAGTGGTAGTGGGACAAGGCCTCAGCCAGCTGACCAGCAGCCAAAAGTTTGCGCCCCATCTCCAAGTGGTGCTCGATCTCCACATGAGTTGCCCCCAAGACCCCTGTAACATAAAACGGTGCCTGAGCCTCGCTAGAAATATATCACTGACAGAGAGAAGGCGGCTAAATTATAACAACAGACCATGCTGTATCCTAATTTTGTCTTTCTGTCAGGGGCTTTAAAGACTCCTGCTAGTTTCCTTGTGTTAAAACACACAAAAGATCTTTAAATATGTGAGTGACTTCCTATAGTCTTAAATCTATCAAAGTATTAGTACATCAAAGTATATAAGCAGCGTAAATACAACCAAATCATATGTGTGAAACTTTAGATTTCAGATAAGCTAGACAGGCATTCAAGGCCAAGTCTATTTTGATTCAGGTATCTAACTTGCCACAACACAATCATCATACTAATCTGTGAGGTAATGACAACACCTCAAACTGACTCCTAACATTAGAAAGACGCATTTTGTGTTGAATGTTAAGTGTATGTTAATAAATGTATTATTACATTATTGGTTTCAACGACAAGATGTTCTATACTATGACATGATTTAACATGTTAAACAAAGCCATTTTTTAAAGAAGTAAATTAAGCCACTGTAGCCAGTGTTGTGAATCAATGAGAAGGACAACTTGGTTGGTTGATATTAAATTTGGATTCTGGGAAAAGATGGCTGATTACTGAGTCATCATGAAACATTTATGTTTTGGGAATGAGACTCAACAATCAACTATCTTACCAACTTGTGATTGGCCAAAGTCTCCCATCATCATGGGCTAGATTTTCTAAAGCCTGAAAACAGAAGAGGAACAGAAGTCTAGTTCTCTGTCAGACCACTTAAATCACAGTATGCTTAAAAGTTATAATGGTACAAAATAAACTGCCTACCACTTTACTTGTTTCAGTCATTTAACAAGAAACATACCAAACCGTTTCCTGCCTTTTTCTTGGGGTTTTATGTTATTGTCATTTCAAAATCTTTGGGTTTGGGACTAGAGCTGCAATTATTAGACTCTGGGAAACACTGATCAACATTTTTCACAGTTTTCTAACATTTTATAGGTGAAGACCTATTAATACATGAATTGAGAAAATAATAAGCTAATCAATCAACCGTGACAATAATTGTTAGTTGTAGCCATATTTGAGACCGCAGCTGAAAGAGGTAGTTTGAAGGTGTCATCATAGACATAAAGAAATATGTGATGAGTGTTTCTTTATTTTCTGCTTCTTTTTTTTTTTTTTAAAGAAAATTAATATATGGATCCATCACTTAAAAAACATCAATCAGTCCTAATAGTTCATATTTAGTGTGATAAAGACACAACATTTTTGTTCACACATTTATTTAAACTTAAAGTGCTTCTGCCTTCCTTCTTTAATTAAAGAAAATTAAAGTACCTAGACAGAAACAAAACAAAAACAATGCAGCAGTCAGCAGCCGTCCTTTCACAAAATCAAAATAATAAAATAATATTATTAATCATGCAATATTATGGTAAACATCACTGCAATCCAGAAAGGTATCGAGGCATTTTTATATGACGATACTCGATATATTATTAGCTACATCCCATGAGGTAATACTGGAAGTGTCTGCTGACAGTACAGGGGGTCCCAGGCATGATTAACTCTTAAACACCTTATTCACCTATTGCATTCAGCTTTTACAGCCAAGACAGTTTCCATATTAGATTATGAATGTGTCACTGACTTTCCTCCAGAGCAGGTCTTTTAGGGGTGGGTACAGTGAAACCTAACCCAGGTGAGATTACAGTCCAGGGCTGTTTGGGAAACTTTAAACGGCTGGAAACAATAAACAAGCGATGAACGACTACACACGTGTATACTTGTGTTTGATAAGGGTTTTAAGAACTTATTTTTGTGTGTAAAGGCAGTCTTACCGTCCAGCTGTATGTCCAGGAGGACACAGAGCAGAGACATGGAGCACAGCAGCCCGCTGAGTCCAGTCCGCCGACATGAATCCATCACCGGGACTGTTCACGCTGTGACACCGGCACCAGCTAACTTGACGGCTCTGCTTTCACTTCGACTGAAAATGCAGATTTGTTTCATTGAAACGGCGATATCCGATATTAAATCATCGTTTCCCTCCGCCCGGACCGCAGGGACACAGCTACGACGGTGTATTTACGGTCCCGGTCTGACAGTACTCCGTGTGGAAATGAGACACGCAGCGCAAAGGTTCCACATGAAATTCTTAACGATTTAACAACACTTTCCCCACCTCGACGAACACTCAGAGGGCTTCGCTTGAACTTAAAACACCTCCACGTAACATGATGATGGAGAGGTTGAACAGCTGACGGTCTGTAGGCTTGATAAACGAAACCTTTCTGTCGCTGGTATCGTCGTCCCCTCCCTTTCTGTCCTACATTTCCCTGATTGGTCCACATACAGCACATCCGCGTTCGTCTAGAAACGTGGGCTGCTCTCATTGGAGGGATTATTTTAACACTGAGCCCGTATCCCTGCACGGGTCAAGGAAGCACAGCCATAGTGCATGAAATTACTCATTATGATTTATAGTGGTGTGTTTAATGTAAATAACTCTAGATCAAGTAGAACAGGTCGCACCTTTTTCCAGGGGCCGCATTGCTGAAACTAAATCTTAAACTGGCATAATAATCTTCAAATATTCAATCCAACATCACTTATCAATTTTATGTCTGGTGCCTAGCAAACAACACTGCCCTAAACAATCAAACTGAGCTAAACAACTCTGTAGCTTTTGTAGTTTTAAATTTTTAATCATTGAAACATGTAACAACAATTAACCTAGCAACAATTATGGGCACTTAACCTAACAAGATGGACAAGCTAGAGGTTTTGGTAACACCTGTATCCAAAAATGTTCTTTTTGGGAAATTTACAGTAATGCTAAGTCCAATGAAAAAAGAAAGAGAGTGAGCTAAGAGAGCAGACACAATTTCTGCTGTCCAACATCTGTTGTGTAAAGAGCAGGCACACAGATTAAACAAGTTTGCTATCAGTAGGCTATCGTTAGCTACTGTAGCAGTTTCCCACAAAACTGAACTAAACTATGATGAGCCTACCATGAATTGCAATTTTCTTCACTTGTAAAATTGTATTTTAAATTGACAAACATAGTATGCGTAATTCATGGCACAGTTCAAATTGGATCAAAAAATATTTGTTTTTTTGCCATAAACCACCATGAATTTTTTTTATCCAAAGTTTTATCCATCCATTGACTTCGGCTTATTTCTGCCAAATAGAAACTCAATTTTGAGATTACAGTCAGGTGATTGTAAATGTTTTTTCTACAATTCTGAAAAGGATTGCTAAAATCCTTTTAAGGGTGCTGTATGTAAGACTTTTAGTTGAAAACATTCAAAATTAAATAAGAAAACTGCAGAAAATTTAAATAACAGTTTTGACATTGTCAAAGTGGCCCCCGGGCAAAGACATCTATATATTGTGTTGCAAATGTATCAGTTTAAGTAATATGCAAACCAGCTTGCAGTGGGCTATCCTGTCTCATAATATCACTTTGTGGTATTATGAGACAGTGAGTCACTGTAGCATCCAGTCTGCCCTCAGGCCAACAACACTAAGGTGGTTCACTTGCTGGATAACCTCAGCTCACATTTAAATTGTAATAATTACCAGTTTGATGGAAATGTAACACTGGGGACAGAAAATGAGCTCTGAATAGTATCAACTGGTAGCAACATAATTTGTTAACAGCAGTATCACAACTTTATTGACTACAGAAATACAAAATAAAACAAAACTGTTCAGCATAACACATTTTATTGTGTGCGATCGTAAAAAAAAAACAAACAGAGAAAAACATCCAAATGAAGATAACTTGTCCTCCACCCTTTTTCTCAGGTACTATCTATAAAACTGTACAACACAACACACACAAACTCTGGATTACCACCGTTTTGACCTTCTCCACACACATATCTAGAAATGTGTATGCAGATCATCAAATGATTGGATTCCTTTGGAAATAAAAAAAGACTGCATGTAAATGTATTTGTGCTAACATCATCAAGGAAACATAAACATAAACATAAATAGAATCATTGCAATCATGCAGTGTGTTTGCGTGGTGTGACAAGTAGCTTAGCTTTTTACAACTTGTACAGACTTCAATGCCATAATTTCAATGCTATCATTTTTACAGAATACACACTTGATATTATGATTTTATATACAGTACTTCCATCAGTGGACATGTGGCGGACCTTTAGCTTGTCTACGTAGTCATGACAAAAAGGTCCAACTTCAGTGTAAAAACTGAACCCTAGGACATGTTAGACGTGTCAATGGAAACTGACGTGATGAAAGAGTTCATTCCAGGCATGTGTCAGCGATTTTTCTTTCATATCCTGCTCAAACGTAAGCATTTCGTCCGTAAGTACTAGCAGCCACGCTTCTGGTCGGTGCAGCTCCTGAGTATACAGTTCCCCTGGTTTGATAAGGTAAGGGGCTGCAAAACAAGATGGTTTAACAAAAATGTCAAATGCCTGAATCAGTTTATGCATTAAAATCACCCATCTTAAAAGTCAGTTATTAGAAAGGACATTCTGACTTGTCATGATGGAAAAGCTCAGGTGTTACTAATGACATTAACAACAGTAGAGAACGATAGTAGAATACACATAGGTGTTAGTAAGTGTACTAATTAAGGTCCCATTCCATTTAGTGTAGCCTCTCCAGAGAGTCAACATGCACAGTAGCAGCACCCTGACTTTGTTTGACCTGAATGGAACAGAACCTTAATTACAAGGTACAAGGTTTATTTATTTAGCATTATAGACCCTTTTCTTTTCACAAACATTATTTGTGGGTGGCGCTTAGGTGGAGACAAAACAGTTTTCTAAACACAGTAGTTAACACTAGCTAGCATGTTTTGTTAGCTTGTTAGTTAACAATGGCTAAAGAAAATACAAGCTCCTCTGATTAATACTACCCAATGGGATCAGACTGTCCAACCTGTGGATGGACCATCTTTCTAGGATTTTTTTCAAGGAGGTTCATTTGTTGTTTGTCATAGTGTGTGTGTATGCAGGAGTGTCTTCTTTTGTCCTACCACTAGATGGCACCAAACAAAATTTTTCAAATCTGACACATAGTGGCTTTAAATGCTTAGGCAGGCTTATCTAACTCCAAACACACCCGCCACCAGCACCACCCACAACCGATCAACGATTCACCAGTAAACAAATGCTTATTATCTTATTATACTGAACTCACAATTTTTCCTCACTGGCCATCTTGCAGGAGCAGGTGAGACAGGCTCCTCCGGCGATGGCGAGCACAGCCGAGCACCAGCCAATGTAAAGCCCTTCTCCTATTTCATACCTGTGACACACAGTACAGTTTCAGTCAGCCAACACTCATGTTAAACCCTTCAGTCGTCCCTCTCCACCCCACAACCAGCACTATCTTACCTGATCCCGGGATAGAAAGGGTCAAAGAATTCCTGAGTGATGTTGAAGGCGTACCAGGACACTGAGATCATTGTGCACACACCTTTTGATAGAAAAAGAACAAATAAAATATTCTTTAATGATTGATAAAGCAGTGGAGGAGCTGTCAGATAGTTACAGTCCAAAGTCTTGCAGGAAACCAGGAGGAAATTTATTGCTGATTGATTTGAATGTGCAATAAAACTTGATTATAATTTATTAGCATTTTGGTCAACTGCCTTTATCACTGTCCAGACTGGTCAAAAAGAACACAACTTTTCTTAACTTTGGACTCAACCTCACTGGTTTAATCTCTCCTAAAATTCCTTATTATGCATTCTTCTCATCTTTGTTACCTTGAAGTATGAAAAGAACCCCAGCGGTGCCAGCGATCCTCCCTTTGAGAACATAGTTTTCCCCTCCAGCCTTGGAACACTGTACTCCTATCAGGGCCGCTATCAGTCCAAAGGTGCCCAACACTATCGATGTGATCATCAAGGCGCGAGACGCTTGGATGTAACCTGAACACAACAATGAAATAAACAAAAGCAGCCTCTGAATTCACCATCTTTTTTCACTTTTTATGGCATCTTTTTCCTGGCAAAGCAAAAGTAATATAACTACTTTTTTTAAGTTAAAATGATCTATGATTGGAAAGCCTTCAACTTATCACAGTTGAATGATTTTTCTTCAACATACCACTCAAAGCGAGCAGCGATGGGAACTCCCTGCAGTTATGAACCCCGGTTGAATCCGTCGCACATGACATCCACAGGTTTTCGTAGATGGTGGAGGTGGTGATGACGTTCCCGTCGACGGTGGACGTCCTCCAGTAACGGTTCGGCAGGGCGACCCCAGCCATCACCCACCCGATGAACCCCAGCACCAAAGCCACTACTTCCACAATCGGATCCATGATGCCTCCTCGGCCCAGCAGCAGTCAACCAAAAGTAAATCCAGATCTCAGATTCTCTTCAATAAAACTTTTCAAAAAATAATAAAAATCAGAACACCTGATTTGGGTGTGGTAGAAGAGTGCCGTGGTGTGTCTGGTCTGCCTCTGTGAGATGTGTCCTGCTCAGCAGATATGTATAATGATTTATATGACTTGCTTTCTCTCCTCCCCCCTCCCCTCACACACACTATCTTCTTTTTTTTTTTTGCATTTTACACCCCTGAAACTGAACAGGTGTTTATCGGCTCACTCTCAGGGTCCAATGGTCATCTGTCTCTCTTAATGACGCTGCACTGTGTGTTTATTAGATCCAACCAGGTTTTTTTTCCTTGCAAATGCTCAATCTGGTTACAAAGAATTAATCACATTTAATTCTATTTATGAGCAGAGTTTAACAAATATTACAGTACTCAGGCTCTATGCATAAAAATTTAGCTAACTTGCTAGCTAACCCACATTAATCTGGCAGGTTACATCTATAAAGGGTCTAATTGCGTCCTCATAGCTAACACAGCGTCCACTTCACTGCACAATTCATCCCCGTGAACTAACTTCCTGGATTAATGGATTTACTGGAACCCAAACTATCTTCTGCTAAAACTGCCCAAGTATTTTTTTTATTTCCCAAACTACCCTAATTGTTTTTGTGCCTACACCAACCCATGTAGTTTGGTTTTCTTTTGAACATAGATGAACCTAACATATACCCAATTAAAGGAAAGAGGAAACGAAAAAGCTGACAGTATCAAGCTTGCTCAACTGTTGTTAGTTTTATTGTTTGGGTTTGAAAATCTCAAGGCCGTCATATGCAAGGTCACAATCACTGAGCGTCACACCCAACATTTTGGAAAAGCACCAACATATCATTTGTCTACCGTTAAGGCCAAAAGCCACTGCTAAGAGCAAACGACAAAGGTCCAAAGTTAATCAGTTCATCCTAGTTTCTGTGTTTGTGTGACTTCATTAATAATCCTCCTGATAGCTGCTGGGTCAGCGTTGCCACACACAGGGCACACAGTTCACACACCGATAATATTAAGATAAATGTTAACCTGCATCTCAGACAAAGCCCCCGACAGAGCCACGGAGATTTGTAAACCGCATTTGAACCCATTTACATAAAATCAAGAATGAGGTTCACAAAACAGACACACAGTTCGTTCACCATCAATAAACCTGATCCCAGCTGTTCATCGGTTTTCTGGAACAATGTGAGAGGTTTGCAAAGGACAGCGTGTTACCTGTAAATCAACTGCAGTTGACTGCAAGTGGTTGTAAAATTTATTCTACAATCTATAACATCCTGAAAGAAGCGACAGCAATTACTCAGTACAATTGTGTCACAGTTCAGCTGCATATATAGATTAAAAAGTAACTCAAAAACAGAATTACAATTCTTTAGAACTATTTTTTCCTACAATAGCGAACTTGTTTTCAAGAAATAAACCAAACAGCTACTCAGGAATTACAAGGATGCTGCTGTTGTGCAATTAGCCTACCACTGACGAAATAAACTGATAACAGATGACCACATTTTTCCATGACAACAAGAAAGACTAGCACATGATGAAACATTATGAAAGGACTTCATCTCAGTCATAGATAGTCTGAGTTTACATAAGGTGTTATTAGTTTGAACAAATCCTGCTTCGTTCATCTCTTTTTAAATGATTGATCTGCAAATGTTTGTTGGGTTTTCATACATTAAAGCATACTCCACATATGTGATTATGTTGAACTCAGCAGCCAAACAAACACACCCCCTCCCTTCAGTGGTCCTTCAGAAGATTTACCGTCCCTCTCGCTCCCCCCATCTCGCCTCCTTTCTCTTCTCCTTGTCCTGTGCACAAACTCAAATGCAACCTGTTGTCAATCACCTTGAATGATGTCCTGTGACCCAATCCAAGACACCTTTTGTTTGCCATTATTGCATACCCAACTGTCAACAATGCACCAAATATAGTAATGTTCCTATAATTGTCACTGTGGTCTGGACTAAAATATCCAACAACTATGGGATGGATTGCTGTAAAACTTTGTACAAACATTTGTGTTCTCCTGATGATGAACCCTGATGACTTCAGTGTCCTCTGGAGTTTAAAGGAGATGTTTAAAGAATGAGAAAGTGTGTAGGAAGTTGGTGGGGAGGGTGGAAGGAGACTGAGGTTTGTGCCCCCCACGAAGCCAAAAGTCAAAGTTGTCCTATGACTTACATCACACGACTTACGCAACGTAAAATAATGTAACATAAGGCACCATAAGGTAAGGCAGCATAGGGTAACAAACACATCATAAGGCGTCATAAGGTAATGTGACATAACACAACAAAAAGCAACATAAGAAACAAAAAGAAAATATGTCATTATACAGGAGAAATGTGACCCTCGAAACGCAATGCGATGCAGTGTAGTTTTTCTAAATCTAACCAAACTGTGATCATTTCACATAATTTTAACCGCATGTTTAACATCGCATTAACATCGACTTACATTATGTGAAGTAGGAAGTCCAGTGCTGCTTGTCATTGGTACTTTTATATAAGAATTTGGAAGGCATTCGCATGTGTTGCATAACATTTGGTAGCATTTTCTGCTCAGGATGACTTGTAATGACTTTTGTGATCACTTCATTTTACATTCAGTGCCATAATCAGGCCAAAACTTAAATTTGGTACTTTGATTTATGATCAAACACCTTACTATCCGATCAGCTTCAGCTCTACTTGTGTTTTATGACGTGCACGTTTTACTGTGACATGTCAAAATGTCTTGTCTTGTGACAAAGGCTTATTGAGATATTACCTCGTGAGATGCTTCACAGGTTTTACACTGGCAATTATCTTAATGTAAACATTAACATAATTTCTTGTTAATGATTTTTTAAACCACAAAGTCCATCTTGTAAATGAATCTCTTCCAGGAATAGCACATTTATTAACATCACGGACACTGTGAGAGTATCTAGGGTCGTTGTATGGCCCTACATGCTCATAAAATGTTGATGACATATGAAAAATATAGTACTATTTTATCACCTATCAAAACAAAGGCAGAAATTCAAACAATAGGTGAATCTGAACTCATTGGCCTGCCTCTTCTACCTCATCTCCACCTGAGCTCCTCTGAAAACTGGATCCTGCCATGTCATAAACGTCTAATTTTATAGCCGAGATGTTTGCAAAGCCCATTTTTACAGCTCACTTGGCTGCAGCATTGGTTACTGATGAGTTTGTGTTATTAGTTGCAAATGTCACAGTCACTTTGTCCGTGACAACAAAAGTTTATATGATTGTTTTTAAGTGAAACCTATAACTTTTTAATGTGTTTTCCTGGAATAACTGATAACAGAGAGGTGAGCACATGCTTAGGATGGACATGGAGGAACTATATCAATACATGTTTATGAAATATGCATGGTGCATGGTGCGTGTTCAGGAGCTTTTTGCAGGAAAACATTTAAGATGAAATCCAGACTTTGACATTTAAACTAAAATATTATGTTTATAGAAATGCAAAATGTGAAAATGTGTTACACACCAGCAAAAAGATGCTTAAAGGTCTTAAAAACCTATTGAGACTTATTATTATGAGCAGTGTCGGGTCCTACATTGATTGAATGGTTTTGGTTATTTCATATCAGAGATTTCTGTGTTCTGTGTTGTTCTCACTGGTTCGAAGAGGATGGAGCTCATTTGGGAAAAAAATTGATGTCACATAGTATATTTCTAAATACCATCTGTCATGCTGCTGTGGTAAAAACATCGTAAGCAAACAAAGTCTCCTAAGAAACCTTATCTTTCCTCTTTTCCAATTAACCTGTGTGAGAGTGAAAGGCCCAAGATAGGGAGGATTATTTGGTTTTAATGATCTCTGCATACCTAATGTCAAACTGACCTGCACCCAGACGAGATGACACACAGATCACGCTGGAATATAAGACGTAACCGTGTGACTAATATCAGCAGCAAAGTGACTACTATTCATCCTGAGGGAACTGTGAATAGAGTCCTCATTTTTGTGTCATTCCAACTAATAGTTTCAGACATTTTGTCACGTACCTCAGCAACTCAAACAGATGTAAGCCCAAATTATACCTTGCATGTCAAGTATGTGAAGGTCCACAGGGGCCTGTATGATGGAAATTTCAGCATCAGAGGGTGTATGTGTAGGCTCTGTGCAAACATCTGTGCAAATGGTGTAAATCTGTGTAAATCTTTGTCCACTATGTTGTGTTTATTGCCCCTATATGTTTTTTATATTTCCTCTTGTTTATGTTGTTCCTATTTTTTATATCTCCTCTTATGTATACTGCTTCGTTACTTGGTACTATTGTTTTCTTATTGATGCTTATTTATCTTGCTATCCACTTGCTGCTGTTACACTGCAAATTTCCCCATTGTAGAACTAAGATAGGAATATCTCATCATATCTTATCTTATCTTATCTTATCTTATCTTATCTTATCTTAAAGAGGGAGAAAGTCTGTATCTGGAGAAGGTGGGGTGGATGGATGAGTCAAACAACCACAGGATTTCCACCCAGGACACTCACGTTCATGTCCAATGTGATACTTAAAAGCGATAAAAAGTTTAAAGATGCATAACATTATGTGCATCACGTGACTTTCATCTTGCAACTTGCTTCACTAATGTAAAGCACTACTTATTTTTATCCAAAACATTTTTTCCTTAACCAAGTGGTTTTGGTGGCCACACCAAAGTGCAACAGTTTCACAAGGTGGATCACATGTTGAAAAGGCTTTCTGTCAGTGTCTCATACAGAAACTAAAGGTTAAAACCTGCATCAGTATGAGACCATGAGGGGTAATGAAAAAGCAGAGTTGATAGTTGATCAGCTGGGATGAGAACATACAAACCAACGATCTTTTCCATTCGTAGAGCCATGGCGTCAGCAGTGATGCGTTGGATCCTGAAAAAGCAAATCAATCCTTTAAAGGTCGAGTGTGTAAGATTTATTAGGACATATTGGTAGAATGTGTCAGTTATGGAATATAATATTCAGAAGTATGTTTTCATAAGTGTATAATCACCTAAAAATAAGAATTATAGTGTTTTCATTACCTTGGAATGAGCCCTTTAACACAGAGGGCGCAGGACCTCTTTCAAGGAGTCTGCCATGTTGCACCGCCATGTTTGCACAGCAGCCCGGTAGAGACAAACTAAACACTGGCTCTAGAAAGGACTGCAGCCAGCATAGTTTCTCCCATACGCCCGTCAGGTTGTTTGTAATCTGAAATTTAACCTTGGTTGTGTATGTAAAAAAAAAACAAAAAAAAAAACATTTGCTCAACATTTATCTTAAGATGACATTTCCATCTTATATTAGTTTTAAGGCAAAGATTTTATTATAAAATAAGATTCAAACTATTAAGAAATTATAGGTTGTTTCAGTAAAGTAAATATTCATATTGAAATACTGGTAACAAAATAACTTATTCTTATTGTAACTTTTCCTCCTAAAAACATGATTCACTACTTGAAAGCGGCCATGTTGGATTTTACACTGACAGGACAGCTGATGCTTGCAGTGCACTGATAATCCTCCAGAGGGCAGAAGACTGCAAATGCATGTCATACAGGTCTCACAAACTCTAACCCCCTTTAACCTGCTGAAGGGTTAAAGGCCTCAAATGTTGCTTTTCCACTGTTGTTCCTTATGAGACTGTTTTTTTCAAGGCTAACAAATTAATGGGTATGACTGTGTCCAGGAATAAGATCTCTAAAAGTTTTTCCTTATTTTACTTTTCAGGCCTCAATGCACGGCAAATAAAATCTAAGAATGCAATCACTGTACACAATAAAACCATGGAAGGAAATAATCAAAGCCAAGTACATGTATTACACATTAACTGCACATAAAATAGTGACAGAAATCGAATTTTATTGTCTGTTTCTGTGCCTGTGTTAGACAATAAAGTTCTGTTCTACCGGATTATACAGTAACCTCAAATTACCGTGTGATGACATGTATAATATAAGGTGTGGCTCAGCCAATACACCATGTTCCCAGACATGATTACGCATTAATATCTGTCAGCCATGTGTTAAACCAGTGGATACTCTATGAACATTGGCCCTCGTAACTGAAACTCACTGAAGCTGATCTAAATGATACTGGCTCTGAAGAATCATTGATGTTAACGTGTGCTTTTCTGTGCACGAGATGATTATTAAGTCTTAGCTTAATTTAGCTTTCTGCTCTTTCGTTCTGATATTGGATCATTTTTGGGGACTTCCACCCTCCCCAGTGTCTGGTTTTCTGATTGCGTTTACCCACTCGATCACCTCTGTCACATCAGAGAGGATTATTGTTTCCACTGATATGTCCCTGGGGAGTTTCGGTGCTGTCAGGTGGGTTAATGAATAACACTCCACGAGGCTGATAACACCACACACAACTGATAGCCTCCATAAGCCTTCCTGTCATAAAACGGCGACTTAAAGCACCCCGGGGGCGGGGCCAAGGTCTGAGGATGATCGACACCAAGTGAACTAGGCCAGGCACGTTTTGTTCAAACATGTACAGTCCAATCTGAGCATTTAAATCCGTCGATACTATCATGATGCACTTTCTTTCCCAGTGTCCACCACTGTACATTTAATAGAGTCAATAAATAACAGTGATAAACGAATGACAGACTTTGCTCCATCAACAAAAGATTCGTCGCCAGTTTACCCTACGTAAACACAGTTTCTTGACTTTCATAACAGTTCAAAGTATAAGACATACTCATAATATCCGTTTTTATGCAGACGATACAGTTTTATTGGCATTAAGGTCTTCTTTCTCTCAAACATCTGCAGTTTAAATGACAGGTTTTTAAACCTCGTGTGGAGCAGTTGACACGGACATGAAATTAAAGGTTTTTTATGTCATTTTTGTACATGGCTTTGTTAAAGACTCGATTCTGATTGGTCACTTGCAGCACTCTAAGCTATGCTATGGATGCATCAGAATCAGTTTAAAACCTCTTAAATCATTCTTAAGTTAATATTTTGTGTCAATTTTTCAATTTTTAGGAAGTAACCATATAATATGTGGGATAATTTACAGCAAGCAGGTCATTATTGTAAAATAAAACCCTTGAGGATGATTAAAGACCTGTCTGTTATGAAGAACAGACCATTGTCATGGACACAGTTCTGATCACAGACTCTAAAGGAACAGTAAAATAATTGTTAAATCACTAAAATCATTTTAAAAATAATATTTTGTGTCAAATGATTGATTTAGGGGGTCACATAAAGTCCATATTGCGAAATAAAGAGATAAAATCGTTTTAAAAGCTCTCCAAGTGCCTCCTCAATGTTTTGCTCCATTTGGTGCTACGAGGTCCTGTGGACACTTCAGTGGTGCTTCTTAAGTAGTCAACAGATTTACTCAGACATGGCTGCCCAAAATGTTCTCCTCCTGATCTGCATCTCTCTCAATATAGTTCCTGTTTGGAGCCACGATTGGAGTGTTTTTGAAGCATTTATTGCAAGTCTTGACATTTTACCTTTCTATCTTTTACAGTGTAGTAGCTATATGTGAAATTATCCAATATCTTTTATTTGATTCAGTTACTTCACAGCAATAAGAGTTTACTGAAGATTTTTATTTCAAGTTGATCTTAGTTCAAAATGTCTCAAAGTCTGATTACATTTCACAGTTATCTTTCCCCGTTTTATTTCACACTGATTATTTTACTTCATAAAACAAAAGTTTTATCTAGAAAAATGAAAAAAACAAAACAAAAAACAACTGAAATTGCTGTATTTCTTCTTTTGGTTGGGGGAGAAATTTGCTTTCAGGGTTTTCTGTCAGAAAGGTGAGGGAAAGGGTTAAGGGACATTGGGAGACATTTCTTCTAGAACAGAAGTTGGGTGACCGGGTCCTGTCTGAAACACTTTCACACTTATGTGACATATTACTTTAAATTTCTTTGTTTTGTTTTGAAGTCATTTTCAATTTTCTATCACAGTTTGGTTAAATCTAGGCACCAAAAATTTCTTGATGAGTTTTAGGAAAGCTCATGGTTTGTGTTAAAAGAAAGAATTCTGACAGAGCTCTTTGTGCCAGAAAAACCTAAAGGCAAACTTCTCCCACATGCATATTTACTCTGCTGAATATACATCCCTGTATGTATGGCACTCTACGCTAATTTCCTGAGAATACAAACCTCTCAGTTCAAATTCATTTTATTTAACAAGATGGAAAACACAACCCATTAAATGTAGCACAGGATCATGTTAGAAAATGCATTTTACATAAGAAAAGCTGTTCATTCCTAATAAATTCTTTGCCCAATAAAAGCTGTATTCAGAACAAATTAAAAGAATCCTCATGTCCAACATAAATGCAAACATCTCATAATTGCCTCCACAGTAGCAGCTGGACCACAGTCTCCTGCCTGCAGTAATGGCAGAGTCACTGCTACCTCACCAAATAAACCACACCATTGCTTTTGGCATTACAAGCTACACTTCCTACTGCACCAGTAACACTTTCCTTAACATTTCTTTATGTCAGGAACAAATAAACAGACAATTACAGAACCACAACTACTTTTATAAAGATATTTTTTTACAAAATGTAAATGACAACTTAGTAGGTTTAGGCTAAGGTACAAACTAAGAAATCACATAAAACTGAGTTGTACCTCGACTATTCTAGTTTATTTACACAAAATAATAATAAAAGTGCCATGCTATGGTGTGTGAATAAGTGATGTCATATGTATGGTGAATTTCAACCAAGTTAAAATATGAAAATAGGTTATTTACTGTCATAATTCAAACCCTTTAATGTGTTGCAGTACATATTTCAAACCAAAATGTTACATCCCACAGTTTAATTTTTTATGCAGGGGAGGGTCAGTGTGTCAGTCCAGCATAATGAAGACACTTTGTCCAATGTCCAGGTTAGGATTTAGCAGCTCCCTTTGACACAGCCAGGCCGATGAGGCCCGCTAGACCGGCCAATCCAATGCCGATTCCCCCAACGATCGCCATGCCGACCAAGCCATCTAAATAACAACAATTGAGTGTCAGCATTCTATTGTTTATTTGCTCTAAGAACGGGATGAAATAACTGATCAAATTCTGTTATTATGTCATGACTCAGGTTAGCTCTTACCTTTCTTCAAAGCCTTGTCGATGAGTTTCTCCAGCTCCAGAGCCTGCTTGTTCCCTGGCTCGTTCCTGAGAAGAGTTCGGATGTACTTCAGGGCTCGCTCATATTCCTGAAAGAAGAGGGCAGAATAAATAAAATACTTAAGCTGGTTTCACACATAATTACCAGTAAATGCAGCTACATTCAGGAACATTTTGGTCTTAGCCATTTCACAGATGCCATAGTAATGCTTGGAATACATGGAGCAAGGGACAGTCCAGCAAATGGCAGTAATGCAACACTAATGTACGCAAACTGTCATATAACTCAACAGAAGAAGAAGAATTTGGGACATGGTTGGATACGTATATGTGGCGGAAGATTATTTTCAGGGAAATGGTGGGTGAGGAGCTGTTTCTTTCCAGTGCTGTTGTAATGTATTGAATATTCAACAAGTTTACAAAAAAAAAACAACTTATGTTTTTATGTAATTTACCTAAATCAGAGACATGCATTTGATGCATTTAAAGGAACTTTAAATGAGCACTGGGGGCACCCCTATAGCTCAGTTGGTAGGGCATGTGCACCATGTGTTGAGGCTATCAGTCCTCTGCAACAGCTGCCGGTTTGATTCCTGCCTGCAGCACATTTGCTGCATGTCATCCTCTCTCTCTCCCCCTTTCCTGTCATATCTTCAACTGTCCTATCTCAATAAAGGCAAAAAGTCAAAATAATAATAATAACTGGATGTCTGGAGTTGATGTGACAAATCATAAGAAATGCGCAGGTAGCAAAACCTGCAAATTCAACAATATAATCTATACAGTCATGACACTCACTTTGAGTCTGTAGTTGGCCACTGCAAGGTAGAACAAGAAGTCCCGGGAGTCATCCTTAGATGCTTTCTGAACAAGCTCTACATGACAACAAAACAAAACCATTTATTCAAGTTTTCAGCAACAGTTCATGTCACTATTTCTAAAGCAATAACTGATAATAATAATAATTACACCAAATATTTTAATATATTTTAATCCTTAGGCAAAAGATTACTTTCTTAACAATTAATATTATCACTATCAGAGCCAAACAGATTAACAGTGAGCATATATTATATATTTTTTTATTACTATCATTTAGTTTTAGAGACAACATTTTATGTTTTTGTTTAGGTTTTATTTTTCTTATTTAAATTTGCTCTAAAATAAAATAACGTTGGACTTTAGACTGTTGACCACACAAATAGAGACAATTCAGTTGTCACCTTTGGCTCTGAGGAGCTTATAAATCAATTAACTGATTGATTGAATATATGTGGTACTACATATCAATTGAAGTCTAGAGTCTGACTTCACTCTACAGTCAATCCTCTAGTCATACAATCAATTGATTTATTTACTTTTTTTTTTTTTTTTGCTTTGTTTCCACCACAGTTATTTAAGATTAGAAAGAAATAGATACTGCATTTTCAATCCGTTCTGAGGTTAATCAACAACAACAACATTCAGTAAGTAAGTACTACAATGATTTTAAGTATAACACACACACACACACACACACACACACACGCACAAAAACACTATCAAGAACTCATTTTACAACAAATAAATTACTCACCTTCCAGGAGCACAATTCCCTTCTTGATATCCTCTGTGTATTTACTCCTGATCAGACACCAGGCATATTCAAACTTTGTTTCTTTGGAGACGGCTCCCTTCACCAGTTCACTGTTGTATTTCTTCTCAAATTTCTGTCAAAACAGAAACCATCCTACATGTTACGACCACTGAATTGAATGTATATAGTGTCTTATTAAATCATCTGTACAGTCAGAAAGGGAGTGAAGCAGAAACACCCCGCTTTGCTGACATCACACACTTCATTTACTGTTTGCTTTGACAGATGTGGCTGTGATTGTGTAACGTTGTCCGAGCAAACAGAGGCAAAAGTAGTCGTTCATTTCCAACTATTCTGTCGTTCAGGTCACAAAAATACATATATAATTCCCAAACTATTATTAGCATGAGTCATTTGATTGTCCTCTCGGACATCACGATGACACGACTTGTTTTCGGACATAAACATCATCTTTAGCATTTGGCTAACTGTGTGACGCGACAAAGTATCCTCCCACACGTCGCTTTTTACCAAAGTTTCAGCATTTAGCCCGCAGATATATGTTGTGAAAGCTTCAGTGTGTAATACTCATGTGTTAATATGTATGTTTTATCAAAGAAAGAGGTTTAAATATTTTAAAACTTACTAGTAGGTCTTCAGGAGCTACCACATCACTCAGGACAGCCTCCATGTTTCCGGAAACTGATATCGGACACGCCCACTTTTAAACATATGACGTTGAGACAGTCAAGAAAGGCCCGTGAAAGATCTCGCGAGATTTAGAATTTTATCCCAAACCATGATCTTTCTCTAACCATTACAGAATGCGTTTTGTCTCCACAGCTATGCGAATAATAACCACAGCGTTGTCACAGTATGAAACATAATTAGTTTGCATAACGTGTACATTGAATGAACAAATCTCGCGAGAGTTTAGCAAAGTTTCTTTCTTTCTTTCTTTCTTTCCAGTCAATATTAAATAAATAAATAAATAAATAAATAAATAAATAAATAAAGTAAATGTGTAAATATGAAATAAAACTATCCTAAAATAAATAATGTGTGTTTATTAAATAAGTCTCCTGAAACAAATAAAAGTAGTCATTTGAAAAACATCTTTTAAGAATAAGAACTTTTTTTAAAAATTGAACTCTCTCTCTCTATATATATATATTAAATAAAGGTTTAATTTTAAAGATAAGATAATTAAAAAATATTTAGAATATAATATTGTTTTTGTTCTGATCTGCTGATATTCTAAAAATCAAACAGCTCACCTTTGTAAAGTAATGAAATTTCAACAGAAATGTTACAATGTATATAATGTAATAATAACAATAAAAATAATCATAATAATAGGAGTAGTAGTAGTAGTAATAAGAAAAATGATAAAAATAAGAATCTTGCATGTTTAAGAGGGAAAAAAGGTTTAATTGTTGACCTAATTTGCAGTGTTGCCAGAACACAGAGACATTGCCGCTAAAAAGCACCTAAGTAATAAACAATGATGATGTCTAAGGATGCTGTTGAGGCTTCATCAATTCTTTGTGAGGTGGTCTGGTGAAAAGGCTAGAGGCAGCAGTTCACTGAGGCTGGTCTCTTTGTAAGATCCATCCGGTTTTGTCAAATATACAGTCCAGTCTGATCCAAACTAATAAGAGAGAGAGGAAGACACAAGAGTGAAAGAGAAAATAGTGTTATAGCCAGGATTTATATTAACACCGAGGTCACAGATACACAAAAAGTATCTAAATCCTAGCTAAATTCATCATATCTGATTTTTTCATTTTGTATTTATTCTCTTAACATGAGGTTTTAAGTCGCAATGTAGAAACAACATTGATGCTACACTCATATATCGAACATGACCTGTTATTGGGGTTAAGTCTCATAAATAACTTTTCTAACTAATCTAGGTCACTCTGTGTGAACAGACTTGTGGTCTTAATCATGATATACAAAGAGTAGCTTCTATCAGATGGTGTACAGAAAATACAGGTAAAAAATTAGCTTGTTACTGAAACTGCTAAATTCGACACCCTCCAACATTTTATTTGTTATAACGTACATACTTGATGGAAATTAGAACTAGGAAGGTACAGAATGATATAAAAACCTCAAATAATAATAATAATAAATAAATAAAAAAGAAAATAATGGACCCACCCTTTAAAGTGTATGGTAGAAGAAAAACAAAACAAAACATCCTCTTCCTCTAATGTTTCTAAGTAAACTATGCAGCTCTACTTTATAAGAAAGCTACAACATTTTACTGTGCCGGGCTATTAGTATCAATATTTAACATGGCTGTAAAATGCAGTGGCTCCGGCTGAACACACCCATTGCCCACTGCGATATCATGATATGGATCTGAAAGGGAAGAGTTAGTGTTCCTGCTTTATATGCACTGCAAAATCAACCTCTTATTAAGTAATTTGTGCCTCTAATTAATATCTTTTCTTAGAATTTTGTCAGTGCAGTAGAAAATATGACAACCTGTTTCAAATACAAATCAACTCAATTTTAAATTGTTTTTTAAAAAATTAGGTTTTAAGAGGACAGTTATAGACGGAAATAACTTAATAAGCTTTTGCAGTGTGTCACTCACTGATCATGTGATAATAATTGTTTGTACTGGTCATAACAATGCTGTCTCACCTCCATCAGAACCTGCCGACACGCTCCACACGGCCCAACAAAGCGGTCTTTGATATCACTACACAGAATAGAGGGAACGAGAATAAATGCATGAGAATATGTGCTGTATGACACTTAATGTGTTATTAATGTTGTTATCATACTGAGGGCGTCACCATGTCACAGCGATGGCAGTGAACTGTCTGTGTCCTTCCACCACGGCCCTCTGGATGGCCGTCCGCTCAGCACACACTGTCAGACCATAGGAGGCGTTCTCTACATTACAGCCTGAAAACACACAAATACACACAACTCTGGACTAGAAGTATTTAGATTCTTTAAAGGCATTTTAAAATCTTAATTTTATAACTTCATGAGTTGTAAACTTAATTCTCCTTTTATATGTTGTGTACTTTTTTAAAAAAAAAAAATCTCTTTGTAAACTACTTTTTAATTTCTTTTTTGAAAAATGTTATATGAATTTAATTAGCTTTAAGTATCAAAAGTAAAAAATACTCATTATGCATCAGAATGGGACCTCTCAGCATTATATCATTTTATTACATGGCTTTGTCAATTGTGATTGGTCAATTATGGACAAACCAGTAGTATCTCCTCAATCTTAACCACAACATATAATGTCAAAACAAAAAGAAAAAATTCTTTTAAAAGTACTTGCAGGAAATGAGCAGTACTTTAATGTTTAACAACTTGATGGACTGTTAAAAGTTCAGATCGTATTTTTGAATGAACATTTTAATCTGCAAAATGAGCTGTAACTTTAGCTGTACAGTTAATTATGGAACAAAAAGTACAATTTTGATGCAATAAAATATTTATATATAGACCTGATAGTAAATTAATTTTGTGCAATAATAATTCAACTATGCAATACTCTGGTATACACTGGCACCAATACTGCATTTATAGTGTACATTTCAACTAAAATGTAAGGGATAATATACAGTGAGCAGGTGATTATTGTAAAATAAACCCTGACATGGTGATGCAGGATCCCGACATGATGCAAAAGGGTCTTAAATCACTTTGAAGGGATTTATTTTACAATAATGACCTGCTCACTGTACATTATCCAGCTTATTGCATGGTTACTTACTTAAAAAAATACATTTAAAAAATTACCCAAAATATTAATTTAAAAATGGCTTTAGTAATTTAAAACTGATTTCATTACTCCTCCATCAGAAATGCGTCCATAGCAATGGTCTGTTCTTCATAGCAACATTCTGTTATACAGAAATAACAATTACAATGTTGTAATACACTAAAGTGCATTTTAACACACTTATGTACTGACCCCATTTCCAGCATTATTGTTTATGCACACTGCAAGTATACATAAACAAAAACATATTTCAAATTTTCTTTTATTTTCTATATTATTATTCTTAGATGTTGTAACATAATGCACAAAATTTTAAATACGTCTTATTTATTTTTTCTATTTTTCTTATGATTTCTCTGTTTCTCGTATATCTCTATTCTTGAGTGGGATTGATCGTAATGTCACACAATGTTTCCCCCCAGGGATCACTAAAGTATTTCTACTTCTAATTTAATGAAGTAGAAGCATAAAGCAGCATCCAATCAAATTAACTTCCTGCAAACTGCACTGTTAAGTACATGCAGCCTACACAGTCTCTATTCACCACTTTACCTTCAGTTTTCAGGTAGTTTTGATAGGTGCACTCTACAGAAGAGACAAGTCGCCTGTTGCTGGTTTGTTACCTGTGATTATAGCGCCATCTGCTGTTAGTATGGCAGCACCGACAGGGAAGCGGCTGTATGGACAGTATGCCATGTCCCGGGCCTGCAGGCACTTTGAAACGAGCTCTTTGACTGTATCTGAAACACAGACCACCGGGATTTAACAAAGGATAAACACAATTCATAATGAGACAAATTATATTATATGTCAGGTGTAATGGAGCGTAATAACTACAGAGCCAGAGGCTGGTCAGTGAGACACAGAGAGGAGGACTTGCCTGTCATTGCAGAAGAGGACTGGTCGTAGTTTGCGGTGGGCAGCTGTGGACTATGTCACCTTTTACAGCTGGACAGTCATGTGACCAATGAAAATGTCTGACAGTTGTGTTAATGTTTTATCTTTACTTTTAATTCAGCCGACCAGCTTTGACGACAGACAGGAGCGAGAACAGCGGGGCTCATGACAGCTGCACGCGCTTTGTTTACCTTCACCTCATTGGCTGCTTGACCGCAGCGTCATCGACCAGTTGTCAGCAGCGCCGCATGTCACCACCAACAGATGGGACTTCGAGATCCGAGTATTGCAAAAAGCACACTTGCTCTTAAAGATTATGATAAATCTAAAATATCAGCTATTCGTACAAAATACCTAAAATTCCCAATTCCTCCCAAATGTAAAGAAATACATTTTAAGGCCATAAATAATATTTACCCCTCAAATGAATGAATTGATAAAATATTTAAATTAGCTGTAGATAACTGTTATATTTGCAAAACAAATGTAGAGACGACAGAGCACCTGTTCTTTGAATCTCTCCACGACTTCCTATCATCCAGTTCCATCAGCATAGATTTCTGGACCTTTCAAAATATTCAAGTTGGTGTAATCCTCAAGAATAAAAAAAAAATGAATTTTTAGTTAATAATTTGATCATTTTCACAAAATACTATATTCACAAGTGTCGTTACGCTAAATCACGCCCCTCATGACCTGCTTTTGAAAATGAACTTTCCTCATTACAACAATGTCTAAAACAAATAAATAATCCTCACGCAATTAAACTGTATTCTCTTCTAACGATCATCTTAAACCCCTTGCATTTGTTAATGTTTTTCTTTTCCTTTATTTATTTATTTATTCACTCATTATTTATCTGTAATTATTTATTTATTTTTTCCCCTGTCATATATTTCTTTTACTTTTTTCTTCTTACCACAGTAATCTTATGTTATTTGAACTTGAAAAGGAGGTGTGATTGTTCCATCATATCCGATGTACTAAAATATACAATAGAGTGTGTCACTGTTCTTGTAATGTTACATGTTAAATATAATTTAAAAAAAAATGATGAGACTTCGAGAGGGACTGTCAGTGCCCGATCGGTACCCGGAACAAGATCCGTTCCAGACGCTTCTGCGCATGCGCCAGCATTTTCCCCTGTCACTGCCCCGATTTACGGCTGGACAGCTACGTACGGAAACTCTACTCGGACAAACTTTATTAGGGCACAGTGTCCGATTTGCGTTGCACATGAAAGGCCAAGCGTAAGTCTGTTTAAAGTTTAGTAAAGTGATAATAAAAACAAAAGTGGTAATACATAGGGGGGTAGATATATAGACATAGATAGGACTATATTAAACATTTCAGATGTTACAGTATAGAACAAGAACTAGATTACCTTTGTTTGTAGTATAGACCAGTTTTTCCCAACCCTGGTCCTCGGGGCCCACTGCCCTGCATGTTTTAGATGTTTCACTGCTCCAACACACCTGATTCAAATGATCAGGTTGTTGTCAGGCTTCTGCAGAGGCTTGATGACAAGCTATATACAAATTGAAGTGACCTTTTTTAAGTTCTTATTTTGCAGAGTGACAGAAAAAATTGGACTTCTCTGACAACAAATATTACATAAAATAAACAAATACCAAGACAGTTTGTTGAAAAAATCTATTAAAAAAAAAAGAAAGAAAAGAAAACCAATCACACATGTCAAAGTAACATAACAATTAGTCTTGTTTAGAAGGAAACTACAAAATTATATAAATAATATTCAGATAATTGTTTTTTTTTTGTTTTTTTTTTAACTTGCTCATTTATTTGCTGCAAAGGGATTTTCTCAATCTGGCAATCCAAAAGTTGTTCCTAGTACTGATTATAACTAATTGATAAAGCCCTGATAAATGCTTTATTAACATTAATAACCAAGTAGTAACAACTTGTAAACCTCTTATAAAACAGTCATTATTGGTGGTTGACATGTTCCACAGCAGGGTGTTTAAAGGAATAGTTTACACACTGAGAAAATGGAAACAGTCACTTTCTTGTTGATCAATACCACTTTAATTTTATAGCACAAAAAAATAATTGATTAATTGAGGAATAAAGTGCATACATGACACAAAAGATGCAAATTAGTTGGCAACTAATTTTGTTTCGATTGACTCATTGATTAACAAACTAATTGTTGTCGCTCTAATGAAAACAATAGTCAGTTGCAGCCCCGCATAAAAATATACACTTTCGCTCACACACATTAAACATAAAAGAAAATAAAGATAATTACGTCAACTTTTGATCTATCCATCTATGCCTCAAACATTCCCATAAAAGTCTCTGTTTGCTGGTGCAGGACTCATCATCACACAGCACAGCAGTCCTTTGCAGAGGTTGGCCAGCATGATCCATATTCCAAATGTTTCCCACACTGCATTCCAGAAAGCGAATGTGTAGAGGGTCTTATTACAGTAAAGACCATCAGCCGCTGTGGGATCGTAGTTGGGCTGATAGACTGAGAAGACCCACACATCACCTGTACATGCATAGGACAAAAATATTCAGTTGTGATATATTAAGGCTGGGTTTTACCAACAGAGTAATTTTTAAACCCAAACTTTTAAACTTTTTGTATTCTAAATCATTCACTCATTCAGTACTTCCTACTCACTATGTAGCAATTTCTATGTAGAGGATTATGTAGTGGGCTCACTATAAAGTGAAGTCTTTGCTGTCATGTTTTGCAGTGCATTATGGGATGTAGTGCTTGGTTAGTGACTATCAGTTGTACACTACTTTTCTCAATGCATTGTGGGATACTTTGAGTACACTATATAGGGGATAGTAACTCTCACATTTGGACAGTACTACAAAATGGCAACCCCACTATGTAGTGGACTGTATTGTGAGTAGCGAAAGACTTTGGACACAGCCAGTGTAACAATTTTTTAAAAAACTTTGTTAACTTTTTTGCCTTTTTTTTTTTTTTTACTTCTTAGCTAGCTTGCAAACAATGTAACATTTTGTTGACTGCAAAAAAATGTAAAATTTTGTTATGTTTTAGTTAGCTAGCAAACAATGTAATGTTTTATTAACTTTTTAGTTAGCTAGCAAAAAATATAATTTTTAAAAAACTTTTAGTTAGCTCACAATGTAACATTTTGTTAACTTTTCAGCTATCTAGCAAACAATGCACCATATTTACTAGGTCTTGGCAAGATTCAAAAAACATTTTTGTATTTATTTATTTGTTCTAATTTGGGAAAGCAAGCATCTCCATATTGATTAGCCCTAAATTTCCTTTAATTTCAATTTGAATCACTGAACTTGGATTTACTAAACTGAGGTTAGCTTGAAATTGTGCAAATGAGCTCTGCTTGATTTTAAATCTTGATTTACTTTCAAAACCAGTTTTGCTAAAATCTGGTAGGGACTAATCTTAGATTAATCTTTGCTGATGCAACCCAGTCTAATTATAGGATTTAGGCTGTAAAGACTTTTAGATTTTGTTAAAAAAAAAAAGTTCTGAAAGGACATCTCTGTGATATTTTTCGTGCGTACCTGCCAGTATCCATATGAGGATAAACAGGTCAGTTAAACACAGCAGACAGGCTTTGAAACCTTTGGGGTTCTCCTGAGGCTGAGCTGCTTCGCTCTCACAAGGGAGAGTCACAAATGGTATCTTCACCAGAGGTATCAAAGCCAGACCCAGCAGGTAGTTGGGAATGTTCGGCTGCTGAGGACAGTCCTTGAAGTAGACAACACCTGTGGAGAGAAGGTGGTCAGAGCAATGTGTGCTTATGAAAACTGAGGGTTGAGGGTTGCTGAAACAAAATACAGTAAAAAAAAAAAAAAATCACGTTGAAGAAAGACCATACTGACCAAAGATGACTCGTATCAGAGTTAGGACGGTCCAAAAAACTGTGACTCCAACTGCAATGGGAAAGATTTGAAAATAAAAAAAAGAAAAGGGTCAGATTTGATTTAGAAATGTGAGATTAAGTGTATATTTTGAGTATTGTATAAAATAATTCTGTAACTTTTTCACATAAAAAATATCATAACTGTCTGATGTTTTTTTTTTTTTTTTTTTTTGCTGGTGATTTGTATTAAATTGAGAAGTGTTTCTCATATTTTGCCACCCAAAATTTATTAGGAACACCTCTCTATATAACACAATAAAATTCAACATCACCATGATGACCTTAAAGTTGAAGCTGAAGGCAGGATATACTTCATGGCTGTTGTATTAGACCACATTAATTTTTGCTGAGTGTACTTTATAAACAGGTAACTCAGTCTTCATTCCACTCACCCGGTAGTCTTGGGGGTCTGGGTGGTGGTGGGTTCACTTGAAGCCTCCATAAGGCACCCACAGTTATTGTTACAGGTCGGCCTGTAGGTGGGGCTGAAGAGCCAACATAGACTGTTATTATTAGACTAAAAGAAGAAATGAGAGTGAGTGGTAAACAAAAGGAAAAGTAGGAGGGCAACAGAAACAATTTTTTTGTTTGTTTGTTTTTCGTAGCAAGTACACAACTTCAAAAGCCAACATCTGTGATGGTATGGGGGTGTGTCCAACTGTCACATCTGCGAAGACCCCATTAATGCTGACAGATGCAGGGTTTTGGAGCAACATATGTTGCCATCCAGAAATTTTTCAGAAATGTCCCTGTTTCGCTCAGCAAGACAATGCAAAGAGACATTCTGCAGGTGTTACAACAGCGTGGCTTCATCGTTAAAGAGTTCAGGTACTAAACTGACCTGCCTGCAATCCAGACCTGCCCCCCTCTGAAAATGTGTGGTGCATTATGAAGCACAAAATACAACAACCGCAGAGAGACCGCAGACTGTTGAGCACTTGAAGTTTTATATCAAGCAACGCTGGGAAAGAATTTCACTCTCAACACTTTAACAATTAGTGTCTGCAGTTCCCAAACTCTTACTGAGTGTTGTTAAAAGAAAAGATCACTGTGATAAACTTGTCCCTGTCTCACCTTTTTTGGAACATATTCCAGACATCCAATTCAGAGTGAGTATATATTCACAAAAAAACCCCAATAAAGTTTATCAGTTTGAACATTTAATTAAAAAATTAAGCATTCTGGTTTTATTTATGTTTCACACAGAGTCCCAACTCTGCTGGAATTTGGGTTTGTATAATCACTGTTATAAAGCCATTAAAATCATCTTCATTATTGTGATATTTTGTATTGTGTTGTATAATCCAAAAGTGAAACTGAGGGTGATAGTTTCTGCTGTGACACTTTAGTTTGGAGGAGTTGGTTGGTAAATATAACATCATGAGACCATTTATTGAAATACAGAACTGCAGCGATCAATCAATTAACCGATTGTTAATTGACTATTTAATTAATCAACAACTATTTTGATAACTGATTAATCAGTTTGAGTATTTTTTTTAAGAAAAAAAAACAACTTTCTGATGTCAGCTTCATTCAAATGTGAATATTTTGTGGTTTCTTTATGTTTTGTGGTTTTCTGACATTTCATGGACCAAACAACTAATCAATTAATTGAGATTGACAGATTGATTGATAATGACAAGATTATGATAAGATCATCAATTAGTCATTTTGAGTTTTTTTTTTTTTTAATAAATAAAAATAAAATCTAAATCCTCTGATTTCAGCCTTTTAAATTGAATATTTTCTCTTTTTTTTAACTTCTCTCTGACAATAAACTAAATATTTCTGGGTCAGTCCATGATGAAAATAATCGTTAATTGTAGCCCTAATAGGATGTTTTTAGCAAAGAATTACTCTACAATTAAACAGCTTTACACAACTCCTAATACCTGTCTAATTAAATGTATGAAGTCACCTTGAGGTAAATGAAATGCAGTGCTAATCAATATTGATCCAGATTTCACCAATTATTAAATAAAGTCACTGTCTTATTGTTTATATATTATTTTACTCCATATTTGGGAGATCAGTGTATGGTGAACTTTGCTCAAATTTACCACAGATCACCTGAAATACCTGACACAGGTTGCTCTTACAGTTACAGCACACCAAATATATATTTTATGCAGTTATACAAGAACACACTTGCCTGCCATTAAAGCTGAAAAATCTTCCTCTCCCTGAGCGCTTCGTCAAATGACTTCAGACGTGCATGAGACACGTACAGAACAGCTGGGGATTTCTACCAGCTGATGTCTTGATACTGTGATCATGGCTGAACAGGATGAACCTGTTATTGACAAGCATACAAACAATGAAAGAAAGTGAAAGTTAAATTACTCCTCTGTAGGGATTTTACTTTACTGAGTCTACTGACCGTCTAACGTTGAGAATACTGACATATATTCATAATCAGATTATTGCATATGAAGCTATTTGCAACTATAAACTCCTCTATATCAATAAGAAGAAGCTTCACAGTTGATGTAGCCTGTCATTTATTAACTTTATGCAGGGGTGTGACCACTATGTCAAAAATACTGATGTCAAGAAACTTGGGAGTGGGTGAAATAAGCCATGAAATGGGGAATTTCTATCAATTTATTATTCTATCTTAACTGAGAATGCATTTCAGGGGTTCAAATGTTGTAAATGAAATTTAGGTTTTAGCAAATATGAATTTTCCATTCAAAGAAAACCCAAACCCAACAATGTGGCGCTGAAGCCATTATATGACTCCTTTATCACAAAGTAATTTAACCTGGCCGAAATCAATATTGGTTTAAGTGTATGTTATATTTAGAATATTTTCCCTGCTTTACGAACACAAAACTGCACTGAAAAAAACGGTACTTTCCCCACAGTAGGACATGGGAGCTGCTGGTCTACTGCTGCCTCAATCGGCAGAATGTGACGTTAATTTGAACCCAAGGAAACGCGTTAAAACACCAAAGTCACAACAAAGTCAAACAATAACACAAACTGTGTCCTGCGTGGTACAAAGACTGTTTCCATCCATGGAGTCTGGAGGTTGTAAAGGCAGCAGAGAGTGTTTTTACAACGCTGTCCCTGTCTGACGACAAAGTAAAGTGGCAAACATGTTCTGAATATACACTTAAACCTATATTAATCTTTGTTTTCTAATAGTTATGAATATTTATTTCCAGTCAGATCTTTGTGGATGCTTGATAATAAACTAAACTTTGATATCATGCATGCATTTTTATTATTTCAAGACAGGTTTTCAGTATAGATCAGGATTTCATGGGCACTTTAAGATTATTATGTACCTTTTGATCATGGATGCCAAAGATAAACTACCTATAGATCTAATTAATTTACACCTCCGTGTACCAGATAGTTAGATTTTATGATTGACAAACACTTTATTAAGCTGCACTGTGGACCGGGCCCTCCCTTGTGTTTCCAATAGGCCATAAATAGAACAAACAGACTGATATCATCATGAGCAGGTATCAAAGGGCATTCAACTACATGTAGAGCCCCCTAAACACACACACACACACACACACACACACACACAAACACACAGAGGCCCCTCCACTCAGCACTCTGCAATTTGTTTAGGTTTAATGTTTTCTTACATTTGAACTTGTAGAGGAGTTTTTTTTTTTTTTTTTTCATTTTTACCACAGATCCATGTGGGCTTACACACATCTGATATCAGATTAGAGGCCGCCACACCAATACTTGGCCTTTGTTCCCTGTCTCCTTCCTGCTGTAACTGTCACCAGCTTTGTTTGACTTTCACAGTGCGAGAGGGGTGAGCTTGTCACTCTCATGCGCCTCCTTTTTTAGTTTCACTGACTTCCTTCTGACATAAAAAGAGGAGAAGATACTCGTCGTGAGAGTAGACAAAGACACATAGCAGCTTATAAGACAAAAAAAAAAAAAAAGAAAGAAAGATAAAAGTCATGTGTTGTATGGGGAAATGTGCCCGCCTGGTGGGCCTGATCCTGCTGCCTTCAGCCTTCATCTGCATGATCGCCAACCTGCTGCTCTTCTTCCCCGACGGGAAGAGTTTGGAAAATGATCAGATCTCCCTGCAGGTCTGGCTCATGGGGGGGCTCATCGGAGGAGGCCTGTTTGTGAGTAAATAAGGATGATGATCTGTGTGTATCTACAAAGTCCGGTTTCAGGTTTTTATTGTTTGTTTTATTGGGATTTTCAGTCATAAAATCAACTGTGTAAACTTGTAAAATCTCATAGCCTGATTTTATTGAGTTTTACTGACTGTATTGTTGTTTTGGGGAAATAATTATGACTTAACTGTCAAATAATTTTATTTACGTTTAGTTTGATTATTATATCTATCTATCTATCTATCTATCTATCTATCTATCTATCTATCTATCGATCTATCGATCTATCGATCTATCGATCTATTTTTACCAATGTCTAACCTTTGACTTTGTGCGGACTATATTTATGTAATACCCAAATTCTTCCTCGTTAACAACTCAAACTGTACTTACTGTACTTACAAACTGTACTGTACTTTAAAGGAGTATTAAGCTGTCTGGCAAAGTATAGACTGATAAAAACCTCTAAATTCTGGTCCAGGTCATAAACTATAAAACAGCCTGCAAGCTTAAGGGAGACCTTAAGATACAACTTACGACACACGTAGCGCTACGAAGGTTCTGGGAAACGGGGGCCCTGAATTGCAGGGAAATATGAATTTATTTATTTGACAACTACTTTATAAATTAAGATTTTACATACAAAACATATAAAAAGATGCATTGTTTCAGATTAAACCACCCAATTTACCCCCAAAAATATCTTGATGTTGATTGAATTTAAATGGTACTTAGACTTTACTAAATATATAAGTGTTTCCTCAATTTGAGAGGATTTTGTCTTCAGGAACCCTCTCTGTCGAACTTATTATTAGGTTTGAAGAGAAATTATAGTACCGACTCATGGACCCCTGTTGGTCCCTAAACACTAGTCTGAAAAGCATTGTAATATATAATACTCATTAATTACAATACTGTATATTCTTCTTGTTATATACAGTACATAACCCTCATATTTCAGACATATTTCTACATTGAGTGCTTCTACTTTTCATACTTTTGGTGAATTCTGCCACTTATTTTTTAGTAAGATTCACAATACAAGAGTTTTTTCTTGGAGAAGGTTTTGTTTACACTTCTATAAAAACTTTTACTTAAGTAAAGGATCTGAATACGACTGTCGCACAGTATACTGTATGTGTAGGATAACAGTGTCTTATTCTGTGAAAATCATGGTTTAATTTGAAATTATGTTGCATTTAGCTTTTAAACTAGTTTGACATTATGTAAGATTAAATTCAAAGCTTTCATTAAACCTCAGTTTAGTTTTTACTCTTAGCCTAGATTAAATTTAATTCTGTTGCACCAAAACTTTTAACTCTAATGTAAAATGTGATCCGCTATTAACTTTAAACATACCTATTATTAAACATACACCTGAGGTGGCTTAACTTTTAACAGATGTGATTATTTCCATCAGCATTATCTTGACAAGGTTGACAAGGACAATAAATATTTCATCAAACTGTAATTTCATAAAACAGCAAGAGAGACCTTTGAGTCTTGACTTAGGACGCATCTTAATCACCGAGATAGCAAAGTTTTCAACAATGACCAGGAAGTTCGATTTCCACTCATTTCTTTTGGATGCTGCCTGCTGTGACGAGAGAGTAAAACTCAGGTCTGGATCCACAAATATTTGGTTTAGAAGATAAGAGAACACACACAGACAAAGACACACACATATGATGCAAATGTGTCAGCAGGTGTGTTTGTGACTTTATGTAGATACAAGCACACACACACACACACCATACCTCCATATTAAATGCTTCTTTTTTTAGAAACTCTGGCTTGAATTTAAAACACTCAGAATAAGGTATAACTTGTGATAATGTGTCTGGCCTGAATGAGAAAACATTCTGCTTTCAACTTTTCAGATCCTGTGTCCCAGCTGCTCAGCTATCAGGGCCGGGGGCAAGGGTTGCTGTGGAACAGGTTGCTGTGGCAACCGTTGCCGGGTGAGTAAAGTAATTTAAGACATTTACATTTATGTCAGTGTTGTGACCGGACTGATAATGATGGGCGGCAAAAGGCAAAGGTTAGGGTGATGTCCAAAGATGGAAGGACAAACTAGAATCATGTATTGTAAAACCATGTGTCTTTAATCAGCATGTGAAGAGTACCATCAAGTTATTATGGCATTATAGGATTATATTTACTGTACTGTGAACAACACTCACTTCTCTTTATTTATCAGGAACTAGGCTGCTAACTGGCCAGTTGTGGAGAAGTTTACAGTGAATGGCCCATCAGCAAAGAAAAGCAGTGCAACCTGCCTTTAATTTGTGTATTTTATTTTGTAATTCAGTAGTTTTTTCCCCATTGATATGAGTTTTAACAATAATTGAATATTTTTTATTTACATAATTTTCATATTTATTTGTGTTGAATATGAAAATTTCTTCTTGACCATGAAAGTGTTATCTTAAAGTCCATTTACTTGTTTTTCTAGAGGCCTCCAATCACATTTTGGGTTTTTCCCCGGCCCATGGAGTTTGTGCAGTTGACATGCATGCTATGTGATCAATATCAATATCTATCTGAGCTATCGCTGTGTTAACTTAGCAAACTCTATTCTTGCTGAGGTAGACCATGAATTGCAGTTAAAAATACTAGAAAAATTACTCAATAAAAATATAAATGCAACACTTTTTTTTATTTGCTCTGATTAGTTTTTATGATTGAAGTACAAAAAAGTTCTTCTACTATTCACACAAAAGATTTATTTCTCCCAAGAAGGCAACCTCATGACCAACCCTACTCTGCCTCTAATTTACCACTTATATCTTATTCAATTAGAGCATCAATTCCTTCCACTAGTGAAACCAGGTTGCATGTGAGTGTGTTCAATTTGTGTCTTGAAGTTGACTCAAACATGTTTGTGGTCACATTAACAGCCATAGTGATCAAATTATGGTGATGTGGTGTGCACAAATGCATCAGAATATTTTGCTGCTTATTACTGCTAAATGGCACTAGTGTAATAACACATTATTATCTTTATTATAATCTTTATTATCAGCACATGAGATGATATTCAATCCAACAGCACTCCCTCTCATTTGATATTGCTTGATCATCATTGTTTTTAGACATTTTGATTATTTTGACATGTTAATGTATATGATTCTTTTTTTCTGTGGTCATGTGGTCTCCAATGGAAAAAAGCTTGTTGATCTCAGTGGGTTTTACCTGGTTAAATATAGAATAAAATAAAATGTACACAAAAAAGTCCTCAAAAAGTACCCCCTGAACAGAAAACCCACTTAGGCCTTGTATATGCCAATAATTCACAAACTGTCAGACAAATGATGAGATAGCAGAAAAATGAGACAGTGTATTCCTCTCTTTGTTTCAGATGTTGAACTCTGTGTTCTCCTCTGCGTTCGGGATGGTCGGAGCGATCTACTGCACCAGTGTGGCCTCAGCCGGTCTGGCTATTGGACCCAAGTGTCTGGTTAATGGTAAATGGATCTACCCCTTTGAAGATTCTGGCGCGTGAGTGTTTTTTGTTACCATCACTCACATGTATTGAAATGTACTTTGAACCCTGACCCTGCAGCCCTTCCTTGTTTTTTAAGTCAGACTGATATGTATCTGCATTTCTCTATTTATTTACCTTCATTATCTGTATTAGAGCAGCAGAAAAGTTTCAGTTCTTTATCATAAAAATAAAAAATGCAATGTTTTTAAAATCCAGTAGGTGGCAGGGTGCACCAGCTTGCTTTCTTTCTGTAGTGAGGAGCCTGGAAATTCGTTCTTCTTGTGGTATAAACCTTAATGAATGCATGGAGGGAAATTCTTTTTTATCCGTATCAAAAGTCAAGTTTAACTGCAGATTATCTGTGTGTATTTTGGCTCCTTTCGGACCTCTAAACCGTATGATTTAAGTGCTAATGCTGCAAAGACAGCGCATTGGCTCTAATGAAGCATTTTACAAGCCTGGGCAGGTAAAACTGAATCAGCTGATAGAGGCCCATCAGGTGATTGGAACAAATGTTAATAAATATGAGCATGTTGTTAATATGTCCTGAAGGCTATATGATGATGATAGCAGTTTAAAGGGCACCAGTGTTCACAGGGAGGGAGCCAAGTCTTATTACACAATGCATGTTGAGATATTAATATTCAACCTCAGACTGGCCTTCCTCCTCCAGCAAACCTCAGTTTCCCCTTTTTTATGTTTCTGCTTTTCTGTGTGCAGTTCTGTTTACTGTCACTTTTTGCTGTGCACGATAAACAGACTTTAGCTCTAGTCTCGTTTAGTTTTAGTCAGCCAACATGTTCAATAGTTATACTACAGATACAAAATACAAAATGATTCCTTTATTTTATTTATTGAGCTTATTTTAGTTTCTTAGTGGTGTTTTGTCTGCAACCTATTGTGGTAAGTCTCCCCAAGTCTCTGCAAAAGAGGTTTCAACTTAAATGGGATGGTTGAATAAAGATTAAACTTGAAGGCAAAATTATGAATCAATTAATAAAATAAATAATTGAGATAATAATTGATAATGGAAAATAATTGTTAGCCTGAGGCCAACACTGTAACAGCTCTGGGAAGTGAGACTCAGGTGCAGAGAACACACAGGAGGCAGAGTGAGGTTCAAATGAAAACCACTGTCTTTACTTAAGTCCAAAACAAGGCAAACACAGGGAGTCCAAAAAGGCAAACAAAAACAGACAGGGAAAAAAAAGGCACAAAACTATAATCCAATAAATAGGCGAAGTCCAAAAGGAAACATGAGGCCTATAACCACACCAAGCAGCTTCACAGACAATAGAGACAATCTGGCAGAGACATGTGGAGCTGGTGGGGGTATAAATGCACAGGGATGGCAAGGAGGGTAATCAGGGGCAGGTGAGTGAGTGGCCTCAGGTGCAGTTGATGAGGGGCGGGAAAACACAGGAAACTGAAAAGACACAAGAGGTAGTGTTAAAAAATAAAACAGGAAACATAATAAAACCCGGAATGTTACAAACACAAGAATGAACACAACACAAGAATCCTGTCTCTGTCAGTGTTATCAGATTGCAGAGGTGTGGACTCGAGTCATCTAACTTGAACTTGAGTAAGACTCAAGTCATAAATTTGTTGACTATTTGACTTTACATAATCAAAAAAGACTTGCAGAACTAAGTTGACACAATAAATTAGAACTTAATTGATTAAATTCTAAAAGGCTGTGTAACAAGTTGCTTTACTTTTCTCAGCTTTTTTTTTTTCAGAAACATGCAGGAGCAAACAGCAAACCTGTCCAAAGTAACAAAACCACGTCTTCGCTTTTTGCACAGATTAAAAAATGAGATATAACATTTTATTTAGTGAGCTTGAGAGGCGTATTTCCCAAAATATCAACCCATTCCTTTGAGTTTTCACTGTTAATCATTATGTAACTAGCAAATGTCACTTTTTTCCAACAAAACTCTTGATATCATCTAGAACTTCTCTCTCAGTCCTTCCTCTTTCTATTTTCCATGTGCTTTCCTTCTCCACTCCTCACTTGTTCCATTCGCCGTCTTACTGACACATTTTTCCACAACTCAGTCATCATCACACTTTTTCTTCCTGCACCCCAAACTCGGCCTGCTGCACTCATACACGGCCTGGCCAAAAAAAAAAAAGTCACCACCTGGATTTAACTAAACAAATGTGTAGGAGTCTTCCATTGGATAGTTAATGCAGTGATTAATATGTTTCAGCTGGCAACAAGTTATTTAACCCTAACTGATGCATTGAGCAGCTTCTCAATTCTTAAACAACCATGTCAGAAGAAGAAGGGAAGGGAGAATGAAGATTGGACTCTGGAGCAATGGAAAACGGTCATGTGCTCTCATGAGTCAAGATTTACCCTGTTCCAGAGTGATGGGCGCATCAGGGTAAGAAGACAGGCAGGCAGATGAAGTGATGCTCCCATCATGCCTAGTCCCTGCTGTACAAGCCTGTGGGGACAGTGTTATGATCTGGGGTTGCTTCAGTTGGTCAGGTCGAGGTTCAGCAACATTAGGAGGTCAGCTCACTACCTGAATATACTGAATGGCCAGGTTTTCCCATCAATGGATTTTTTTTCTTCCCTGACTTGGGCATATTCCATGATGACAATGCCAGGGCTCAAATTGTGAAAGAGTCCATAGTCCAGACCGTAACCCCATTGAGAATCTTTGGGATGTACTGGAGAAGACTTTACACATCCGTCCAACTCTCTCTTGGACAATGCTATAATGTTCCACTGCTGACTGTTCTCTCTTGCAGGCATAATACCAGCTACCTTACAAACCAGACCCTGTGGACAGTCTGCGAGGAGCCTAACAACGCAGTGATGTGGCACGTTGTCCTGTTCTCCATGCTGCTGGCCATGGGGCTGCTGCAGCTGGTGCTCTGTGGCATCCAGGTTGTCAACGGCTGCATGGGATGCATCTGCGGGGACTGTCGCGACAGCAAAGATGTAGGTCAACGAGCCGTGAAACTCTAGAAGAGCAAACTTAGTTAGGAGGGGATCCAAACAAATCTCTGACATGACACAATAAGTTCTGAAGAGCATTTTTGTGCAGCAGAGGTCATGAAAGCTACACAGAGGATCTGGGGTGGCAACAAAACGGGGGAAGCAATAATATTTCGCACAATTTTATCAAACGGGACCAACGCAACATGAAGCAACATGTTCTGTACTGTCTGGTTTGGTTGATGGGAGGGAGCCAGCTATTCTTAGCAGCTTGTAGAGTGACTTGGCTACATAACAGCTTCCTACAGTGTTGCTTTGGCTCTGTTTAGTCCTGCATTTCTATCTGTTCTGCCACTGATGGAAAACAGGAAAGGGAAGTAATTTTGTAGTTTTGATCCTGTGTTGATCGTGTATGTGGAAGGAAGAGGGTCGATTGGCTAAGATTGTAACAAGAATTGTGCCACTGACAGATGGGCACTCATGTAAAGGATTAGTTTAGGACCAAACTGTGTTTCTTTTACAATTTTCTGTGGTTCAAACAAACAAGATATGCATGATGTTCATTAGTGAAGTGCAGAGGTGCTGCTCAGTGGAGTTTGTCACCTTTGGACAGAGCCAGGCTAACTTGTTCCTCTTGTTTTCAGTGTTTCTGTTTAGGTAAGCTAAATGGCTGCTGGCTGTAGCAAAATTTAGCGCACAAGGATGATTGGTATTTCCTCATCTAGCTCTCGGCAAGAATGCAAACAAGCTTATTTCCCAAAATGTGAAACTTTTCTTTGGAAGGAATGTATTTAAAAATATCTCAACAAAGCCAGGCTAACTGTTCCGCCATTCCTTGTGCTAAGCTAACAGGCTATTGGTGTAACTTAAATTTAGCTTACAGACATGAGAGTGGTACCAATATTCTCCTCCAAGTCTTGGCGAGAAAGTGAAGAAATCTGTTTCCCAAAATGTTGAACTTTCCTTGTAAAGAAATCAGAAAAATAAAATTAGAAAAGAAAAAAAAAGTCTCCTCTATAAAGCCAGACAAACTGTTTCCCCAGTCCTTCTGCTAGCTAACCATCTGCTGAAGTAGCTCAAATTTGCCATACAAATGTGAGAGTGGTATCAATTTTCTCAAATTCTTGGCAAGAAAATGAATAAGCTATTTTCCAAACTGTTGAACTTTTGTTTTACAAAAACAGTAGTGTGACTCAAATTTAGTGTACAGACATTTTCAAGTCTCAGCAAGAAAGACAATCTGCGTATTTCCCAAAGTGCCACACCATTCTTTTACATTTATTATTTTCAAGATTTTATATTTTTTATCTGAGTGCGATCAGTGACTGTAAACACTCAAATATCCAAAGTTAAACACAGATATTTAAGTTGAAGCCTTTGCTCCTGATGCTGCTCATGTTAAAAGTCATCAGATTCTGCAGTTGTTTTAAAAAATAACCTACTTTTTCATTTAGATCTGTTCAAGGTCACTGAAAGTAAATGCAACACAGTATTTTGAGCGGTTTGACTCCATAAAGGTAGACAAAAAAACCTGACAGCTTGGCAGGAAAATGGAAAAAGCTCAAAGATCTTTTACTGGTATACATTTGTCCATGTTTTGCACAAAAATATCTACACAGGTTGAAGATTAAGCTCAGATTTACCACATGGTTGAACATATAGTGAAGACAGCTAAAAATATTTTTGCTGACTTACATGTGGGCACATTTCATATACAGACTGATGTGGACGACACACATGTAACAGTTATCCTGAAGAATTCCTTGTAGTTTCTAAAACATTACCTCCTCCAAGGAGAGAGAGAGTTCTGTCTGTTTGTCTGATTGTCTGCAGGATTATGGAAAAAGTGTTGGTCCAATTTTCTTGAAACTTGGTCGAAGGATGTAGGATGGGTCAAGAAAGAATCCATTAAATTTTGGAGTGGATCCAAATTATTTTTCACTTTTGTTAACATTGCAAAAAGCAATAAGGATATATTCTATACATCGTAAAATCCAGTAGATGGTGGTAACAAAACAGCCAGCTTCAGCAAAACACTTGTAGCCTGCACATGTAATTCATACAGATAGCAGTTGTGACAAAGGACTTGGGGTTGCTGGCTTCCACTGACCTTTCCTAAGTCCCTCTAACTTTCTCCTTTTCGGTCGTTAGAGGCTTGTTCAATGGGTTTTGAAACACAGAGCAAAAAGGGGCGGGACTTTTCTCTCAAATTAAGGTGTGGCTATGGAAATGTTTATACACATATATCATGTAACTAATTGTACTCTTACTGATGTCCTGATGTGAATTGTCTGCAATAAACTCCACTAGATATTTTGAGGAAAAATGTGCCTTTACACATCACAAGAACAAGCAATAATATTGACCATGGAGCTTGCACTTCCAGATTTGTGTCATAGAACAGTGGACTAATGGCCTTGGTGGACGTGTGTACTCTCCGAGTGTTCTTCTAGTTTATCATTGTGAAACATTTCTCACATTTCTCAGGAAATAGAGACACATCTATAAGTAATATATCAACATGTGTCTACACATTAACGTGAAAGTCACATGTGTTGAAAGCTCTGTCAGTCATCTGAGAGCTCGCTCGCTGTCCCACACATGAAATAAACATGTGACTTGTGTCCTGTTGCAGGATGAAGGTGGACTGTAAACGTGAAGAAGATCTCCTGGTTGAGATGCATCTGCAAATCTTCAAGTTCGTATTCAGGGATATGTCTCTGGAAAACATTTTTGTCTTTTCTTTTGATACTCTTTGATGCTTTTTTTCACAAGTCTGAGTCTTTGATGGATTTTTGAAACCCATACTCCATTATTGTATGAATTTGAGTCTAACTGTTGGTGTGTGTGTGTTATCTGACTGATTTTTGGTTGAATTAATCATTACAATAATTCTGTAATTAATAAGACATTTCAATACTCAAGATGCAAGAAAGAACAATACACAGTTCAAAGTGTAATTGTAAATAATTGTTTGTTTATGTGTGACCATTTGTACAGTGACTCTATATCAGGCATTGGAATTGTGCATAATTAGTGAAAAGCGTGACTATTAAACATTAAAATCATAATTTCCTGCTCAGTTTGTGTGTGAACTTGGCTGCTGTTTTACTTTACTCGCTTTACTTCCTCCATAAACACAGCTGTGGACCGAAACATGTTCTCCATCTATGTCACTCTATAACTCTGATTATCCAGTTGAAGAACCGCTGCAGAAACACTGTTTGTATCTCTGTCAATCACTCACCTCATGCTGTGCCCATGCAGCCAGACAGCCAGATCTAACAGGATTACTGTGTGTCGAGACAAGGCTAAAGGTCAGAACGCCCCCTGTGGCCACTGAGAAGACTGCAGCTGCATCAACAGTACACATCCTGGACCAGCAGCAGCGTCTGTTAGTATAGGTGCAGGTTAAGCTCATAATCTTTTGTTGCCATGGAGCAGCTTCGTGGTAATTGTTACCTAACTTTAAAGTTAAAAGCCTGTTGCAGAGCTGCACCCAGGTAAATATAGACACAGACCCATGAGAGAGACCAAATAACCCAAAGCTGTGGCTCAAAGCTGAAGCCAAAGTCTTTGGCAGTACAGATAAATACATTTAGATGTGCTTCAGTGGCCTCATTGCCTCATTAATAGTGTATTTTTTGTTTAAACACTGTTTCAGTCACAGAATCTGCCCACATAAAAGCACCTAAGATTTTCCGTAAATTTTCATAAGGATTCCTTAAATAAAAAATAGAGGACAGAGCAAAAGGATCAAGACTTATGAAGGACCAGCATGAGAGCTGAGATGTGAGACGATGGCTGAATTTATGGTAATTGAAGAGGAGGAAGAGATACCAAGACACATATTTAGGACAAAGAAAACCCACTGGACCCTATCAGTGATGTGCAACTTGACGTCAGCACTAGCAACTTTGTAGCCAACTAGCTAGACATTAACGCAACTCTGTATCATATGTTAATATTAACTGTATCATTTTATTGAAACTCACTAGTTTTTGTCAGTGTTTGTCTCCTGTGTTCTGTCTTTGATATTTCTTCAGTATTTCATCTACATTATTTTCACTGTTGTTATTTCTTGCCACATCGTCTGCATGTTTGAGTTTATGGCTGCTTGTTAAATTTACTTTGGATTATGTGCTTAGGCTCCATAATCTTTGAGGTCAACAGCATTCTCATCTTCTTTTTCATTTTTGGCCTTTGTTTGTTGTTCATTCTGGGTAAGTTAGCTAGCGCTGACAGTAATGCTGTAACATTCAAGAATGATGTGAGTGAAATGTAATTATGGTAACTGAAGTGCTCAAGTGCTGTAATACGACAGTAACTGCTGTGAAAGAACAGGACACCTTAGCCCAGGGAAATATTTTGTTTAACAGACTAACTTAAGTTTTAAACTTTAAAGTCTGTGTAAAGGAAAAAAGAAAAAAAATAAATAGTTTCCAACAACCCGGCACAGAAGAAAAAAAGAAACGTCCTGTCACTGTCCTCTGGCTCTGGTGGACACAACCCCAGTATTTCAGAGCAGAGAAACTTGCTCATTTTTAATCATTTTGAAACCTAATTTCATATCCTTACTTTTTTTAATCATTCAAATTCAGTAATTAAATTACAGTTATTATTTTAAGCAACAGTGAGTTACTGAGTTCCTGTTGACTTAAGCAGGGTGTCTTATGACTTGTACGTGTGGCAGGTCATGGCAGGTCATGTCTGCTGCTAGCCAAAAAGCTTAAGGAAGGATGGAGGATGAGAGAGAGAACTAATATCGTTATTTTGAGTTTGTTTGGCGCTTTAAGAGAGAGTCTGCGGTGATGGAATCTAATCTGAAGGCCACACTCAGAGAGGTCGACATTGTTTCCACCACAAACAACATCTGGACAGCAACAACAAAAGCTTTCTGGGTTCATTAAACTTTGGGGTGCAACAAGGTACAAAAGTAAGATAGTAATATAACTAGTAATGTAACTAATTATTTTTGATACTAAGTAATGATAAAAGTCAAGAAGTAATAAGTAAAAAGTAGCTCATTACACTTCCTGAGTAACTTGCCCAACACATGCAGAGTCCTCCTTTGAAATTTCTATTTCAACCCCTAACTTGTGTTATTTGTTTCATGTTTGCTAGAGTTAAAGTTAATTAATATACCACCTATGGTTCAAACTCACTATTTGGACCGCAGAGTTCATTTCTGCATGCATATTGTGAAATATTGCTCCTTTAAGGTGGTTTACGCAACCGTGCACTGAAGCCAATTCCTTGCAATTCTCAAGTGGTTTTCTTTTTCAGACTGTTCCTGTGTTCACTTATTTCCAGGACAGGGAGGGAAAATTAAGTAACTGTGGAAATAAGGCCACCGCGAGCATCTTAGCTAACTGATTGGCCGGTGTTATGCAGCTCTCTTATATAATGCACAGCACAAAGCGAGGAAGGAGCATAAGTGAGAAGACTTTGGAATAAAAGAATGGTGGGACAAAGGGAGGAAAAACGGGAAGGGGGCCCAGTCTCAGCCACTTCTCATGCAAATCGTAGCCCCTTTGAAAGAATCCAGAGAGGCAAATAAAGTGCTATTTAATGTCGTGGCAGACCAACACTGATGTAAGTGCATGCACGCACTGAGAGACCTGAAAGACAGAGCGGTTACTCAAAAATACAGAGGAGAGGAACAAGTGGAAATGATAACACAAAAGCAAACAAAAACTGTCCTTGGAGCACAAAATACTTCTGATAAATTCGCCTCATGCACTTGTTTAGTGGTGAGATCATTATTTAGAAATGTACCCCTTTTCCCGAAATTGAGCCCCTCCTTTCTGCTTGATCTTTTTCAGGCTTGACTGGCATAACAAAGAGGAGGCAGAATGAAAAACTAGGCGACATGAAGCAGAACTGGCCAGTGTGGACCAGACTATACTGAAAACAGAGCAGGATGATGGTACAAATGTACAAATGTTTTAAAACTAGAATATATAATATTTTAGCTTTAAAAGTATAAATAAAATATAATATGTATATATATGTATATACTATACTATATTATACTATATATTAGTAAGAGTCTGTTAATTCCATCTAAATGTAAATACTTTGTCTCCTTTATGAAGAGGGCTAAAATATCCTATGTTGTTTTCCTAATAAGAGAAAAGAGAAATAATGAGATGGCCTGTTCACTCAGCCTAAATGAATTTATTTATCATTTATAAAGTTTTAATACATTTATATGTTTTTGAGGAAGCGTCATGATAATATAAGGTGACGTGAAAATTGCAGTATAAAATGGACAGGAATATTAATTTATGCACAAATGAACTCAAACAATGAACAATACGGCTAATTGTGACTTGGGTTGCAATGTTTTATCATTTCAAAAAACTTGGGTCCCCAGGAAAAGAGTTTAGGAAACATTGATTTATTTATGGTTACAGTGTGTTTCCTGCTAGCCATCGCTAGGAAGCTGTTAGTTGCTAGAACTTGTGGGAAGACATGGGATATGTTGGACACATTAAAGAGTGAGAAGGCAAGGCAGCTCATTTGACTAAACATAACGTGAATAAAAATGAAAAAATAGCATTATCTTGTCTGTGAACATAATTTCTGCCTCAGCTATGGTGGTTGGTTGACAGTGAAGATAACACCTCTCATGATCTCACACCACTCCATAACATCATCAAACGTTTGTTTTTGTTTTAACATGAGAGAGACCCCTAGCTGCATAATTTACATGTTGTGTGTTTAATTGAACTAATAAGTCCTTTTACAGAGGATGTCATTGAAAAGCTGCGCACGTATTCCAGCAACAGAAGTATCAGCCATCGTCTATGGCTGCAAGCTATTAAACATGTTGACTGGAAAGAAGGACGCAGTAAAAACTGCTCTTGTTTGTAGCAGCCCATTGACAAGCTGTTGTGGTCCGCCATACCTCCGTTGCCAAACTGCATGCACAGCTTGCTCATTGTTTACGAACTGTGAAAGGGTCTATATTTTTACAATGATGTGCCTGTGCTCACTTTTCTCCCCTGTTGTCTATTTTGGAGAAGCTAGCAAAAACTAGCTAACTAAGTGTGTTACCTAAGCTAACTGACAATAAATCTGTCTAATAACATTAAAGACTGATGTGAGCGCATAGTCTGTGTTTAATTGAACTAATATCTCAACAGTGGTGTGTCTCTGTTTCTCGTTTGCACCTTGGTTAAAATCTCCTCAGCATGCCCACAACCGCAGCCTCATTTAAAAGCAAACAGCCATGCTGTAAGCAGTGGCACAGAGTCAGACTCACGTAAGTGATAACTCAGCAGCGTCCACCACCCAATAATTATGTCAACCACACTAATGACTAGGAGCCACAAAGTAGACAGTCAGGTACACTCAGCAGGTTTGCAAGTAACAACAACTCTGTCAGCACGTCCAAAATGGATTTTTTTTTTTTTTCACTTTTTCTGCCTTTTAGGCCTACCTAACTTTCTAATTACTCACTTGCACTATAAAGTGTGCTCTATAGATAAATTGATTTGTCTTACCTGCTCAGCACACAGCACACTGATAATAAACTAGTTGGATTACTTGAAAAAAGCAGAAAAGTACGAATATAGTGTTTCTTTGTCAGGTCTTTACTGGTTGCAACTTCTGCTAAGGTAACAATTGCTTAAAGATGCTGACAGTGCCTGTGCTACTGGTACTATGTTATCACCCTTCAACGTGATATTTTGCACTTGGGCCACACATTATTACCAACAAGACATAGCGTCATTTCTTTTTTCCATCATTCCTTAATGGTAGCGTAGAAAAAGAGCCTGGTTGCAAGTGTTGCAGAACTGAGTGAAGTGAAATCATACATTCAAGTGTAATAGGCTGTAAATTCACATTTTAAGTATATATTGCATTGATTTGTTGCTACAAATAAATTTTAATTGTAGGCGGACAGACAGACACTAGCAAAACAGAATAATTTTAATATGTAAAATCTGAACTGTCTATCAAAATAGTTTAATTTCCTAAAGAAACTTAAAAAAAGACAGTAACTACTTATTCAGTCAAAAGCTGAGTTCTACTAATGCTACAGTGATAGCTAACTGGTGAGACAGTCACACCTAGCCTTTGGTAATTTTTTCTTTAGCAGTTGTCTGTAGATGAACTTTTCCAGGAATGACATCTTAGTAATTCAGTTAGCTATTTAAATGATGTGGCTAAATTAAATCATGAATCCAGCTATTCTACCATTTGCTTAGCATTAGCAGATCTCAGTAGCTGCTCAGTTATTCATTCTATATGAAGTTATTTAGTGCGGTTAACTACTTTTAATTCACATTATTAAATGCATTAGATTGTAAATTTGTGTCTTAATTGATTTATCATATTGATGTCAATAATACAGGGCTTATTAAAAGTATACAGGTGAACAACTAGCAAAACAGAACCATTACATGAACTGTAAATAATCAAAATAAAGTTCATTTGTGAAACAAACATAAAATCAGTGTTGACAGATTTTTCAAAGATAAGATTGCATTTATACACTTTAAGGTATTATTTCCTTTGTGTGGTTCTGTGTTCTGGTCTTTGCTTTTTTTTTTGAGTAAAGGAGAAATGAAAGTTTCAAACCTGCCAAAAAAATAAAAAATAAAATAAAAAAACACAAAAAAATTTCACACCCCTTTCAGTGCTTTAGTTTCAGTTCTCTGAGAAGTAGCCCCGGCTAAAGCCAGTCTGTTCTTTGCCCTCAGATTGTCTGTTTACTACAACCAGCATTATCAGCTGATTTACGGGGTATGTCAGATAGAACCGTGAGTAGGCCCTGTCTCCTGTGCACCTCAGGATTAATGTAATCACTGAGAGTCACTGATTTCTCTGATTATAAAATCAGGACATTGTAAAGGAAGCATGAGATAAGTGAAATACTGTACAGAGAGGGGAGCAGGCTGAGGAGTGTAAAGGAGGGTGACAGAGGCTAGAGCCAGCCAGGAGCGACCTCAGCCAGTCAGTCCTGGTCCTGGCTCCGCAGAAGCATGCCAACATCAACAGAAAATCAACAAACTCTGGGTGTGGGAATGTCTGGACGCCTGATGGAGGAGGGAGGGAACAAGAGACAGGGAGCTGGGGTGGGTGCCATGTAAACACTCACACAGACGGAAGAGACTAGTTTGATCCTGCAGTGAGCTGATTTTAGTTTGTTTACAATATCTTTAATCAGGTTCTGATTTTTAAAATTCCTTCATTTAATCCAGTGGATCTAAAGCTTGTCCGCAGCTAATCTTGCGTACTACCCGATAGGTCAGCCTAAGTTTTTTGTGCTTGTTCATGCCTGTGCACTGAAGGACCTCTGTGAATCACAATTTTTGAAAAACCTTGAAAAAAAACTCCACGCTGACAATAGCCGTGGCCAGAGGCAGTATGTTTATGGGTCATCCCATTCTTGTGATTAACTTCAGGTTTTCTCTTGTTTGTGTTTAGTAATATTTGGTGCATTAGTCTCTTTCTCTTAAAATTACAAAACCATCCATTGTGGGTTGCAAAAGTGAGCCAGTGAACAATACAGTTAATTGGCTAATATGTCCCAATAATATGTTCCAATAATACTAGTTTGTTGTTAAAGATAGATGCTGATCTTACAGACTGAACCTTTAAAGGATGTCTTTAACCTCAGATGGAGTATTTTTAGATTATAGATGGTCTTCTTATGACCCTCTCCTGCCTCTTGTTCTTTCTATCTCTGTCTTCGTCCTTGCTGTACATTCACAGCGCTGCTATTCCTGTCTCTTGGCCAGTGGAGCAGCGGCACTGAGGGATTAAATTACCAGAGGAGCAAAAATTCACAGGGGATGATGTCAGTATTATGACAATGTCGCTTTCCACTTGTCCCCTGGCTCAGAGTGTCTGATATCACGATGGATGGCACTTGAGGCCAATGGGACAGTGGGAGTGGTTCAGTCCCTGATATCTGAGCCTGTACCGCGTGGCCTCACAGGAAGCTAATAATCATGTTCAGGCCACTGGCAGACTGGCAGGGACACTCGTCACCTTACAAGGAGAGGAACGAATGTGTGAATGCACAGAGGTGACACTGCAGAGGCACCACTTGACTCTCTGTAAAGGCACGTCAGTAACCTAAGTTAAGTGCAAGTTTGGAATCTGTTGCACAAAAAAGAGAAGGGCTGTTGTTTAATAAGCTTTAATAATTCCCACGTTTCGGTTTATGAAAGGAGCATTGGAGAAGGTCAAATTTGGCATGGGGAAAAAGTGTTTGGAATCACCCTAAAAGAGTTTAAAAAGTCCTGACTGCATGAGACTATTCTAAAATTGTGAGCAGCAAGAAGGTTTAGTTAGTCACTTAGAATGAAGAACTAATAACAATTATGTAATCGGTCATCCCATCCTTGTGAACGTAATATCTCCAGAATGCCAAGCGGGAATTTGGTCAAACCTGGTAGTCCACTTGGACTCAAGGATGAACTTATTACATTTTGGTGACCAAAGGTCAAAGGTCAGTCTCATTGTCATCTTATGTCTGTCCCATTCTTGTAGTTTTATTAGATCTTGGTGGTTAAAGGTCAAAGGTCATTGTAACCTCACATTCATCCACTTTCATGAACATGATACAGGAATGTTTGGAGGGAATTTCCTCAAATTTGGTGTAAACGTCTGCTTGGACTCAGGGATGAACTGCTTAGATTTTGGTGGTTCAAGGTCAAAGTGCTGGAGAGTAAGCACTCACCTGTAACTACATATAATTAAATTACAATTATAAATGTGCATGTAATATGTTACAGTTACTGAGAAAAAAATATATAATTAAATTACAGCTGCTAATCAAAATGTTGGTGATTATGTCCAAATATTCTTATTGGTTGCCTGACACTCTACTGAGACCACTCTGCAAGTTCAAAACTACTGTATAACTGCTATGGTCCAGATTCGCTTCTCTGCTGTTAATCATCCACACAGAGTCGATTTAAAATGAGAGACAATGTCAAACCAAAGTATGTCCGTCCTTAACCCACATCCACAGGTGTAAATCTGTGCGAGTGAGTGTGCACATGCACGCACTGCACAAGAACTCATGCACGTATTTGTGGGTAAGACTGACCATTCACACAGATGGCAGAGATTTTGAAGCTGCCGTAAATCATGCAGCAGTTGGAGATATAACCTTTCATCAACACTGACAGCTTGTTACAGATGGGCTTCAGTACATCTCTCACTTTCTGTCCATATAACAGATCCAACTCATGTTCCTCTTACACACTACTAAAATGTACAATCCCGATTTGCAGGGTTTTGCAAAAACTTTTCAACCTAGATTCATGTGCATACAATACAAAGACAAGATATTTAATGTTCAAACTGATTAATCTAATTGTGTTTTGTAAATATTCACTCATTATGAACACTTTCAATGGGCGACAGGTCTGAACTACAGGAAGGCCAGTCAATTATCTAAATTTATTTTACTATGAAGCCACACTGTTATAACGCATGCAGAATGTGTCTTGGCTTTGCTTTTCTGAAATAAATAGGAACGCTTCTGAAACAGACGTTGGTTAGCTAGCATTTTGCCGACTGTAGTTAACCTAAAATGACTATTTGTCACTTTTACAGCAACATCTTTTAACCATCTTCAAAATTTGGTTAGTTTATTTGCTTGACATGGACAAGCCTACAACATATTTCAGTAAAGGCACCAGGAAAGCAGAAGGTTGATTGGTGAGCACAAAGCAAATAGGAGCAGTACTTAGGTAGGGTCAATAATGATTAACTTTAATTTGTGTAATGTTATAATTGATTTATTGGTGGTGCTTTCCATCTGACCTGATTACAAAGTATAAATGGTCATCTACATGCTTCTTTATTACATCGAACAAAGCTGATATGCCCATATGAATTCAATGTGAGAAAAATGACTAATCTACTTCTGGGTAAGTCCCTGTTGCAGTAGCCTACACAGTCCAGAATCAGCTTAAGAAATGTGCCTGCTGTTACACAGACTGTTTCCTGGGTGATTTCTAACCAGCAGGCGCAGACTCACTCTGAGAACTCTTCTGGGTACATTTCCACTCAGACAAATCCCTCCTCTGCCCTCAATATGCCTTAAACCCAGACCAGAAAGCTAATAAACAGCAATAAACCATCTAATGGGCTGGGAGCTGCCAAGGTTTCCTCTGTCCATCTCTCTGTATAGTGAGGGTGTGTGTGAATATTCTTGTTCAAAACTGTCACTCAGTCTAATCTTAATATATTTTACAAGTCTGGCCTCCAGACAACATGACAAATGCTTCGGTTTCCAGCTTCATGTTGGTGCAAGTTCACAAACAAGAGCTGGGTCACGTACTGACGCTGGGTGTAACTTTAGTGATACACAGACTGATGTTTTAAGTTGATGCAATTTAAGGCATTTTGACATAAACCTTGTGTTTGCACTGTGCATTGCATACAGATATGAGAGGAGAATAACCTCAGCAAGCAGGCTGCAACCAGCTCTGCATGACTCACTCATGCAGGAGAAGTGCTGGTGACAAGGAAGCAACGCCTTTATTCCTTAAAAGCATAACTTACGTTTACCAAGAAGGCTATGAGTGTGCTCTTAGTTATTATATATGTCTCTTGCTATGATATCTCAAAACATAAATGGATTTGCATGACATTTGGTGGACATAAGCCATGAAACATGTGATTTCATGTTTGTGTTGATTCATATCTTGGATTCCTGCCATTACAATCAGGTTCATTTGCATGGTGGTACATACAAGGAATTTGCCTCGGCATCTTATATAATAACGACAAAGATAGTAAGAGAAGGAAAAAGAAAAAAACAAGTACCGCAAAAGTCAGTCATATGAAAGCATAGATACTTATGATAAATGTAATGTGAAGTGCCCATGGATGGAACAATAGTCTCTATCAGTGAGATCACAGGCCTTGTTGAGGCCATCTGTGGTTGGGAAGTATCCAGAGAATTTCCAAAGAAGCAGAGTTGATTCCTCATACTGAGGGTATATTTGCATGGGCAAGAAATCTATAAATAAAAATTCAAGCGAGTGCCTTATATTCCATAAGATGGGTCTGTTACTTGTTAATTCTTCTTGGTAGGTTTGATCCCCTTCAGACTAAAACCCTCTCACTCTAACAGGATAGGTAGGGATTTCCACCACAACTAGGCCTCCCTTTCTTTCAAACACTCAAGTGCTGCTGTCTCACCTTTAGAAATGAGTACTAAAAATGAGTTACATATATTTATTTCTTCTTAACACGAACAGACATGTAACTTTTGACTTGGGGCCAATAATAAGACATTTGTGGTGAAAGTCATCCAGCAGTTTTGTTTGTGGTTAAATAAAAAAAACTTACAGGAATCTTGTTTACACAGGTTGGAACAGAATGTCAGTTAAGTATCAAATTATGTCTGATTATGTTTTTTTCACATGATATGATAGATAATAGATTTTTTAATGTAAATTTTGTACACAGTTCTGCACCTTGCACCTGCTCATTGCAATGCCATCCAGTTATTTTGCAATTAAATTTATTGATATCTGGTGTGCTTTACAAAGCAAAAAAGGAAAAAAAGAAGCAGCCTGTTCAGGGGCAGGCACTGACTGATGCCAGACCTCCCTCTCTTGTCCCCGTCTGAACCCGCAGTGTCTTTGTCATCCCTGTAAATCATCACTGTAAATCACCTCGGTACTGTATTCCCTGTTGTCAAACTGGCCGCCGTCTGTCTCTGAGGTTGTGCTCAGTCCTGGTCCGGTCCTGTTCATTGGAAGGCTGCTGAGCCCATTTCCACTGCCTTCATGCCCAGCTATGGTTCTGGTCCCCATTCTGGCGCTGTTTTCCATTAACATCCCCCACAGAGTTTCCCACCCCGACCGGGGCCTGAAAGCCTCCTTCTGGTGGGCAACAGCTCCTGTGTTAGCTATGTCAACACTTCTTCGGTGCTCTGAGCTCCCAGTCCAGAAACAGGGACTACTAGCTGCACAGTCAACTGAGCTAACTAGCTATCAGCAGCTACAATTACCCGCAGTTAGCGGTTACTGTGGAGATACTAGGGCTGTGATGATATAGAAGTAAAGTTGCTAAGAGGGTGTGAAAAGTCGCTTAATCAGTTAGCAACACTGGAAAGGGGTAAGCCTTGAAGTAAGCTGAGCTTTACATTTGTGCCTACAATGTCAGCTCTCTCAGAAGCTTTGTTGTCCCGACTTTTCAACCAATCAGAGGCTGTCATCCTGACTTGTGTGTAGCAGCACTGATCCATAGGTGTATTAATAGATCCATGTGCTGATCTAGAATGTATTATGAGATTAAAAGGACAGATCACCCAAAAATGAAAATTCACTCATTATCTGCTCACCCTCATGCCAGCTGAAGGTCGGGTTTATTTTTTTAGTCCACAAAACATTGCTGGAGTTTCACAGGAAAACAGCGTTGCAGAATCTCCCAAACAAGTGGCGACCGAAAATAAATAAATAAAAAAGTAACCATGCATGGTGTAATTCAAGTGTCCTGAAGCTTGACATATGAAGTTGACTCAAAAGATGTAATTTACACCATGTTTTTAGCCTGAGTCTTCACTGTAGATCCTTAGCTTGGAGCCATGTTCATGTGTGCTTGCACACCGTCTGAACTGGGCGTGTGTGGGGTGACCGTGTGCAGACGCAAATGAATAGCATGTTGGGGCTTTAGGAGACTTGGATTACACCAGATGGGCAGTGTGGAGGCACTTTATTGGTTTTTTTGGTTGTTTTTTTCTTTTTGAAAACTGGTTTCCATACACTTACATTGTTTGGGAGATTCTGCAACACTGTTTTCCGGTGAAACACCAGCAGTGTTTTGTCAACTAAAAAACTAAACCCAACCTTCAGTCAGCATGAGGGTGAGTATATATTAACAGAATTTTCATTTCTGGGTGAACTATCCCTTTAATCCTTCAAAATAAAATTTGTGGTGATGAGCTTAACCCAGGGATAGGCATCACATGACTGCGGTATTGCAGATATGCAGTTACTGTCACACCCCTTGGGGACATGCTGCCTCCTGTTTGTTTTCTTACATATGGCACCTTTAAAAAAAAGCAGGAAGTACAATAATAAACAGTCAAAACAAAAAAAAAATCAATCTTTTCATCACTGATGAAGCCTTGAAGCTGATGGTGACCTCTTACCTCCTGGAGGCGGTCAGAAGAAATGAAATAAAGTCCTTACATGAATCAGAATGAGGTGAAAAGATCACTTTATCAGTGATTAATGCACAACAAGGATCAAGTAGCCTATTGTTAAAGTATGATTACATCTTGTAGATGATAGTTTAAGAGGTCAAATCACCTTAATTCCTGATCTTAGTGAGTAATGTTGACCTGTCATGTGTTTGCACACACATGACTTCATCCCTCATGAGCTGCACAACTATGAGGAGGAGAAGCTATTTAAATACTGGGAGCTATTTCTGATCAAATATTGTGTTATCTGTATCAACAAATTTGTGAACGAGGCTGAGTCAAAACAAAGCAAGGCATGCAAGAAGAAGGGAGTGTGTGTGGTACGTGTGTATGTGGGATGGGTGAGAGGCAGCAAATGAGGAGCTCAGAGGGAGGGAGGGAAGGAGAGCAGGAGGAAAGACAGAGGGAGGGAGGGTGAGAGAAAGCAGGCGTGTCAACTCACCATGCACCAGGGATTAGCTATTTAAAGTTCAGTCACAGAAACCTCTCCACATACTGCCAACAAGGACGCATCAGGGCGCACGTTTGGGGAGGAGGACGCACATTTTTAATGAAAAGAAAACGCAGATGAAGTGAGAATAGTCGCGTTTCAGCTGGGAACTTATCAAGAACATCCATTTTGGCACTGCCAAGTCTTCAAGTTTGCAAGTTTATTTCACCAGGTAGGCAATTTAGCCTATTTAAACCCCTTGTGAAAAAGGTGTTTGGAAAACTGCAATGCATTTTGTTTGCAGCTCAGGGTCTTTAAAGGTCTGTTGAGGCAAAAAAAAAAAAAAAGGGTCAAGATATAAAACTCAACATGTAAGCCTCTCTTATCAAAACAGCTTAAGTGTAAGGAGGGTTGTTTTTGGTTTTTGGGGCAGGAGGTGTGTCAGTGGGAGGGTTCCCTGATCATAAATAAGCCTGTCTGGTATGCTGAAGTCTTCTTTTGTGGGCTACTGTGCAAAGAAAGCCACTTGTCAAACTTTATTCTGAACGCCTGAATAAGTCACCCATTATTCTCTTTAACTGTCCAGTCTGGCACTTTAATTGGCATCACTGATTGGGTCGAATAACAGGATTTTAGTGCGGGTTCGACCTTTAAATTTATCATCTCCATGCTTAAATAAGCAGATAATAAATGTTTCCACTTGTGTCACTTCAAACATGTAAACACGCATGTCTTTAATAGATTATTCACGGAGGCAGAGAGGAGATAAGTGATGCATAGTGCTCCAGATAAAAGCTCAGATTATCCTGTCTGTCAGTCTCTCATTCAACCTTCCACATTCACGCACACACAGATTTCACGCACGCGCAAATTAAAGTACCTAATGTATGAAATTTAGGTTTACTAATCCGGTAAATGTGACAAAACTAGTGATAGGAGAAATCGTTTAGTTTTGTTATTGAATTAAAAGTGTTACAAATACTCATTTACAGATTAGGGACTGTATGAAAATTATAAGAGGAGGCCAGAAAAAGGACGATATCGTAATTTTTGTTTTGGCTTATTTCTTTCTCGTCTTTAATTTATGCTTCTGTCATGGCAGCAGTATGCTTCCATATTAAATAAATAGCTATATCAAAAAGATCATTTGCATCATGGTTCATAAAGGTGCACTTCTCCAGAAGACTCATTAGGATATTAAAGTTTTAAATTGAGGCACATGTTTCAACAAGTTGAAAACGCTGTTACAATATTTCGACAGGTTGTGGGGACGGTGCTGAAGCATTTTTCTCAGAGGTGTGTTCAAAGACAACATTAAAATGCAGCGCATTTAAACAAAAAACAACAACAACAACAACACCACAATCATTTTCATGCAGCCTCTAAAAACACTGTATACAACTTTTTTCAAAGTAAGAGTAAGAATATCAGCAATTATACTTGTACTACAGGTATAAAAACTTCTCATTTTGCAGATTGATGCCTTTCAGAGTTATACTTTTATATTACTTGAATTATTTAATTGATGCATTAACATGTAAGCTGCATTTTACTTGTGTAGCTGGTCGAGGAAAAGCTACTTTACAAAATAAAGTAAAGATGTCAGAAAATGTAAGTAAAGGTAGAAAGTAGCATAAAATGGTAATACAAGGACATTTAAAGTGTATTTAAGCACAGACCTTGAATATTGTACTTAATTACTTTCTACCATTTACAATAACCATCATTATTGTTGCTGTCTGTTGTATGAAAGCTCTATGGAAACACCTTAAAAGCTGCTTTATCCACCGGCTGTGATGAATATGAATGAAAGAGGATTGTATGCTGCTATTAATGGACACACACATACACACACTGGTGCAGGTATACATGCACAGAGTAGTGTGTGCGTCATCCAGCCTGGCAGGCCTGTGTGAGGCTTTGTGTGGAGGGCAGTGACACAAGACTGCACTTTTTTTTTTCATAAAGCCTCTGGGACTGACTGGAAAAAGGGGAGCTCAGAGGAAATGTGGAGCTGTGGGAAGATTGTTATCACGTTGCTGTAAGCATATGTAAGCTCTGCTGCTTGCGTTAACATTGTTTACATAGCAGATAAGGGGCTTGAGTGTGGACTGCAATGTCTGAGTGATGTTTAGAAATGGAGAATATGCAGGAATCATGCTTAGCAAACATGTTTAGGTTGCCGCTCTCACATTTCCTTATAAACACACACATGCACAAACATGCACTCAAAATTATGAAAACCTCAAGCCAAGAGCCACTTGTTTATGTTTCTCTGAAAGGATTGCACAATTTTCAGTTCCATCACTGAGGCACCAGTGATTGAACAAGTAAAACCACATTATTCAGGAGCTGCACGCTGCTCACAAAAGGAAAGGAGGTCAACTTCGGACCAGTATCCCCCCTTTTTCGTGTTTTTTTGTTGCACTGAGACTGGGTTGCACCAATTTACATCTAAGATTAGTTTTAAAATTGATAAACCCAGATTTAGGATCAGAGGAGGAACAGAGCTCTGTTGCACAATTCATAATCTCTCTTTAACTTAAGTGATGTAAACTGAAATTAAATAATATAATCAATATACAGATGTGCGTTTACCCAAATTACAATGAATAAAAACAAGTGAAAAATAAATTTGAGTGCTCTTAGAACATAGTATAAAAGAAGGGGTGAAAACGGTTTCATAACTTTCAGCTGCTCTGTTCTCAACAAAACATGGCATTGTTTGCTAGCTAGCCATAAAAAAGAAAAACAAAATCATATTTTGGGTATTTTCCATATTTTCCTTGCCAGCTCAAGAGTTAACAGAGCATTAAATTATTTGCTAGTTAGCTAAAAACTTGGCTAGCCTAGTCAGTCTACTAATGGTGGCTCAGCAGGGAATTATTTTGCTCAACTCATTTAAAAAAAAAAAAGCTATTTTAAAAGCTAAACTTTCTCAAGTGTAAGTTTTAAGTTAAGAGTAAAGTTTTGGTGCAACAGAATTAAAAGTAATCTAAATTCAGACTGAAAAACTAAACAGAGGTTCAAAAGGAGGTTTGAATGAAATATTTCTTCATTTTAAGCTAGTTTAAAGCTTGATGTAACATAAATTTAAAACATGATTTAATCTGGGTTAAAATCATTGTTGGTGTGACCCAGCCATAGATCTTCATTCTTTAGCCTCCCCAGGCTTGTTTTTCATCTTCTTCTTCTACTGTTCGCCATCCCATCCTCTACCTCCTATCTCTCTCTTCTCCTTTCTCTCTCTACTTTCCCTCCTCTCTGGTCAGTGTGGTTCATGTCTGTGCTTTCTGGGCATGTTTGTGTGTGTGTGTGTGTGTGTGTGTGTGTGTGTGTGTGTGTGTGTGTGTGTGTGTGTTTGCCATCTGAGGTTGTTTTTCTCCTCCAGGCTCCCAGTCTGCTGTGTGCTGCCAGACCCCCACAGCCAATCATGATCTGGGCCCAAAATTCCTCACCACTGACCAGGGCCTTAATTGTGTGTGTGGAGCTGCCTTGCACTCTTGTTTTTATGAGAAAAAAAAGTCTATCTTTGTGCAACTATAATGAAACTAGGTGGGGAAAAACATGGTCAGTCAGTCCTGTCCTTGTTCTCTTTCCTTCACAATTTGTTCTATACTGTGAGTTCTCATTTCACAGGCAGAACCTCTAAATTGACCTAAACATAATGGATTCACTGTGTCTGTAAATGGGATAGGATTTCACAGCCACACCTGCGTGAAAATGAGACGGGAGGTGCATTAGATGGTTAAGAAATGGAGAAGAAAAAAAGAACTTTTTCAAAAAAAAAAAAAGAGAGAGGCTGTGAAATCAGTCTCCCTGCAGCTCGTCTGTACTGTGCTGCAGCAGCTCTGGGCGTATGTGTGAGCTGTCACGTCTCTGTGAGAGTCAAACGGCATGAAGGATCAGCAGTAAACAGTGAAAAAAGGAAAGACGTGTCAGACAAACACTCATCTGCTAAGTGGTGCAATCAAGGTTTACTGTTTGAGAACAGGCAAACAAATCTTTACGTCTGTGTTTAATGAAGACTGAGGCTTAGTGCTTTAACCACCTGTGGGGTTTTTCATCAGACTGAAGTGGGTGGTTTTACTCAGATGCCGTTTCTTTGTAGTAATCTTGAGTCCATTTGTAGTCATCATGAGTCTCTTTGTAGTTGTTTTGCATCTGTTTTATCTTCATGTAGTTTTAAGAAACTGTCATTCATCCGTTATTTTATTGCTTTTAAACAGGCAACCAGGGAAGGAAGGGCATTTGGGTCAGTTGGCTCAACAGAAATATACAATTGGGCATCATCGGCGTAGCTATGGAAATTTATGCTAAACTTGTTAATATGTGACCTAATGAGAGCATGAATATGGAAAATAGCAGTGTACCATGACAACTTCCTTGTGCAATACCAAAAGGTAGATCGTGTTTCGCAGAGACATGATCACCCATACAGAACCAGTCTGAAGCGCTTCCAGAAAGACCAACCCATCTTTCAGGACGGTTGATTAAAACTGAATGATCAGTGGTATCAAATGCTGAGCTTAGATCCTTGGGGTCAGAGGGAACCTGATGTAGAAGCCTATTGATGGTTGAGAATAGGATGATCTTTGAAAGACTGATCTGTCTCTGTGTGCGAGTATTTTTATTATACAATAAAAATATTTATTTAAGAATCTTGTGGTGTACGTCTAGCTTTGTTTTTCTCCAAGTTCTTTCAGCTTTCTTACCTGACTTCTTTAATGCATGAATATATTTATTCATCCAAGGCTTTGCATCACTTTGTGTCCATTTTTTATTTTTTCTTTGTCACATCTTTTTTTGTTAAGTAAATTCCGGTTCATATTTGTGGTAATTTTCACTCCTGTGTTTTGTTTTGTTTTTTGTATCACTTTGCTGTCGTTTTAAAGATCATTATGGTCATTTTGTGGTTGTTTTCAGTCGTTTTGTGGTCATTTTGTGTCTCTTTGAGGTCCTTTTGAATCTCTGTATGTCTCTTTGTGGTCGAGCCGCCTTTCTGGCCCTGCCCCTGCATAGATGATGTGTAACTTTTTCTGTCTAATTTTTGCAAGATTTTAATGAAAGCTTTAGATAAACAAAACAGTAAACATAGAAAAGATATAAAGATCCATATCTTGCTGCAGTGACACTGGCATGCACTCTCAGTAAAACCACCCATCCCATCCTGTCATCCCTACAATTTAGTCAGAGTTCTAAATAAAGAGCTATTTTAGTTTCTTTTTTATAACAGAAACAGTCTTTAAATGGTTTATATTGTATGTTGTGCCTTTGTTACCAGGAAGACCAGTGTTGTCACTGTTTACTCAGCTGTTTCTGGCTGTTGATGTTTGATTATGCAAAGATTAGACATAAGAATTTAGGTAATATGCAGCAGAAAAACTGATGCTAAACTCTTCTTTCACCTCAAAGCACAACTACAATAGAAGCTGTAGAGATCCATCATCACCTCCTTCTGCTCCATTTCACCTGACCTATTTCTTAACCTGATTAGACTAAAATAAATACTTTTTTTTTCATTCTAAGTAAATACAGCACAGTGCTGGCGTGTGGACGTGGCTGTATCTTATCACTCAGAGGTGCTACAGATAGAGGGACAATCCTCAGGGGAAATATATAAATTACTGACTATATTCAGGGCAGATCTGGAAGCTTGTATTGTTCTTAAAATTAAACAATAGCAAAAGATGAGACATGCGCATGTCTGACATACATCAGACGACCTCTGTGCAATCTGTTTGGTTGTCAGAAGAGGGCTTACAGCCTCTGTCTGCCGTGGCCCATTGACGTCCTCTTCCAGGATTAGGTGGCATGGAGGATGATGATGGCACCGTAAATACTGACTGATTGGCTTGTTGCTGGGACGCTGTGCCATTCAGTGATATTGTCAGCTTACATTAGGCCACCATGCCGCTGAAGGTGCAGGATCATAATTCCATTAAACTGTGACCTGGTGAGGAGACAAGGAGCTGTCAGCGGGCCGGAGCACTCAGACATGCCGTCACTGTGATAAGGCAGATTATATGGGTGCTGCAGAAGTGGAATAGCTCATATTATAATTCATAACTGAGAGGAAGTTTGTCGCTGTTGCATTCTGGGATGGCTTTATTTCTCTTGTCAGCCTCAGAGGGAACCCTCTGCATTAAAAAAGGAGCATATTTTTTGTGTTTGTCCACATTTTTAATTACTTCATATTTGTGTCTCTGTTCACTGCCCTCTCTCTGCAGACGTCTCTGCCACCATGGGTGTGAAGATGTTGCAGTGCTTTCCTTTCTACAGACGCTGTAAAGAGCGCTGCAAGAGCAGGCAGTGCCCTCCAGCGGCAGGTGAGGAGCAACAACACTCTGACTATTGAAGAAAACCAAACATACACCAAATGAAAAGACACTTCTTATGGAAGCCCATTTTTGTTATTAAGAGAAAAACAATATCCCTGTGGAAGTTGTAATTATAAAATATTAAGTCAGAATTACAAGGTAAAAAGTCATAATTATGAGATCCAAAGTCATGATTATGAGATCCAAAGTCATAATTATGAAATTAAAAGCCATGATTATGAGATTACAAGTCATATTTATGAGATAATCAAAATTGGGATGCAAAAAGTCATAATAATGGGACAAAAGTCATAATTATGAGACAAAAATTGGATAAAAAGTCAGTTTGTATCACATACAAACTAACTTTTTATCTCTTTCTACTTTGTCAAACCTCATAATTTCAACTTTTCATCTCTTAATTATGACTCACCATTGGGATATTTTGTTTTTTACTGGTGCAAATAGACTTTCATAACTTTTTGACAGTACATCCTAGTAAAACATTTTTATCTTCTGCCCCTCAGTTCCCATTGAGGAGATGAAACCCCGCCTTTGCTCCACGACATCCTGGAGTAGTGACAGCGACGGAGCAGGAAGCCTGAGTCGGGGCTCCCAGATATATTTCTCCACTAAGGCCAGGCTGTCGTTTAGACACCAGCTGGACAGCAACATTAACGCAGTGGACGCCACCTACTGAGGAGATAAATGGACTCCAGTATCAAAAGTTTTTCTGCAGACCTGGGAGCCTGATAGCTGAACAAACACATCTATCGTCACCTTTTAGATGTGATCAACAGTAGTTGTGCACAGCCACAGGTCATATTTAACCCCTCCTCGCTTGCCGCCCACAAAGATCTCTGAATGGTTGATCAGATTCAACAGGGGACAAGAGAAAACAGACTAAAACAGACCAAGTTTTCAATCTCTGTGCATTAATATCTCATAAGACTGAACTCTGAGTGGATCCACTGTTCGAACGGACACGATGAGAGAGAAGACGACGTAGAGACTTGTTTACAGCATTCACAACCAAAAAGTGCATTACTTTTGGAAGTTTTTTTTTTTTTTTATGTTTCTATTCTTATTTCTTTTTTGGCTACCTTTATGGAAAAATTACAACACATTTTTTTCATTTGCTGATGAGATACTGGCCCATGTGAAGCAGAGGATGTTTCATAAAGCAGGAAAAGGGAGTTAACCTTCACAGATGAAACAGTCATCATCATGAGTGCTGAATTATATTTCTAAACCTAACTATGACATTTCCTATAACCAGGGCTGGGTTAACTCTCTAATCCTGCTTTATGAACACTACAAAACAGAAAACAGTTTCATCAAATGTTTTAACCATAATTCTAGAGCAAACGCATGACGGTCATGTTGATTTTAACATTTGCAGACCAAGTTTCAGGACGGGCAGCTGTTTTTTTTGTTTTTTTTCTGCCTTTTGATAGTTACTCTTTTGGAAGCGTTACATAAACTGAGCTGCACAGCAAAACATATTTCTATTAGATATTTTATCATGTTTGGCTAATTTCTTTTGTTTTATATTTTCACGTTAAGAGAAGACTTCTGGTTGCATTTGATATTAAAATGCATTTACTTTTTTTTTTTTTTTAACAAAAGCTAATTGCTGGTTTTAGGATGAACAGGGTTCTGTATTTGCCTAAAATGAATGAATATGAATGTAATCATTGATCCCAAATGACTGTGAAAAATTCATCCTCTGTTCTGAAATTTCAATATTTGTCCTTTAATCCAAAAGCAATTATCATCCATTCAAATCTACAGTATGTCAAAACACCAGTAACTTTATTCTTTACTAACAAAATAACAAAAACTGTCCATTTAAAATGGCTCCTGTGTTTTTTTTATTAAACAACATTTATTTAAGAAATTAGTTCAGTGGTATAAAAGACAGAACAAAAAAAGAGTCTATGAACAAACGTCTCCAGACCTGTGACCACTGATAAAGTCATCACTGCATGTTTTAAGGTTTGGAGATGACGCCGTCTGGATAACGCTTCTTAAACCGAGCCACGACTTCTGGATCCAAAAGATGGATACCATCAAGCTGGTTTCCAAGAGTTATCCTGCAAGTGGAGGGAAAAAGCGCAGAAAAAATAGTTAATAGACAGACTGAGATAGTTAAGATGTTTTAAAGTGGGGTTGAATGAGGTTCTTATTGATAGTCAGTGTATTACCAACAGTACATAGCTTTCTACATGCCTGCAGCTCAGAAAAACAGCAGGAGTACCAGCAGAGAAGCTAATCGATTTACCGCTGTCGATTGAGTCAGCAGCACTATCAGTTTAAGTGTACACAATATTCAGAATATTTTCACTGCTTTACTTTGCGGTCTGACTGCCTTTTACGACAGGAAAATGCTGTTAAATGAGCCAAATATCGTTTTTTCCAAAGTTACAAAACTCCACAGGCAAAATTAATCATTTTACCTCACAGAACATGTGAGTTGTTGTTCTACCTCTGCTTCAATCTGTTAGTTTGTTTGTGTTATGGTGTGACTTTGGTGAATCCGAACTAACCTTTGAAAACACTAAAGTCACATAGAAATGCAAACAAACAAACTGATCGATGCAGCAGTAGACCAGCAACTCCTGTATTCTACAAGGTACTTATTTCGTTCAAGTTTGGTTGGTTTGGAGTGCAATGTTTGACTTTATAATGGTAGTTTCCCCTCAGAAAAGGCTGTCTGACAGGTTAAGTGGTGAAAATATTCTAAATATTGCATACACTCAAACTTTTACCAATTTTTTAGGTGTGCTTTTTTTTATACACACTGACTATTGATAAGTACCTCAAAGAGCCTCACTTCAAATAAGTCGAACTACCCTTTCAAAGCAGTGTTCCCCAACCCTGGTCCTCAGGGCCCACTGTCCTGCATGTTTTAGGCGTTTCCCTGCTCCAACACACCTGATTCACATGATCAGCTCGTCACCAAGCCTCTGCAGAAGCCTGACAACAACCTGATCATTTGAATCAGGTGTGTTGAAGCAGGGAAACATCTAAAACATGCAGGACAGTGGGCCCTGAGGACCAGGGTTGGGGAACACTGCTTTAAAGCACAATGGTATGTTACCAGTTGGGTTGGACGTTGTGTGGTCGGCCGAAAAGCTCAATCTTCCTGGTGCCGGGCGACAGTCTCTCAATCATGCCGTAGATCTCGTCTGGTTTGTGACTGGTGGAGCGGACCTGGATGAGAGTGAGTGAGATGCAGTGACGAGAGGAGTTTGTATCATATTACAACCTTTTCAGGGTGTATAAAAAAGTCATATAAGGGTAAACACAGTAAGTAGGGCAGAAGTAGTAATTATTTACCTCGGCCACAATGACATCGCAGTCCAAACCTCTGTTGAAGCCCTGAGGGTTTCCCTTCACACCCACCTGAAGAGAAAACATCACATGGCGGGTTTTACATTTCTGAAAGAACGAGCCTGCAGCAGCTCAGTGAGGGGCGTCTCTTAACCACCAAGCATGAACATGCAAATGTAGATTCCAGCAGTGTCATCCATACAGTCAACTAGTAGTCAACTGATATGTGTGTTTCAATGGCTGACACAGATATTTAGATATGAAAACAAAGAAAAGTCATGTACACGTGCTTAAACATGTTTATCTTAGCCTGCAACATGTTGTTTCAGATGGATTTTTTCTTAATTGAAATAGAAAAATAGTGGGGGGATAGTCAATGTCAGAAGAGACATCGTCCAACTGTATTATTCTATACATAACATAACATATATATATGTTAAGCCAGCGAGTAACAATTTTAGATTAGACTTGCTCATTTAGGATGGACAAACATTTAGGATGTTATCATTTAGAAAAGACAGTGGCGACTGAGGAAACTTATGCAAACTTTTACAGCGGGATGCGTGAGAGTTATGCGGTCAGAAACTTTGTCACCACCTTCCCAAAACTCACAACTGCGAGTGCTGATATTGTTCCATAGCAGCCACACTGACAACACTGCCTGCAGAGATGTCTGCAAACATTTTAGACGATCATCTCAAAATGCCCCAAAAATCGGCCGACTGTTTATTTGGTCTATTATTAATGCAGTACATGATGAAGAAGGCATAAAATGTGCCACCGCAATAGAAAAAAAGTTGTGTAAAACTCTAGTGTAACTAAACAGAACGTGATAAAGTTTTTACGTATACTTAACTGAAAGCAGTACAAAGAATATTTAATGTTTTACTTCATTAATTTTTGTAAATATACGCTCATTCTGAATTTGTTGCCTGCAACACGTTTCAAAAAAGGGCAACAAAAGATTGAGAAAGTTGTGAAATGTTCATAAAAAACACCTGCTTCGAACATTTCACAAGTAAACAGGTAATAATATCATGATTGGGTATTAAAAGGCTCAGTCATTCACAAGCATGGATGAGCTGAGGTTCACCACTTTGTGAAAAACATGACTATAAATGATTGTACGACACTGGGAACATTTCGTAAAAACAGTTATCAGTAAACACAGTTAATTTGCAAATAATTTCATTTTGTTTCTATTCACATTTTAAACAGCATCCCAACTTTTTAAGAATCAGATTTCTATAAGAGTTCTATACGTTCTATAAGGACAGTGGAAGACAAGCGTACCAGACAGTGCTCCTTCCCGTGGTTCAACCAATGGCCTGTCCTTCCTGTGCGGATGATTCTTTGAAGCTGGTTAGTTTTCACCCAAATGATTTCATCAACACGCTCGTAGCTGAGAGAGCAATATAAAAGGAAAATTAAAATGGCGGAAAAAATAAAAGAAATGCAACAACATGATGCCTTGATGGCAGTCGATGCACAGAAAGAAACACTCACCCCCACAGACTGAGACACTCCCTGCCCAGCTCCATAGCCCTGTAAGATGAGAAGTTGGGCAGATGTTGAGTTGGAGCAGACAGAACTATATCTGCAAATGCAGAGCAAGGACCCTGCTGTTCCTGGACTAAATACTGCAGACAAATCCCACTACTGCGAGTACTTGATCTAACTGAGTAACTCTGAACACTGAGTATTACTCAAATTTAGATCTTTGGTTGTTAATATAATAGTGACAAAAACCAAAAGTCACAGCTGAAGAAGTGTTTTTTGTTTCATTAGAAAAGCTATAACAACATGTTGAGATTATAGGACACAAAGTCATGGATGGAGACACGACTGCTGACCAGTTAAAGGGACAGTTCACCCTTGTTGTGAGCAGTTTCAACTATTTTCTTTGTACTGAACTACACCCTCCAACTGTATCACCGCACAGAACGAAGCATGCATCTACTCATGAGTAGGATGCATTAATGTTAACATCCCACACGGTCATGAGCACGAGCCTCTTGTCCACGAGTACATGCACCCTTCCATCTGTGTGGTGATTAAGTAGAAATAAAATAGATTCTACACAAAACTCCTTAAAACAAGGTGTGCTGACTGTCTTCACTGACCACGTCATGATTTCTGGAAAGAGACATTACTGTTGAGTTTTTGATTTCTTGTCAACCATTAAATTAAATGTTAAAAGTTGATCCATCAGGTAAAAAGCATCACAGGTAAGAGGAAAAATTTGTATTTTCGAGTTTGGGGTGAACTGTCCCTTTAAAGTCTAAGCCTATCCTGTTGTTGAAGATCGAACCCTCCTTGTTCAGGTTGTTTGGGTGGTTGCAGTTACCTGCCGGTGACCCAGAGGAAAAGGAAGCCGTCATCCTGCAGGATGGGGATGTTGAGTTTTCTCATCTCGTCGTCAGTCAGCGTGCCGTACGGCAGCTCCATGTGGATGTCCCATGGGGGGTCGGCCATCACCACCGCAAACTTACCCAGGATGGACACGTCCAGGTAGCGGATATCACAGCAGATCCACTGCAAACACAAACACAAACCGTCAGCATTCTGTCAACGTTCATCTGTCCACCACGTCTTCTCTCTTTGTCCCTCCTCTCTCTTCCTACCTGTGAGGGAAACAGTTTGCCCACGTTGCTGTCTGCGTCCCCTGCATGGAGTCCGAGCTCCGTGGCCCCAGCCTGGGGCCCCAGCAGGCTCCCCTCAGCCTCTGGAGGACTGTCGATCTCGTAGTGGACATATTTGCAGGTGTCCATATGGAAGCACGTGTTGAGGAAGGAGCAGTCACCGAGGCTCTCGTCTGTGTGCTTGTTGATGATACGACTGAATGAGAGAAGATGGATCACAAAGTGAAGCAGCTGTATAAACATGTGTGTCACTTTTAAAACTCCTTTATTTTGAGACAACAGAATATTACAAAACATATAACAAAAGCAGTTTTATTTCCTCTGCAGTCATTTTATTTTAACAGCTGCACCTTGGATTAAAAATCTACTAAATTGAAGCACCAAACTTTCTCTAGTTTAATGCAAAAGTAAAAATACAGGAAGGCAAATGAAAATATATTTACCCTGCACAAATGTCAGTCAAGATTCCTAAATTTTTTGAAAATTTTCCTTGATGCATCCTCTACCTTGTGGCTCCTTGTCATAGATTAAATACAGTATCATACCTTCTCAGATTGTTTGATTTTAATCTTTTTTGAAGCCTTGAAGGGATATTATCCAGTATTTCACAAGAAAATACCAATTATTGTTTTGTTTTTTTAAATCCAAAAATAACAAAGAATTTGAGCTCCAACCATCAGGTCGGTTGTAGGGAACAGCTGCTGTAGACCATCATTTAAGATGAGGAGAAACTCCACAAATTATAGATTTTATGAGACAAAAACAAATGAAAAGATGCGTTATCCTTTTATATTTGATTAAAACCGATAACTGATGTTGATGCAATAAGTTTAAAGTTGAGGACTTTAGTTAACTCAGACAAGTGGTGTGGTGCTTCTGAAAGAAGAGGTATTTCTTTACCTTATATAGTGACCTTTACCTATAGTGACCTCTTCAGGCCAAAAAGAATATTTTTCCTCTTTTCAGGGGGCGTTTTATGCCTTTATTTGACAGTCTACAGTAGAAAAGTAACAAGTAGGGCAGTAAAATATGGTTTAAAGAGTGAGAATGGTTATTTTTCCATCGCAATATTCATTTTCACTGAAAAAAAAAGTGCTGCAAAATTAATCCACCCATTGCCAATAAGTGCAATATTCAAATGCAGCACTACAGTTATTTAGGGGACATTTTATGCCTTTATCTGACAGGATAGCTGAAGTGAGGACAGGGGAGAAGAGAGTGGGGGGACGACATGAGGACTAACAGCCTCAGTACATGGGGCACACGTTGTATCAACTGAGCTATCCTGCACCCCATTATAATGCTGTTATGTCACACTTTATCGTGTAGGGCATTATATATAGACAAGCGTGCTGAGTAACACTGACCGGAAATGTAGCTTTGTGCAGGGCTGAGGTGTGTCCCCAGAGCGCACGCACTCCTCTTTGGTCCCGTGGTCACAGAACTCCTGGACCTGAGCTCGGCCGCGAGACCTGAACTTTTCCACGATGGACTGCTCCTTGGCTGTGCTGGCATTCAGGAGCTCCAGAATCTCTCTGCTCACCTAGGGATAAATAATAGTCACATTATGACAAATCAGTGACTGTTAATTCACTGTCCTGTAAATGTAACTGGTCATAATAATTGTAGAGACCAGATGAGGTATTGGTTGGTCTCCACGTCCTTCCTACCTTCTTGCTCTGCTGCTCTTTTGTGGACTGCTGGTTCAACAGACTCTCTATCTCCATGTCCACATGAGACGACTGGCTTTTGCTGCTCCGGCCCTTCTTATCCGCCCCGCTCCCTGATGCAGATGGCCCTGCCAGCTGCGAGGAGGACGCCGGCGTCAGAGAGGTGAAGGAGGTGTGTGGAGGAGAGGAAGAGCTCTGAAGCGATGGAGAGAAGCCCGGAGCTCTTTTGTGATGAGTTTGATCCTCTGCTTTCCTCTTGACTCCGGCCCGCTGGGGTCCGGCCCCAGAACCAATCATGGCCCACAGTTTGGTGTGGTCCACTGAAACCACGACTGACGGTGAGGAGGTGGTAGAGGAAGAGGTGGAAGTGGGCTGTCGGACCTCAATGAGCTCCTGAGCTGAGAATTTCAGCAGCAGACTCTGGATGCAGCCATGACTGACAGCCGTTTCAGACTGTCGGCGAGAATCAAACACAAAAGACAGAGTTAAAAAAAAGAGAAATATGCAGTTGTTAATTTGATAAAGAATTATACTGAAGACTCACACTGTTGAGTTCATTTGTGATGGCAAGGGAGTCTGTTGGCAACGACAGACTCAGATCAGAGAGATATCCCAGCAGCCTCTTCTCTAGTTCAGGATCTGGTGGTTTTTCCGTTTCTTCTTGCGGCGGTGGTGCAGACGGAGCCGGGCTGTCACTCCTGGCTGCGGAGCCCTCTGTGCTGCTGCCACCATCTGACCACATGGAGACAACAGGGGTTAAGCATTAACATTACATTAAATTTAAGTCTGCTATTACGGGTATTTTGGCCTTTTAGATTACTTGTTTCATTCTAGTACCCTACTTACCTGTTACTCTACTTTGTCTTTCTAGTTTTTTACCTATTCTTTGGCTGCGGATGTTTGCTTACTGTGGTTATTTGTGTATGTGTGTTTTTTATTGCTCTGATCAGGACTAGTGCTCCTGATTCTCCTTCGCTTTATTCTGTACAATAACAATCAAGGTTTTAATTAGTTGTCTATTCTATTCTATTTCATTTTGGTGACAAGTAATTGTCAATCAATGGCATTCACTGATTATATAAACCTTTTAACAGATTGTCTCTTGTTTCTAAAACTTTCAAGGCCTTCTGGAACATGGCTGAGCAACATCTTGTGGTATTCACTAGTATGTTTTTTTTACAATGTAGAAAAACTACTCAAAACTCACAAAACTATTGATCTTGTTGTGACACACCCTGGTGTATTTAATGTGTTTTAGTTTTCCTATCGTTGATATAAAAGCACATAAAGATATACAGCCTTGATGCTAATTATTGGAGCTGAAACTGAAATTACTGGATCTGATTAATCCATCAACAGAAAGCAACCAACATTTCTGATTAAAAAAAAAAAAATCCTAGCAAAAGGGTAATACTGATTTGGTTAGAGTTCCACTTCAGGAATTTCTGTTTGTCATTTTACCAATTAATTATTAAGTAACTACTGATTAGCTAATTATTTAGACAATTGCTAAAATGTCAGACATGGAATGTAACCAAGTACATTTACTCAAGTACTGTACTTCAAGCACAATTTAGACTACATTGTGTGCTACTTTATACCTCTATAGGCAAATGTTGTACTTTTTACTTACACTACATTACTATTTACTACAAGTTACTTTTTAGATTTATATCACTATAAAATGAAGATACTCATACACGACATTATTTACAATCCAGTAACTTTTAATGCCAATAATTTTGTAGTTTTACTTAAATTTCTAATGTAGAACCTTTACTTCTAATGGTATTTGTTAACCGCAGTATTCAGACTTTTAAGTAGTAGTAATCTTATAAGTAAAAAATCTGAGTACGTCCTCCACCAGTGCAAAAAAGTAAGGTGTAACAAACGTGATGTAACTTGGAAGTTTGACAGCTTCCAGAGCGCTGCTCTCATTTTCTATATTTGCTGGTAAAAGTAGGCAATTTTAAGACATCACTGTGGCCTCCAGTAACAAAACGTGGGAATTTATCCTTATTTTGGGTAAATTATGAGCTTAAAAATTTAGTGATTAATTTGGCGAAAGCTAAATTGATTGCTTGATAATAAGAACAATCTTCAGTCCTCTCTCTGCTCTGACCCGTACCTGCAGACAGCTGTGCGGGGTCTTTCCTCCGCCGCTGCAGCCTCTCCCGCAGAGAGTCCAGCTGCTTCTTATGCGCCTGAATGTTGCTCCATGTGTCCGACATGACGAGACAGAGCCAACAGTAACACCAACACCGACACCGGCCACACTTAACTGTATTTAGACAAAAGTTCAACACTAGTCCGCCTTGTTTGGAGCCAAGAATGTATAGTACGAGGCGTAAAAGCGTCGCACCAGCATCTTGGTTGTGAGATTCAACGTTCCGGCTGATTTGTGCTTTGTGAACAAAAAATTCTGGCGGTTTTATCACCTGAAATAAATAGTTTGTTATGCATTAATCGATCTATACTGAAAGGTGTATTTTACTGACGAAAAACTACCAAATAAACGTCTCTCTGTTAATGTTTGAGGACATTCCCTGTCGGATGGATTTTGAGTACGTACTAATCCAACTTCCTCCGGTCATGTCTAAAAGGGAAACTAAGATATGCGAAATTCTCGCGAGATTTAGAAAAGTTTCTCCAATGTGTACTTTGTGAAAACCTAATTGCGTTATATAATGTAAGTTTTAAGAGTTAGGATCTGAAAAGGGTTAAAGACAAAAACACTACAGGGAAGATCACAGTTTGGGATAAAATTGTCACTCTCGCGAGATCTTCCGCGGCTTTGGGGTTCCCTTCTTGACAAGGCCACTTCCTCTGTCACTGGGAAATTAAAAGCCTGTTTCCTGTGTGCTAAAATAAATTATATTCGTGCTATTTTAGAAAATAAACGAGTGTTTTGTGCCATCATATTAACATTACAACTTTAGATTTAATACCCGCTTCGTAATCCGATGCCACTTCAGCAGCTGTGCTTCTTCTTGGCAGTTAAGCTAACTTAGCCGTGCTTTTAGCTAGCACAAAGATGGCGGAGGAGGAGAAGAGTGGTGAGCCTGGAAAAGACAAAAACGAACTGGAAATGATGAAGGTACTCATTAATTATTACATAAATGCATATTTATGTGCACTAAGTGTCACAGTCTCAGTGTTTTATTGACTTTTAATGAGGCCAATGTCGTGTTTTGTCCTAGTTTGCTCCCTGAACATGTCGCTGAAAGAGTCGTTACTATAACAACTGGTTGCTGCTGTCACGCTCCCAGACCTTTTTTTTAGGTGTTCAGCCTTTAAGTTTGATATAATGAGATATTTATATGTAGCACTTTTCTTATTTTACGTGCAGAATGTCTTCCTTCGTTTCATTTTGCTCCGTTAAACGGCCTAGAAAAGGACTTTAAATATGCATGCTTTGGTTGCAGCACTCTACTTCTTGCTGAGTCACTAGATTATCGGTTTGCCTGGGGACTTCTTAATGCACCAAGTATGTACACTAGGGATGTGCACTGATGTGGTCACATGCAGGTGCATAGATGGTTACATTTTTGTAGAAATAATTATCAAGATTAATGTGAATTTTATTTTCTTAATCAACAATTTTAATTTAATTCTGTTGCCGATTCGACAGTTGTTTTTAAAAGGGCAGCAATTTATCATTGCTTTTTCCAAAAAAAAAAAAAAAAAAAAAAAATGGGTAAACTCAAAGCAACAAGGGCTTCATCACAGTGGGTGACTGGTTTTATTCAGGGCAATGTCGATTTCTTTTCTTTTTTTTTTTATTATTAATAAATGAAGTATGGAAATACATTGGGTTATATGCTGTAGATTTCACAATGTGACTGTGCATTTAAAAGGACCCTTCACCCCAAATTCAAAAAGACATATTTTCCCCCAGCCTGTAGTGCTATTTATCCAGCTATACTGTTTTAATGTGAGATGTCTAATTTTGGCCATGTCAGTGCCAGAGATGTCTGCCTTCTGTCTAATATAATGGAACTCAATGGCAGTAGTCAACAGTAATGTCTCTTTCCAGAAATCATGATCTGGTTGCTCAAAACAATCCACAGACCTTGCTGTAAACAGTTTCATGCAGAATCTACTTTCTGTGTGCAATAGAATCTACTGGAACTCTTTTCTTTCTAATCGAAATAAACTAGTACCTACATGAACCTGCTCACAACAAGGTCTGTGGATTATCTTAAGTAATCCGGTCATGAATTTTTTAAAGATGCCATTAAAATGCCATATTATGGTTCCAATTGGTCTGTTACCACTCCTGACCTATCCTGACTTTAAGTATCAAGGTTTCATATCAAGGCTAAAAATCTTTGAAAACACTTGAATTTTAATGTAGTGTTTTCAAGTTTTGAAAAGTGCCTGGATTTTCCAAAAAGCTGTGTTTAATTATAATGGCATTGCGTTCATAATAAATTGCTACCTGACTGAATAATTAGCTTTTTAGATAAAGAAATAAGTCAGATATTGGCTCATGCAGGTTGTGTGTTTTCCTTTAGTTTATCAACTTTCTGTAGAATTCTATCAAAACAGTTCATAGCACAAAAACATCTGATTTAATGTGATAAAAAACTGAAATAGTGTAGAAATATGAAATTTACCACAGCTGTAAGGTGCTGGAAAAGCTTGAAAATAAACCTGAAAATGCTTGAAAAGTGCTTGAATTGAAGGAATACTGCCATATGGACTATGCACCCAAAACACTGCATCCTACATTGTTACATCTCTGATGACATGATTGCTCCAGTTTTTTACCTATTTAGTATTGTACCACAAGCAGATTTAGGTGTCAAAATGTGCCTTTCATCTATTTTTAACATTAACTTTTTTTTTCAACATCCCATCCTCCATCCCCTCCTTCTCCATCCCAGGAGCTTGTGGATGAACTGTATAATTTCAGAGATTGCTATTTTGAGACTCACGGTGTGGAGCAAGCTGGGAGGAAACAAAGCGATGTCGCACAGGAGATAGAAAAGACTTTAAAGAAGCTGGAGGAGAAAGAAGGTGAATGTCTTATTTACACAACAGCAATTCAGTCTTTAATCTGCAGAATATTACTCATATCTGCTGGATGTTTCTGTCTTCCCACAGATCATTTTAAACACAAAGCAGAGTTTCTGCTGCAGAAGGGCAGGTGTCTGAATGTAGCTCCTGACTTCAGTGCCGTAGCAGAAGAGTGCCTTTCCCGTGCTGTGAAGCTGGAGCCGGGCCTAGTCGAGGGCTGGAACACATTAGGGGAGCAGTACTGGAAAAAAGGAGACCTGATCGGTGCCAAGAACTGCTTTATGGGAGCCTTGCAACAGGTACAGAGAGGGAAGGATATGTTTTCAACCCAGCCAAGCACTCCTTTCCTTCATGCCCCCTTGATTTTTTAAAAATAATTTTACAACACTAAAACTTGAACATTGTCTTGGGCAACTGGGCTTGGTAGAAGATTAATGTGGTAAATTTGCTTACAGTAAATGATCTCATCAAATTATACCCTTTATAGCCCATATCCATATATTTTATGAAACCTAAAATGATCCTAATGTAATGTTGTAGAATTTAAAGTTTTTTTCTGAATGAATCACTGTAAACTTCTTTGGAATTTCTTGTTATCTCTCCATGCTGGGTTCCACTTATTAACTCTTCCATCTTGTGCTTCATGTCTGTAGAGCAAAAACAAAGTGTCTCTACGCAACCTGTCCATGGTGCTGAGACAGCTGCCTACAGTGGACAGCACTTTACCCGGCAAGCAGGTACTAGAGAGTACGGACATGGCCCAACAAGCTGTCCAGCTGGATGTCACAGACGGGACGTCTTGGTGTGAGTAGAGTGACTGCATACTTATTAAGCAGAGAATGTGAGATGCTGTTGGGGGGGGGCATGGTTGTGCTGCTTTTTGTGTCTGTAATGAAGGGGCTGTTTCTTACAACACAAACAAACAGCACCAAAAACATAACCTTCTCATCAGAGGCAATAAAATCTGGAACAGTGGAGTCTTTTAAGCATGAGATGGAGGCAGTGAGCAGCATTTGGTGTCAAGAGTGTTGTCATAAAAATCCAAATGTGTTGACATTATGACAATGTTCACACTGCAGGCAAAATGGCCCAAATCTGTTTTTTTTCTCAAATGTGACTTAGATCTGTTTTTTCTTTAAATGACATTTTAAACAACACAAATCACACGGAATCTGATCTTTTCAATTCTGATGTGGGCCACTTTTACATGTGGTCCTAAATCAGATACTGGTCTCATTTTTTTTTTTTTATTGCAGTGCGACCTCGAAGTGAACAGTCGTATCTGAATCCCAGTGACTTCAGTGCCTGAAGTGTGTTGATGTGAGACTCTTGTGGAGAGGCACTGACAGATGTAGCTAAAATTAGCCCTCAACATCCTGAACCTTTGGATAAAATTTGTGTCTGTGAATGGCCCACCACTCGTCACTCTGATTCTGCATTCACACACACTTTCATACAGGAGTAGAACAGCCGCTCCTCAAAAAGCCATAATTTAAAATCTTGCTCTTGTTGTCCTTGTCCTCATTATCATCTGCTCTGCTCAAACTAACAAAAACTAATAATTATTTAAAAAATACTGGCTGTGGCTACATTCAGAATGACAGTATTATGAGAATAGCTGAGGAGCAAATCCAGCCCACTGGTATTAATAAACTAGGGGACGTGAGAGGATCAGTTGGATCACAAGAATTTGACAGAACTTAAGCAGATCCACACATCCCCAATAACTGTAGGCTAAATGATAAGACAGGTAGGCATTAAATATGTAAATCAACATGTTGACAACAAATTGAGAGAGCAGATTCAGAAACGAGCATGCACACTACGAGTATTGCATACTCTGAATTAGTTTTGTGCTTTCTCATATCTTTTTGTTGTAAATATATTGCCAAATCTTAAAGCAGTATTTAATGTTACTGTTTTAACAGATATCTTGGGAAATGCCAAAGTGTCCCTCTTTTTCGCCTGCGGACAGAATCCCCAGTTGTCTCAACAAGCTTTAAGTGCCTATGCACAATCTGTGAGTATTTGAGTTCACTTAACACATAGAGATCTATCAGCAGCACTAATTGCACTGTTGTACTCATTTTTCAGTCCTCTCTGTCTCTAATGTGTAGGAGAAAGTGGACAGAGCTGCTTCCTGTTACCCGGAGCTGCATTTCAACCGATCCACTCTGTTCCAGTATGAGGAGATGTTTGGCTCTGCGCTCGCCGGCTACAGTCGAGCTGCAGCGCTCGACCCGGGCTGGGAGGAGCCTCCACAGAGGGAGAAGCAGCTGCTGGAGTATCTGAGGAAAGTCACTGAATTCATCCAGAACAAGGTAAGAGAAGCTGCTCCTCATTCTCACACCCCCTGCAATTAGTTGCGTTATTTCTTTGCTAATTTAGTAACTGATTAAAACTTATTACAACAATACCGACACATCAAAATCAACATATATAGAGTTTTTAGTGTATTTTGGATGATTGCATATTAGAGGGAATGATTATTTTCACATGATTCTTCTCATTTTGTTGAAGCTGGAACCTGTGAATTCTTCTAGTTTTTGCTGTAAAATGTACTCACGTTTATTCAAAATGCAATACTTTGAAATCTGAAATTAAATTTTGGTTAAAGAAACTCTATAGCTGATTTAAATTTTAATTAATTTAAATTATTATTTTAACCACTAGATGGCAGCAAAGCGCAGACACAGCTCTTGTTCTGCTCCTCACATTCAGTCTTTCCATCTCTTCAGGGGAAAGTGAAGGCGCGTCGGTTACGGACGATGCTCTCCAACCTCAACACGTCAGCCTTGGGTCCGTGCACCTCCTCACAGTTCCGCTCCCCCACCGGACGGGTTGGCAGCCTGGAGCCCCGGACGCTGTCCTCCCTCTCACAAGGCCACAACGCCGGAGTGGCCGCCCTGGGCAAGGTGGTGTTCAGTCTGGCCTCTGAGGGTCGCATGGCCTTGTGAGTGCAGCTTATTTCATCATTAACACTTATCCAAATGTTGCTTGCTTCAGTTTTGGTGTGATAGTAGAGACAAGAATGTTAATTTTTGGAGTAATTTCATGTTTGTTTTCTGCAGTACATTTGGCATGGTGGACAGTGAGGAGACATGTATAGTGGTGATGGTATACAACACAGCTAACAGCTGGGGCGTCCTCATAGGAGACACTGTAGTCATTCCTGAACCTCAGGTCAAGAGGCACAGTATAACACATAAAGACGAGGTCAGTGTTTCATGTGGGTAGTTCAACATTTCTACAGCCGTAATTCCAAAAACAGTTTGGGCGCTGTGTAAATATTTTTCAAGGTTTTTGCAAATCATTGCATTCTGTTTTTATTTAGGTTTTCAACAACTTCCAAACTGTTTTGTAATTAGGGTTGTGGATTAATTGTCCTTTAATTAATCTTTCTTAAAATGATCTAACTTTATTTTTTTTCTCTCTCTGGCAGTCATTTGACTTCAGAAGTATACGAGTCGACTCTCCTTTGCTCCTCATCGTCAACGGCAAGAAACAAAACTGCCATAGTCAGAGTGCTGCCTCTGTCAGCTACAAGCCCCAGAGTGAATGAGCTCGACAAGAAGAAAGAGGACCACATTTTTTCTCTGGATTTTGAAGAAGAGTTTGGATAATTAATGAAAGTGTGAATTTTCCAACTTTCCAAAGTTTGTGCCTGTTTTATGTGCTGTTTTGTAAATAGAGGTCACTCTGTTACTTTGTCTTTAGAGAGACAGTTTGTTTATATTTATGAATATTTCTTTTTTGTGTTATGTTGTTTTGAAGACAACCCTGTGATGTTGACAATGTGATGTCAGAATTGTGACTTAAGTTTACCCTGAAGAAATCCTTTTGTCTAAAACATACTGTTCGCGTGGTGTCTTGAAGCTAGGTTTGGCAGTTTATTTTGGGTGTCACTGGGCAAAAGTTCCATAATAACCCTTTAAACATAATGTAGTTCAAGTGGTCTGAGAGAAAAGTGGACATCTGCTCCTTGTCCTGGCTCTATTTTTAGGATTAAAGAAATCAAACAAGGAGACTTTGGCCACTCACAGGACAGTAAAAAGGCTGATTCTTGTATTTGACAACATGTGAATGAGACTTAACAATTAACTCTTCCTGCACCTTTCAAAACAGCAGTTTTCAAAGTGTTGTCCCCTAAAATGTTGTCTGAGACGTACTACTGGTCTTTAATTAGGCCTTTTTCACAGCTGACATCTGAATGTCTGACGTCATAGAAGGAAAAGCACAGGTCTTACTAATATCATTAACGATGGCTCTGTTTTTGTAACAATGAGCCAGCATTCACAATATCAGGGTCCTGACACTGAAGCAGCAAGATGGATAATCAGTTTTATTAAATTCACCTGTGTTTTTCCAACTGTGACAGGTGATAATGTGTTCTGTGAAAAAGGCCACTTGTTCAGATGTTTCATTACATCCAGTTTGTTTGAGATGTACCTTGCCTGGAAAGTAGATTAGAGCAGGCAGCTGCAGTGAAGTTCAGCAGCCTTCAGAGAAGGCTGAGTTGTTTGGAATGCAGATGTGGCCAAAATATTTTTCTGGCATTGTAAATAGGATGGTAGCACGGGTATTACAACCCACCCTTATTCTTAGGGTCTGGGATGACCAGTTTACCAGCAGCTTCAGCTGTTTGAAAAACCTCCCCTTTACACACAATATTCACATCTGGACCTCACTGGGTCTCCATAGATTTCCAGTCAACAACCAGCCAATTGCTCAGGTTCAGCTCAGACTGCTGCAAATTAAAACAGCAGTTCTAAATCTGCTGCTATTCAATAATAAGATGTATATGTACTGTATCAGTAAAGGAAAAAGCATGACTTTTATTTTGTCCATTGTCTTACATCGAGGTTAGACTAACCCCAATGCTCTAAATTTCTTATCTTAATCATAATGTAACCGTGCTTACACAAATCTTTAAATATTTGTTTAGTACAAGAATAGAGCTGCAGTTGAAAATTAATTTAATTATCAATTGATCTTTAAACATTTTCTCCTAATTCATAAGTTGTTTGTTCTATAATATATCAGAGAATGGTGAAAAATGTTAATTGGTGGTTCCCAAAGCCCAAGACGATGTCCTGAAAATGTCTTGTTTTGCCCACAACCCAAAGATATTGTGTACTTTCATAGACAAGTAAAGAAACCAGAAAATATCCTAATCAGAGAATTCTGAGATTCTTTCTTAATAAATGACTGCAAATAATTCATCAATTGTCAAAACAGTTTAATTTAATAGCTGACAGCTAATTGATTAATCAAGACAGTCCACATTAAGAGAGAGGACTATAAGGCAGTGCTTTGTGAAAACAAAGAGTCATTGAATTGTTAAATACTTCTTCACATAAATGTATGTCCAAGTTGATACCAGGACTAAAAGTTGAACATTTAGAACACTGAACATTAATTATTATAGTTATAGTATAGTAAAGTTATATTATTTTTTGCCAAAAACACATTTATAGTTCAAAATGACAACACATACTACAGCAAGGCACTCATGGCAGACAACCCCAGCTAAATTAATATTACAATAACAGAACACATTGTTAAGATGTATTAATAAATGCAGTTAAGTGAGTGTTTTACAGTGAATATGAAATCTGCTCCTGTCTCAGTGCTTCTTGATGAAGGGCTGTCCTCTGTCCTTTGTGGGGGAGATGAACTGGAAGAAGGTCTTGGCTCCATCCGCCTCCAGGCAGGAGAAGAATCTGCTGTCCCCATCATGGCCCATGGAGAGGAACTGGGGGCTCCTCTGGGGAGTCGATGCCAGCCGAGCCACCCCTGGGTGGCGCACAGGAGGGTTGACTAATGCCTCTCATTGTTATACTGAGATAAAATTCCCTGACATAGACAATCAGCTCATTACTCCCACTGTTGATGACCACTTCTTCCTGACAAAACACCTACAGCTGGGTGTCCCATTATTCTCTCTGTGCTTCCTTCCTATTCTCGTCAATCACTGTGAGGTACAACTGATTCAGTAAAAGCATTAAACTCTCAGACAGACAGAAAAATACATTTTCTTTTATCTATTTAATTGCCTATTAAAGTTAATACTTTTTGATGAGAAGCTGCTATTCTACAACACCAGCTGCTCAGCATCAGTGCGTTATGTGACAATATGTTTACCTTTTTCCCTGCTGAACATATTCTTTTTCACTGCAACTAGTGGTTGCTTTCAATATCGATCAATATTGATCTGTGGCCTCATTAATCAACTAATCAATTTGTCACAGACAGTCTACAAAATTTCAGAGAATTGTAGAAAAAATCCCCATTGCAGCCACATGAGTGACATCCTCATATTGCATGTTTTGTCCAACTAATAGTCCAAAATCCGAAGGTACTCAACTTATAGTAATTGGCCAATGTTTGGCATTTCTGCAGAGCCGCTCCGATTTGGCAATTATTTGTGAACCATAAAAATAACTGCCAACTATTTTAAAAATCAATTAATCATTTGAACATTTTTTGATAAAAAAAAAAAGTCCAAATTGTCTGGTTTCGTCATCTTAAATGTGAATATTTCCTGGTTTCTTTATTCCTTTATGTGGGAAACACTGACCAACATTTATCACCACTTTCATCCTTTTATGACATTTTATGAACCAAATAACTAATCAATTAATTGAGAAAATGATCAGCAGATTAATCAATAATGAAAATTGTTGTTAGTTTATTTGTTATTTAAAGCGTGAACGTTTAAACTTGCAAAGACATTAATCTGTGTTAAATTTGTTGCTCTTACCAGTGTTGAAGTCATGATGTCCAGGTTGTGGCTGCATGTCTCTTTCCCCCACACTCGCCACCATGTTGCGCAGCCTCAGAGAGTCGTACAGCCCCTGGAGCTTCTGGTACTGCCTGTTCCTCTCCATCAGTCTTTCAGACACATCGCTGTACTTCCTTTTGTACTCCTCCATCACCTGAAGGACACAAGATTTTATGATTTTCTGTATATTCTTCTCAACTTACTGTATGTTTATAACTTTCTTAATTGACATGTGTACCTAAAAGTTAGGATTTCAGGATCATGAGCACATAGCAGAACTGACATCATTATGTAAATGAGGTTTACTGCTATGATGAAGAAAAAGGGAGATGGTGACCATGGACTTCTTGAACTAACCCCCTAAGGCCCTTTGTACAATCTTATCTCTGGTGTGACACATTACAACGGTGTGGTAACGGCATCTCATAGAAGGTCGGTGGGCATGCTTAAGCTATTTTTAGTCTTGGTCTCAGGCTCATTTCAACTGTGATGTTATGAATTTATTCTTTAGATTAAGAATTGTGATTTACCTTCTTCAGGCAGGCGATTTCCCCTCTCATAGAATTGAGCTCCAGTTCTTTGCACTGGTTCTGCTGGGTCAACACCTTCTCCATCTGTTTCAGCTGTTCTTTGGCCCGTGACAGGCTGTACTCTTGATACATACACTCCTGATGAACCTGTTTATAACAAAGAAGGAAAAAAAGCCATAATGACACAGACAGAAAAAACTGCCACTACGTTCATATACAGAGACAGAGAGATATTTGACCTGATAGCTCCAGAAGGCCAGAGCACGGGCACTGATGTCCAGAACGATGTCCGGTCGTAGACCTGCCAGCACTATAGCTTTGTACTCCTCAGAGGGCGACAACTCCATCCTCTGAATGTCCAGCTTCCCTGACAAGGCAGAGGAGCAGGCCGGGCAGATGGCGGGTGAGCGGCTGAACTCGCCGGAACCATGCTGATCACAGAACACATGTGAGCAAGCTGTGACCCAGGCAAAGCCCTTCAGCTTGGTCCGACACTTGGGGAAGTTACACAGTAGAGTGTCGTCACAGAGGGACATGGCCGTGACTGTGGAAAGTACAGTAACATTTCAGTGACAGACATTAACGTGGTAGTCAAGTGCTTAACTGCACAATCTGTAAAATAATCATATACATTTTGAGTTCAGAAGACCTTAACTCAATTTTGCATAAATAATATTGAAATTTGGGACAAAGAAGCCTTCAAATTAGCATCACATTCTATTTGACATCAAGTTTTGAGTTTTCAAGAATTAAATCTGGCTGCTCCAAATGACCAGGTTTGAGGTAAAAAAAAAAAAAAATTCTCTTGTGTGAATATTAAATGACCTCTGTTTGAATCCCGTCATTTTTCCTGCGGTAAAACCTTATATTGGTTGCAAGCAGACACCACAGAGCAGAGGTTCTCATTTTTTTCCCTTACATAAATTAGAAAATATTCCAGGAACCCCTTCATGTAAATCCCTTGGAATAATTTTTGATGTAGCCTATTTTTCACACCTAGGTGAAAGAACACCACAGGATATTAGAACAATATTAGACATGATGTATCAAAACTATTTGCACCATGTCAACACAAAATATCCATATAAACATGTAAAGAGATTGTTTCAGTCTTAGAGTATACATAAAATAAAATGCAGATTCTGATTATTTTAAATACTGTACAATGAAAATATATATGTATACATATATATATATATATATCATGTGTCTTATAAAAAAAAACAAAAAAACAAATAAAAGTATAAATACTGGCATAACAGTCCTCTTCAATCCTAAACTTGAGAGTTTGAATAAACAAATACTTTTCAGTGCTATAACTAGTTGATGTTCAAGGTTTTTTTCTCTGTAATTTTAACCTAGCTAAGTGGTTCAACTCAATATACCCATAACTGTTTTAACTTAGTTAGCTAAGCTATAGCAGAAATTGTTGCTAACTTCTCTAACTACGCAAACAATTAATAAAAATTAAATAAAATTTCGACTTCTAATCTATTTCAAATCACCAATGACAAAAATACTACATGAAGAAATGCAAAATAATAATGACAATGATAAATTACTTTGTTGTATGTTTGTTGTTGAATGTTAAATTTAGGTTATATAGCTAGCTTAATGTTAGCTAGCATCAACTGCCATTAAACGTTAGGATTACACTAGAAAGCTAGCAGGTAGCTTAAAGTCATGGGCTCGCGGGCCAAACGGTTATGTCTCTTTCTGTTCTGTTCTGCCTTTTAAAACCATATTGTACGTTAAACGTAAATAAATACCATAGCCTTAACGGAATAACACAGATACCCAGATATTTTTACGTTAATTTCATAAAATACACAACCTACCTGTTACTCCTTCACTCTGCCGATTGAAACAGTTCCGGCTTTGAATACTGTAATCTGATTGGCTGACTGCAACGCAACATCTCAACGGTAAAATCTCCAATCATACGTTTTGAAAGCCTCTGCAACTTACAACATATTTAACTGAGACGTGTTTAGGACAAAGAAATTCAGGTTGGAGTATTTTTTTATGTAGTGTCACTGATGGAATGTACCTAAACACTCATGTAGTCTACTTAAGTGAAAAAATGAAGCTTTACTTAAGTCATGTCCATGTTTTTGCTTAAAAGCACATGATAAGCTCAATGAAATGATCTGTGTTAAACCACCCAGTACAGCTGAAACGGATTCTAGCTTAATAAAGGGGGGTATTTGTTTAATCTCTTTTATACATTTGAATTTTGTATGGTACCACTGGTTGGACAAAACAGGCATTTTAACTGATGTCATAAAAATTAGCTCCACCTCAACCCACATTAAAATCCTGCTTTTACATTAATATATAATAATATTATAATACAACCTATAATAGTTGGGTTGTATAGGCCTATTTTTATGAGCAACAGTTTGGCTGATGCAGGACTTTTACTTGTAATAGAGTATTTTTACAGTGTGGTATTAGTACTTAAATAAGGATTTGAAAACTTCTTTCACCATTGTACTTACAATAAAGCAAGAATTTGAAAAATAATTCCACTTCTGAATATGACACTGAAAGAATCTTGACTTTACTTTGACTTTATACTAGTTTATTTATTTGTAGGTGATGCTATTATGATGAAGTCAGACACTTTATTGAGCAGCCCAAACTGTAACCCTTTAGATAAACATGGTAGTTACCCCTATAAATCAAATAATGCCCCATTTTCTTATCTACCCTCTGAGTGGATGTATGTATAACATGAGACACCTACTTAAATATGACCCCCCTTCTCCTCCTCCAACACCTCCTCCCACTTTTTTCTCTTTTATCCATTTCTCCACGTGGTACAGGAGTAAAGGCGGGGGGTGAAAGAGGGGCATTGTGCTGTGCAGCAGCGGATCCGGGGGTTCATAGTGAGAGAGGGGAGATGCTCACTCAACTGTGTCCAGCACGCCATTGTCAAAGATTCCCATCTATTCTCTGCCTTTTAAATAGAGCTCCAGTGTAAGATGCTTTTTTAGGGGGTGGGTGGATGTGTGTGGCAGGGAGGGGGGATTGTATTATGCGCTTTGGTGATGATAACACACGAAATACATGCATGCATGTGGAATGGCTGTGTGGCCCCACTCACTGCACTGTTGTTGATAATTGGCCCTATGGAAATCAAAGGCTGGAAATATCGCCTGTTCGCTCACATTAACACCACTGGGAAGACGATTTTTTTACTTTCACTGATGGAAGCCATGTGCCGCCAATTATTATACCTGTAATTTCATTATTAACACACCTGGCTGAGAATTAGACAGTAAACAGCATACCTGGTGGTCACATGACTTATGAATCACCTGTTAGATTTCTTTTAGACATGTTTTTACATCTTAATTTGAGCCATGATTGTTATTTTCTTTTTGATGAATGATTAAAATGTGAATCTCTGTATTTGAATTGATTTTTAGGCTCTATCCAACGACTTTGACACCTAATTGTCATGTTTTATTGAAAGTTTATAGCTGCTGCGTTGAGTGTGTAAAGAGAAAATAAAGCTGCATGGGAGAAAGAGAAAGAGAGAACCAGGGAGGCTGTGTGTTACACGCCATTGAAATGCAAATATCATTGAAGAACAAGGAGTGGTTCTGTGTGTGTATGTGTGAGTGTGTATGGCGTGTGTGTGTGTGTATGGTGTGTGTTTGTATGTGTGCATGCAGCGGGGCAGCAGTGGGAGAGGAGGGGCGCAAATTGGACAAGTTTTTTGGGGGAGAAGAGACTTTAGAAAACAGCCACACACACGCACACACGGGCAGCTTCATATGACACGGCGCAGACCTGCGGATTTCCAAACACCTATGTGCTACTTTTTGGATTCCTGGCGCTATTTATACATTTAAAAGTGCTTTCAGACAATTTCCCTTTTATCCCAGGGCTTGCGGGATTTGCGCGACTTTTGAGCTGTAGATGCTTGGATGGTTTCAGGAGCGCTCCCAAGTGCGCAAAAACGTGCCTAGTGCCATTCAACCGACTGATGCCCCCCTTCTCTGTCTGACTCGCCGTGAATCATGTCACGCCGGAAGCAGAAGCGACCCCAGCATCTCGTTAACGCGGATCCGGGGGGCCCAAGGCTGCTATCACACGGTGAGAAAACATCTTTTACGAGCGTGCATGCGTTTTGGTCTTGAATTTCTTCGTGAAAGAGGGCAACTTTCACTCTCAGGGTCTTCAGATCTTAAAATAACTTAACAAAAAGCAAAAGCTTGGGTTCATACTTGCATGAACTGTGTATTTATTGAGTAGTCTCTCGTTTTTTTGTTGCCATCATCATAAGTTTATGTATGCATGGCCACATTCCAACAAACGCACCTGATTTAACAGACAAAAAAGTTTAGGGTCCAAGTTTGTCAACTAAAAGAAACCCCTCCTGCTTTGTCATTCAGCCCACTAAATGGAGGCCTTAGGCCCTTTGGTTGGGGCCAATAAACTTGTCCCTGTGCAGTGAATAGAGCAGGATTAACTAACATACATCTGTGGCCATTTTCATGTGCTGTTCCATCCTCCAGGAAGCCAACAGGCTGCTCCAGCGCTGACTGTTGGAGGTCTTTGATTAGTATAGAGCACTCTCTTATTTGTTAACAATAAGATGGCATGGGTGGGGGGAAGGGAAAGGCAGTGTTTTTGGTAAAGATTAATCTTCCACCCTTCTATTCTCTTCTTCTTTTGCTCTTCGTCCATGCTTGTGCACCCCTTCTTCCCCCATTTTCCACCTTCTCAATACTTCCCTCCCCTTTCTTTCTCCCCCTTTCTCGCCTTCCCAGACCTATTGACTGTATACCCTTACACACTTGGGGGGTAGGGGGGCTCAGATGGGTGAGAAAAAAAAGATTCAGAGGGGATAGAGAGATTGCTCTTGCACTTGTTCAGTGTTGCGGTGGATTATATCTTAAAGTGCACACATCCAAGCCTCTCTGCAGATAAGCTTCCACAAATGAAAGTTTAGCATGAGAGTTACTTTTGTATTTTTCCTGCACGTTCAGGTTTGTGTATAAGAAATTTCACAGAGGTACAGTCTTTCATTCCATCACTATATCTCTCCAGGAGGGAATAGTTAGTTTGTCTCTCCATTGTTGTTACCCTCCCCCCTTTCTTTTTTACTCTTTCTCACTCTGTGCTCAAGATTCTGAAAGAATTTGACCCCTGAACAGCAGAGGTCAGATTAGTTGACCAATCAGAGTGTCTGGACAGTGCCCAGAACCCTTAGCGTGGCCCGACCCTTGACCTCAACTGTGACGTAAGGGGGGAAGGGTGAATAGGGAGATGAAAGACGTAACTGCTGTAGGGAGGGGGTGGGTTAAGAGGGGTTATGGGTTGTCTTGGTGATGCCCATTGTCCTCTAAAATGTGTTACCATAGCAGCAAGGTGGTCTGTAAGCTTTTTTGTGTGTGCAAGATGTTTGAGGAGTTTTGCTCCGGAGAGCACAGATTGAGACAAGACATTACAAAGACTCATAGACTGTGGAGTTTCTTTCACTTGTTTATTTTTTTGTTTCGAGGCCATTTCTTGCTGGGCATTTCTTTGAAGTCGTAATAGGATCTTTTGGTATGCAAAATAATCTGTAAACAATAACTGGAAGCAATGAAATAAACACACTGTAACTGAAGCAAAAAGTTTAATGAATGTACATACCTGGATTCAAAAATCACAAAAAACTCTTTTAAAACAATTAAAATGTCTTTATTGTCATGCCATCGTCATGATGGTCCTTAAAACAGACAAACTTGTTTTTCGTCAGGGAGTCAAAAACCTGTCAACCCCTGATGAAGGCCTGTATGCCTTGTAGGCTTGTCAGGGAGTTTTTGTCTCCCTGATGAAGGCTTGAATGCCTAAATGCATCTAAGTTTGTTTGTTTAAAGGTCCAACATGTCCATGCCATGACAATAAAGACATTTCAATTGGTTTAAAAGAGAGTTTTTTGTGATTTTTGACTAAATGTGTATCCAAAGAACACCTCAAACAAACTCAATTTAAGTCCAGGAAGTGCCTCTACCCAAACATTTTTGATTAAATACCTGGATGTCTGGGCTGGAGATGGAGAAATGTCTAACAGTGCCCTTGCAAAGAAACAAACGTTACAACAAAAGAAAAAACAAAAGTAAGTTTTGATTTTCTTCTGTCAATCCTCAGATGACCACCTGGGCATGAAGTCACCGTCCACATCTCTTGGCTCAGAAGTGACCTCATCGGGATCCTCCTCCTCATCCCCCACGTCTCTGCAAGACTGCCAGCCGCCTCTGGCCCCTCGCCCATCCCCTGGTGGGCTCCACGCGCCCTCCTTGCCCAGCGAGAGCTCGCCTCCTCCTCACTGGCCCAGTCACATTGCCCCCTTCACCACCTCCCTCCCCAACACCCACTCTTCCCTCTCTCCAGACTTTCCCCACCCCTCGCTGTCGTCCCAGACCCACTCGCCTCCTCCCCTGGGTCAAACCTCAGGTTCCCACAGTCTGTCCCACCAAGGAAACTCTCATTCCACCATGACCTCCCCACCAATGGGCAGCTCAGCCACCACCACTACCTCCTCCTCCTCTTCCTCTTCCTCCTCCTCTTCTCAGTGTGTGCCACCTCACCGTGACAGCTCTAGTCCGAGTCAGCAGCAAGCCTCCAGCTCTCCAGGACAGCAGGGACAGGTGCAGGTGCCACCGACCCTGGCGGTGCTTCTTGAGGAGTTGAGGGTTTTACAGCAGAGGCAAATCCACCAGATGCAGATAACAGAGGAGATCTGTAGGCATGTGCTAAGGCTTGGAGGTGCTGTGTTTGGCCAAGATAATAATAATAGTACACAGGCAAGTGGTCCAGACAGCAACCAGAAGTCTACAGGAGCAGCATCTTCATCACCAACACACCCCTCCACTGCTACGCCAGTAACCACAGCCTCGTCACTTTTGACTAGCCTTCCATCTTCCCTCTTCCCCCAGCCATCCGTCTCCAAATCAGGTGCTTCACATGTGAATGGCAGCAGACCTCCATCCTCCTCTACCTCTTCCTCATTACCTTCCTCATCTATTTCATCCACTATCAGCTCTTCGGTTGCCTCCCTACACCCTCTGTCCTTGTCACTGGGCCTACCACCACGCTACCTCCATGAGAAATCATCCAACACCTCCTCATTTGGTCACAGCAATGGCATCAGTTTCCCGACTCCTCCCCTTCCTACCACCAGCCATTCACAGGATCTCCAGCCCAGCTCCTCTCTGGGATCTGCCTCCTCATCAGGGCGCCCTCAACATGTGTGCCGTTTCTGTGGGAAGGTGTTAAGCAGCGATTCATCCCTCCAGATCCATCTGAGGTCTCACACAGGAGAAAGGCCCTACCAGTGTCCTGTCTGCTTGAGCCGCTTTACAACCAGAGGGAACCTCAAAGCCCATTTCCTACGGCACAGAGAGCAGAATCCAGAGCTGTCACTCTCCCTGCTGCCTCCAGCACTGTCTGAACAAACACAGAGCAGCTCAGCTCCTGGCGCCATCCAGAGAAGGAGAAAACGGCGGGCTGATGATGACGAGTCATTTAATGGAGTGAAAGGAAGCATTCCCGGGATGACAGAGAACATGGCTTTAGGATTCCTGTCTGGGACATCCACTCGACCCTCGCCGTCCTCTCTACCTCTGCCCCCCTCGGTGGACATGGCATTGCTGTCCACAGCCCATTCACTGCTGCAGCTGAACAGAGCCTCAGCTGCAGCTGCTGCCAGTGCATCTAGCACTGCGCTGCCTTCCTCCTCTTCATCCTCGTCTTCCTCCTCGTCCGTGAGTAGCCAGTTCAAAGGAGCAAAGCAGCAGCGATTTGATGAAAACACACCTCCTCACTCTGCCCTCCATACAACCTCTCCATACTCTCAACTGGCTCACCTCCCCAAGATTCTCTTCCCTGGAGGTGCGTCCCCTCACCACCTTGCACTTCTCCGGCCCCCAGGCCACCCATCCACCTCTCACCTTTCTTCACCTCATCAGCTACCCTTCCCCTTCCCACCTTTCCCCAAACCATCAACCTCCTCCCCCTCTTCGTCCTCTCCCACCACCTCCACCCAGACCTCAGACACCTCCAAGTTGCAGCGCCTGGTACAGAAGCTTGAAAAGCAGCCACATGGAGGTGCATCTTCTTCCTCGTCTTCCTCCACCTCCTTACAACCCCCTGCTGAAGAAAATGGGGACACACATGGCCACGACCTGTCAACCACCTCCAGTGCCTATCGCAGGGAAATGCTGGCTGCTCTCGGCCTGAGCCCAAGTGTCAACGCTGCTGGAACAACCACCAGCCAGGGAGTCTCAGGTTCTGGCACTACATCTACCACAACTGCGCCTTCACTGCCCACTGCCCAGGCTGCTAATCAGTGTGGAGTCTGTCTGCGTGTCCTTAGTTGCCCCAGAGCTCTGCGTTTGCACCAGGCAACACATCTTGGAGAGCGCCCCTTCCCTTGTAAGCTGTGTGGTCGTTCTTTCTCCACAAAGGGCAGCCTTAGGGCCCACCTGGCCACTCACCGTGCAAGACCGGCCAACTCCCGTGCCTTGAACTCCTGCCCATTGTGCCCACGCAAGTTCACTAATGCCTTGGTTCTTCAGCATCATATTCGTTTGCATCTAGGAGGGCAAATACCACCTGATGAAGATATGCCTGCTGAAGATGGCGCAGAAACGCAGAACTTTGAAGATGGCGTGAATGACTCCATAGACTCCCCATCTAACGCCCAACAAATCCTTCCTCTGGCCTTAACAACAAACTCCAAGTCTTCAATGGATGCTCTCAACTCAGGGTCTAAGCAATCCACAGCTGCTGATGCCAGTTCTCTGAAGACAGATGAATCAGAAGGCTCAACACCCAGTGTTAGCCCACCCCTGACCCGTAATCCCCCCTTAGTGGGAGCTGAGGACCCCCTGCATCTGGGAGACAACACCCCAGCTGATGGTAGCCCCATGAACTCTGAGGAGGAGACCCATGCTGACCTGCGCAGCACCAGCCCTTTCAAAGCACCCTTAGCTAGTTCTCATTCAGCTGTAGTGAATGGAGATGCAGAGGCAGATGACACCCCTCTTTCGCTCTGTGTTTCGAAGCCTGGAGTAGAAAACGATATGCCGCGTAGAGTTATTAATAATGATGAACCCAGCCCTACAGACAAACCGACTACGAGTCCTGATTCTAACCCCAAACCCCCAGCTGCAAATCCATCACCTGCCCTCACCCCGCCTGCCAGCCCCAAAGCTATCCCTGAAGCAGAAGAGGCCTGTGGCAGTGTACAACAAGAGGCACAAGAGAGCAATGCTGCCCAAAGCAACGCCAAGAGTGAGACCACCACAACCAGAGAGCCTTTGCCAGAGCTGGATCCAGAGCCGGAGAAGGACACTCCAATGGAGGAGGATTACGGAGAGCCAGAAAAGCCCTCAGAGGATGCAGAGCCGTCTGTCCCAGCACCAGCACTGCACACCCAGCCCTCTCGCCCAGACAAACCCTACAACTGCTCCCAGTGTGGAAAAGCATATGCCAGCCGTAGTGGACTTAAGGTAAGGGTTGAGGATATTCTCATACATGTAATTTTTTAGCCCTGAAATGAGACCCTGCTACTTCCCAATAGTGACCTGTACACTAAATTAGATACGGTTGGTATTTGGTATCAATCAGTGTTTCTCAACCTGGGGATGGGCCCCCCTGAGGGGGGCGTGAAGCCACTGCAGGCGGGTGTGGATGACCAGGGGAGATATATTGAGCAAAACAATGTTAAATGAATATGATTTACGTAGGGATAATAAACATACAAAGTGTGCTGATGCTGTCATGCTGACATTTATTTTACAATATTCAATTTGAATCCTTTTATATCAGTTGCTTCCCCTGTAATTGTTAATTATTAACTAAAAAATGTGCAGTGGGGAGGCATGAACTGTTTTTTTTGCTTCTGAATGGGGGCCTGCCAGAAAAAGTGTGGGAACCACTCGTATAGGTAAAGTTCAGGTATCATTATCAAAATCAGAAAGGTAAAATGGTATTTGAATATCTCTAGTCAAAAGTTAATTATTGTGATTTTATTACTTGATGTTGTTCTGGAGAAAACTTATATTGTGTTGTGTCCATGTTATGACAGGGCCATATGAAAACTCACCCTGGAGTGCTGACCAATACCCCCTCTAAGGCTCAAACCAATGACAATGACATAATGGAGGATCGCAGTTCACATTCAGCCAATAACAACAACCCGGGACAACAGGAAGAAAAGCAGGGAGTGGCCGATAAAGGTGACAGCACAGATCCTCTGCCAATCAGTGTTGTTAATAGCGTGGCGGATGAGCCTATGGACACTACTGTGTAGAAGACTTAGTATTGTTAAATGGCTGCAGTCAGTCTTTAAAGGGTCCTGACAAGGGAATGTATTTTTTTAATAGAATGACATTTGTTTTCTAGAGTTATCCATTCTAATTCATGTTTACCTTTTGTATTAGACATATAGATCTAGTTTCTATTGTAGTTACATTGTAGTAACATTACAAGAGCTTTGTGAATGTAGTATTTTAGCTATGTATTTTTGTATTTCAAAGACCACAGTGAGGCCTTATCGTACACACGTCATAGCATTGTCACAATGAGAATTAATTGTTTGCGCTTTTTTTGCTGACACCTGTTTCAGCACATACTGTATAAGCTGATTTGAATGAGAGGACAGTCCAGAATTTTTACAAGAAGAACTCCATACCAAAACAGGCCAAATTAGTAATGGCCAATGTTTGTACATATGAGCTGCGGTTACATTTTATGCCTTTTCTCTTTTTTTGTTACTTTCTTCTTTCCTTTTTGAATGCCATGCTGCTGTAAGCATGTTTCTGATGTGCTGAGTTGCACTGTGAGTTGCACTGTGTCCTGTGCTGCCGAAACATCAACTTGAAGGGTAATTCCGGTATTTTTCAACCCTATATTTCCATGTTTTGTGTCTAAGTGATTAATGGGGACAAGAATTTTTGAAGGAAGATACTATTTTCACCCAGGTTGGAATAACCAATATGACTATTTGCACTGGGATGCATATACCTGAGCATGGAAGAGACAAACTGTAGTCAACCTTGTCTTGTACTGAGTGTGTAAATAGCCAGTGTGTCTATTTCCACCTGTATGGCATAGAAAAAAACATTATCTTCCTTTCTTGCAACTGAAAACTGAAAATAATAATAAACCTGTAAATAACAAGTACCACTGACATGTAATTTCACACCACGCTCAAACACCAATCTCCCACTGGAAAGCCCTTCTTTTAACCCATTCATTCACCACAAGCTCTTATCAAGAGTGACTTTGTCGCTCTTTCGTACTAAAATAAGGGGCCAGGTGTGATTAGCCAAATAGCTGTTGTCTCCCTGTTTATACCCGGGTACAAATAGGCACTCAGATTTTTGAAACTGGTCCAGTATTGAACAAGAGTGCTCAAACATAATCCCTCTGGGCAACTGTGTACATCAAAGCATGTCCACTAAAAGTGCTTGTTGTTGTCACTGACAGGCTCAGATTGTTATTCCAAGTGTCCAACATCATTGTAGACGGGATTTTTTTTCAAGAGTAAGATACGTTTTGTTTGACCACAAATAAATGTTGGCAAATTAACCATATTCAATTTGTGGAAACAGTAATTTTATCATAAAATATACTTTATTTTAAACTTGACATAAAAAAAAATAAAACTCACCAAGAATGTCTTGGCTTGTATTTCAACCGCTCAAACAATTACCAGCTCAAAACAACCACTTCCAGTGGACAAATTTTCAGGGATGGGTATTGTTAGGAATTTGTACTACTTACTGATACTCTTATTGATACTACTCATCATAATTTGGTGCAAGAAATAAAGACATGACATGACAAGATGTAAAAAGATTGAGCCATTAACTAAGTTGAATTTCCTGAATTATTGCATTTAGGTGAATTTTTTATCACATTTAGACACATGAGCCAACACTGTTGAACATTTTGTCCTGTGAGCTGTTGATGTAATGTTACATAAATAGCATTATTGTTTGTCAGTATTTCTGTACTGACCAGTCAGGAACCAATACAGGTTTAGAACCAGTTATTGATACCCATCCCTACTTAGTTTGATGGTGCACAGTTGCCCATTAGGATTATGTTGTAGCATAGTTTTGTGCAGTACAGTACGGTATTTCCTATTTAGACACAAAACATGGGAAATAAGGTCCAGGTTGAAAAATACCCTAAGTTACCTTTTAATTAAACATGTTAGAAATGACGATAACCATGATGATGTTGATAATAATAATGATGACGATGATTGTGTTAGATTATCAGTACTTTCGTGAGACAGTCCTTGTACTTATAGCTGTAAACTTTGCTAGCAGCCTTATTCATATTGATGATTGTAAACGCTCCTCCTTGTTGTTCTCCACGTTCAAATCAACAACAAGGATGAGCCCTGTCCGTTATACGTCTCCCTCCTCCTTTATCTTTCCTTTCTCCTTCCCCCACCTTCCCCCTGCTCTCCTCTCCTCTCTCAAAGCACTTGAGAGTTTTCTGCTCCTGCAGAAATTGTCACTGCATTCCTGCTTAGCCCAGTTTAGTATTTGTATGCTTTGCTTTACCCCTTTGTAACCCCCCCCTTTTTTTGTAGCAATGACCAAGTATGTTCCCATGCTTCCCATGTGATGTATAAAAGATAAATAAAACAATGTGAAGAGGAGACTTGTGTGGTTTTTTTTCCATCTGTGTTCCCTGTGAATTCATCTATCTGTTTAAGTATTCTGTTTGCATGACTCTTATTCCGCTGTTGGTCAGTTTTCACTTGTTTGTTCCAGCTCTCAGTGTGTCTGGATTCGGGGGTCCTTTGTCTGGGACGCTGTCTCCTAATTCTGCCTTTTTTTTTGCCCTCAGTGTCTTTTAATATGTTTCAGTTCCCCACTACTGTGTGTGTGTGTGTGTGTGTGTATGTATGTGTGAAAAGGATAATCAGAGCCTGTATGAGTGTGATTGAGGGTGCAGCTGTAGAGGCCACCACCTCCCTCCCTCCACCCCCCTCCTGCCTTGCCCTCCCTCTCTCTCTGTGTCATACGCTCTTTCATACACACTCTCTTTCATTTTCTCTTTCATTTCTCTCCCTCACTCTTTCTGCTCTCACCCGCTGTACCCCCCCCCCCCCCTCCTCTTCCCACCCCATGTAATGAGCTGACACACAGGAAGCTCTAATCCTCACACAATGCCACCCCTCTTCCCCCCAGAGTGACTGGGAGTGGGACAGGGGGCAACAGGGACCAACCTGGCCCAGCTGTCCCCCAAAATGGCCGCTTTTAATCCCTCCAGTTTTTTAGCCTACAGGGGCTCCCGAAACCATGACAACCGGTAACCAAGGGAAAGAATGCTCAGGGCAGGGAGCGGGACAAAAGGACTGAAAGGAGCCATGTGTGAGAAGTTTGTCCACATGCGTTCGTGGGCGACAAGGGACGTGTCTCAATCAAAAAAAGAGGAAAGAAAGAGAAGTCATTTTCATAGTTTTCAAGAAAGATACAGGGAGGCGGAGGTGAATTCAGAAGTCCACAGGTGTGATGCTGATGGTTGCTTTAAGGCTTTAATCATATGTAACACATTTATCCCTCATCATCAATGAGCTTTAATCAACTCTCTGTGGACATCAATCATCTTCAGCAGCAGGGAGTTTGAGCAGTTTGATGAGGTGTTAAAGGTCGTGTAATGTGCATATTTAGCCTACAATTAAAAAAGAATCAACACCCATTTGGAAGACAAAGAAGTCGCTTTTCCCACCTCAGGCCTTTAATTAAGGTGATTTTGGTAATTACAGCTGCCATTCAGCTACAATGTGACTCCATCCCAAGACCAGTTAAAAAAGTGTTACACGTTTTTTATTTGTTTTTAAAACAAAAGCAGTAAAACAGAAACTGGCTAAACAGATTGATTGATCAGCTGATATTAATGGTGATATTGGTGTACTGGCATACATGTTGTCTGATATTTTTTTTACAGAACAGAATGTAGATTATTTTGATTTTTAAAATTTAAAAAAGGCAAACAGTTCATGATAATATTGTAAAACATAGCTGGAATCTACTTTTCAATATTGCTGATGCCTTTATGCTATTTTATTGGGATTTTATTTTGTTGTCATTTTCTTGGATTCTGCAGATGTAGTACTTTGTAACTACTTTCTATGTGTATATAAATGAAAAATCATTGACAGTTTTTACTGTACATTAACTAACACATAAAAACATCCTTATAGCTGTGTACAGCACTTAAATTGTGTTATAAACTCATTATGAAATGTTTGTACACTGCTTAAAAAAATGTATAGTGCTACAGATATTTGACATTTTGTTGCAGGAGTGTTTTTAAAACATCTTCTATTTTCAATTCACCAAACTATACAGTGCCTGACAAACCACTGAGAGTTATTTTTGCACAGAAAATCTGAACTGAGAGTAGACAGTAGTTCCTCCATATACTTTCTAAACTCTTGTGAGTTTTAAAAGGACACACACACATCTCAACACAGAATATCAATCCTCTGAGGGACTTTAAAGTTCCGCCTTTTTCTCTACTTCTTGATGCTAATAGTATTTTTGTTGTTGTTGTTTAAATTAGTGTATCTGTGTGTGTGATGGCTGCCTTGTTTGACTCGTGTATAACTTGTTGTCAGGTCTCGCTTGTAAAAGATTTCTTGAGTAAATAAAACTTCGTGTTGGATCCAATTGAAACATTTTGTAGGGATGTTATATCATCCATAATGATTTAAGTAAAAGCCAGCTGAAGTCAGAATAAACTCCACTGGGCAGATGCACTGTAATCCCACAAGAGGGAGCTCTTGTCCATAGTTTGATTTGACAGCACAGACTTTACTAGTTGTTTTTCTGTCATGTAGAGACAGACTAAACTTTGAAAAGCACATTACAGAGAGACTGATAAATGCAGACTACTGTCACATCAGTGGAGCATCAGTCTGAAGACAACAACCATTCATACATACAGTCTATGAATCACTGATCAGACTTGCATGGTGTCTTTGGCACCCAACAATGATTTACAGCTCCATAATAGAGGAGACTGGGGACAGTTTAAGATGATTACATATACCATACTGTTCAGAATATTTATTTGAAAGGAAGAAGCCAGATGTGGACAGCTGAAACACAATCAAAGGATGCTTGTAACATGTTAAAAATACATAAAATTTCACAAATAAATTTTTGCTGTCTGTCTTAATGATCAAAGTATTCTGAAAATATGAATTGTTTTACAACAGTTTTATGGTATTATTTATTTGTACTATAATATTCTAATAACAAATAAAAGTTACTGAGTTTTGTATGTTTATTCAAGGAACATTGGCCTAGCTTGAGTTAATGTGCCGTGTCTGCGAGACAGAAAGAATTGCACAATTTGCAGCGTAACAAACGTTTATAAAGCATATACATATACTAAACTGCAAACTGATTTTTGTGAGCTATACATTGTTTATGCAGAAATTAAAAAAAACTTAGAGGTGGAAAAAGTACACACATTCTTTACTCAAGTGGAAATACAGATACTGGTGCAGAAAAGGATTGTGGCAAAAGTAGAACTTCAACTTCTTTACTCAAGTAAAAGTGAAAAAGCACAGGCTCTGAAATGAGCTCAAAGTATAAAATTAAAGTTGCCCTCTGAAGAGCATCTCTACCAGCTGTTTCTTTCTCCATGATCGAGTCTCCCTCTCTTTTTAGTTTCATCTTGACTGTCCTGCCTGAGATGCACCGATGGAAACATCAAGGAATCATCTTTGTGTTATTGTTCCATTCATTTAGGCTGAAATTAATCTTGATAAGACACAAGATAAGATCAAACTTTACTAAACCTGAAGGAAATTCTTGTGCCACATTGCTCCAAAATTACAGTAGAATAAGAAGAATAACAACAATAGAGCAACAAATATGTGAAATATAAAGTGTATAAGGAGTAAATAGAAAAGAACAGTGCTTAATAGAATGACAATAGATTTAAGATAAGTTAAGTACAAAAGTACCAAAATAATAAAAGCAGTAGTGATCGTTGTATTTAAAGTAATATTAGCAAAAAAAAGTTAAAATTGCACCAGATAATCAATGCAAAGATAGCACATGATATATTGTACATGAAACATGACATTGAACATAATAGAAACCTGATATATCACATTACAACATCACATTGAACATAATATTGCCATAATAATGAAAAATAATATTGATGTTGACAGCAATGCTGAACATAATATTAATATTGTTAATGTTTGGAAGGCATGTACGATGATGCAAAATAAAAATAATCAGTAATTCCCCTCAAAGGCATTAAATCTAAAGTAACAAGCTTGTTTTGAAAATGTCATAAAAATCAATGCTCTTTACAAACTACAATATATTAATATAATATCCCTACACTCATGGCCTTGATGTTATTTTCAGTGTAACACTTATCAGAGGAGTACAGGTAACAGTTTACTTCCTCTGATGGTGATGACACCGGTTTGATGTGCTGATAATCTAATTAAAACTTTTAATTCCTCAGTGAAATTTACTCAGGAGACACAATGAGAGGCAATTAAACTCCCCCCTCCTCCTTCCTGTGCCAGACTCGTTTCCTTGGTAGTGAAGCGAGTACAAAACGCGTCTGCTGCGTTTGAGGTCTCGACACGGGATGAGAAAGCAGAAGCACTCTCCTATATAAAAGCCACGAGTCTATCACATAGTCAAGCGGAGGAGGAGGAGGAGGAGGAGGAAGACGCAGGCTTCTTGTTATTGGCTGTTATAAAGAAAAAACAACAATGAGAAGACGAGCTGCAGAGAGGAAGATTTGAAATTACACATTATTCTGGAACAATTTGGACACCCAGGAGGAAACGGACACTCAGAGACACACAGAGCTGGAAGTTGACGCGTCTGGAGGAGGTGAGTGTCCACAAAACAGCTGCTTCTACTTCAACACTGTTAATCTGTGTAGGTGGTGAATCACTCATATCTGCAGTCAAGTTTACAATCTCGGTTTATCATTTATTAACCTGTTTGCAGCGCTGGGCGGGTTACTTCAAAAATAGAGTCCGATACAGTTACTTACCTGTTAAAAATGTAGTCAGTAACGTAATCCAAGTATAACAATATTTAAATGTACTTAAAAAAATAAATAAAAAAAGACTCAAAACAACAGACAAATGTGAAAAATTATGCGTTTACCAAAGTCCACAATGATGTCATCAATGTCTTGTTTTGTCCAGAAGCTGAAATCTAAGAATAAGCAAATAAGCAAATAAGTTGTTAGGTTTAGTGGTGTAGCCAGCTGTTCCTTCCTTTGTCGATTGATTGATTGATTGATTGATTGATTGATTGATTGATTGATTGATTTAAAGACAAAAAAAAAAAAATCATGAAATTTCCACCCAGTGAAGCATTTTTTTACACTAGAGGCCATGATAATGAATTGGCAGCTGTGTGTGAACTGTGAATGATAGAATATCTAATAATCCCCCACAGTCTGATTATGCCTTTTTAAATATGTGACTGTAATGGATTACAGTTACTTTTTTGTATCCAGATTACATATATTACATTACACATTACATGTAAACCATTACTCCCCAAACCTGCCTGTAACTCATTCATGTGTTCATTCAATTTAAAAACATGAGGTTTGACTTTAAGTCTTTTGACTTGAAATGAAGAGTTGAATGAATGTACAGTAGATAGTTCAATTAATTCATTAAATTAAGTTTGTAAAGAAACATAATCAACATATCAGCAGACTTCTCAGCGTGCATTGTTTGAGAGTTAATGGAGATTAAATTTGCTTGTTGGTTCAACTCAGTATCTTAAGTTTATTCAACGTGTTTTCTTAAATACAACTGAATTAACATTAAGTTTATTTGACTAGAAAGTTGTTTTGAATTATTACAGACTTTTTAAAGTTAAAATAAAATTGTTGCATTTTCACAAAACAATAAATAAAATAAAATAACGAAACTCAAAACAAGAATACTCCTGTTTTAACAATTAGAAGTGCAACAAATAGTCGACTATTTGATAATCAATTAATTGTTTTGAGTCATTTTGTAAGAAAAAATGTTCACATTATTTGATTTCAGCTTCTTAAAAGTGAATACTTTATGGTTTCCTCACTCTTTTATGACAGTAAACTGAATATCTTTGGATTATGGACAAAAGAAAACATTTAAGGGTGTCATCTTGGGCTTTAAAGAAACAGTGATTACCATTTTCTGATGACTAATGACAATTAGTCTAATGACAATAGATGCAACACATGACAAGTTTTTGAAAGAAAAAAAAATCTGTAAGGTCAGAAACTGTACTGTTCATCTGTTACATCTAAATAACATAATCAATGAAGAGCCTCCATATGTAACTCAAACTGATATGAATCCCCTTTACAAAAGGAGCTGAAGCATTTCATTGTACACTTGAGAGGATTTTCTCCTCCCTCCAGGATGTAACCTTGAGTAACTCATGAAGGGCTACTTATCAGCAGCTTTTGGACCTTGCTCTCTCCTCGCATCTCAGTGTCTGTGGCACGCGTTTGATCACATGCAGGAAGACTCAATCTACTGTCTTCCTTCCTTTACAGTCACTCTTTCATGAACCCACGTGCTGCTGCTGATCTGCTGTCGCTGCTGCCTCAAGGTATCTGAACTTTTAAAGTCATTCTTCCCACATTTGTCTCTAATCCTCATTTGTGTTGATATTATCAACTTATCTCAGTCTTCCTCACTCTCTTCTATCTCTCTCCCATTGAATTACTTACTTAATCTGTGCACCTCACTGTTCTTCTCTATCTAAATCTTAGTTTCAGAGATATTTCTGTGTTTCTATGCTCCATTTTCACTACAGTCACCATTCGTGGTTATTTGATCAATCCTGAAGAGACATTTTTGGTGATTTGAGGGTGAAAAGTCACCTGGGTTAAAAGGTTTTTGGTTTTATGAAACAGCTGTAATGTAGAAAAGACTTTGATCGTCCACACACTGGATAATGCTCCAATGAACATTTATTACTAACATGGTGGTGTCTTTATTACACATGGTGGTGTAGTAATACATGTTCATGGGAGCATTATCTAGTGCGCAGACTCTGTATTTAATTTTTTAAATAGAAACTTTAACTTTAACTTTTCAGTATAATATGTCCATGGCTGTTATGTAGCATATCCTTTTTCATTCAAAACTCCAGTGACAATTAAATTTTTGGTAATTTGTAGGTGAAAGGTCATTTGGGTTTAGAGGTTTTTAGTCCAACAAAACAGCTGTAAGGTAGAAAAACTTTTTGAAATCACGTGAAAACAAGACTTAAATCTTAACTTTTAGTCTTGAACCAATGTTGCCCTTCAAGGTGGTTAATTTGCAAGTTTGTACATTAGATTGCGGGAAGTTGGAGCCTGTTAGCACATTAATTCAGTCATGCAGAAAGGTGAGTGAACATGCTGCCCAACATGTGTCTACCTCATCACCAAACTCCATACATTGCTGAGGATGGCAGACTTTGGAAAACATGTGACCAGCTGCTGTGCTGACACCCTCAAACTCTACATGTGTGTGTAATATAGGTGGATTCAGCTAATATGAGTTAAAATGTGTGTGCGACTCCGTCTGTAATTCTTCCTCAGCTTTAGACGTATGGTCACTAATGAAGAGCCAGTGTTTTCAGGCATGTTTGCTCCTCTCCCTCTCTCTCTGTCAATACACTCAACCTTAAAAGGCCATTTGCTGAGCGGCCTAATGGCTCTCCAATCCACCAAACTGCTGTCAAATCCAACAGCGCGTACACTCCAGTGGCATTCTGTCATCTTTTTGCATGTTTGTTCTCGCATTAGCGGCTGTGGCATGTAAATATGTTTTTGTTTGACTAGATTTGGACAGGATTGGAACAACACAAGTATTTGTTGTTTGTGTGCTGTGACAAATCAGTCTCCATGGCAACAGCATCATTGATATGACCATGTGTGTTTCCTCCACAGATGGCAGGAGATGATCAGAGATAACTGGAGTTTAGTTCTAAGGTCCTCAGTCGCACATCAAGCGAAAAACTCTCCATTTGTGACTGGAATCTCGTTCAGAAAACAGTTTTTATCAATTCAATAAATAAACGAACAATGGCATCCTACAGCCCTGCCCCGACACAAGAGGCGTCTAATGGCTGCCCTCCATCAGTGAAGTCTGAAGGTTCGGACGAGTCCATGAAGCTCAAGAAGGAGATCTCCCTCGTGAACGGCATCTGCCTGATTGTGGGGAACATGATCGGCTCAGGGATCTTCGTCTCACCCAAGGGTGTCCTCATCCACAGCGCCTCCTATGGCCTCTCTTTGTTGGTGTGGACCATCGGGGGGGTCTTCTCTGTGTTCGGTGCCCTGTGCTATGCCGAGCTGGGGACCACCATCACCAAGTCGGGGGCGTCCTACGCCTACATCCTGGAGGCTTTCGGGGGTTTCATGGCTTTCATTCGCCTGTGGACGTCGCTGCTGATCATCGAGCCGACCAGCCAGGCTGTCATAGCCATCACGTTCTCCAACTACATGGTGCAGCCCATCTTTCCCACCTGTATAGCTCCATACCTGGCCAACAGACTGCTTGCTGCCACTTGTATATGTAAGTACGCATCTGGAATGTGAGACAATGTGATTGGTTAAGATTAGGGTAAAAATATGAAGGCGAGCCAATCAGAGACAGAGTAGGGCAGGTCATGACTTTGCCCTCCTTGGAAAATAAACTGTTTCGGGCTAGTCACAATAAAAGGTCACTCTGTGCTTTTTCATCTTGAAAAACATTTATTAGCTGCTGTACTATGGTTGTTACAGATATCTTATTTTCCCCTCAAAGGCAAAGTCATGACCCGTCCCACTCTGCACTTCATCGGCTCATACTCATTGCCTTCATTGATTAGGTTAGTTAGGTTTAGGCATGAGGATTGGTTATAATTAGGGTAAAAAATATCAGGGTAAGCCAATCAGAGAGTAGGGTATAAATCCGGTATCTGTAGCCCTGTGTGAAATACCCATAGCTCAGTGCCAAATAAATGTTTGTTTTCAAGATGAAACGGCACATTTTAGAGTGTCCTTTTATTGTGATAGGTGGATGGATAATCTTGGAAGAGGAGGAGTGCTTACTGACAGTGACTTGAACAAATTTGTGAGCAAAATGTGAGATAAAAATAAGCCTTTTGTGTGCATGGAAGAAGCCTTAGATTTTTTTACTTAATCAAAAAAGTATTGTATGTATATTTATGTTGAGTGTATATGTGTGTGACACTGAGAGAATGAGAACACCACCAGACAGATGAGTCAGTATACAAGTGAGTGAATGATATAACCACAGTTAATTTACCATCTAAAAGAGAGCACGTGAGTTTTATAGACTAGAGAAGTGAAAAATGGTGACCCCACTGCTGCGTCAGCAGGGAGACTCACGGACATCTGACGAAAGAGGAACTGAACAATCCCTAAAACCTGTGCAGCATTTACGAAGAGTAAGGGGAAAATCATTTTACTCAGCCTCAGACCACTGATTTGGTAATCCTTGAACGTGAGGGCTTGACTCAGTAACAGCAATAAACTTTTCATAATGGTTGAGGCAAACTTTGTATATGGATGTGGCCCAGATTGCTGCGGCAACTAGAACACAATGGCACGGATAAAGAGCAAAGCTGACAAACTGAATTAATCAAACTAACAAGATTGCTGCGAGAAATTCACAAAACTGCTCACCGAGGCAACCAAACACAGCTTCAGAGGTGAAGAAATACCAACACTAAGGCAACGAGACAAGAAGCCAAAGGACAGAAAGCTTGTTAAAGGGATAGCTCAGATTTTTTAAGGTGAGGTTATATGAGGTACTTCTCCATAGTCAGTGTATTTCATGAAGTGTACGGAAGTTGGCACGCCCTCAGACTGGAGAAGCAACAGAAGTAGCAGAACAGAAGCTAAGCAATGTACTGCTGTGGACGGGATCATCAACACAAGGTGTTTTAGCCACTTAAAAAAGGTCCACCTAATATATAAGTCAAGTATCACTCTCTGCAAAGCTGACAGACTCCTTTGGCAAAATCAGTAATTTTACCTCATAAAACACGGGAGGTGTTTGCTGCCACTGCCTCAATATGTTAGTTAGTTTGTGTTATTGTTTGACTTTGGTGACTCCAAACTAACCTTTTAAAACATAGAAATCACACTATAACACAAACTAACTAACTGATCGAGGCAGTGCTAGCCCAGCAACTTATATATGACATTCTGCGTCAAAGCAAAGCAATGAAAATATTCTAAATATATATAGCGTACACAGCAAACTGATATTGACTGACTTACATTTAAGTGACTAAAATAAGTGTTACTCCAACACCGAGACTTCTACAAACTAGGGTTGTGCTGACCGCCAGCTGCTGAAGGTAATTTACTGATTATGGATAGGTGCCTCATACAAACCTGCCTTAAATAAAATGTTACAGACAAGCCCTGACATTAAGATAAAAAAAATACTCATATTGTGCTAATCTGCAATAAATACTGCTCATTCATCCACCCACCCACTTGAAAGGCATGCATGAAGGAACAAACACTTGTGCCATGTACCGATAAGCAGTGCTCAGAGGAGAAGAAAGAGTGCTGATAGCTCTAAGGTAAAGTCCTTCCTACAGTGAGACTCTGACCCGAGAGGCTAATAACAGGCTACTGACAGCTCAGCACAGGAGTCAAGATTAAAACCAAACTAAGCACATGGGCCTAATGAAAAACTTTTGCTCTCTGGAGGTGTCCTGCTTGGCATTTACGATCTGATTTTGTCTTCCCTCTGTGTGTCAATTTTATTCTATTTTGGCTGAGATTAGTACAAGCTTTTGGCCATGCTCTTATTGCTAAAAGTTAATTATTTAATATTTTTTCCTTAGCTCCAGGCAGAGCTTCTCATGAAAATTTTAGTTAGCTTGGTTGGCACAATTTCTATGGAAGCCAGAAAAATAGATGAAAAGTTATGTATGATAAATGATGTCACAGGGCAAAAGTTCCATAACAACCGTTAAGCATAATGTAATTCAGGTGGTTTGAGAGAAAATACACTTCTGTTCCTCCTCTTGGCTCTGTTCTTGGTGTAAACAGTGAAGTATAATTAAAAAAGAAATAATATCTGTCTGGTCACGGCCTAATGCAGTAAGGTTCTCAGGGAAGCAATTCGTCAAAATAAAAGTCCTTTGCTACTACTCTCGGTACTGCAAAGGACCGAAATGCATTCAGTGATGTCAAACGTATCAGAAAAGCACATTCACCGCTTACAATCCTCACATGACTAAGATTTGCAGTTGAATTATGAAGTGGGAAAGTCAGTTAGCATTTTGCTTCTTAAGTCGTGTGACAGAAAAAAAACAAAACTTTTAACTTTTACAAAACTTATTTTGAAAAATCAACATCTGACGTCCTGGATGTCAAAACTTCCCACCTGCACGTGAGTTCACAGTTTCAAAGAGCTCCATTTCACTTCACATCTGGACCATATTTGACCTCTATTACCAGTCAGCCAGCTTCCTAAACCTGATCTCACACCTCCCACCCTTCTAACCTTTCACTGTCAACACACCACACCTCTCCTTCTGTGTGGCAAACTCTCCGTCTCCATCGCTGATCACTGGTCGCCTCTGTCTTGTTGTGTTTGACCCGTGTTGACAGGAGGCCTCCTGTCGGGATCAGACTTGTTATGATCCTCTAACTGTCAATGTGGTGGAAGATGATAGTGTTATGATTCTTCCCCTCTCTGCGGCTGGTGGTCAACATGGAGGAGAGGGCGGTGATGTAATCCTGTCTTGGTGTCTTTCTTTAAACCTGTGGGTGATGTGGAGGTCAGTCTGTGAGTGAGAGCACTCTGAATGAACTTGTAGATAAAATTTGTCCACTCAGCTGGTTTGCAGGTGAAATTTGTTTAATCAGTGCTTATAGAGTACAGCAAGGAATAATTTTATCTTGAGAAGGTTTCTGACAGAAATGAGGGAGAAAGTGAGTGATATTATTACAGGAATTTATGTTGAACTTGGTGCTGCTCCTTAAAAAGATAGTTGGGATTATTTGAAGCAGGGTTGTATGAGGTATTTATCCATACAGCTGAATGGCAGTCATTAAAACCTCAGTTTGGAGAAGCAGAGAGGAGATCTAGCATAGCAGCTAAGCAATGAATTGCTCTATTTTAGCCACTTAAAAAGAGCCATATAAAAATTAATATCATTTTAAGTGTATGCTATATTTAGAATATTTTCACGGTTCACTGGCAAAATCAATAATTTTACCTCAAAGAACATGTGAGTTGCTGGTCTACCGCCACTGCCTCAATCAGTTAGTTTTATTTTGCCAGCCACCACACATATTTGCCATTACCTCTCAGTCAGACAGTCATTTCCACAGGGAAGTATTTAAGCCTAATATTGGTCTCTCAAAACCAACCCGACTCCGTTGGCAAAATCAGTAATTTTACCTCATAGAACACAGGAGTTGCTGGTCTGGCTGGTCTGCTGCTGCCTCGATCTGTTAGTTTGTATGTGTTTTTGTGTGACTGTGTGGTAAAAGCAAACTAACCTTTTAAAACACCAAAGTCACACCGTGGGCAGCAGTAGACCAGCAACTGAGGTAAAGTGACTGATTTCACCACTGGAGTCTGGTTGAGTGAGACAATATTTGGTATATATAATGGTGATTTCCCATTAGAAAATGCTGCCTGACGGTAAGGGAATGTGGTAAAAATATTCTATATATGGTGTACACTTATTGATTTTGTTATGTGAGCCTTTTTTGAGGTAGCTAAAATACCTTTTGTTGCTGACCCTGTCCCTGTCCACAGGAGTACATTGCTTTGCTTCCATGCTGGCACTCCTCTCTACCATTTATTGTAGAAAAAACGCTGACTTTGGATAAGTACCTTATACAATCCAACTTCAAATAAACTGAACTATCCCCTTAACAACTGGATCATTCAAAATGAGCAGACATTCTGCCCCTTACTATCACCATTTATGAACTTCTGCAATATTGTGCTGATAAGAGGTCAGAGTGAGATAAACAAGAAAGAAGCAAGAAAACATGTTTTCCAAGAAATCCCTTCAAAGTGAAGGATGGCAACAAGGAAAAGTAGCAGTTTAGACCTGCCCGGTCATTCGGGCTGTGGGTCAAACCAAGCTCGAGGCAAGGTCATCAGATCAGTGGTGGTTTCACAATGCTCCTTTATAGCTTTAAAACTGTCATGACGGTACCTGTGTGTGAGAGGTTGTATGTGCTGCACTCAGCTGTTTCCTCATCTGAAAAACAACAGGCCAGTCTGCTTGAGTCAGCAGCAGCGTTTCCTTAAATCAGCCGACTACTCTCACACGGAAACACGCTGGCTAAAACTCACAGTTTACAGAGCAAATGCCAGCCGCTGAGACTGTTAAAGGATTTGTTTCTGTGTGTGTGTGGGTGTGCATGATGAGTAATATACACATACTTACGCACATGCTTTTATTGCTTCCCCTTAGGTTTGCTGACATTTGTAAACTGCGCCTATGTAAAATGGGGCACCAGGGTCCAGGATTTCTTCACCTATGCCAAAGTCATCGCTCTCATCGCTGTCATCATCACGGGCCTGGTCAAGATTGGACAAGGTGCTAAACTCCTCTCTTTCAACTTAAACAACACAAAAAAGATCATACAATTTTATTAAAACCAGTGCTTAGATGCTTTAAATGATGAGCTTAAAGGGATAGGTTGACTTCAAGGTACTTAAAGGCACTATCAGTAGTTGTCGACACACAGCCAGTTTGGAGAAACAACAGAAGAACTGATGTAGGAAGCTTAGCAATGAACTGCTGTGGACAGGATTGGTAACAAAACACATTTTAGCCACCTTAAAAAAAGCCACCATTAAAGAATGAATATCAGTTTAAGTGTATGCTATATTTAGAATATTTTCACACCTTTATCTTGCCATCAGAGAGCCTTTTCTGATGGAAAACCGCTGTTATATAAACCATAATATCACTCTCTCCAAACCAACCAGACTGCACTGACAAAACAGTCATTTTAGCTAGGAGAGCACAGAAGTTGCTGGCCTGCTACCACTGGTTAGTTTGTGTTATAGTGTGATTTCCACATTGAAAAGCTTAGTTTGGAATCCCTGAAATCATGCAATAACACAAACAAACTAATAGATCAAGACAGGGGTAAACCAGTAACTCCTCTGTGAGGTAAAACTACTGATTTTGTCTATTGAGTTTGGTTGGTGTGGAGAAAGCGATATTTGACTTATATAACAGTGGTTTCCTGCCAGAAAAGGCTATCTGATGGTAAAGGTAAAGTTGTGAAAATATTCAAAATACTGTGCACACTTAAACTGATATCTGTTTGTTCAAATTTAGAGGTGGCTAAAATACATTTTGCTGCTAATTCTGTCTACAACAGTCCACTCCTCAGCTTCCTACACCAGTTCTTCTGCTGCGTCTTCAAACCAGGATCATGCTGATCTACTGTAGGTAATACACTGACTGTGGATCTCATACAACACAAACTCTAAACTATCCCTTTAAGGTAATAACTCCTCCAATGTTAAAATTACTGTACAGAGATTAGGAAACTAGTTCTTCTGGTGATTTCTTTATATTTAAATAACTGTGTTGACGCTTTCCAGGTCAAACACAGAACTTTGAGGGCATGTTCGAAGGCTCCTCTCAGGATCCAGGACACATTGCTCTGGCTCTGTACTCGGCTCTGTTCTCCTACTCTGGATGGGACACCCTCAACTTTGTCACAGAGGAGATCAAGAACCCAGAGAGGTGAGGAGATCAAGTTGATATGAGAGTGGGTCATGATTCTTTAATGTATTTCTTTTTTTTATTTGGTGCTTTGAGCACCACAAGCTCAGTGCAATCTAATTCCATTATGTCCAAGAGAACGCATACATGTCTACAGCTGATATCTCCAAAACTCTGCAACCAAAACAATCTGGACAGATAAATAGCACTATAGGCAGGAAGAAAAATATTGATTTTGGGATGATCTGTCCCTTTAAGTATTGTACTTAGTTACATTCCATCGCTGAAGACTACACATGTGATTGGATCACAAGCCTCTCCCAGAGTTCCCAGGAAGATTAAGTGACAAACACCCCCACCTTATCACAATCCCCATCCTCCCTTCACCCACGAGGTCGATCTGCTCTTGACCCACAGGCTCCTGAGGAGGCCTGGGCTTCCAACAAACACTTCATCTTTCTGTACCTCATTGCTTCTGCTTCCCTCTGCTGTTTGTTTGTGTGAACTGCAGGAATCTGCCACTGGCCATCGCTATTTCCATGCCCATAGTAACAGTGATCTACATCCTGACCAACGTGGCCTACTACACTATCCTCCCCATCAATGCTATCTTGGACAGTGATGCTGTAGCTGTGGTAAGTGCATCTAATTATCATTAAATTACCTTATATCGGCTCTTAATTCATCAAGTGCAGCTTTAACAACATTTAATTTTCTCTCTCCAGACGTTTGCAGACCAGGTGTTTGGTGTAATGAACTGGACAATCCCCTTGGCTGTGGCTCTTTCCTGCTTCGGAGGACTCAACGCCTCCATCCTGGCGTCCTCCAGGTGAGTGATTACACTTATTAAATATTTGGTAACACTTTTTATGATGTCCATATCTGCAATGCGTTATAAACATACTTAAAATGTGCAATACTGTGCTTACAGCACTGTATAATTATAATTACAAGCACTCAAAGTCCTCATGCTTTATATCAATAATTATAACACATTGTAGAGGGTTGAGTGATTTATAAGGTAAACATTTCATAATAGCTCTGTGCAGTTGAGCAAGCTTGCTGCCCAGTGAGTCTACTTTCTCCTTTCTTGTTCCCTGTTGGATATGTTATGTCAATGTATTTTTCACATCAATGACCACTAAAAATTGACACAAATTAGACAACAGATGCCCATTTGACAAGATTTTGTCCCAGGGTCCCTCATCTGATAAGATTTTTGCCTCCAGATATAGAAAATGCAGCAGGACAATGACCCAAAGCACACCAGCAAGTCCACCTCTGAATGGCTCAAAAAACAAAAACAAAAAAAAACAAAATGAAGGTTTTGGAGTGGCCTAATCAAAGTCAAACAATTCTGCTAAGAAGAGTGGGCCAAAATTCCTCCACAGCGATGTGAAAGACTTGCCAGTTATCGCAAATGCTTGATTGCAGTTGTTGCCACCAAGGGTGGCACAACCAGTCAGTAGGGTTAGGGGGCAATTACTTTTTTACATGGGGCCAGGTTGGTTTTTCCTGACATTTCATTTGTCATCAGCACATTGACTCATTGTCACTCTACCTTCACTCATCACCACTCTGTTGCATATATTTGTGTCTCAAAAGGTTGTTCTTCGTGGGCTCCAGAGAGGGCCACCTGCCCGACTACCTGTGCATGATCCATGTCCACCGCTACACTCCCGTCCCCGCCCTGCTCTTCAACGTCAGTCATCCCTCACCATCTTTTCTTTCCTGTTGTCTAATGGTTTCATTTAGTTGCTGTGTACTGCATCTTCAGGAAAACCCTTCCCTTACGATGTTTGTTGTGTGTCTCCACAGGGCGTCATGGCTCTGATATACCTGTGTGTAGAAGACGTCTTCAGGCTGATCAATTACTACAGCTTCAGCTACTGGTTCTTTGTTGGTCTGTCCATTGTGGGGCAACTTTATCTGCGGTGGAAGGAGCCAGACAGAAAGAGACCTCTGAAGGTAACACACACACACATACACAGACAAAAGTACCTCATGCAATTCCACTTCAAATAATCCAAACTATCTCTATAAATTGTTCTTGTATTTCATGGTATTTCATTTCGTAACTGTGGTTTTGAAAGATGTTATTGAAATAAAGTTTACCTTCTTTCTTTCTTACATATTTGATGTGATAATTCAGACCTTCATATAATCTTTTTTTTTTTTTTCTTCCTCCCTCAGCTCAGTCTTTTCTACCCCATCATTTTCTGTCTCCTCACCGTCTTCCTGGTGGTGGTGCCGCTCTACAGTGACACCATCAACTCCCTGATCGGCATCGCCATCGCCCTGTCGGGAGTGCCCGTTTACTTCCTCTGCTGCTACACTCCGGCACATAAGAGGCCAATGTGGGTACGGAGGCTCATCGGTAAGAAAGAACCAGATTCCCTCATTGTTTCATAGATTAAAACCATTTTTGTTGATTTTTAAAGCAGATGCCTCTGATTGATGAATGAACAGTATAACAAACTCTGCAATTTATTTATGGTCAAAATTATGTATTAAATTACAGAATTGTGTATTAATTTAAGCACATTATTATATAATTGTATATTTCTTAAATATGTGATGATTTATGTATTTATAGAATTAATTTCAGCTCTTAAAACTGACCATGACCATGAACAGTTTTCTCTTTCTCTTTTGATAAGTGAACACATTTTCTTTTCAAAAAAAAAAAAATCTCATCGACAGTAAAATAACATTAGATTTATCAACTGACAACTAATAGACATTTTTGCTGATTTGTAGATGTTGATTTAAAAACTTAACTCAGTCATCCCACTGAAACTAAATAACAAAAGTCTATTTCTTCAACCAGACATCACAGTTGCAAAGTACTTTACTTGGACATAACACTGAGCCGCTGGTTTTTAACTGATATCAACTTAAATTTAATTTGGTGTCAGTGTTAACTCTCTGTCTCCACCTCTTTCAGCTAAATCTGGCATACTGATTCAGAAGGTGTGCTACTCTGTTCTGACTGAAATGGACAAGGAAGAGTAGACGTTTGGTTATAACATCCTGCCAGAGAGACTGACGACGCACAAATGTAGAACCTGAACTCATTCCGGGCCGGTCGCTGCTGCCATGAGGCCTCGATGAACGAAAACGTTTGGGCTGGAGCTGGACCCCCCCTGCTCTCTGACCTGTCAATCATCACCCGGTCATAATGTTAATGAATGCATGAATGATGGCGCTGCCCGGGTGCTTGTTGGCAAGATTTCACTCTGGCTGACTGAGACTTCAGAGAGAACATTTCAACGCACTCCTGAAGAACACCTGTTTCTATCACAGAACTGTAGAGAATTATTTAATTCATATGTAAAGGCGAGTATTTCATGTGAAATCAAATGCATGTAGTACCGTTTTAATTTTACTGTAGGGTGGCAAATTACTTTAATGGTTAAATTGTTTAAGTGGACAGAAGAACATCTTTGAAACTAAAAGCACTGCTGACCATAGAAACCTTGGTATTATTATTAATATTATGTGCACAAAGGAAATCAAGCAGTAAAGGAGATTATTGTGGAGAAAAAAGCTCATAAAACATTTTATACTGTGAAGTGCAAGGTTTAGAGAAGTGAAGGGCTATTTTTACACAAATTAACTCATTGTTTTCTGCAGTGACTGAGAAAAAAGTTTGAGACAGTTGAACTGCAAACACGTATTTATAATAAAATTACTTGTTGACAACATAAAATCAACTTGTCTCTTTCATTCTGCTCCAGGGATGTTCCTGTGGAGGAAGACTTGTCAAAAATAACAATATAAACACAAAAGTGGTTGTTTGAGGCAGATTTTACATTTTAATTAGAATAATACATAATGACAACCCTCTGTTCCATCCATAAATATGTACATAAATCATTATTACTGTCAAGATATCAGCCTATTTGATTTATCCAATCGTGTCCTTCCATGGCCTCGCCTTAGCAGCAGCGGCCTTGTTTTTAGATGATGCCGCAGCCATGGGTGGGGTCTGCTGCACGGGATTGTGGGTAAACGTCTGCCTCAGTGGACCTGCAGAGAGGAGTGAAGAGAAGAGTGTGTGATCTCCATCCTACAGAAGAGTCTTCAAAAATATTTTCTTCATATTGCATTTTGAGAATAAACTTTCAATGAGTGTCTGGCTTAAAATAAAATAAATATGTATAATATATCAGAGGATGAATATTTTTTGCATTTTGAGAATAAAGTCGAAATACCATTTTGACTTCATTCTCAAAATTCATCTACTGCCTTATGTTGCACAAATTATTTCACTGTTAAGAAACAAGTTGGGCCCCTTAAAATTTTTTTGAGAACAATGGTCACTAAGGAACCTCTAGGAAGACATAAGTGAATACTTAAGAAGCTAAAGGCAAACAGATTACAGGGTTTTCCCTTACAACACAAAGTCCTTACAGCATCCTGAGATGAAAATTTAAGGTCAGTGTTAGTCTTCGTGGTTTTAAGCAACTGGGAACTATTTTCGTACCATCACCATTAGTGTAATTCTTGCAATAACTGGCTCTGGCCACAAGGGGGCGCACCCACTACATTTCTACATTAAGGAAAATACACTTACAAACTGTGAAGGATATTTTTTAAACTGCACATTTTTATGTTCAATTCAATCACTGATGATTTTTTAAAGGCCTAAGTTTAAAATAAGCAGTACATTAGTTTGCCAGAGCTACTAATCCAACAAGTAATTTTGAAATTGGAGGAAGTCGGCATTAACAGAGATTTTTTTCCTCAAGTCATGGAGGTATTGTTTACTTTGTTTGTTTTTTTGCCATCTGTACATTATTTTCATCCTTTATTCTTACTAGAAACAACTCCAGCCAGTCATTTCTCAGTGGCAGACGGCTGAAATGAAGCCAAAGTCTGTCTATGTGAAGCTGATGAAGTGGTGGTGAGACTGACCTTTAGCTGCCAAGTCCAAATGATTTTTGATTCTCCTCTCCCTCTCTTCCAGCTGCTGTGCCAGCTGAGCGTTTTTCCAGCCTGGGCAACAAAGACAGTGATAATCAGTGTTGTACTTGATTTGTCTCCATAAGTTAAACAATATTGCTAAAAACCAATTCATCAAAATGTTATCAGTTCTATTGGCTACACGTTTGGACACTAACCCTTCTTCATGCTTTGGATGAAACCGTCATTTTGAGGCAGGGCGGAGGCCGGGTGAGTGATCCTCTCTGGGATCCTTAACCGATCTCTGATCAGTGGGTGTCTGAGCAGGGCGACTTGACCCAAAGAGAAGCAGTTGGAGGTCAGCCAGTAGGTAAATACTGCCTGAAGTTTGTTTGAGGAGAAAAGGATTTTAGACATTGAAAGTAAAATTTGCAAAAGCAGCACTGGTTTTAAAGGGATAGTTTAGAGTTTTTGAAGAGGGACTGGAGGAGGTATCTTACATAGTGTATTACCAACAGTAGATGCTGATTTAACACGCCTCCAGTTTGGAGAAGCAGAGACGAGCACAGAAGATAAGAAATAAACTGCTGTGGACAGGGTCAGAGGCAAACTGTATTTTAGCCTCCCACACTGAAGCCCACCAACAACAGAGCAATATCAGTTAAAGTGTACAATATATTTAGAATATTTTCACTACTTAACCTTGCTGTCTAACAGCCTTTTCTGACGACAAACCAATGTTATAAAAGCCAAATACTGCTATTTGAAAAATCACTATTTTTACCTCATAGAACACTAGAGTGTCCGTCGTCGGTTACTTCATTTGTGTTATTGTGTGACTTTGGCGAATCTGAGCTAACCTTTTAAAATGCAGACGTCACACAAAAACACAAACAAACAGATCGAGGCAGTGGTAGACTGCGACTCCTGTGTTCTGCAAGCTAAACTTAGTTTTCACCAATGGAGTTTGGTTGGTTTAGAGAGGGCGATATTTCCTGCATTTTCCCGTCAGACGAGGCTCTCTGACTGCAAGGTAAAACAGTGAAAATATATATATACACACTTAAACTAATAATGACTTATTTAGATGTTCATTGCTTAGCTCCCTACATCAGCACTCCTGTTGCTTCTCCAAACTGAAGGGGTGATGAGCACCATGGATAAGTACCGTATACAACCACACTTCAAATAATCCAAACTATCCCTTTAACATGTTTAAGATGTATTTCCTCTTCTTACAGTATGAAGTGAGGGGAGGTTAAGCCACTAGATCAAAAACTGATGTGAGTGAACAACAGACTGACCGTGGGGAAGTTGATGGTGAGGGGGAGGATGACGAGGGGCATGATCCTGAACACAGTCTTCATGGCTCGCAGGTTGGGGTTATCGATGCCAGACTCTGCACCCAACTGAAAGAGAAGACAATGAAGTGATTATGAAGGAAAGCTCATAATTTCATCCAACAGATTATAACAAAACTGATTGTTTATTCTGGATGGCTTGATAAGAGCAATTAAAAAAAAATTTTTTTTTTGGCATCAGAACACTTCAAAAGTACAGATTATCAGGGTTGGAATTATTTTTCTGTTACTGTAAGTTGGGTTAAAGGCGCATCACCTCCAGGATGAAGAACATGGTTCCAGTTACAGCCAAAGGCAAAATATAAAAAGGGTCTGCTGCTGTCAGGTCTGGAAACCAGAGCAGGCCTCCTGTCTGTAAGCTTGGCACCGGCAGGTAGGCCATCTTCCTCAGTGCGATGAAGAAAGAGATGAAGACTGGTGCCTGCAAGGACACACAGATTAGTGATTTGATCAGACATCAAGTGTGAAAAAATTACAAACAATAATACGCCTTTTTTGATTTTTTAAACAGGAAAGTACGTAAGTGCAACCTTGTTGTGGAAGTCTAGCGGTGAAACTATCGACTAATCGTAGGGACAATAGCAGGCTTATACCCACAGTCTACATCCAGTGAGTCAGACCAGTTTAAGCCAAAAACACAATTTAATTGTGCCACAGCCCAGTATAATATAAAGAGTGAACCAGTATAAAGAGATCAACTTACCTGCACCATAGGCACAAGGAAGCCTCGGAGAGGATTTACATCGTGCTTCTTCTGGAACAAGTTCAGGTCAGAGTAGGCTCTGGCGACTGTAACATGCAAACAACAGCTCATGACAAGTTGACAAGGCTTACAACATAATTATAACCTAATTGTAACTGGAACCTCCCTGTATTACCTGCTGTCTCAGCAGCATTTTCATCTGATTCTCGATTATGACACTAGGTGGCGCACTTTACCACCACAAGCCAAGTAACACCCACACTTTACTGACACTAACAGTAAAGGCACTAACAGGAAAAAATGTAAAATTTGTCAACAATTAACACGTATCGATAATAATAAACTATATTAAGATGACTTTGGTTAAATCACAGATTTTTCTGGGCTTGAACATTGTTGGAAACACTTGGGCAAATGTAAGTACACGACTCAACAAAATATCCTAACAAAGCTCTAGTTGTTTTTTGACATTTTAAGTTCAGGTCAAAGTAGACTTTGGTGACTAACATGCAAACATGATTAATGATACACAATGTGACTAAAAAGACAAATGCAATGACGAAACAGGATTGAATTATTACATTCATATTTGTTTCCGCTCTGTTTGGCCTCATTCATTCTGGTTGTGAGTTTGGTCATCTCAGGCAGAACATTATTGAGCTTGGCTGCCTCCCTCTGGCCCTTCACTATGACTGGAAACACGGCCAAACGAGCCAACACCGTTCCTACACGGGAGCGAGAGTTTAATAAAAAAAACAAACAAAAGAGAGAGACGATAAGAAATGACAAGAGAAATACAGAAGACATCATCTGAAAGCTCCAGGAAATTATTTAAATAGCTCACCTACAACGATGGCGCCCCACCAGGGCAAACCAAGATCCACATGAAAGAACTCCAACATGTTCTGGATCAGCCCCACTGGTGTGTAGCCAGCCAGTCCCAGCTCTGCTAAACTGGTTTCTGTGGTTGCAGCCTGCAGGACCTCCACTGCGGTCGGAGCAACGTCAGTTACCTGCTCAATGATCGGCTGTGTTAAAACAGGGGTGGGGTCTGCGGACACAAGCTCAGGGGAGGCGTCGACAACTGGAGGAGGGGGAGAGATGTCCACTACTGTTGCTGCCATGGAAACTGTTTCCACTGGGATCTAAAAAAAATGGAGTCAAATTATTAAAGTAAGAAGGTAACTAAAGGCCTCAGACAGATGATTAAGCTTAAAGTAGTCCCAGGCACCTGTTCAGTGATTGTTTGTGCGATGATGGGGATTGAGTCAGCAGGTGGAGAAACTGGAAGACCAGTAGCTTCCACCACTGGAGCTGCCATGCTTCCATCCTCAGGTGGGATCTGGAAATGTCAATACTATGATCAATATCAACATGGTACAGGTGCAACAATTCATTCAAACAGTTGTTCAGTTTCACTCTGATATTTTAGCCAAGATTCTGTGTATCACAACATGATGCTTCCAATAGAGAAACAGACAAAATTTAACATCTCTACAAATGTAAACTATAAAACTAACTGCAGGGAGTAGTACAGCTAAAAAAATCATTCTAAGGCAAAAGTTAACCTAATAAAACAGTTAAAATAACTCCAACCATAGTCATTTTATTCACATTAAACAATAAACATTAAACAATTCTTGTGACGCAGGTTTCAGTTATTAGTAAAACAGCAGCACAAATCTACATAATGTGTTTCTTAATACTATTGCCAAAAACAGATATTCTCCTGCAAAATAAAACCATAAATAAAAACTTTGATGCTGCTCAACATGGAGCTTTGCCATCAGATTGATATCCTCGACACCAACTTACCTGTGAGCTGTTGTGTCTGACTGCCACGGCGTTCACCCAGAGGAACTTCCCATGGTGTCTGCGGCCCAGCAGAGTCCTGACAGCAGGACTGTGACACTCAAACACTGTGTGCAGATGGGATTTCAGGAGCAACCGCTGTTTGTAAATCAAAGGCAAAGAATGTCAGGTGGGTGCACACTTAATAATAATGATAAAAAGAAGAATAGAAACTTTATTTACTAAAAGGTTGAGTCACAAGGTGCTTCACAAAATAAAATACAATACAATATAGGTGCAAATATAGTGAATCATAAAGAAATAAAACCACACATTTTAAAAGAACATCATACACAGGAAAAGCAATTAAAAAAGAGATTTCAAGAAGTGGTCAAAAATAGACAGATAAAACAAAATATAATGGGACAACACTAAAATATTTTCATAACCACAGACACAAGCCAGGATTGGAGTGTATTACACAATCAACAACAACCCAGTGACACATACGGGGGCTGAAGATGTGTCACTCAGCATCGCTTAGCGGTTAGGAAAGTGTTTAGCTAAACTGGAACTTTCAAGGGTTACATCAGAGCAGCTTTCTAAGTTTAAACAGATAGGAGCAGAACTGATTAAGTTGAATAAGCATTATTTTGATAATCAATTAATTACTGAGGTCATTTAAGCAAAAAGGTTAAATTTTTTGGCTAAAGCTTATAAAATATGAGGACTGTGTTAATTACTGTGGGGTGGATGTAATCAGCAATTAAGTTGAGATGTTTTTTTGATTTGCACGTTAACTAATTCAAAACAACAAAGATTAATCAAATGAAAATAATTACTATTTGCAGCCTTAAATCTGTGTGCTCTGTCAAAATGAGCATAAGTTCAGCTAAAATGCAGCTAAACTCTGCACTGTAACTAGGGATGGGTATTGAGAACTGGCACTAAAGCGGTACTGGTTCCTGACTAGTTTTTAGTCACGAATTTTAAGTGGTGAATTAATCAAACAAATCATATGTCTAAATAAAAAAAAAAAGTCAGATAATCCTCTTACTTGTGGCAGATGTGACTTAGAATGTCATTACAGAGTATTACATTGGGTTGACACTTATAATAGTGTTTACTTCACAAGAATACACGATGGAAGATTTTAGTGATTGATTTGATTTGTTTAAACCTTAAATTGATGAAACTAAATCTCAGAAAAACCAGGCGTGCAGCAGGTCCAAATTTAACCACATATACGGTGACCTCTAGTGGTATTCAGCTAGAACAGGTGACTTCCACAGGACACAGCCTCTAGGTTTAGACTAAACAACAGGTTACCTGCATACACAGCTATAACAATAACAGAATAACTAATCGGATTCTTTTTAACTTCAGGAAAAATTATGTGGTAGTTGTTGTCAAAGCTAGCAGCTGCTAAGGGAGCCCTGCTAGCGTGCAGAGCCACACACATATATAAGCTAGCAACTCCTCAATAATGTAAAGGCTCCTGGTGATCTCATACAAGCTTTGCCGTGACTCTAGCTAAACTGTTCTTGTTGTTCTTTTTTAAAACCTGCTGATCTAACATTTATATATTAATGTCAGAGAGCTCAGTCTTCATTAAATATGCTGCCCGAGTCAAAGTCACATAGAAGGCATGCACTCAGAACTGCGCATTGAGGATGCTAGCCGGCTAGCGAGTTAGCCGGAGAAAGCCGCTGCTTGTGTCTTTGTTTCTGACACACGCATAAAACACCACATATGAAAATGTAAAGAAGACCTACGTGGTTAAAAACATCTGAAAGAGGATGGCTGCCTCGGCTCGGTTTCCCAGTTTGTCTCAGAAAACATCTTGCTAGGCAACCCGGAGTCACCCCACTCCTGATGGCAGCCATGTTGGAACAAACAGACTGCTACGGAAAGCGCGAGGAGACAATCTTCCTGGCATTTTGCATTACTGAAAGTGAAATTCAAATCTCTGTGCTCTTTAACAGTGACATAACAAAGATGTTTGACTGCTTCATGTGGAGCAGAACAGAGGTTTGATCCTCTCAGATGTTCAGTCTGCCTCACTCACATGTGTCTGAGTCAAAGGCAGCTTTATTTATATCTCAGACATATATTTCCTGCTACAAAGTCTTTCAAGTTCACTCTGTAAAAATTCTAATTTTGCAGAATTTTATTTTACATCATCATCATTCTTATTCTTCTTCTTCTTATTATTATTATTATTATTATTATTGTTATTTTATTGTTTCTGGTATTTCTAAGATACAAGAAAAAATATACACAAATTTAGAAATAATCAGTGAATGTCTTGTCATGTCTCAATCTTCTCTTTTTAAATATTTCACACATTTTTTTTTAAATCACAGTCACAATTGTACATGACAACACAACAATCTGACTCAAAGTGAAAAAGTATAAAACCTAAAGCATCAATAACATCAGAGGACACTGAAGTAATACCTTTTATTTTACAAGTATAGTGAGCTGTTCAAACAGCCTGATTTATATAAAATGGTAATCTACAGCAAAATAAACATTAAAAATTAAATAAAACATTGATACAAAGATTTAAAGTTTAATTAATTTTTTATTAATTGTCTGAAAGCACATTAGTGTTACATTCAGTGTCGTATATATCTGCGAACAATTTAACAAGGAATATTTGACCATAAAACATAAAAGTTCAGTAATTCTCTTTAACTGTATAAACTGTAAATTTAAGGAAAGTGAGCAACAAAAGACAAAAACTGTGATCATTGACTCTGTGAGTGTGAGTTCAAATGTTCTTCTCAAAATAATTATGTAAGTCTTTATTTTAACAAACTAAATAATTGTTTTGAGACAGATTCTCGTTATTATGCCTTACAAGATCTTTTCTTTCATCACCTTTGCGGAAAATGGCTTCAGTACTAATAAAGTGAACACCGATGTGTGATCTTGTTTTTCCTGGCCTTGACTTAAAGAAAAGTTTATTTCTGCTAGTATTTTTTACTATCTAACTATTACAGGATGATGAAGCAGCACTTTAATCTCTGCTCTCATTAAACCTAATTATGCAGAAACAATCTTCTGGAAAACAGGAAATGTTGCATTTTACATGAACCAAGAAAAACAAAGAGAGCTACCAACTGACACTCAAACTGAATTAATAAAAAGGTTACAGGGGAAATAAAACAGTATTACAGTACTGTCCCTGCATAATTTCTAACTGATCTCTATCAAGTAGAGTGCAATAATGCCATGCATCAATAAGCATGAGTTAAAATCTAAAATTAAGATCTCATTGATGACCCCAATGATGTGCAGTCTTGTAAAAATAATGAATAACAATAATCAAAAATACCTACAAAATGACAATAACAACAAAAGGACAAATAATGGCCTGTAGGTGTTATACAGTGCAACACATATATAATAAAAACATTTAATCATCACTTTTTTTTTACTTTAATCTGACTCTGAAGTCTGGTCTGCATTTCTGTGGCTTTTACAAGGAATAGGAAAACATAAAACTGTTTTCTTCTGTTTCTTTTTTTTCTTCCTATGTTGCTCCTTTGGGACTTTTTTCCTTTTTCCGGCAGGTGAATGAATTGGACTGTTCGTCTCACTTTCCTGACACACATTCCCAATGGCTCTTTTGGTTCCAAGCATATTCTTTTTCTTTGGCAGAGATGGCATCGTCAGTTTTAAATTGCGAACACCTTCCAACAAACTGACATTTGCATCTGTTTTTTTATTACATTTTCTTCTAACATTTCCTTCACTATTTTCTACACAACTCTTCATACTGTCTTGTGATGTTCTTTGTGGAGTTATATACTTTGTCTCAGTGATTGTATGAATACCATCCTTAATTTCATCATCAGTTATCACATAAGTTGGTGTTGACTTATCTGAACCACGTCTTCCCTTCACTCTGCCTTCATTAGATTCAGAATCCCCCTGTCTTGTCTTTTCAACTCGTCTTAGAGAAGACTTCACTCTGTTTTCTTCTTTCTTTTCGTGCTCTCTGCTCTGTCTCTCCTCACTGACATCTTTATGTCTTGTATGTGTAACACTGATTTTCTGCTCTGATCTGCTCTGTCTCACATCACCTGATCTTCCTTGACCATAGTCCTGTTGTCTCCCTGACATTTCTCTCCTTTGCGCATGTTTATCATCTCCTCTTTTTTGTTCTCCATCTTCCTTAACTTCCCTCTTCTCCTCTCTCAGTTGTTCATGTCTTTTGTCCCTCCTACTGTCTCCCTCACCATCTTTTGACATCCTATGTAGCTTTCCACTCCCTGATGCCATCCCTCTTTCTCCAGTTTTCACTTCTTCATCTGCTTTCATATCTGTTTCCTTCCTCTCCTCATCTCCCTGTTTGTCCCCAGTGATAGTTTTGAGGTCATGTTCTTGACCAGCGACCTCTGTGGCCTCCAAATCTTCACTTATGTTTTGTTGAACATCTTCCAATCCTTTGGTGTCTCGATAATATTTTGTCAAAGATTCTCCCCTCTTTTCTTTTCCATCCTCATCTGTCTTTACATCCATAACTCTCCTCTCTGCATCCCTCATCTCATCTTGTTTGTGAAGATGTACTGCATGTCTGTCACCGACGTCCGGTTTAAAATCATGACTAATATCTGGTGTCCTTTGTTTTTCACGGTCACTGTCCTGAACCTCCACACTCTCTTCAAAATGAGTTTCTCTAGATAAGGTTTCTCTCTTTTCTGCCTCTGCATTTTCTTCAGTGTCTTCCTTATCCTCTCTTTTCCTCTCATCTGCATGAGCATTTTGAAGACTCAAATCATCCCTGTCCTGATGATTATTTGGTATTCTCTGCCCAGCATGGACTCCTTTGTCTTGATCCTCTACATTAGAACAGAGGTCAGGTGATAGCCCTACTCCTCTAGACCCAACTCTGTCAATGTCTTCACCCATTTCTTCTGTCCCTTCAACCTCTTCTGTCTGTAAAGCATCTGTACACTGGTCACAGGTATCACTGGTAGCAGGTGGGAAGCCTCCAGGAGTCTCCCTGATGTCTTGGGTACAAGTATTTGCAGCACGCTCTGCAAAGTAGACACAATATGAAATAAATTTAGGCAAAGAACCAAACGATTCCTTCACACTACACATCAGTGAGCATCACAGGTGGGAGCAAGACATTGCTCTGCAAGTTTTGCATTCAAGTCTCAAGTCTTTCCAGTGAAGTCCAGAGTCAAGTTCCTAACTAAGCAAACCTCACATACAACAGCATTCTAGAGACTGCACTTATTGCAATTTCCAACTTTTTAAGACCTGCTATTTCCAATTTCAGGGTTTCTAAGAACTATAATTGAAATCATAATTGAAAGGAAAATGAATAAATATTAGTTTATGCCAGAGGGGTGACTTATTCTGTATTGAGAAATAAAAGTAAAGTTAAAAGTATTTAACATAAAAATGTTGCCATGGAGGACTTATTATTTTGGTAAGAAACAAAGTCTCTGAAACTCAATTTTTTTTCCCTTTTTCCTCCCTATGTTTTTGCCGTCCCAAAGTTGGCAAGTATGTACAGTTTGCCCATAAATAAACACAGCAGAAGACATTAAAGAAGTTCCTGTATCATGCGTCTCAGCTGCTGGGTGAAGTGAAGGGAGAGTCTGTGGGATTAAACCAAAGTGGAGTGAGGTGTTCTCTGGAGACTGGACTATGCTCTGCATTGGTTACAAAATGTGGATAACAATACTTATTCAGTGCCTTTTTACTGGCACCAACCTCACATTTACACGCATATTGGTAAAAAAAAAATGCAGTTGAAGTCCAAATAAGTGCTTCAGGTCATATTTCAGGTCATGCAAGCAGATGTATGGATTAAAATGAAAGTATTTTTGTTGCATGAGACGTGCAAGGAAAAAATACATCTGACAGGAGTTTAAACTAACTAATTAACTAAGCATTAGCATTTTAATATTCACCTTGATTTACCATTCTTTGTGCTCCACCACCTCCTAATTTTGACCCTCGTGTTCCACATACTACAATTCAGTTTTTTGTTGTCCACCTTGTACAGCCTGTAAACAAACTAAATTATCTCTGGTATCACTTTTTTTCCAGCTAGAGTTCAGTAAAGTAATGTTAGCTCTTCATTGTTCTCTTCTTGATTGGATGCTGTTAGAGTGGTTCAAACAAAGTGAATCTGAGGAATTAAATGTCAGCTTCCACAGAATGAACAGCGTTAACGTTAGTTGATTTAGGAAATGAAGGTAAATCATTCCTGGATTTACAATTTTCAAAAAACATGCCTTTTAATCTTTGGGCTTGGGGGAAGTGTAAAGTCTTTTTAAGTCCAATTGAAGTTACGAGTCATTGGTGTTAAAGTCCCAGTAGATTTGCAAGTCTTTTTTTGATTTTTTTAAGACAAGACTAAATTCACGTGACTTGAGTCCACCCAACTGGTAAGTAAAATGAAAATATTTACAATCTTACCCTTTCTCCTGTAAAAAAGAAGATAAGCACCGGGGGATCTAGTGAGAGAAATGTGAAAAGAAAGCAAGGTTATTTTCAAATAAAGTAAAATGTGTGATGTGTTTAATATTGGGGCTTTCTGTCATATACACATGCAAAAATACTTACTTTTAGGTTTTTCTGCAGACACTGTAAATACATAAATGTGCAGTATATGTGTGCATATTTATGTTCCTATGGGTGCGTTAGTACTTGCATGTCTGTATCAATATATACATTTGTGTGTGGATAAATCTGTAGCTACTGGGAAATATAAGTATCTCTAAACATTCATTTTGTCATCTTTTTTGAAAACTAAGACATTGGGTTAGCAAATGGGTGAGAGAAACAATATGGAGTCTGTGGTTACTGCACAACATGTGAGGTACAGACAGTTGATTTGAATGGACTGATCGATGAATTGATTTAATAAACATTAATAATAAATAATAAATTAACATAAAACATTTTTATGTATAGTGGTGGTATCTCTATGTGATGTATTGATGTGAACCGTTATATATCCAGTGGTGGATTCTTATGTGAAGGCTCAATTAAGAAATAATGAGGAAAGGATTAAAATGGACTAAAACTTACTTCTCAAAGTTATCCACTTGGAATGGCTGGTAATCAAGCTGTTGATGAAAAGAATAACCAAACATTACATGGTGAATTAATCTTTTGCAAAGTAAATATGTAACTTTCAACACTGGAGTTAAAGTGATCAGTCTTACCAACGTGACCGTGGTATCGTTGAACTCATACCATCTCTCATCATCCTTGATTCTTGTCGTGTAATGTCCACTCCGAAGATCCCCAACATGGTCCACAACCGCATACAGTTCATATGTCTGATTCTGATCACCAGTGGGAAAAATGACATACATTAGGATTAAGAACTGCAAAGAAATTTCTTATGACAAAATGGTAAAATATGATGCAGATATACCTCTGGTATCTGTAAAGTGCAGGGAACGTCCACAGTGCAGTTGATTTTGACATATTTCATGTAACGGTAGTCAAACTCAAACCTCTTCAACAGCAGCATCAAAACATCTGGATGACGCTTTATTACGCATCTCTGAATGAAAAATCACAGGTCAACAACATGCATTTACATGTGGTTACTTGTAACGACATGAACCTTTAACTTATTTCAAAGTCTGAGTTAATGAAGACAAATCAGTTCATGTGTGTCCTCATTACTCACAGTAGTTGCATCAGATTTGGCATCACAGTTGTCGCAGTACATCTGGTTCTCTCCCTTGAATTCTGAAGCTTTGAAATACTCCTCAATGCCATCCAACTAATAAGACCAAAGCCAGAGAACCAACAATCAAGAAATAAACAGAATCAATAAAAAGGATGAAATAGTTGTTAAAAAAAATCAAATGCAGAGTGTAGATGATGGTATCATATGAAACTAGATGACCAAGGCAGTGTTTCTCAAACTTTTTCTGGCAGGCCCCCCTTCAGAAGCTGAGAGAGGTTCATCCCCCCACCCCGCAATTATTATCAGTCATGAGCAATAACTGTGGAAGCAGCTGATGGGGATCTGCCCTCTACTGAGTGACCTCTTCATTCTGCTTTTGATGCTTTCCCATTAGTGGTTCTTAATCATATAGTTGTTGCAGATGAGAAGAAGAAGTATCTTGGTAAATCATGTTTATGCTCCATGTATATTTTAGTTTATTGCTCTGGATGGACTGAATCTCATACAATACATGCAAATTCCCAGTTTTTGATACATCACTTTATGCTGTTACACTCAACTGAGGAGAAACTGTTGGTGCAGATGGTATAATTAGTTTACTAGACATCTCCTGCAACAGACAAATGCTTTGCAGGTTTTCAGATCCTTACCACACTATAGTGTTCACTGTAGGAATCCACCAGTGCAAGAGGAAGATGCCAAAATGCCTCATCAGCGTCAGTCTCTGTGCCACATGTAGAACATCTGGTCTTGTTTGTCGACTCTCCGTGGAAGATCTGAATGCACAAAAATACAGAGACTGGAAAACAAGTCTTTGTGATTATTGAAGAGAATCTGTGCACTAAATGAAAATGTCTTTACCTGTGATGCCTCAGGACTGGTCAGATTTAAAATCTTCTCAAAGTACTCAGCCGCATCACGCTGTTCATAAACTGAGGGGGTGAAGAGCAGAAAAGGTCTGGTTCACAGGTAACCTAATCAAATGCTGTATTGTTCTGTGTATTAACACATACTGTACTTACCTCTGTCGATGCCCAGCTTGTTTGTGATGTTGTAGGTGTACGCTGTTTGTTCTTCCAAATCATCAAACAAGGTTTTCAGATGACGGTCAATATTCTCAGTGTCAGGATTTTCACACATGTGCCTGAACAAAGACAATGCATTTAGTCATGAGAGACACAATGATGCACCACAGCACTATATGCACTATATGATATGACTGAATGATACACATTTGAAAAAATCAGCAACATCTCTTTCCAAAAATCATGATCAAAATAATCCACAGACTTAGTTGTGAGCAGTTTCATGTAGGATGTATTTTCTTTTTGCAGAACAATGTATCAGAACTACTTTAGAATCTGCTGGAACTCCTTTGTTTCTAATTGAAATAAAGTAGTTCCTAAATTAATCTGCTCACAACAAGATCTGTATCTCATCTTAAGTAACTGGGTTGTGATTTTTAGAAAGAGACGCCACATACATTCCTAAGCCTTCTATCTTCAAAACTAGGCAGCTTCCACCAGAACAGAGTTGGATGGGCAAATGGTACTACAGGCCTGTATTGTCTTGGCCGGTACATAATGACATTGCTCTTACATCTGGAGAACAAAATTTGTAAATCAGGGCATCTCTGCAGCACTACAGTATTTCATATAAAGGCTATTTTATTACACATTTTACCTATATCAAAAAATATAATCTATATTATTATTATTATTGTTATTATTATTATTACAATTATTATTATCCTTACCGTACCGTACTTTCTTTTTAATTCTATGCAGGCTACCATAATAAATCTATCTCTATTTAAAAAGAAAGAAGAACAGGAAAAGGGACAGGAAAGGGGACAAAAAAGTATAGTTGTGTATTGTTTTGTTTTTGCACCACTAATAATTAAAAAATAGTAGCCTCTGCAATTTGTGCAGCCCTATTTTGAAGCAAACCTTTTTACAGCTGCTCTGAAGTCCTCGGTCATGAACAGCACCTGCAGCACACTGTTCAGGTAACATGTCGCTCCTTGGTTCTTCAAGCCGTAGTACTTCACTGTTGGGAGGAGGTTGTTAGTAATAAACTTCATATCACTCACTGCTGATGATAAACCGGCTTAATAACACGAATAACTTACCTGGAGGAGAAGAATTATTGAAGATATACTGCCAACCATTTTTCAAGGAGTTCATTTTGATTGCTTGTTGACAGTTTTTCCAGCCCCTTTCTTTGCTGTTGTCGGATTGTTGTCAAATGATTATCAGTTCACAATCAATCGATGACAATAAACCAGTCGCAACCGTTATTGAAACGAACACAACAGCAGAAAAATACGAGCCTACCTTCAGTTTAAACACTTTCGAGACATTCCTGCAGATCGTTGGAAATCAAGCTCTTGTACCCGTTTATTATTAACAGGCAAACTTTCTCTTTCACTTCTCGCCTCAGCTGCTGGAATGCTGCATTCAGGGTATGTCGGAGATAGTGGTGTTATTAACAGACGAATCCCAAGATTTACCAGGAAATTGACAGTGGTGGAAGAAGTACTAATATCTTTAACTTGAGTAAAAGTAGAAACTACTATAGTCTAAAAATACTCAAATAAAACACAAGTACAAGTAAAACGGTATTCAAAATGTTACTTAAGTAAAACTGCAGAAAAGTATTAGCAGCAAAATGTATCAAAACTAAAAGGTGACATTGGATGACATTAATATACATATTAGCCAGCAATCAGCGTGAAAGAAAGAAAGAAAGAAAGAAAGAAAGAAAGAAAGAAAGAAAGAAAGAAAGAAAAACATGAAGGTGATGGCTTGTTTTTTCGAGGCCATATAAAGCAAATGGCACCACACACACACACACACACACACACACACACACACACACACACACACACACACACACACACACACACACACACACACCACTGTCTTGGCCTTTGTTCTCTTAATATGATGTCTTGTGACCAAAACATCGGCACATTGTTTAATAAATTAGTGCATAGATTTTAAGAGTGTAGAACTGACTTTTTTCTTTGAAACCATTTCAAATGTAACCTAAGTTGTTGTTGTTGACAACCACACTACCTGCACAGTACATATTTCTATTCCTGCTATATTACTATAAGAATCTCACCTTGTTTCCCATGTAAAAAGTAACTAGTAATTATTAGTTTAACATCAATGTAGAGGAGTAAATTACTTCTGTAATGTAGTGGAGTAGAAGTATAAAGTAACCATGCATAACATGGAAATTGTCAAGTACAAGTATGCCAGAATTGTATTTGAGTAGTTCTATAGTAACTGAATGACTGTAGTTACTTTCAGCCACTGGAAACTGAATATTATTGCAGTCTTTATTGATCTAGTGAGTTTGGTTTCAGACACATTCTAATAGGCCTGCATTTGATGCAGGAGCTTTACAGGAGGACATGAATATCAACAGAATGATCTTATAGGGTGAAGAATGTCACATTTCCTGTTTCTGGATCACATGGAAGCACACACCAGATCTATAACAAGAACTTCAGGAAAGATTTGTGACCTGTTGCTGAAGTAGTTCTGATTTATTAAACTTAAAGTGATTTAAAATTAAAAAAAAAAGGTAGGAAACTACTTCACTACTTCATCTGAGTTCCTGTTGTTCCATTCAGATTTATCTTGTCTTTTATTTATATAGTATGTACAGGTTTGTTTTATGTTTGGCAATTTGTAGGCTTATTTAATTTAATTATATATTTTGAAAATGTCTCCTTTCCTTTTTTAAATTTTCTTATTTTTAATACTGTTCCATTCTCTAAATACAGTCCTTATGTCTTTTTTAAAAAATATCTTCTGCTTAATATCTGTGAATGTACATGAACATAATTTTATAATTCTTTTCTTATAACTGAACAACACATTGACTTAACAATGTACAGTATACACAATTTTCCTTTGCTCAATAAAACAAATTGGAAATTAATGTGATTAAGAATTAAACTAATTAGGCAGTTTAAAGAACTAATTTTACACATAGAGATCATTTCTGTTCCTGATGCTCGAGGATACACATTATTTGTCAGAAATATTTTTTTCTTTGTGTATTTGATGTTCTCATGATGTGACTGCAGGGCAGGTTTCACTGTCTTACATCTGAACACTTAACCAAGGACGAGGCATTAGAGAGAACTCATTTATTTAACAACAACGGATTTTTGAAACATATTTAAAGGCAACATGGAAACATTTAAGGATTATTGCAAGGTTTATAAACAGTGTCCGAAGTTTTTCTGAGCCATATGAAGCAGCAGTGGCAGTAGCATCGATAGTGACATGAGGAGAAGGTTTCTGTCAAGCCATCACACCCCAGGGAACCTCACCACCAAATGGATGACGGACATGTGCTGTATTCCATATCCAGACAGCAGGTCTGTGTCTCTATGCAGTATTTTGCCTGTGACGACCAGCCCTACAACCTCCTGTCCTAAATACACAGACAGAGAGAAAACAGAACAGAAATTTATAGAATTAGTCAATCAAACCCAAAGAGATTTTTCACAAGTCTACTTTTTTCCAGTTTAAATGGATGTTCTAGGCCTTGTTATATGCTCTGGGACAGAGAATCACATTATTGTCAGCTGGTTGTTGGTTTGAATGTGGCTTTAAAATGCAGTAATGGTGGAAGTCGCAGGTCTGAACCTCAGACTCAGTGAAAAGCATTGATGTAGTGATTTAAAGGAGAAAGACCCCAGTGTTCACAAATGAGTACTACAGTCCAAATAAGAAGTTGGAGACAGTATATTCAATATGTTAAATTCCTATTTACAACCTCTGGTTTACTCCAGCTCCCTCCTCTCCAGACTTGAAGCTCAAATTTAACACTTATAAACATATTCTAAAAGTTTCTTATTGATGTTTTAGGACTCATAAACAATCATGAACTCATTTGATGAACATTCAGCATTAATTTTAACTTGAAACAGAGCAAACAAAATGGAATGAAAATTTACTGCACAATACAACTGTCTGTACCCTTTTTTTGTTTGTTTTTGTTTTTGTTTTTTACCTTTATAGCACAATGTTTGGCAACAAAACATGTCTTGTTGGTGGTGGTGTGGGGAGGTTTTACTTTTGATTTCCTGTAGTTTTAACGCACGGACTTTACATGTAGAGGAATGTTTTCACTACATTTCTTTAATTATTTCTTTCAGTAAACAATCTGAGTACTTCTTCTATCACTGCAAACAATCAAGTCTATGTGAAAATAGTACAAGGTCAGCATTTTTGATGTGAGAAATTTGAGGTTGTTCTGTTGACAGACAAATAAACAACAAGAAGTCTAAGGCTACAATCACTGTCATGTGGCTGATAGTTAAAATACTTCTCTTACCTGCGGTTTCGGGAAGTGTCTCTGCGATCTTCTCCTTCAGCTGCCCCACCGTCATGCTCCTCATCTGCTCCTCTGTGTTGCACAGGTCGATCATCATCTTCTCCCCTCTCAGTCCATACACCACCACCTGATAGATTTTACTCATCTTTGTGCTGATTGTTTTGCTCTCTGTCGAGTTGATCCTTTAACTTCTGCAGTGGTAATGCCACTTCAGGGTGTTGTTCAGACTTATCAATGGGATCTGACGTAAAGCAATGACTGAAGATGCTTTCGGTTTCATCTTAGTTTATCATAATCATTATTATTATTAATAATAATAATATTAAACGTGATCTCTTGATAAAGGTCCTTGTGACCAAAACATTGGCACATTGTTTAATAAATTAGTGCATAAATTTTAAGAGTGTAGAACTGACTCTTTTCTTTGAAACCATTTTAAATGTAACCTAAGTTGTTGTCTGAACACAGGTATGTGTTCAGACCAGAAAGAACACAGGTATGTGTTCAGACACATACCTGTGTTCTACTACCTGTTCAGGTTTCACTGTCTTACATCTGAACACTTAACCAAGGACGAGGCATTAGAGAGAACAGAGAATATTTATTTAATAACAACGGATTTTTGAAACATATTTAAAGGCAGCGGAAACATTAAAGGATTATTGCAATAAAAAAGCCCTTACAGTAAGCTTTAAGATCTGTAAACATTGTCTGAAGTATTGCAGCAGCAGTGGCAGTAGCATCAACAGTGACATGAGGAGAAGGTTTCTGTCAAGCCTTCACTCCTCCAGGGACCTTCACCACCATGTGGATGACGGACATGTGCTGAATTCCATATCCAGACAGCAGGTCTGTGTCGTCATCCAGCATTTTGTCTGTGAAGATCAGCCGCAGAGCCTCCTGTCCTAAATACACACACACAGAAAACAGAACAGAAATGAATAGAATTAGTCAATCAAACCCAAAGAGATTTTTCACAAGTCTACTTTTTTCCAGTTTAAATGGATGTTCTAGGCCTTGTTATATGCTCTGGGATAAAGAATCACTTTATTGACAGCTGGTTGTTGGTTTGAATGTGGCTTTAAAATGCAGTAATGGTGGAAGTTGCAGGTCTGAACTGCAGACTCAGTGAAAAGCATTGATTTAGTGATTTAAAGGAGAAAGATCCCAGTGTTCACAAATGAGTACTGCAGTCCAAATAAGAAGTTGGAGACAGTATATTAAATATGTTAAATTCCTATTTACAACCTCTGGTTGAAGCGAGTTGTTTCCTTCAGCTCCCTCCTCTCCAGACTTGAAGCTCAAATTTAACCCTTACAAACATGTATTCTATATTACATATATTCTATGATACATATTCTATTCTGATTTTTATGACTCATAAACAAACATGAACTCATTTGATGAACATTCAGCATTAATTTTAACTTGAAACAAAGCAAACAAAAACGGCCAGGAATAGAAATGTCACAGGATAACATGCTGGCTGCAGCGTTGTTGTTGGAGAGGCAAATAGTTTGACTTAGCATGTTTCCTTAAACTCTGGTGACATATCAAGGTCATTTTATAATTTAGTACAATTGTAGCCACTGCTAATCAGCAGTGACTAAGTAATTTAATTCCTATCCATGATAATGTGTTATGATGTGTTTGGAAACAGTCCAGTGTGGTGCAGTATGATGTGGGGGAGGGAGCTCCTTTCAACATGAAAAGTGAAGCAGCTGCATGGTATCTAAGGAAAACTGTGTTTCTCACTATCGTCTTTTCTTTGTCTTATGAGAAATAAATGAGATTCTTATTGTGAAGTCTCATCTGTTTCTTCTCCCGCCCTCATATAAGTCTTATATTATATATACTGTCCTGTGAAAACCATTTACGTCTTGGTCTGTGTTTTTTCTTAACATGTACACTGAAATTCACAAGCAATGGACACAGCAGGGACTTAGTGTGAGTGAACAAAGCCTAATCAAACAGTTTGGATCAATACATTGGCTAAAACTGTTTACTGCACAAAGCAACTGTCCTGAACAAATACTGTATAAAAAAGAAAAGAAATGATGTGAAACCATCACCTTTCCTTGGTGTTTTTTTTGTTTTTACTACCTCTATAGCACAATGTTTGGCAACAAAACATGTCTTGGTGGTGTGGGGAGGTTTTACTTTTGATACTTGAAGTACATGCAGCTGTCAGTACTTCTGCAGTTTTAATGATCAGACTTGTAATGGAATGTTTTCAGTACTTTTCTTTAAAGATTTCTTTCAGTAAACAATCTGAGTACTTCTTCTATCACTGCAAACGATCAAATCTGTTTTCCAATATAAAGTTAAAAAAAAGTACAAGGTCAGCATTTTCGATGCAAGAAATTTGAGGTTGTTCTGTTGACAGACGAATAAACAACCCAACAACAACAAGTCTAAGGCTACAATCAGCTCCGTCGTCGATTAAACATTTTTAACTTCACTGTCATGTGGCTGATAGTTAAAATATTTCTCTTACCTGCAGTTTCGGGGAGTTTCTCCGCGATCTTCTCCTTGAGCTGCAGCACCGTCATGCTCTTCATCTGCTCCTCTGTGTTGCACAGGTCGATGGTCATCTTCTCCCCTCTCAGTCCATGGACCACCACCTGATAGATTTTACCCATTTTTGTGCTGACTGGTTTGCTCTCTGTTATGTGTCAGTCGATCCTTTCACTTCTGCCCCTCAGTGGTAATGTCAGTTCAGGGTGTTGTTCAGACTTGTCAACGGGATCTGACGCAAAACAATAACTGAGGATGCTTTCGATTTCATTTTAGATGATTGCAGTCTACTTTTCATCTTGTTATTTTCATTCTCAGTCACCAAATCACCAAAATGCAGGAAACAAAGACTGCAAAACTTAATTTTGGGGGTGTTAGAATCCTCCCTATTTTGAGGTCGTAAGGTTGCTGATAAATAAATGAATGTGTCAGAAGTTTATTTTAAGAAAATTTTCAATCTGCAGTCTAACGCTAAAGAGTAAATAAAAAGCATGTGAGGATAAATAGTAAAACAATGACACAACCACATAATAACAAATAACAGAGAACACTTATTTTAAAAGCACCAGTGTTGTAACAACAAGTTAGTAATTAGAAAAGTATCAACTATTTATGCCTTTACTGACTGCACTCAAACACATCACAACAACATCCGGTCCTGCCATTAAAAAGAGCCTCAACCTTTGCACAGTAATCTGGAAAAAAAAGGCCTGTGCAGCATTTCATTGTAGTATCATAAAGTAACCACTGTGCGAATGCATTTCCTTATTCAACTTTACAAAGTGCTGAATAAGTGGAAATCCCCTGATAGTCCAGCAGTGTCTGGCATCTAACCAACAAATAACTAATCTGTTTACCAGCTGTACCATATTCTGTTTGTCTCATGACACACTGCATTGACAGTTTATTTAGATCCTAGTATCAAAACAATATTTATTAACATTATCACAGTAGTTACCAACATGGATAATTATTAAATTATTTGTGTTTAATTAGTAATATTACTAAATTGTTTGGGGATTATCTGCAAATTCAAAAAAGATGCAATAACAAAAATAGCACAATAAGAGCCTTTCTGCCACAAATAAGGCCATAAACCAAGGATGTGTGCAGCATTAATGTGTTAAATATGTTACATAAATCAAATGAAATGGGATGTTACAAACCGCATCCTTAATTCACGTGATTTCTTGTAACTGCTAGGGGGAAACTGAAATGAAAACTCCGCTGGGTGGTGGAGTCAGTGAAGGTGACACAGCAGGTTCAGTCGGTATTTTACTTTCTATTTGCCGAGCTTTGTTTGTCTACGGAAGAAACAGCAGCTGAAACAAAGATGACCACTCAGGGTCAAGAACAGAAAAGATACGACCCGAAAGACACGACTCTGAAGTTTGTCAACAGGCCGGATGATCTGGACCCACTGCGTAAGAACCGAAAATATAACAACAAATCTGTCCGAGGCGAATTTTTCTCTTAATTATGAAATGAAATGCCACTTTGACTAGTAGCTCAATTAGTACGTTGAAGCTGAACTTAATGAGATATTTCGACGTACGCTTTAAATATATTTTAAGCAAAAAAAAGGTACAAGTATCCTTTAATTAATACATCAATATTTTAATAATTTGTCTCTAAATTAAGGCAGGTGGGATTATTTCCTCCATGTTGGGTGTGCAGTGTATTTTATTGTGATGCTGAGTTCAGTGTCTGCCCTTGTCGCTGTGCTCCTCAGCTCCAGAGGAGGGGGACCAGTGTCTCCGAGCTGAGATGTCCTGCGGTCACGCCGTCACTCCAGAGTCTCTCACTGGGTGGTGTCGCAGCCTGCTGGATCAGGTACTTTCCACCACTTCATTTACAGGGCACGGAGGTGTCTTCACACTTCCTATCAGAAGAGTTAGGTTACAAACTGTCTTCTAACTGTTCTTTATACCACTGCTGTATACCATGGCACACTGTCTTCCTCTTGTCTTTATCATTTTCATGTAAAAGTTAATGTTTTTGTGACATTTTGACAGTGTGAAGCTAATTTATCATTATTATTATTGTTGTTAAACCCCTCTTAAAGCGTCTTTGATTGGTATTTTACAATAAAGATAGTCATGTAGTGAAAGGTAAAAGGGGCAGAATCCACTTTTGAAATAACCATCACATAAACACAACACTTTTTGACAGTTTTGTTTTTGTTTCCCTCCATCTGCACTACTCAGTGGACTGAACCACATCTCTCCTTCCTGTCTTGGTGTCAAACAAAGGCTTGTGTAGTGCTGGGCCAGTCAATACGGGCACTGTACGTCTGTGGCACTTCATGACAGGCTAATAACTGATGTTACTGAGTAAATGGCATGCGTGCTGATTGTGCCTGTAGACGGAGATGAATCAGACAAGAGTCTTAGGGATGGTGTCACTAAAGGTTTTACTGTGAAAAAAGGTGTCCCTACCTTAAAACGCCTGCTTTTAGACTGGAGTTTGGTCTCACAGTCTGTCCACTTGGAAGACCACCAGGAGCAGACTGTATTTGACTAATAATTCACATTAATTGAGCTGGCCTATATTCTAATAATGAACTTTATTAACAGCATAAACTAGCGTAGGCAGCAGGGCGAAAACAGACCTGTTTTCTACAATCAAAATAGAGACAGCAGTTTGTAGTTGAGTTGGTAGGGACCAAAAACAGAGCTAAAAGTGTTGCTCTGTAACTGCTGGATGTGCAAATATGCACAGAGGAACACCAGCCAGGTTCAACGTATATTTTTTTTACTGTAAATATAACATAATCTCTTCTTTTAATTTCAGGGCCGGTACAAATTTAAGTGCCCTGCTCTTAAAGACGGTACTTTGCTCAAATGTGATGCGGTGTGGTCCTATCAAGAGGTGCGCAGGCTGGCAGTGCTGACAACTGAAGAGATGCAGTACTTTGAAGAGAACCTCGCCCGTCTGGCCGCCACAGAATACTGTGAATTCAAAACAGTGAGTGTCTTGGTGTCTGGTTTATGAGATCACCACAGATAATTTGTTACAACAACATCCAGTAATCATGCAGATAAACAAAATAATTATAAGTTTTAGGAATATGCTTATTCACATTCTCGTAGAAAGTTACATGAGAAAATTAATACTACTCTCTGTCTGAGCCATAGACTGTATATATACATATATATAGAAATGGACAACATGAGAGCTCCCTGAAAGTGAAACCAAATCATCTCAGTCGTCCCCTGGTGACAGGCTGCAGTACAGGTCATAAATCCTGTTTCCCTAATATTAATAGGTGGGACATGGGCCAAAAAAAAAAAAAATCAAAGTAATCAAAGTACCTGTTAAGTAAATGTTTGCCCAAAAATGTTTATTGACAGTTTTAGTAGTTCTTATCACACTGATGTTTGTTCAAATGTTCATTCTTCTTGTAAGTTTTTTAAAATTAGTTATTTGATGTTATAAAAACTAAAGGTACCAAAATCTACATCAAGCACCTTTAAACCAGTAGCTAGGAAAAGAAATGATCTGTCACATAAACAGAGGAAAAAAGATCATATTTCAATTTTACTTGTCAGTGTGTGTGCAACATACAAAATACAGCATATTAATAAGTGAGTTTTAGAAGTTAGATATTTATGCTAAGCTAAACTAAAGGGATGCTGGCTCCAGATAAATACTTACAGATCTGAGAGTCATAATCTTCTCACTTCCTTTCTAAACAGTGTCCTGGGTGCAAAACCTATGTGGAGAGAGAGGACCTGGCTAACCTCTGCGTGCTGTGCACAATCTGCACAGCAGACAAGAAGAAAGTCTACCAGTTCTGCTGGCAGTGTCTGAAGAAGTGGAAAGGTGCAGCTCCACGCTCTGACTGCTGCGACAACGACGGCTGCATCAACCACGACCTCGAGCTTCTCAAGAACTGCAAGACCACCGCCCTCCCTCAGGTGCAGGGCGTCCATGCCTGTCCCTCCATCCGAGCCTGTCCAACCTGTGGCCAGCGGGTGGAACACGACAGAACAGGCTGTAAGAACATCATCTGTACTCGCTGTCAGGTCGAGTTCTGCTTCGTGTGTCTGAAGCTCACTCCTGAGTGCCTGAAGACGAGCTCTTACTTCATCCCCTGCAGTGATGGTGTGGCTCCCAGACAAACCTCCATACCTGTATGGTACAGAAACTAAGAAGGAGTCTGCATGCATGTTCTCTGCTTATGATGTAGCTTACATCTTTCCCCTGTCACGTTATACTGTTCTTTTACTGTTAGATTTCATTGTAAGATTCTCCTTTAAACTGAGGCCAGAAGTGTGGGCCTATAGGCTAATATTTTCATGCACCTTGTGAGAATAAAAAATATATGCTGTATTTTCTTATACTGTTGGATAATGCACTGTTTTTAATATTGTAGTAATATGGTGTCACTGAGGATTATTTTCTTAAAACTATTCTGTACTCATTAAGCTCCTCATTAATATTTACATCACTCAATAAAGTTTCGCTTTACATGGCAGCAGAATGTCTATTTTATTTCGTACCCAGTTTCCTATAAATATTTACATTTATTTGCATGTGATATAAGATTAAATTATTAAATATATTTCACATTTAATCATCTAAAAGAGCTGAACATTACCGTATGACATGTCATGCAGAACAAAACCTGATATTTTATTTTGCAGCTCCAGGAGGACCTCTAGCACCCTCCATAGGTCAATCCCAAAATAACACAAAGCAATGACTGCATTTCATTTAAAAGGAGTTAACATTGAATTTTTTTTTTTATTAAGAAGTTTAGGTGGTCAGTTTTAAATTTTTCTTTCCTAAACCTTTTTCTTGAGACCCACTTTATAAAAATGATAAACCATTGTGACCCAATTAAGCCTTATCAATAAAGATTTAATTTGGGAATAAATGAAGGTGCCTTTTCTGCATCACTTTATATTACCTTGACACATGTTACTGAAACTTTATCAGTCCCAGGAAGAGTATTTTAGTTTGGTATGTCTATACAAAAGCATGCATGTAACTGTATCACAAGGCTAAAATCTAGTGATCTAAGATCATTTTACATCTTGTTCAACATACAGGATGTTTTGCCAACACGTTCTCATCTCTCTCAAATCAAATCTCACACCAAATAAGAATTTGACTATTAGCGAACAAAGTCTAAAATCTGTGGGAAAAAAATCCATTATCTTGCAGTTTAATCCGTGATGGAAAGTACTTTAACGTAAAGGTATAATCAGTAGGATTTGTGTGAGCTGTTTGTAAACACACCAGAAAGATTTGAGTTATTAAAGCGCCCTGAGCATTTCAAAATAATTTTAAAAACTGGAGGTACTTGTTCTCTGAATATCAGTTTGTTTATGCATCTTTATACTTAAATATACAGAAGCGAACAAGAGGGCAGTGCTGTACTCTAATTCCCACACACAGGTACTCAAAATAACAAACTGGAAACTTGAAGCCACATCTAATCTATATGTTTTATTTTGAAGAAAATTATTACATTAACCTACTTCACACTGTAATGTTGATGTTGAGGGACAAAACTCTTCTATGACAGTCTACAGGATGTATTCAGGGTTCTGGTTAAGCACTCAGTGATAATAGTGTACTGTATGTATCAGCAGATAGAGAATCAACTCTCACTATGGGTTACAGATAAACACAAGTACAGCAGGATTTAAATTTTAGAGCTCAGACTTCTTTTTCTTTTTCTTCTGAGAAGTTTCTTCCTCCTTGTGGAAGACTTTCCCATCAGGCTGCTTTCTCCACTTCAGGGTGACTCCACTCACTCCATTCTCCTTCAGTCTGTCCTCAAACTGCATGAGAAACACAAGTGGTGGCCATTATTAAACATTTGCTCCAATTTACATTGTTTGCTGGACTGCAGTTTTTGTGTGACCCGCTGTCCACAGGCAACCAAGAAAGACACACAGACAAACAACAAAATGGGTCCAGAAATTCAAGATTTTAACAAGTTTTTTTTTATATATATATATTTTTGGAGACTCACCTTTTTCAGGATGTCTGCTTGCACAGCAAAGTCATTCAGGTCCACAGAGGAGTCTCCTCTTATCTTCATCTTCAATATCTGCCTGTGTACTGCTGCATAGACGGAGAAGAAAAACATGCAGTGGAATTACTTTTGTGATGCCAGACTCAAAAATGTAAATGAGCACCATCTTTGAGCGCAGTTTAACATCAGTTATTCTAATGTATGCAGTTTTCTCTCTCTTCCACTGAAGGACAGTAAACTACTCACCAGGAGGTGGAGGGACGCTGTGGCAGACAAATGGTAATTTAGTTTCACAGAAACGAATTGTCCATTTTCCTGAACTCTGCATAGCTGAGACACCACACACGACACTCTTTGAGCCAAGTGGTTTTGCACCTCCCGACCAGTATGTGAATGAGGAGCCACTCCCATCAGACCAGTTAACATGAGGATCTCTGAACAAACCAATCCATGCCCAGTCTCCACCCGGCACAAACTTCTGCATCTCCTGGTTCTGAGTGTCATTTTTGATGGTCGCCAGGTCCGCGTAGTTCTCCCTGCAGTACCTCTGAGCACTAGACCAACTCATTTTTTGACTTACAAGAACAAATTCAGGACCCTGCTGTGTTCCTGCAGTTAGAGTTTAAAAAATAAAGAATTGTTGAGATCACTTGCTGAAATTTGAAACAACCATTTTTCCAGATAAATATATGGCTTCCTTACCTCTGTAACAGATAAATGAGTATTTCAGGGAGCAACCATCATCCCACCACCCTCCATCATCTCCAGCGCACACACAAAACTGAGTAGCTGAGGAAAAGTCTGGTTCATTGTCATTATAGTTGTCCCAGTTCCTATACTCAGCTCCACTCCCTGTGTAGCCGTCTGACCACTTCCAGTCCATTTTAATGTACATACCAATCCAGACCTCAGAGCTGTGACCAGCAGATGAAACTGTGTTGATAAGTTGGTTCATTTCTTCAGCGTTTTCAATGGTGGCCAGGTCTGTGTATTTCTCTCTGCAGTAGGTCTGAGCTTCAGTCCAATTCATTCTCTTAGAAACAAAGTGGTACTGATGGAGAAGGCATGAGGAGATGCTCCAGCCTGTGAGGGGAACATGTGTTAGTTTTGTTTCTACAAAGGGAGCCTGTCATTACGAATCAAAATTATGAATTGCTTCAACTTGTTGATGGGCCGACTGGATCTTTACAGAAGAGGATTTGGGCCTCTTAAAGTCAGTGTTCTAACTTGAAACTCTGAACTCAATTTGGAAAGTAACTAACTACTTTTACTCAGCACCATTTTGAAGTATTCGTACTTCTGTATTTCCATATTCTACGATATGATACGATACAATTAGTGCTGTCAATCGATTAAAATATTTAATCGCGATTAATCACAATATATCTACTGTGTTATTCTGACTAGGGACTGGGATAGTCGTAATTCAGATGTAGATATTTGCAATGTGAGTTAATTATGACTATCTGTAATGATGAACCCCATACACATGAGTGGGGAAAGTGATGTCACTTGTCCTAGTTGGAATGACGTTGTAGATATCTGAAGTAGCAGCTGTGTATAGGAAGAATGACACTGTGGATATCTGAAATGTTATTTTTGAATAGGAAGAACTGAATTACACATATCTGCAATACATATCCAGCCCAGCTATTAAATGTTTAAACGGCTTGCCATATGAAACTAAAGGTGTTGTCCAAGTGCAGCCCGAGATACTTGTATGAGCAGACCTGTTCAATATGTGCATCTTGTATGACCACAGGACCCCGATCCCCCACTGATCTACGGTCCACAACCATCTCCTTAGTTTTTCTGCGACTCTATACTTCTCTATTACATGGCTTTGTTAAATACTAAACTGTGATTGGTCGAGTGCAGCATTCTACGGACTGTTATTTCTTTATAGCAGACTGTTGCTATGTATAACAGGCTGTTGATATTACAATCATAAACGCTGGAGGAGCAATAAAATTATTTCTGAATCAAGAAATCCTCTTCAATATTTTGTGTCAATTTATTTATTTATTTTGGTAAGTAACTATATAATAAGTGGGATAACGTACAATGAGCAGATCATTATTGTGAAATAAACCCCAACGTGGTGATGCAGAACCTCAGTGTGGTCACTTGAATAACATACAGAGGAAAATAAAGTACTTTCTACTCCTCTACATTTATCTAACAGTTATAGTTCCTTTTAACCTTTCAAGTTCATATTCTACATAAAAACAAAAATGAAAAGCTTATACAACAAAAAACAGTCGGGGCTGTTTGTTGCATTACAAAAATCTTTGAGTTGTTAGCAGTTATGCTTTGGGGAAAAAAAGCGCCTGCAAAATGAAAACTTAAATTGTAATATTGTAAGTTCCATTAAAGACATGTTTCCCCTCTAAACTTTTCATGGTTTCATTTCAAACACTGTTAATAATAATAGTGGCAAATGAGCGATCAATTATTTGACTTTTTTCCTCTCCCATTAATCAATAATAATCCTTCAGATTTATCTGGTGACTACTTGAAGGTCCCCGAACCTCAGGTTGGGAACTATTGGACTAAATTATTTAACTCTACTGTATATAAAGTAGTTATAAGAAGCAGGTAACACTAAAAGGCTGCTTACATATTAATGCACTAGTCAAAACAATCTATTAAATAAATAATAATACATCAGGGAAGCGATTACTTTTGATACTTAAAGTGTATTTTGCTGATACTTTTTTTTTTACTTTTACTTAAGAATTTTAAATGAAGGACTTTTACTTGTAATGGAGCTTTTTTTTCCATTACTTTCACTGAAGTAAAGAATCTGAACACTTCCCCCCTGCTGGCAGTTTGGAATTCTTACAGCAAAGGGTCCCAACACCAAAATTAACAAATGTTAAAATGTCAAAGAATTAACTGACCTGAGAGATACAAGATGGCCAGTAAGACTCTCTCCTTCATCATGCTGCTCTTTGGACTGTGTGTGCATCGATGTGCAGCTTGAAATGAATACTCTACTGATATCATTGACAGCATTAGGCAAATCTATGGAAAGTCAACATCAGTTCCTGATAATGGGACTTGTGTCTCATATATGTCACAGGTCTGTTGCAGTCTTGACACTCTATATGCAAAATGCAATGTAATGGGTGACTTCATGAAAATATCATTTGTTTTATAATTTTTTACTGAGTGTGTTTCAATGTGTGTGCACGAGTTTCCATATTCCTCCAGTAAATCCACCAAATTGTTAACATCGGACCTTTAAATCATGTGGAAATTTGTTCACCTCACAAAGCCAGAAAATAAATCCCAATTACCCATAAAACCAAGAGTCACCAGACAGCTGTTTTGCATGTCTAAGTCCGCCAGCATGGCAAGAACTGTGAGATATACGATCCTACAATTACATAAACACTGATGCAAAGCAAACCGATGTCCAACAGGTTTATATTTACTGCATATTCACTATAGGTTACAGATTAACAGAAGTTCAGTTGGATTCCCATTTCAGAGTTCAGTCTTCCCTCTTTTTTTCTTCTGAGAAGTTTCTTCCTCCTTGTGGAAGACTTTCCCATCAGGCTGCTTTCTCCACTTCAGGGTGACTCCACTCACTCCATTCTCCTTCAGTCTGTCCTCAAACTGCATGGGAAACACAAGTGGCAGCCATTTTTAAACTTTTGCTCAAATCTACAATGTTTGTTGGAAGCAGGTTTTCATTTGGCTTCACGGAGAAAAAAGGAAGACACACAGCAAAATAAAAAATGGGCCCAGAAATGAAAGAGTTTTTAAGTTTTTCAGGGTGGATTTTGGAGACTCACCTTTTTCAGGAGGTCTGCTTGCACAGCAGGGTCATTCAGGTCCACAGAGGAGTCTCTTCTTATCTTCACCTTTAATATCTGCCTGTGTGCTGATGTATAGACAGAGAAGAAAAACATGCAGTAGAATTACCTTTGAGCACCATGCTTGAGTGCAGTTTATCAGCAGTTAGTCTAATGTAATGCAATTTTCTCTCTCTTCCACTGAAGGACAGTAAACTACTCACCAGGTGGAGGAATGCTGTAGCAGACAAATGGTAATTTACGTTCACAGGAACCTATCGTCCATTTTCCTGAACTCTGCAAATCTGAGACAGCACACATCACACTCATCGAGCCAATTGATATAGAACTTCCAGACCAGTGTCTGAATGAGGAGCCACTCCCATCAGACCAGTTAACATGAGGATCTCTGAACAAACCAATCCATGCCCAGCTTCCACTCGGCAACAACATCTGGATCTCCTGGTTCTGAGTGTCGTTTGTCACAGTGGCCAGGTCTCTGAAGTTCTCCCTGCAGTACCTCTGAGCACTGGACCAACTCATTGTTTGATTCACAAAAACAAATTCAGGATCCTGCTGTGTTCCTGCAGGTCATGAAAACAGGGATTTATTGAGTTGACACATCAGACTTAAAAATAATTATTATCAGAGAAGAAATAATGCTTTACTGTGTACTTACCATTATTACAGATAAATGAAAACCTATAATCGCAAACATAATTCTGCCATGGGTTAGTTCTTGACATCATAACACAGAAGTAATCATGATTGTAGTAAAAATAAGGATGACCTTTTTCCCAGTTCCTATATTCAGCTCCTCTCCCTGTGTAGCCGTCTGACCACTTCCAGTCCATTTTACCGTACAGGCCAATCCAGACCTCAGAGCTGTGACCAGCAGATGAAACTGTGCTGTTAAGTTGGTTCATTTCTTCAGTGTTTTCGATGGTGGCCAGGTCTGTGTATTTCTCTCTGCAGTAGGTCTGAGCTTCAGTCCAATTCATACTCTCAGAAACAAAGTGGTACTGATGGAGAAGGCATGAGGAGATGCTCCAGCCTGTGAGGGGAACAAATGTTTGTTTTGTTTCTACAAAGGGAGCCTGTCATTACGAATCAAAATAATGAATTGCTTCAACTTGTTGATGGGCCGACTGGATCTTTACAGAAGAGGATTTGGGCCTCTTAAAGTCAGTGTTCTAACCTGAAACTCTGAACTCAATTTGGAAAGTAACTAACTACTTTTACTCAGCACCATTTTGAAGTATTCGTACTTCTGTATTTCCATATTCTACGATATGATACGATACAATTAGTGCTGTCAATCGATTAAAATATTTAATCACGATTAATCACAATATATCTACTGTGTTATTCTGACTAGGGACTGGGATAGTCGTAATTCAGATGTAGATATCTGCAATGTGAGTTAATTATGACTATCTGTAATGATGAACCCCATACACATGAGTGGGGAAAGTGATGTCACTTGTCCTAGTTGGAATGACGTTGTAGATATCTGAAGTGGCAGCTGTGTAAAGGAAGAATGACACTGTGGATATCTGAAATGTTATTTTTGAATAGGAAGAACTGAATTACGCATATCTGCAATACATATCCAGCCCAGCTATTAAATGTTTAAACGGCTTGCCATATGAAACTAAAGGTGTTGTCCAAGTGCAGCCCGAGATACTTGTATGAGCAGACCTGTTCAATATGTGCACTTGTATGACCACAGGACCCCGATCCCCCACTGATCTACGGTCCACAACCATCTCCTTAGTTTTTCTGCAACTCTATACTTCTCTATTACATGGCTTTGTTAAATACTAAACTGTGATTGGTCGAGTGCAGCATTCTACGGACTGTTATTTCTTTATAGCAGACTGTTGCTATGTATAACAGGCTGTTGATATTACAATCATAAACGCTGGAGGAGCAATAAAATTATTTCTGAATCAAGAAATCCTCTTCAATATTTTGTGTCAATTTATTTATTTATTTTGGTAAGTAACTATATAATAAGTGGGATAACGTACAATGAGCAGATCATTATTGTGAAATAAACCCCAACGTGGTGATGCAGAACCTCAGTGTGGTCACTTGAATAACATACAGAGGAAAATAAAGTACTTTCTACTCCTCTACATTTATCTAACAGTTATAGTTCCTTTTAACCTTTCAAGTTCATATTCTACGTAAAAACAAAAATGAAAAGCTTATACAACAAAAAACAGTCGGGGCTGTTTGTTGCATTACAAAAATCTTTGTTAGCAGTTATGCTTTGGGTAAAAGCGCCTGTAAAATGAAAACTTAAATTGATTGTAAGTTCCATTAAAGACATGTTTCCCCTCTAAACTTTTCATGATTTCATTTCAAACACTGTTAATAATAATAGTGGCAAATGAGCGATCAATTATTTGACTTCTTTCCTCTCCCATTAATCATTGCATAATCCTTCAGATTTATCTGGTGACTACTTGAAGGTCCCCGAACCTCAGGTTGGGAACTATTGGACTAAATTATTTAACTCTACTGTATATAAAGTAGTTATAAGAAGCAGGTAACACTAAAAGGCTGCTTACATATTAATGCACTAGTCAAAACAATCTATTAAATAAATAATAATACATCAGGGAAGCGATTACTTTTGATACTTAAAGTGTATTTTGCTGATACTTTTTTTTTTACTTTTACTTAAGAATTTTAAATGAAGGACTTTTACTTGTAATGGAGCATTTTTTTTCCATTACTTTCACTGAAGTAAAGAATCTGAACACTTCCCCCCTGCTGGCAGTTTGGAATTCTTACAGCCAACAGTCTCCATCAAGGGTCCCAACACCAAAATTAACAAATGTTAAAATGTCAAAGAATTAACTGACCTGAGAGATACAAGATGCCCAGTAAGATTCTCTCCTTCATCATGCTGCTCTTTGGACTGTGTGTGCATCGATGTGCAGCTTGAAATGAATACTCTACTGATATCATTGACAGAATTAGGCAAATCTACGGAAAGTCAACATCAGTTCCTGATAATGGGACTTGTCTCTCATATATGTCACAGGTCTGTTGCAGTCTTGACGCTCTATATGCAAAATGCAATGTAATGGGTGACTTCATGAAAATATCATTTGTTTTATAATTTTTTACTGAGTGTGTTTCAATGTGTGTGCACAAGTTTCCATATTCCTCCAATAAATCCACCAAATTGTTAACATCGGACCTTTAAATCATGTGGAAATTTGTTCACCTCACAAAGCCGAAAAATAAATCCCAATTACCCATAAAACCAAGAATCACCAGACAGCTGTTTTGCATGTCTAAGTCCGCCAGCATGGCAAGAACTGTGAGATATACGATCCTACAATTACATAAACACTGATGCAAAGCAAACCTATGTCCAACAGGGTTTAATTTACTGCATATTCACTATAGGTTACAGATTAACATAAGTACAGCTGGATTCCCATTTCAGAGTTCAGTCTTCCCTCTTTTTTTCTTCTGAGAAGTTTCTTCCTCCTTGTGGAAGACTTTCCCATCAGGCTGCTTTCTCCACTTCAGGGTGACTCCACTCACTCCATTCTCCTTCAGTCTGTCCTCGAACTGCATGAGAAACACAAGTGGCGGCCATTTTTAAACTTTTGCTCAAATCTACATTGTTTGCTGGGAGCAAGTTTTCTTTTGGCATGGGCCAATGGGCCCAGAGATTAAAAAGTTTTTAAGTTTTGGAGACTCGCCTTTTTCAGGATGTCTGCTTGCACAGCAGGGTCATTCAGGTCTACAGAGGAATCTCCTCTTATCTTCACCTTTAATATCTGCCTGTGTACTGCTGCATAGACAGAGAAGAAAAAAATGCAGTGGAATTACCTTTGTGATGCCAAACTCAGAAATGTAAATGAGCACCAGTTTATCAGCAGTTATTCTAATGTGATGCCGTTTTCTCTCCACTGAAGGACAGTAAACTACTCATCAGGAGGTGGAGGGATGCTGTGGCAGACACATTTTAATTTAGTTTCACAGGAACGAACTGTCCATCCTCCTGAACTCTGCAAAGCTGCAGCACCACATACGACACACTTTGAGCCAAGTGGTTTTGAGACTTCGTACCAGTATGTGAATGAGGAGCCACTCCCATCAGACCAGTTAACATGAGGCTCTCTGAACAAACCAATCCATGGCCAGTCCTTTGCTGGTACCAACTTCTGGATCTCCTGGTTCTGAGTGTCGTTCGTCACAGTGGCCAGGTCTCTGAAGTTCTCCCTGCAGTACCTCTGAGCACTGGACCAATTCATTCTTTGATTCACAAAAACAAATTCAGGATCCTGCTGTGTTCCTGCAGTTTAGAGTTTAAAAAATGACAAATTGTTGAGTTCACATACTGAATTTTGAAATAATATTTTTTTTTTTCCAAATGAAACAATGTCTTGCTATATCCTTACCTCTGTAACAGAAAAAAATACGTTGCAGAGAGCAACTATAATCAAACCACTCCGCAGTGTTTCCAGTGGTCACACAGAACCCGTCATTGTAGTAGAAGTTTGGTTCAGTGCTTACATCCCAGTTCCTATATTCAGCTCCTCTCCCTGTGTAGCCGTCTGACCACGTCCAGTCAATTTTACTGTACAGGCCAATCCAGACCTCAGAGCTGTGACCAGCAGATGAAACTGTGCTGTTAAGCTGGTTCATTTCTTCAGTGTTTTCGATGGTGGCCAGGTCTGTGTATTTCTCTCTGCAGTAGGTCTGAGCTTCAGCCCAATTCATTGTCTTTGAGACAAAGTGGTACTGATGGAGAAGGCATGAGGAGAAGATGACCCACCCTGAGGACGACAAAATTTGTGCAAATGTGGTTTCTTCAGTCTTCTATATACACACACACATACACACATCTATATATTCATATATACACATATATACATACTATACTAGATAGATAGATAGATAGATAGATAGATAGATAGATAGATAGATAGATAGATAGATAGATAATACACAATGCCTGACATCAGACTGAATCGCCAACTCGTTTCACTTCATTTCCATATTCAGAAAAACAGCCAACTAAGTGGAGTGGGTGGAATCGAAGGGCTGGACCCAAGCTTTATGCAGAGCAACTGAGTCAATTTTACAATCCATGGAGGAGCTGTAGCACCCTCTATAGTTCATCCCAATATAGCTCTGAACAATGCAACAGTGACTGTGGACAGGTCTTGTTGAAAGAGAGGTTTATTATCTAAAAATAGTGAGAAACAAGAGAAATGTTTCTTTAAGTTACAGGGTTAATCTACTCTAAAATGTAAGTTTACTTAGATCTTTTGGATCTGATACTCCATGAGCCCATAGAAAATCATAGAAAATGCTTAATTTTCAGTGAAATTTCTTACAACCAACAACAAACCAAATGGTATTAACAGAAGTGGTACAGTTACATGTTCACACTTAATACTGAAATAATTGATGTCAAACAGTTTATAACAAGGTTATAAACAAGTTGTCTGTAGCATGGCTTACAGTCACAGCAGTTTCCTACACACCAGTTAATAAAACGGTAACAGAAAAAAAATGAAAATGATCATTAAACACGGTACAGTTCAGACAGATCATCCTCAAACGATTACTTAAAAGATTTCCATCCATATGTTATCATATACTGGTGTTAGGCCAGATCTTGTTGCTCTTAGATTGGACTCCTGACTGAAATTTAGTTCTCCTTTAACTAGTTCTAAACTCAAACACAGTTTTAAACTGTTTTAAATCAAAATTACTTGCACAGTTTTAGTTTTGTTTTACAATATTTACCTCGTTCTGGATTGTAAAATGGAGGATTCGAGCTGCTCCAGGACTTCAAACAGGCAGGTTTAACTTGTGCTCACTGCTGTTTGTGAGGGAACATGGACTGTTTGTGATATCTAAATCAGTTCTAAATCTAAATCAATTCTAAAAACTTTTTCCCTTCAAGAGCCAAAACTGAAACTTACTGTTGGGTTATGAGCCAAAAGCACACACCCGATGTGTTGTACAGATACAAAATGATATTAAGACCCCAAGTTCCGTTAACTTTCCTGTGCATAGAGTCGCTCTATCCGTCTACTCATATTATGAAAAACAATTAATGATAAAGGATCCTATGTAAAGAGTTTTTATATTATTTTGGGGGCTTTTGCCTCTGTTGAACAATACAGGTGAAGGTAGACTGGAAAGGTGATAGACTGATAAATAGCATTAGAGACGAGAGTTAAAAACATGTATTTCTGATTTTGGGGTGAACGGTCAAAAGACGAGATGAGGGCAGTTGCAGGGCAGCTGTTCTTATGCTGTGAAGTTTTGGTCCTGATGGACCGCAGCCTCCTGTCAGAGGGGAGTGTCACAAAGGGTTTGTGTCCGGGATGGGAGGGGTCACCTACACTCTTTCCTGCACGCTTCAGGGTCCTGGAGGCGTACAAGTCCTGCAGGGGTGGCAGGCTGCAGCCGATCACCCTCTCGGCACAGCGAATGATACTCTGCAGTCTGCCCTTGTCCCTGGCTGTGGCAGCAGCATACCAGGTGGTTATGGAGGAGGTATCAGTAACTGAATGCATGGCGACTGGCATTCACAGTACAATAAAACGACAGACCTTCTCAGACTGACACCAAACCTCCTTCGTCATGTGCAATTAAAAGTCTGGCCAGAAAGAGGCAGAGTAGGGCCACAAATAAAAACAATGTTCCATAACTTTTTACATTATTTGTCCCATTTTCAAAATATCAACAATTGTGAAGAGTTTACAGGGTAATATAATAGCAATACCTTTAAAAAGCCCTTTGTTGAATTGTTTACAGGTACAGACAGATTTTTCATTTTCTCTGCCACACGGGGATCGAGGTCTGTCTAGGAGCCACTCCACTGGGACAGATTTTATACGGTGAACTGGTCTGGGAACATTCACGCTTCAGCTTCAGGCAGATAAAACAGAACTCAATGCAGCAGCGAGGACACCTAATATTTTTGCAGTATTGTTGACTGTGTTCCACCTTCATGCCACATGTAGGACACGCTCTGACAGAGGGACAGTTGGTGACCCCCTTCACCTCGGGCAGACTGATGGTCTTACACGTCTGCAGAAGCTGCAGGTCCCTGTTGATGCAGTCGTTGTTGTCACAGCGGTCAGAGCATGGAGCTGCACCTTTCCACGGCTTCAGGCACTGCCAGCAGAACTGGTAGGTCTTTTTCTGGTCAGCTGTGCATATGGTGCACCGGACACACAGGTTGGTGAGATCCTTCCTCTCCACACGCGTCTTGCACTGTGGGCACTGAGGAGGAAAACAGTGCAGAGAAATATCGGAAAGCACAACACACACAATATTTGAACATAAATGCACTTGATTTTCTTTTTAAATAAAAAAATATTTCACTGAAAAATCAATTCAAAACACTGGAAAGCCTCTGGAGCACTTACTGGCTGAATTTCACAGTATTCTGCAGCAGCCAGGCGAGCCATGGTCTCTTCAAAGTGTTGCATTTCCTCAACAGACAAATCAGCCAGTCTGCGCACCTCTTGGTACGACCACAGTTTGTTGCACAGTTTGGTCCCCTCCACCACTGCAGGACATCTGAATTTGTAATTACCCTAAAAACAACCAAGAGAAGAACCCTGTAAAGCCTAACCAATCCAATAATTGGCATAAAATTCTTCTTCTTCTTCAAGTGGACCTTTTGAAAAAATGAAAAAAAAAAACAAAAACAAAGAAAATCTTGATCATTTGCATATTTGTTTGTATCATATTTGGTATGTCTGGCAATTATTATAATTATAATTGATTGATCTTATCTTATTTATCTTACTCACTGTCGTCCTCCTAATTATGTAAAGCAGATAAACAAATTTACACACTAAAACTGCTGTTTTCAAGACATTAGATACCTCATCCAGCTGGCTGCGACACCACAGTGTCAGAGAATCAGGAGTGACAGCGTGGCCACAGGACATCTCTGCTCTGAGACCACCGTCATCATCATCTGAAACTGAGATACACAACAATAAGCAAATTAGTTATAGCATGTGGTGAATTAACATTGATGCAGAGAGTGCTTTGGTTAAAGGGATAGTTCGCCCAAAAACGAAAATTCGGTCATTACGTACTTAACCTCATGCCGATTGAAGGTTGGGTTTAGTTTTCTAGTCCACTAAACACAGCTGGAGTTTCACAGGGAAACAGTGTTGCAGAATCTCCCAAACAATTTAAGAGAATGTGACCAGCTTTCAAACAGACCTTCAAGCCTTTAAACCTGAATAACAATAACATTGAGCAGCTCACGAAAAGAAAATGAAACTGACAAAGAAACTTTAAAGCAGAAGTAAATGTTTGATCATCAGCATTAGTGTCTGTCAGTAATAAAATGAAAACCACAGAAGCTGTCTATGCGTTGTGAGACAGGAAATGAACCTCACACAGTGGATCCAAGTCGTCCCTCCTGTTGACAAACTTCAGAGTCGTGTCTAGTGGGTCATATCTCTTCTCCACCTGCTCCTGTTGCTGAATGCTCATGTTGATTCTCCTGAGTGAAAGAAAGTCCAGTGCTGTGATTAGTAAATATTATATAAATTAACATTTAATCTCAGTTATTTCAGTTATAATTCCTGTTATAACTTGTATTATTGGTCTTATTATCATGCATTACATTTGGGACTAAAGCTCTCATAATTTCAGAACTACATGAAACAAAAGAGACACAACTGCAAATGAACACAAAACTATTACTCTGAGTGACAAAACAACCAGGAGACACAATCCAACTACAAACAGATACAACTATAGAGGGACACAAAACCACAGGGAGACACAAAACAACTAAAAAGAGACAAAGAGACACAAAACTGTCTGTGCCCCGGGCCTCATAATCCGTCCATTATTAGAAGTCATTAGTTTGAAAACCTCTAATTTTAAATTCTGAGACGTGGCAAACCTCATATGGTTATCTACCAACATATTTAATCAGCGTGACTGAGCTGATATAAACTTGAGTGAGTCACTGAACTGCCACTCAGGGAATTTCCAGCTGCTTCATGTTGACATACAACAAAATATAGTGCGAAAAACACCTTGTTAAACAAGCAAACAAGTTTCTTCTATTTAACAGAATGTTAAGCACACCCATTTGTACAGACTAATAATACAAATAATAATGAACAGATTGACAAAAACAGAGTGATTCTTAATCAAAGGGCACAATATAATAGACATAATAGAGTTTAAACCACTGAATATGTCAAATAAAACAGGATATGGTCAACTTAGTGTGAGCTTGATAAATCTGATAAATCTCTCACTTAAATGGAATATAACATTAGCTTGTATTTATATAAGAAAGTCATGTCTTACCTTGGTGCCACAGTTTCAAATACTTTAAGTTTTTTCTCTTGTAGTCAACCTGAAGCAGCCACACCTGAAATTTCACAAGTCTGTAGGATTATCTTGCTGAAATTTAATAAATTTAGTGATATAATTTATGTAATTTGACCTGCGACTCAAGTCCTAGGTTTCTGTCTGTGTTTCCTTCTCCTCTCTTCCCCCTTTAACTTGTCGCTGGAATCGAAAGTGAAAGTAAAGTGCAGGAGTCCGTCAGAGAGGCTGCACGGTGAGTGTCGTCGTGTCTCACCCTCCCATTTCACCACATAACCAAACATAAAGTCACCGTGTATTATCGGACCTTGTGAGTTATAGTGTGCGTGGGTTTATAACTTTGCAGCAGGTTTATTATCGCCTAATTATGGCTTGATCTATCACTAAAATCTCCTCTGGGGACGCTGGGTAATGGAGGATGGACAGGCAGGATGAGTTTCCGTAACAGCCGAAAAAGCAACTGCTTTCGCGGGTTTATTGTGTGTAATCTCAATTGTGATTTCACTCACTGCGGTGTTTGTTTCATCGTGTTGTTGTCACGCAAAATCATACATCGACCTGCTTCTCACGTGAATTTTGTACGTTATGTTTTCATAAAATATACTTAGCAGAGGTGGAAGAGGTATTGAGGTCTTTTACTGAAGTGAAAGTACCACAAAATAAAAACAGACATTCTGTTGCAAGTCCTACATTAGGGATGTTAATGTCCAATCATCAGTCAGGTAATCACTATTAAATACATAATAATACATCATAAATTAATACTGATTTTTTGGGGCAGATGCTGATAATGATATTAGAGTGTAAAAATGTGGTTATATGAGGCAGGATATTTTACAGTTTAACAATAAACCGTATCATGTCACTGGTACATTTAATAATTATAAATTCCATATTACCATAAATAATTAGTAACACAAATATAAAAATATATAAACTCAAATCAGAAATAAAATAGATACATTTAAATAAAAGATAACATATACGCTGATACCAATACAGCTTTAACAGCTCTGTCTCTGTTTTGTTTAGGCTACCACTTCTCCATTTGTTGAATGAGGACCAGCTTTTTGGAGCGAGAGCCTTATTGTTTAATTATTCTGTTCATTTGAACTGTTTGTGCCTCATGCTTGAATCTTTTACAGAACTCACGTGTCCCTGGAATTGTTTACACAAACCTTAAACTGATTCAAAGACTTGTGCTTGTATCTGATTAATTATTATTTAGGTTAATCAATTGCACACAATTGCACAAATGCGCAAAATTTGCAACCCTATCCTAAATTTCTAATTTTAAGTAAAAGTCCAAACTCAACTCAGCACTACTTATGAGCACACACAACACAGGTAATACAAGAAGATGCAGAACAAAAGAAAATTATTAGCAGCAAAATGTACTGAAAGTATCAAAAGCAAAAGTATTTGTTATGCAGCAGATTGTCTCCTGTCAAAGTGTTGAATTACTGGATTATTATCACTGATTGCCTTCACTGATGTATAAAAACAATGTTATTGTTATAGTGGATATGGAGCTTAGAGTCAAAAGAACCACATGCAGATCAATGGGTAAAATAAAATCTCCAGTCAAAATTTAAGTAGAGCTATTTTAATATTGCTGGTGTTATTAAATTATAAGTGATTTCTACACACGAGAAAAATATTTTTCATCCACCCTCATGGAGTTTAATGCAACAGAAGAACCTCTCTGCCATTCTTATTATCTAACAAAACTATATCAAAATCCAGGTAAAAGCCGAGCAAACTAGTTTTACGAGTCCTGTAATGCTATCCTCTGGTTGTTGTTACCACTCGCTGTTGTTCTGTTGTTGTTAATGATTATATTTCTACCTATAAACAGTGAGTGTAAAATAAGGCCACACTTAAACCAAACCTTGGTCCCAAAGGTTCTCCTTCTACATGTGTTTTGTAATTAACTGTGTGGATTTTTGTTTGTAACTTGCTTAGTGTCTCTAACTTCAACAGGCTGAATCAAACCATCTGGAAAAAAAGAAATGTCAACACTCTCAGCTGAAAGACATCAGTATGAATCATGACCTTGTAGACAAGTTCAAAGAGAAACTAGACAGCATGAACATCTCAGGTAAATGACATAAAATTAAACTGTTTATGCACATAACTCATATATTTCTTTGTTTTAAGATAATCATATACTACTCTTATATTACTGATGTGTCTGTAGATTACCATGGCCTCAACAGTCCGGGTTTGACGTGTTATTTGAACAGCGTGCTCCAGGTGCTTTTCCTGACTGAAGACTTCCGGGAAGCTGTGAAACGGTTTGTAACGTCAGCTTTATTTGTTTTGTCTTTTTATTTTTTTTATTATTTTTTTTTATAGTCATATTCAGTGAAAACTGGAAAATAGTTTCTTCAGCTCTTTATAGTACATTAAAGTTAACATTTAATATTGTGGAAAATGCACTTATTTGCTTTCTTGTCAAGATTTACACAATAAGATTGATAGGACTTTTATGTCTGAGGGGTAAATGTATAGCAGAATCCTGCAGCTTGTTAGCTTAGCTTAACATAAATAATGGAAGCAGGAGCAAGCAGCTAGTCAAGCTCTGTCCAAAGGTCATAAAATACACCACTAATTAGCTCACTAATTAAGAAATGTTCCTGTGTTATGGGTACAGTTACCAGTCATCCCAGTTTGTCTGGGACTGTCCCTGTTTCAAACTAGGTGTTCCGAGGCCTGACAGATATTTGTAAAACATTAAAATGCCCTGGTTATCACCACAAATAAAAAGGCCTGGACAGCTCAAAAAGAACGCAAAAGTACGCATTGCAGTTAAATAGTTTGCATTTTGATTTCTGATGACTCGCACAACCAATGCTCCTAACGGCTGCAGAATATCCAAGACAGCCATGATGTGTATGGATGCATATGCAAACATGTAGTTAAAAGCGAGTGTATTTCCGGTCTTAGGTGCATGGCCTGTGCATCTCCATGTGCAGCTGTTATGAAAGTGCAGCCATGCAACGTTACACTTATACGTTCAGGTGAAACAAAACAGTATTGTGTGCGTTAATTAGAGGTGGTGTTAGGCAGATTTTTTCATTTCAGACAGAGTCAGGCCAGCTGTTTCCCCCTGTTTTCAGTCTTTATGTGAAGCTAAGATAACCAGCAGCTTTATATTCTCCATAGCACATTTCCCAAAATATCAAATTATCCCTTCAAGACAGATTTGTCTCTAAGATGGGACATGAAATCTGTGCTTTACTGGTTAAATGTTCGATAAAGTCACACCTGTATTTCTCACCATGCCACAGATGTTGCAGTGAAGATTCAACAACCATTGACCCACATCTGGAAAGACTTTTTTCTGATTTACAGACAAGTGTTGCCAAAACACATCACATCACAGAAAAACTGGGCATCACAAACGGTAAGAGTGAATTTGAGACATCACACTGTGGCTGCAGATGCTATAGTGTTCAATAAAGTCTTAAACCTGGTACTGACTCACAGAGACTGCATTTATTGTATATTAGTTATGACATTATCTTACAGTGAAAAACATTATTTGTCCACTCATTCCTACTTTCAGTATACAAGCAACGTGACGCTGCTGAGTATTTTGAGAAGATCCTGTGTCTGACCACTCCAGAGGCAGCCAAGGTAGAAACAAATTTATTAATTCATTTGTTTCTTTGTTTGATACAGCGCACAATAATCAACAGTGACCTTTAAGAATATGAAAATGAAATGAAAATGTTCCAGGGTTAGCTCAGAGGATAATTTAGCACAATAAAAACTAACAACAGCAAATGGAAAAAGTGTTTGCATTATATAAGGTTGCAGAAAAAAAAAAGAGGTAGTATATCATAACACTTTGTCCTAACAAACTGAAACCAACAACACAATCAGACAAGTTCGAGTCACAAAACAACCCATTAAAGAAGCCTCTGTTTTACATAATTAATTGGGATATTTTTCCTTGGACATGAAAATAATTGAATATTTGATCATTTTTGCATCAAATGCACACTTAGACTGAAAAGGTGTCTTTGAAAGGTTTGTGTTTAGCTCCCTCACAGAGAATATCAGTTGTCATCAGCTTGGATTCACATCAATAGATTTACACTTTGACCCGGACTCAGAGCAAGTCATCAATGAAAACTTGTCCAACCACTCCTGGTGCAGAACCCGCTTCCCTGTTGTTGCTCTGTATGTTAATTATGCTCCAGATTTCTCAACAACATGGCTTCTGTGTCGTGCTGTTGCATCTTCATAATTCTGAGGCTCTGTAGGAACTAGTGTATTTAGCAATTTATTGGCAACGAAGCGATTTTTTGGCAAATCTTGAGCATAAGCATCAGTGATGGAGAAAGTACTTAGATCCTTTACTAACAAAATGCTGTAGGGCTGCAACTACTGATTATTGTGATTAATCTGCCAGTTATTTTCATGACTGATTAATAGCTCAGTCTGTAAAATGTCAAAAAATTTTGAAAATTGCTTGCTTTTTTGTCCAACCAGTAGTCCAAAACCCAGAGACTTTTCATTTACTGTCATAAATGACAAAGAAGAGCAACAAATCCTCACATTTAAGAAGTTGGAGCCGGCAAATGTTGACATTTTTGCTTGAAAAATGACCAAAACGATGAACTGAAAAAAAAAGTTGGCAACTAATTTTCTTCAGATAAATTAATTGTTGCAGCTCTAGTAATAGATTAATCATTACATGCAACAGTCCTGCATTGAAAATGTCACTTAAAGGTAAAATGTGCAGTTTTGTTCAAAATTGGCACCTCCTCCCTGAGTCAACAAACGAGAAAAAAGGCGGTAGACCTATAGACTCAATGGAGTGAGGGAACAACATGACCGAGAGCAACAAAGCAGTTGCATAGTGTGCTTTTAGGTAAAACTACACCACTGGTATCAGGAACATGTATCAAAAGTATGAGCTGTTAGTGTATCTAGTCTATCTAATGATATATTATATGTAGTATCTCATTAGATTATTATTATTGTTTATGCATTAAAGCCACTTCAAAGAACTCTCATATTTTGTTGATACTGGAAACCCCTTTAGGCATAGGTATTCCTACCATGATAATCACAAAATAGCAATAGCAGCTATATCTAATCTATCTGCTTCTTTTCAACAGGCTAACACATCACTTGCTATAACTTTTGCCCGGGAAAATGTAAACATAGACTAGTTTCATCTGATGTCACAAATAATCAGACCCAGTGGCAAGCATTAAGAACAACCGTACAGAAATAAGAAATTCCCTCGCTAGAGATCATAACCAGTTTCTTTACCAGTTAAAACTTCTTGTAGCAGCTTTAAGATTTTTTTGTATATGGTTCAAATTGTGTTAGACGTCAGGCCTTGTAGTAGCTTTAACGTTTAAGCAGCAATTTGTCGTTTAGTTTGTTATATTGCATATATCTGCAACTAATGCTTTTGTTTTTTCCAACTAACAGTCCAGACCGGTCCAGACTTCATTATTCAATTTATTGTAATTAAAGAGAAGTAAAAGCAGCAAATCATCACATTTGACAAGCTGAAACTATGAAATGTTCGGCATTTTTGCTTGAAAAGTGACTTAAACTTTCCTGTCATATCTTCAGCTGGCCTATTAATAAAGGCATAATAAAGGGAAAAAGTCACTGTTTATTTTTTTTTAAGTAACTAATTTCTATATACTTTCTATACAGTGGTGTAGGTACATTTTCCTCTATGTATCATATTATACAATTCTTCAAAAGTTTTGCATGTCGAATCTTAATCATTAAAATAACTATAGCTATCAGATGAATGTAATGGAGTAACACGTATGTTTCCTTCTCAAATGTTGTTAAATATAAGTATAAAGTGTCCTGAAATGGAAATACCGTAGTAAAGTACAGATACCTTAAATCTGTACAAACTCCAGTACTTGGATGTACTTAGTTACATTCCACCACTGGTAAAGCTCAACAGATTAGAGGTGAGTTTTATGTTACAGGAGTGGCTCGAGCCTAATGGAGGAGAGTATCTGATACTGTAAAAAAATAGATTTTCAGGGCAATATTCCTTAAACAGCCTTTTTAAGAGGGCTTCACAGCACCCACTGAACGTCACTCATTATTCTTCTTTTGTGTCTAGATGTTCAAGGGAGAGCTGAACCACATGACCAGATGCCTCAAGTGCAGGGAGAGGAACGATTCCAGTAGCTTTTTTTGGATTCTGCCACTTGCGGTGGAAGATTCATGTTGTCAAACCTACAGCGTGGTAATCTGCTTTCCTTTGACAAGAATAAGAGTTGTGCAATTTTCAAAAATCACATGCTGGATGAATAAATATACTGTATTTACAGGAGAAAGGGTTGGAGGTATTCTTCAAGGGGGGGGAAGTCTGTGGGGACAACAAGATGTACTGTAACCACTGCAAAGAAAAGCAAGATGCAGACTTTGTAAGTTAAATTAAGTTTTTACCTTTTATAGTTTGTAGGGCTGCAATTAATTAATTTTCATTATTGGTTAATCTGCTGATTATTTTCTTGATTTATCGATTAATTGTTTGTTCCATAAAATGTCAGAAAATGGTTTTAAAAAAAATCACTCGCTGCTTCCCAAAGTTCAAGATGACGTCCTTAAATATCTTGATTTGTCCTCAACCGAAAGATGTTCATTTTACTGTCCAAGTGCAGTAAGAAAAAAAAGAAAATATCCACGTTTGAGAAGATTTATGTGTTCATTTGTTTTATAACCTGCTATACAGGCTTAGTTTCGCCAATTTGACTAACTTTAGCCAACTTTAGATGTTATTAGATGTTGCTTTCACAGGAGAGTTTACTGTGCTACTAGAAAGTCATGAGTATGATTGGTGACTTTGCAGCTGTGTCTTGTTCATGCAGCTGTTTTCATATGTGTTGTAGGGATGTGAGATAACACAAACTCCAGAGGTTTTGACCCTCCTGCTGAAGAGATTTAGCTTTGACTACAAGCGCAGGTGTTACGTCAAACTTAACTGCAAAGTGGATGTCCCCCAAACTTTACACATAGAGGTATGTTTTTATATATTTATTCCAGCAGCAAATTGTTTCTCTTTAACATGACTTTGTTCTATTTCCTTCTCTTCAGGGCTGCACATATGACCTCTACGCTTTGGTCAACCACTTTGGTAATCTAGCAGGAGGTCACTATACTGCACAAATCAAATCTTTTGAAACTCAGGCGTGGTATCACTTCAATGATGACACTGTTAAAAATGTAAGGAGGCTCATTTTTCTATATGCACTCCAATGTCATAAATTCTCACTTGGTTTAACACTTAAAAACATGAAGTTTAACATTTACTGTGATGTAATTTTCAACTCTACAGGACAAACAGCCAATATTTGGGACTAGAGACAAGTCTTTGAGGTCTTGTACAGCTTATCTCCTCATGTACAGGAAGAGTAAGTTTGCAAATATGCAGTATTCTTGATTTATTGATTTTTGCTCCGCTCTGTTTTAATTCTTATTCAGCCTGAATGAATGTATTTGTGCTATTTTAAATGTTTCGACCATAAAGGCCCCTGTCAACCTCTGAAGACAAAAGTGCCTCACTATTGGTTGTTCAAAATCCAGCTGAACAACAGACCAAGGCATTGTCTAACAACCTTTCTAAGTTTGAGAGTTTTTTTTCCCAAAAACATCGCAACTGAAGACACTCTAAGAAACAATCATAGACTTACAAATGTTTCCTACCCATTTTGTAGAAAATGCACTTAATTACTATGATTGATTGGGATAGAATGCCTCTGTCTATATACTTCTACTGTTTGTTCCTGATAGAAATAACCTCCTTTTTTTTCTTTTCAAAGTGAGCAGAAATCCTGAGAAGACTGATGAAGGTGACCAGAGAGCTTTCTGTGCACATTCAGAGGTCAAGGCTGAAGGAAGACATGACGAGGCAGACAGACGAGAGGCTCCTGTTCATCATCATCAGCTAAAGGATCAAAGCTGCAACGGAGGGAAGAAGAGCCACGATGACATGGTTCAGGAGAAACTGCCAAACTCTTCTAGGGAACTGGAAAAACAGCTAAACCAGAGAGCATCGAGCGTGAGGTCACACAGAGAGATGATGCCCCAGACACACACTGGAGAGGATGGAGACAGTTACAAGTCAAATCTGCAAACACAAATGTCAAATTTTGCAAAGTTACAAAAAGATGAAACAGGCAGAAAGAGGCAGCAGCTGCATGAATCCCAAAAGAAAAGACTGAAGGCGCCTGGGGCTGTCTGGGAACCACCGAACAACAGTGTTACAAAGACAGGCACAAAAACAACGAGTGAAAGAAGAAACAGAGTCAAACCTGCAGATACTAAAGTTGTGAAGAACAAAACGGAGTCAGAGATAGCAGATGTAAGAACAGAAGGAAAGAGTAAAAACAGAAGAGTAGCTGGTGTCACTGAAGGTGTGGTTCATTCATTGTAAATGCATTTCAGTTTTCCTCCAGGGGCCATTCGTCCTCTTCAGTTCTACACTCGACAGAACACTTGCAGAGTCATATAAGAACAAATGAAACCACCGGTTGTCGCTATTCACCAAACCTCTACAGAAAATCAAACAGTTCAAAGAGAGAGTTGGAGAGAAGTCCTACAAAGAAAAGAAATCCTGCAGAGAACATAAACAAAGACAAAATACTGACATGGGAGTAAATAAATGGGGGTCATATCTATACTGGAATAGCTTTTTTTGTAAAGGACAAATTTGTAATATATTTACTGTAATAAATCATAAAATAACTATGCCCTGTAATCAAAGATTAAGGAAGCATGTTAAGTTGAAATACTGACTTCTCTGAAAACAACGCTACAGCTGCAGTGTCCTTTGAAATTTCTCTTCCAGGCTGGAACTTGTGTTTTTGTCAGCAGTTTCATGTTAGTTAGACTTCAACTTAATGCCAAATGTTTGTGGAATGATTGTCTGTTTATGAATTGTAAGAAATGATTAATAACCTTTTAGAGGGAGTAGATGTTTATAACTGTTAAATTGAGCAACATGTTAATGGAGTCTGGCAGGCAGTCACTGAACTGAAACTCCAGAGTTTGTATTTTCAGAGCAGTGGGCTTTTGTTTACAGGATTACAGACTTAACATTGCACTGACATACAAACAAGACTCGTGCAAACTTAGTTCCTTTGACTCTGGTGGCTGTTGATCCTGCGCTGCCATCAAAGATGAACTGACTGTGATCAGCCATGTTTTGTTCTGATTAAATGTTTTGCATCTTGTATATATATGCAACGTTTTCTTTTATTATCTATATATATATATATATATATGCAAAAATGGTTGATAATAAAACAAAACATTGAGTAGGTCCATTGACACGTATTTGCGGAAAAGTTGCAGAGTTTGGAATAAAAATGCTCGCTAGCGCAGAATTCACAGGTGTTGGTTGAATTTGCATGAACTGTTGTGATCGCAGCATCATCACTTTCTGGAGGGACTGCGTGTTATAAACACAAGGACTTAATTCTACTTTTTTAGAAGTAAAATATTGACAATAATGTTATTTTTATAACACATTTTATCAAAATTATGTGATAAAATGTGCTTAAGAGGATTAAAAAAATACATCAAAGTCAGATGCCAGGATATGAGCATTTAATACAGTAGAGCAATTTAAACTACTTCTAACATTAAGAGTAAATAAATGACAATTATGTGAGGGTAAAGTCTAATAAAGGTTTCTAGGTGAGAACAAGTCCTAAAACATGTTAGTTTTCTTGTAAGTAAAAGGCTGGTGTATGTCACTTTAATTTTAAGGGTGAAAGTGAAAGTGTTTCACTCATCGGTGTCGTTGTGAACACGAACGCACACTGTTGTGTTAGCAGCACCGAGTGAGGAAAGCATAAGAAGCTCATAAACAAACACCACAGAAATGGTTGTGAGGGTTGTCGTGGTCGATTGTCGTGGAGAGCAGATCATGGACCTGTGTGACACCGAGGAGGAGTTTAAGAGGATCACAGTGCTGCAGCTCAAGGAGAAGATATGTCAGAGAACGGGTCCGTTCTCAGGTAGAATCAGTTACACACACGGCCTTCACATGTTCACGATTGTAATTTGACAGTTGACACTTAGAGGCTATAACACATAAATCATAAAGTTAACGTTAAATTTTTATCTGCTGAACCAAAATTCAGTGTAAGTCGGCAGGTTTTACCTTTAGATGATATCCAGTATAGGACCATTCAAAATGTAGGCAAGGTGCTATATCGCCTTTTTTTTTTTTATGTCATTTTAGGAAAACTGTTGTAGTATGAAGAATTCACCACCAAGTGTATACAGTCTGAGTTTAAAAAGTTAACTTTTTCATACGAACAGAACAAAGTCAGAACAATGAAGATGTGTTCTTCCTGTTTTTAACTGTGTGTGTGTGTGTGTGTGTGTGTGTGTGTGTTACAGAAGGAGTTCAACTGATGTTCGGGAGCGAATGCCTGGAGGACAACCGTCTGCTGACTGAATATGGAATCAGACACATGTCACACATTATCATTACATTGCTCCTGCAAGGAGGAGGATACGGTCCAGGGAAGGGAGATGGTGGAATGGGTGACAAGGAGGGCAAAAGCCGAAGTATGGAAAGGCTCTTTTATTTTTAAACCTACCCCGGATATATCTGTTGCCTACTGGGACACATTTTACACAGGACACAGGATAGGACACAGGACACAGGAGCTGTATTTCATCAGCTCAAATGCCCTAACAGTGAGCTCTGAAGTGTCACTCTGCTGTGATTTTAATGTAAAATGAAACCTTTAATCTGATCCTGTGTGTGGAAACTGCACTTGATGTGACGGACACCACTTCTCAAAGAATATCAGCTGGTCCAAGCCTTGTTTGTGTTATACTGTATTTTTACTGACCCATTTTCAAGTCCCGTTCCACTGTTCTTTGTGGATTGATAGTTGAACCAAAGTTCAAATTAAACATTTCATCTTATTACTGAAAACAAAAAGAAAGAAGCCAACTATCCCATATATTACCAGATCTGATTGATAAAATTAGAAGAGAATAACCTTACAATGAGATGAAACAAAATGCAATATATATATTTGAACATTACATTTGAAATGCTGATGTGTTTGGCCCCAGGGCCCCCAATCATTTATTTAGACACTTTTTTTTTTACTCTGTCTCTATCTAGCAATAATAATGCCTGTGAAAAGAAACAAAGCTCACTTGTTTTTCAAATGTTTAATATGTGCATTTTGACAAGCAGCACAGCAGTGTTAAGTAGTGAGTTTTGATCATCCTGAAAATCCCAAATTCTATTGAGAGAGAATAGAGGTAAAAGGATTCAGCTAACCAGTCTGTCAATATGTCAATATGTCGAGTAAAATGACTGGACTAAGTCACGTCCACTGAGTCTTCAAGAAGGCTGATGTCCTGATCTGTTCTCATCATGAGTCCAGTTTCACAAAGACAGACTTTAATTATGTTTTATATCAAACTAATCATTAGACTTAAGAGAGACGTCTAAATTCATCCACTGCACAAAATTCCTAGTTCTTGACTATCTCTTCTAATTTGTACTAATTTGACACAGATTCTAGAAAAATTTTGACTTCTTGGAAATTAAAAAAAAAAAAAACATGGCTGACTGAGAAACTGTCTCAAACCACCTTTCACTCCACTCCACTTCTTCTTCTTCAAAAGTCTTGTAACAAGTGAATGGTAACAGGGACAATGTGTGTTTTATTTGCATTAAACTAATCTAAGAGTAACATTAAAGACTGGTCTAACAGCAGTCTAAAATATCTTTGTGAAACCAGCTCCAGGTCGTCAGTCTGGATTCATGTTGGACGACCAAAACGACTAATTCACTGACTGTGCTGTGTCTCGTGTTTGTTTATTTCTTTTACTGTTGATATTTGTTGTATTTTGATTTAATTTCTAATTAATTTTGACCGACCCCAGCCCTTTGTATGCATTTATTAGACTTTCAAGGCAGGGGTAAAAAACTGAAGCTTTTTCTATGAGTTCATAAAATATCAGATTCAGAAAAACCAAAAGAAATGTTTAAACTTCCTATGTATGTTAAAGGATTGATTGCTTTCATCTTAAAACTTAAAGATTTTTTTTCCCCTCTTTTCATTCTTTGATATTAAAACACTTCTACTCACAGAATACCTGTCATCAGTGTAGTCATTGTTCAGTGTTATTTTTGTATTGATCTATAGAGGATGCTACAACTTCTGAGAATCTGCAGGTTAAAATTCTGCATGAAAGGTCATACAGGTGTGCAGACTTTTACATTTCTCTACCTACATGGGCAAAATTTGCAGATTTTCAGCTGCACAACATGACAATATATAAAATATCTGTTTCATATTTAGATTTTTTTTTTTTTTTTTTATCACAGCTGGAGAAATGTGACTATTTTGCTGTTATTTAACCCAACATGCAGGAAATGTGTTCACATATAAGCACCTGTTTATGTCAGACATCAAATACAGATTCTGCTTTCATGTTAAGACTTTTAGGAAAATATTGTACTTTTTACTCAAGTACATTTCCAGTTCTTTAGTGACTACTTATTTGGATTTTACAAACAAAACATGTGATCAACATATAAAATATGATGCATTATTTTTTGTGGGATTTTATTTATTGTGGGATTTATGTGAGAACACCAAATGTATTTCACCTCTATTGTTAAATGTATTATCTGCTGTGAATTGCTCATGTATATGCTACACTTTGGCCACCTTTACACAAGTAGTACCTCCTGAGTATTTTAACAGGGGAAGTCAAGAAGACGCCTGTAAGCATGTATCATAACTGAAGTATGAGAGCATGTGATCTATCTTATGTAACACATGTAAATTGTGTAAACTTTACAGAATTTTGCCTTTTAAGCTGGGTCCTTACCACCTTGTTTTTGTTTGTTTGTTTGTTTTGTTTTGTCCTAGTCCACCCTGGGTAGAACCTCTTCCCTTCAGGAAGAACCTTTTTGGAATCCCTATTTCTGTGCCTGGCAAATATGTGACTAAAACAATCTCTGGCTTCAAAAGGCCCTTTGTGTACGAACTGATACTGTGTTGTGGAACATTTTCATATGCCTACCATCACAATGCTTTTTGCATAAAAAGTGCATCAGGACAGTGTACTGCCCGTAACGGAAAACAGATGCATTATGTTGAATTTAAATTTATTTGCATGACAACATGTAAAGGAAAGAAAAGTGGAAACTCTCAGTGGTGCAAACCGACACACACAGTCCACAGAGCAGCATGATGATGGAGAGGATCTTGCTGGGTGTCTTGTGTCTCTCAGGTCAGTGAATTTTATTATTATTTTAATAATGTCTAACAGTGCTTATAATTATATTATATTATATTATATTATATTACAACATGCTGTGTAATTACTCCAGAGATATAGTGTATTTTTTTTTTTTTAAATAATGCTGTACCAGCACTGTACATACCAATACTTATATGAGGGAAGCGGGTGACAAGATGGAATAAAGGGGAAACAATTTTGGATTTTATGAAGTAATTATGCTGTAGTTATGTTTTAATTACTGGGTACCTATTCCATTATTACAGTATGATGTACTGAGTATTTATTTGGGCGTTTGAGATAGTAACTACAGAACAAGTGTTACCGATCATACTTACCCTGTAATAAAACAATAGGTACCATTAGTTAAAAAATAACTACAGCATAAAGTCTTTGTAAAATTCCCCACTCCCTACATATAGGTGTTGGTACTGTGCATTATTTTTTAAAAATTACCCTGTAACTCGGGAGTAATTACACAGTATGTTACAGCTGTAATCTTAAGCACAGGGGAACCCTCTGGACCTTGTAGACCTTCAGAGAACACACAGCATTTCAAATGTTGTGTTCAAATATATATATTGCATTTTATTTAATTTCATTGTAAGGCTATTCTCTTCTAATTTTATCAGTCAGGTTTTTTCATTGTTCTCTCTATAGGCAGAGAAAGGTTAGAGAGGAAGTAGACTAAATTTACTCAGTGGCTAAGTGGCTGGATTGACCTTTTTTAAGGCTGGCTCTTGCAGTGTGGTGGAGGATCTGCAAAACACTGTATTATTTTGGAGACTGAAACTGTATTCATCCCAGAGTCTGTCAGAAAACAATTTTCAGACACTCTTATGGATAGTGACAGACTAAATGACAATTATCTACTGCTGAATGCAAGTTTAAGCACAGAAAACTCTAGAATTATGTCGCTTATTTTTCCATCATTGTGTGGTGGTGTGGGCTTGGCATATAACAGTGACACAACACAGACATGCTGTTGTCACAAGCTACCTGGCTGCCTGTTGTTAAGTCCTAGCATTTTTTTTAATTTTATTTTTTTTTTTTTTTACCGGTGTGTCTGTCTGTCTGTTTCTTTTTTTTTTTTTTTTTTTTTTTTGGTGTGTCATACAAAGTTTTGGCCAAACTCCACTTTATATTTGAACATTTAGATTTGTCGTCCTCAGGGTGGGTCATCTTCTCCTCATGCCTTCTCCATCAGTACCACTTTGTTTCTAAGAGAATGAATTGGACTGAAGCTCAGAACTACTGCAGAGAGAAATACACAGACCTGGCCACCATCGAAAACACTGAAGAAATGAACCAGTTGATCAGCACAGTTTCATCTGCTGGTCACAGCTCTGAGGTCTGGATTGGCCTGTACAGTCAAATGGACTGGAAGTGGTCAGACGGCTACACAGGGAGAGGAGCTGAATATAGAAAATGGGTAAACAAAGAACCAGATTTTCACCATGACCAAGAGTTCTGTGTGTGCACTGGAACTGTTAATGATCCATGGTGGGATGATGACTGCAGAATTAAATATCCGGTCATCTGTAATAATGGTAAGAAAGCAAAGCATTATTCACTTTCTGATAATGATTATTTTAAAGTTCAGTGTGCCAACTCAACAAATCTTTTCTCCCCAAAACTGCAGGAACGCAGCTGAATCCTGAATTTGTAATGGTGAACGAAAATCTGAACTGGTCCAGTGGTCAGAGGTACTGCAGGGAGAACTTCAGAGACCTGGCCACTGTGACGAACGACGCTCAGAGCCAGGAGATCCAGAGGATGGTGCCACAGAGATGGGCATGGATTGGTTTGTTCAGAGATCCTAACATTTATTGGTCTGATGGCAGCAGCTTCTCATTCAGATACTGGTACACAGGTCGAAAACCACTTGGCTCGAACAGTGTGGTGTGTGGTGTTGCTGCTTTGCAGAATTCAGGAGAATGGAAGTTTTTTCCCTGTTACACTAGTTTGCCATTTGTCTGCTACAGCGCCCCTCCACCTGGTGAGTGGTTTGAGTGCACATTAACTGGATAACTTACATACAAATACAAAACAATACAAGATATAATCCACAAATTAAGACATATTGATAAAGAAATATATAGAAGTTTACTGATCCCCAGAGGAAAATGGAAGTTGAAATTGCCTGTACATATGCCTGTATGCCGTTATCTCAATCATGTCCTTATCCTTGATTTTTCATGGTAAGGGGTACATTTATCTTGTCATATCAAGAAAACAAGCTTTTTATCTTAAAACCACAATTTAAGACGTGTTGGCAGGTTCAATATTGTGTTGTTTTGTTATCTCGAGAGAACCACAAATTAAAACATCATAAGACAGTTTAATAATTTCAGTATCTTGAGATAACAAAGCTTGTTTTTTTGTGATGTATTTATCTTGTCATCTTGAGAATAATAGCTTTGTTTTCTTGAAATAACAAAAAAATATATGTGATTTTGTTTGTTTGTATGCTTATTTAAAAGTAAACATTTTAATGCAAGACTTTTAATTGGAACATAGTATTTCTATTTCTACTATGACTTGAGTAAAATTTCTGAGTACTTTGTCTACCTTTTTAAGAAGGTATCACAGAACTAATACCAGAGCTAACTCACGTTTGTTTTCTCTCGTCCTCTCTGTGTTTAAGCCCCAGTACACAGGCAGATATTAAAGGTGAAGATAAGAAGAGACTCCTCTGTGGATCTGAATGACCCTGCTGTGCAAGCAGACATCCTGAAAAAGGTGAGTCTCAAAAATCCAGCCATTCATACACCGAGGACAGATGTAACGGAAAGAAGTTTGAATTTATTTGCTTATCTGGCTTAGTAAAATAGTAGAATGCAAAGCAGCCATAATGATGGATTCAGATGAGATATTATCATGAATAGAATAAAACTAAATGGCTGCTTTTATTGTTTTATCATCAGAGCATGACAGCTAAACACTCCAGACATGAATATAAGTACATGTGTTTTCTTAAGATTTTACCAGAACAAGCCTCATCACACAGCAGACATCATGAATGATTTCTATTTCAGGATCACTAAATAATATGACAGAAGAATTTGTTAAACAAATAAAAATGGCCGCCACTTGTGTTTCTCATGCAGTTTGAGGACAGACTGAAGGAGAATGGAGTGAGTGGAGTCACCCTGAAGTGGAGAAAGCAGCCTGATGGGAAAGTCTTCCACAAGGAGGAAGAAACTTCTCAGAAGAAAAACAGAAGGAAGACTGAGCTCTGAAATTTAAATCCAGCTGCACTTGTGTTTATCTGTAATCTGTGTTGATTCTCTATCTGCTGATATAAACAGTACACTATAATCACTGAGTGTTTAACCAGAACCTTGAATATGCTGTTGTAGAGGAGTTTTGTCCCTCATCATCAGTTTGAAGTCACTGTCTCCCTGTCTGAACCTGTCCTAGATGTGGCATGAAGGAGTGGCTCCTAGATAGACTTCTGTCCCTGTGTGGCAAAAAAAGAGAGAAAAATATTAATCTGTTTGGTGTCACTTTGAGAACATCTGGTTTTATTGTACTTTGAATGCTATTTATTGAGCTACTGATTATCCTAAATTCTTCATGTATAACGTGAAAAATTGGATGGAGTGGATTTCAGAATCTATTTATAAATCTTTTCATTACTCAATAAAATTACAGAATTTTTTAAATTAAAGCTTCTTTGCCTTGTTATTTATTTGCATTTACAGTGAATACGTTCTTGAAAATCTGAAATTTTATCCTTTTTCATAGTGCAGCAAGTTTTAGCTTGTAAAATGCAGTTGAGAGAAGAAAATGTGAAACCTGAGAAACACTGCTATTATGAAATTTAAGATAATGTTTTGTATTTTTTACATTTTTATATTTCATCCAAATTCATGATATATATATCATAGGATAGCACATTATTTTTGGGCCTTATGCCAAAGCTGAACTACATGTGTGATAAGAGGGCTGCACCTCAGTTGACATTGTTTCATTGAAAAGTTTGTAAAAATTACATCCTGGCGTCTCCATGGGAAAACTAACTCCTCTTCTAGAGCACGCAAGGACACTACAGCCTTTGGATTAATCTTATTAATCAAAGGTCTTAATGGGAAGGACCAAAAGTATAATCTAAAATGTGGAACTGCTAGCCTCCCATTGATCCTCCTCTGTTGAAGAATGGACATTTTAAGCCTGGGGCCCAAAGTATAGATACTCCTGGTCAAATAATACTCAACTACAAGTGAAAGCTGCTCAGTCAAAATTTTACTTGCTTTTAAAAGTATTTAAATATTCAAAAGTACAAATTACAAAGTTCATTTTCTAATATCAGTACGTTGCTGTATTGTTTTCACAGTGCATTTACAGAACCTTGTAACTCTCTGAAACCACCTAATGATGCACTGACTTGTTTGTAGAACCGCTCTGCTACACAAAGTCTATAGAAACACCTATAAAAACTTCAGCATAGAAATGTAATCAAAACAAAAAGAACAGCTATTGTCATTTTCTGATGTAACTGTATTAAAATCACCACATAAAATTAGATTGAAGTTCTCCAAGTCTGTTAAATAATTAAGAGGGGCAGTATATACATGAATTATGTGGTATTTTTCACCCAAATAAAAACAATAACATCTTGAGATTTAATTTTGTCTTTCTCCTGCCGTTGCCATTACTGAGGTTTGTCTGAATGAAAGAGTGAGCGCTTGCTTGAGCTTGTTACAGATGATGTATTTCCACTTTTACATCAATACTGGTCGAGAGCAGGTACTGTGATTGGCTTCCTTCTGTCCTTCAAAGCTAAGCTTCGCATAAAAGTAACGAGTAACAACAACCTTCCTAGAAATGTAGTGGAGTGAAGTCATAAGTTTCCCAAAAAACACAAATACTCAAGTAAAGTACAGATACTCAAAAACTGTACTTCAGTACAGTACTCAAGTAAATGTACCTTGTTACTTTCCACCACTTGTTATCACTATAAGTTCTATTTGTGCAGTGCGAGCCTGGAAAACTTGACAGTGTAGCTGCACTAACTAAAGTGGGCTGGGTTTAGTGAAGGGTCAGTTGTAACCTTACCATCTATTTAATCCTTTCCTGTAAAACAATAATACAAGAAATGAATTGAAATTAAATATTTTAAATTCATCAAAATTCTTGGTGTATCCGTGTCTTTAAGAGGAGCTATTCCTGTTCAAACAAACCAGGTCAAACAAAATGAAATAATTCATTCACAACAGTTACTAAAATAATGCAATGGAAGTATTAAGAACTTTTTTTATTTTATATGCAAAAATGAGAAATTATGCAACTGTACAGTTATTATTGTGTCACATGGCCAATCACATCAGTTTCATCTGATTTAATAAATGGAAGACAACAATGCAGCAAGTTTGAAATTATTAACACTAAATTAGTGAAAAGTCCTGACTCTTAAAAAGAATACACCAATTAGAAACTTGTGCAGGTGTTATCAACTATCCAATCAACAAAGAGTGACATAATACATTTATTTACTTGAGGAAATTTTTAACAAGATATGTTCTAGGCATTACATTTCATGGGTGGTCACATGAAAAATTGATCAGGTTGACTAACTTAAAAAGAACAATCAGAAACAGAGGCAGAAAAAACGCAAACAAAAATAGTAATCATTCAAAAACTGTTAAAGATGTGAAGAAGCTGAATACAAGTTTCATGTCTTCTTAAAAAACTATTGATTACTATTTTGGTATCAGGTTTTCTTTGACTCAGTTTGACTCAGTGCATCAGCGCAGTACAGCATAGTTTTCACCTGCTTGAAGGTGTGCATTTAGTCATAAGAACTTGTATAGAGGAGCAGGTGAATAATGTATAAACATTTTACATCCTACGAATTCTTGATGATAAAAGTCTCAGAAGTCTAAAAACAGACTTCAAACTGTGCTTCAAAAGCCTGCAAATATGTACTAATTTTGGTTTTAAACAGTATAAAAGAGTACTGTTCCTACAACAATAACAACAACAACACCAACAAACAATAATACAAAGCAAACTTTGGCAGATGGCGCATCTGATCTTAGATCCGCTTTCTCTGGCTCCTGGGGAATTCTCACCTGGTAGAAAAGTAAACCAGGAATTAATTTCCTCTAGCTTTGTCAAAGTTGAAGCAGTACTTGTGTTTTTTCTATTAAATCGGATATTTATAACAATACAAGACATTGGACAATTGGTGCAATAATGTTATAAGGAGACATAGGACTTTATGTTTTGGTCTATAACATTTCAAAAGTAAATCTCAGAAACTAAATTCTATCCATATAAGCAACGCCCATTTGGCCTTTATTCATTACCCCCATGTACAAATCAGTTTTCTCTACTCATCTTACAAATTTTGAGCAATAAGCATTTTATTGGTAGAAGAACACGCCTGGATGAAAAATATTTTGATATTCCATACAGTTTTGAAATTGGACATTGTAGCTTTAAGTTCAATTTTACATGAACACTCTTCAAAACTCTCACACTTTGGATGCTAGGTCTGAGATTTGATGAACAGTTCTGGGATATTCTGCCACTAAGAGGAGTCACAAATGCGAAACGCTTGGATCTCATAATCAGCTACATGGATTTGTACAAAATTCATTTTGCATGATCAAGGGTGACTCAATGCATGAAATCTGGTGACTGATGACTGATAAAACTTACTGTGGCTTATTATAACAAATTAATTTTTTAGACATTTCGACATCCAGACTTCAAAAAATCTAAATAAATCACCCACACATCCTACAATGCTGAATTTGGTTCAGCAAGTTCAATGGATTGTCATTAATGTTCAAATCCATTCAAAAGTCCAACACTATATTTTTCAAAATATGCTAAATCAATCAACTTCTGTATCTCCACAAGTCTTCATTAAAATGCTGCCAAAATCAACACTGACATTCTCTACATGGTAGATATCAAATGTTTTGGATGGTGTTCAGATTGGTCAAACAAGGAGGGCTAAGTGATATTTAATATCATGCTGTAATTTGCACTGTATGTACATTTTTTTGCGTGTGTTGGATCAAACATCACCAAAATATTTCACCGTGCACCTGAAGTCAGCAGAATGATGTATGATTTTTTTCAGAGTTTTATGGTCAACGTCTTTTTTTTTTTTTTTTGCTGTGAGCACTTTAAGTTTAAACAGAGAAGAGAGCCCTCAAGTTGTAGGTGTCATGTCATTGCCTGGACTAGTAAAGTCTCTCTAACTCTATCTCTCACAACCAAAAAACCAACCCCCCCATGAGAAAAAAAAAGAAAAAAAAAAGCTTACAGTATACAGAGATTGGCCTGGACTGACTTTAGATTCCTTGCCTGAATTTTCCCCATCTGTCACTGACTTTGACTTGGTCTCACAGAGCTTCTGGGCCTCCACATCTTTTAAGTGAAGACAAAGATATATATAGCTATGATCTGTTAATTTTAGAGCCTAAATTATTTCTTTGTGTATTTTGTAATCTTACCTCGATACATGAGAAGATAAACAGTCCTAGAGCTGGTGAACAAAAATGTATTTATAGTTATTATTTGCATAGAACAACAAAAAGGTAACCACAGACATAGTCACCACTTATGAATAGATGTGATATTTCTCAGGTTATTATAAATAAAATCCAATTAAATTAATTTTATCAAACATACTTGTAAGTCCCTGTTTCTGCAAACAGCTGATCTTCAACCTGCATCATTCAACAAAAGCAGAGCAAATGATGTCAGTGTATTTCTATTCAATGTTTAATCTTTTGAATGTAAAACCCTCCTCACCTTGTCGACATAAGAATCATTACACTTGTACCAGGTGCTGCCATCACTGGACAGGACAGTGGCTGTGTAATGTCCACCTCTTAGACTTCCAGTGTGATCCACCATCCCATACAGTTTGTACGTCTTGTTCTACAATGAAGAACACAGTCAGTACATGAAAAGATTTTATAAAAGCAGTTAAAACGAACACCAGTCAGATAGAAATCACATAATGAATACTTTCTCTTGCCTCTATCTGTAATGCAGGTGGCACATCCACACAGCAGTCTGATTTGACATATGACCTGGTGTTGTTGTCCAAGTTAAATCTTTTGAGGAGTAGAATCAAAATCTGAGGAGATTTCTTCATCTTACATTCCTGAATAAGACAAGAGACATCATTAAACACTGTATACTTTAATCTCAAAATTTTCATTTGATTCCAGTATAAACTTTGGCCTGCCTACAGTTTTTGTTTTAATTCTAAGGTCAAAACTCACACTTGCTGCCTCTGTTTTGTTGTTACATTCGTTGCAGTACACCTTGCTGTCTTCAGTAAATGGTTTTGAGTGGACAGTCCTTTTTAAGCCGCTTTCCTGTGTAAACAAAATTGTAATAATAAATTCTATATCACATCAGCATGCAGCATTCACATTAAAGCACTAAATTGGAACTCTGAACTTTGTCAGCTCACCACACTGATAGTTTCATTATGGGCATCTTTCAGTGACAGTGGAAGAGTCCAGAATGGATTTGTCTCTTCAATGATGATGTGGCCTTCAGAGCATTTTGTTGTGCGTGTCAGCTCTCCTTGGAAAACCTCGAGAGAGAAATATTTCTTACAACACAATTCTGATTTGTTAACCTGTAAATAAGATTGTGACTTCATAAGTGCTCACCTCAGAAGCCTTTGGGTTGATCTTATGTAAAATCATCTCCAGGCATTCAGCTGCATCTCGCTGTTCATGAACTGACAAAGGACACAGATACAGATCAAAATGAATCTAATACATTCATTTCATTTAAGCATCTTGTCACTGTCCAACTTACCATTCTTAATCTCAAATGTTCTTGTGATAGTTACTGTTTTACATGTTTTTTTCTTCAGGTTTGTAAAAACATTTCTCAGCTGAAGGTCTGTTTGTAATTCTGGATCCAACCTTTAGGGAGAGAGCAGTTTCTCAGTTAATAGACTGTTTACTTCTTCTCTTAATATGCTCATTAATGGAAATGGCCATTCAGATTGTTACCAGCATTCTAAAACCAGCATCTGTGATAGTATGAGGGTGTGTTACTGCCCATGGCATTATGGGTAACTGTCACATCCGTGAAGGCCCCATGAATGCTGAAAGGTACATGCAGGTTTCGGAGCAACATACGCTGCCATCCAGATGACAGCATATCCCTGTTTATTTCAGCAAGACGATGTCAAGACACATTCTGGAGGCGATACAACGATGTGGCTTCAGTAAAAGAGTTCAGGTACTAGACTGACCTGCCTGCAGTCCAGACCTGTCTCCTACGAAAATGTGTGGTGAATCGTTGCGTGTAAAATACGACAACAGAACCCCCAGATTCTCGAACACTTGAAGTTTTATATTAAGCAAGAATGAGAGAGAATTTCACTTCAGTTATTTCCTCAGTCTCCAAATACTGACTAATGGTTGTTAAAAGAAAAGATTATTTAACAAAGCATTAAAAAAAAAAAAAAACTCTGTCCCAACATTTTTGGAAGATATTACAGGCATCAAATTCAAAATGAGTGTATATTTACAAAAAACAATAAATTTAATCAGTTTAACTATTACATATCTTTTCCTTGTGCTGTATTCAACTGAATATAGGCTGAAAAGTTTTTGCAAGTCATTGCATTCTGTTTTTGTTTGTTTGTTTGTTTGTTTGTTTGTTTGTTTGTTTGTTTTGTTCGTTTGCTTGTTTGTTTTTTGGGGGAGCTAACCTACACAGCATCCTAACTTTTTTGGAAATTGGGTTTGTACATATACCCAAATGAACAACTAGAATAATTATATAATTATTATGATTCAGTGATTCCTGAAAATATTTTATATTTTATGTTTTTTCATTTTTCTATTGCTCTCCTTGTACTTATATTTGCCCCTAATGAGAGCAGCTGTTTCATACCTGTCGTGGATCTCTGTTGTCATGAAGAGAACTTGCAGGACACTGTTGAGGTAACATGTGGCTCCCTGATTATACAGACCATAATGTGTCTGAGTCCCTTAAAACAAAGAAAAACATAGTTTCAATACACCATCTTCATTCATTTATAAGTCATTATTTCAACTGATGATTGAAGAAAAACAACATTAAATGCTAAGTACAGCTGCACAGAGCTGCTAGCATTGACAAAACGTATCAATCTGATAAGACTTCACTGTGATGAATGAGATCATTTTTATAAATCGGTGTCCATTTTGAGCAAAAACAAACGTAATCTGAATCCTATTACTTCTTTGTCTTTGCTTGTCTGTCCTTTTCTCTTTATGCAGATTTTGTTTTCTGTAGCCATCAGTCGTTTCTTCAGGATTTATTGGATCATCATCTTCTTTCACTATAATTGTGTTTGTTTGTACAATGCTGGAATGACTTGTTTATTATCTTCACTGTTTATTACTTCATTCTGTGTCGCACGGTTCACACCAGTTGTCATGTTTATGCCATGACTTGACTTATCAGGACACTGTGCTTTTCCTATCTTCACACTTTCTGCATCACCCACCTCTCCTCTAATCTGAACGCTGAATGAATATGTGCTGTCTTTAGTTCTCGGCAGTTTTTCCTGCCACTGTATTTTACTTCACCCAGTGTTGCACAAGTGTTGCTTGTTTTCAAGTTAATGTTATAATTTGTTTCACTGTTTGATGTGCCATTCTTTACACTTCCTGCATCACCCTCCTCTCCTCTAGTCTGATGGCTTGATACATCATCTATCTTCATCTGAACCTCATCCTCTTCACTGTGTCCCATTTTTCTCTTGTCTCCTCCATTTTTTTTTTGTTCCACACCATCTTGTGTCTGTTCATCCAGATTACTAGTCTCATCTGGTTTTTGCAATGCATTGGCTGTCAGACCTCCTGAATTTGTGTCACAGAGCACCTGAGACTTCACAGCTTTGAAGTGAAGAGAAAATCATATTTACATTATATCAGATCTGTCATATTAATATCATCAAAGCATCTTTACTTTATTGCTGATTTGTAACTTCTTTATCAATTGCCCCTGGCTCTTTGAATGTTTTCCTATTTAATACTGCCCAGCTTACCGTTCTCCAAACTCTTTGTGATGTTTTCTGCTCCACATGTTACTTCCTTCTGACCTTCAGAGATGTTTCTCTGCTCTGTTGGTAATTCTGGATTCAACCTTTGGGGAAAAAAATGGCTTTTCAGTGAAAATTTACTGCCTGTCTTAACATGCCCACTGACAGAGTTTTGTTTTAAATGCCTATATACACTCAAATAAATCTATAATATGTAATTAATTGTTTCCTGCTAATATTTTACATAATGGTTTGTTAACACTTCATTTGCTCTCCTTATTCAAAATTCAACAAATCTTCATCACTCCTTAGGCCAGCTGTACACGGTGTAACTTTCATGAAACTAGTTGCAGGTTGCAAACTGCACGCAACACAATTTTTATGTAACTTGACAGTTACATGGAGCAATTCAAAAATAATAAAAGTCTTAGTCTTTTTAAGAATAACTAGATTATATCAAATGCAAAGTGTCATTGTAATTACATTATCATCTTTGTATCTTATTTTGTATTATTTTCTCGCTAGATAATATCAGCTTAGTCATGTTGTATCACTTTTTCTTCTGGCACTGACTGGCTCCTTTGTTTCTTAATGACCGTCCTGGAGAATGGGAGCAGAGCTATAGGTGCATCTATGCATACTTATATGCAAGAGGGGAAAAAACACAACCTACTGGCTCTTCAAAAGAGAGACTAGTGGATCATTTCACACTTTATTCAAGGGGTTTGATCCCATGAACCTCTGATGAATGCATTCATCCTTTGATTCAAGTAAAATTAATAAAGAAAAAGCTCACACACACACACACACACACACACACACATACCTGTCAGAGATCTCGGTCTCGATATGGAAGAAATCTTGCTGTGGTTGAGTCCCTTAAAAGAAAAGAAAAAAATTAATTGATTAATTAATGAAGAAATTAGTGAGGAATGATTCAGGACTTGATAATTGATGAATGTTAGTAAGTGTTTCCCAAATAATTACTAATGTAGGACTATATACTAGATAATGATGAGTTAGAACAAGGACGAAGATCCCATATTAATGATTTATTAGGTAAGAGTTCATGAATATTTGTGAATTGATCAAGCACTTCTTGAATTGGCTGATTACTACTTACTTAGACAGTATTTACTCTTTTTGTGCCCCTACACTAAAGTGATTCAAATCACTGAGTAGTTAATGAGTTGTTGATCTCCCAGACTGTTCTCCAGTAATTATTAAGTAATTATTACCAATTTATCAATTATTAAGTAATTACTGAATCATTCCTCAATTGTGTCTTCATTAACTAACTATTAATTAATTACTAGCAACAAAAAAAAATTTGATTAGGGGCAAATCATTAGCTAATAGTTAACTAGCAGTTAGTTCCTCACTCATTTTTTCATTAACTAATCATTAATGGCCTATGGCCCTTTGCTGCCACTCTCTCTCCCAATTTCCTCTCACAGTACAGTTACAGCTGTACTGTACCTATTTCCTGACAGCTACTTAATTTTTGAGTACCTTATTTAAAAGTGTTACTTAAATCTCAATATTGTGGTACCCATTTTTCAAGCCATGTGATGTCAGTTCATTGCAAGAGGACAAGTATCATTTCATAACCAGAGTATATATCACATCCACCTGAGACCAATTATCTCATAATTTTAAACTTTTCATGTCACAGCAATAAATAAAATCACGTGTTGATGTTAAACTTCTCACATTATAAAATATAAATTATGAAGTTAGAGTGCATAACTTGTAAAACATAAGAAACTTTTCACATTATAAAACTAATCCCTCTGTTTTTGCCTGGTGTGGCAACTTTGCACTGTTGTAAAAAATGTACTTAATAGATTGCTTTTATTTGTGTGAATTATGCTTTATATTCAGTCACTGATTCGTAATAACTTATTCAAGCTCACCTTTATTACCTGTTTGTTCCATCTCTTCTTCCCTGGTGCTCTCATGTCGACGTCGTTTATGGGATTTAGTAGAAGCAGATTCGTCCATCTCATTAGTTTCATCCAACTTGTTTATGTTTTCATGTGTGGTGCTGAAACCGACATTTTATGACTCATTAGTTCTTATTTTCAAAGCAGACAATGCTTAAACAGACAAAACACTTCCTTGAAGCCTAACATAACTGAGAAACTGAGAAACACTGAACTCAGCTGCTTATATATCATAAAAAAGAAACATAACAAAATGAAATGCTAAAATGTCAGACAAATGTTTCATTGTAAAATAAATTATATAAGCATATACAAATGACATTGTTTGCAATGCACTTCTGTAGGTTACTTTTGCACAAATAAAACACCCATACCGTATATAACAGAAGATGTGTTTTAGTAATGTGGTTGGGTGGCCATCAGAAAAACTGGGCGTGACACATTTAGGCCTAATTTTCTCCACAACAAGAGCCTTGTGCGGAATTCGCTTGTTGTTAATAATGTCACCTATTAAAATGATCAAAGCAAATGATGACGAATGACACTGGCACCAACCTGGTGTAGTTACAGTCTTTTACAAAACAACTCAATAAGTAGGCATCATAAATGTGGAAACATTTTCACATGAGAAGATCCAAGTTTCACCCACAAAGCCCTGTATACATAATATATGCTGTAAAATGTATATTGCATGTTTTCTTACATGATAATGGCCCCTAAAAAATTGTGTGCTTGATGAACATATTTGTAAAAGACAGGATAATAATCATGTAAGAAAACAGGCAAATATAAGCTACACACTAAAAGAAAGAGTAGGCTGACAGTGGCTTCTCTCATACACTTGGGTTCCAGAAATCACCACCACTGAAGTGTCTGGTTAATTCACTGATAGTCCAGAAGTTCCAGCTTGAACACTTTATTGATGGGAAAGTGACCTGGCAGGGTGTACAGAAAATACTGTGTCTACATAGGTGTGTTTGTGTGTGGTATCTGAAAAGGAGAGAATAAAGAAAAAATACAAAGTCAGAAAGAATATGCATATAACCATTAAACCCAGTCGTAATATGTAGATGAATGACAAAGGGATTGCCTGGCTTGTGTTACCGTTACACCTAGCACTGCCACAAGATGGAGCCACGAGACCACAGTAATGTGCAAATGTACAGGGAACTGACAACTAAATCAACCACTCATGTATGGAAATATATGACTATTGTCAGTGAAACTTCAGAGCTGCCAACTCTCACGCACTGGCCGTGAGACTCACGCATTTGATTGGCTTCACACGCTCTCACGCCACACCTCTGATTTCTCACGCTGAAATGCACATCAAGAGCCTTCTTCTATGCTTAAGGTTAAAAACGGTTATGAATATACCTGACAGCTGAGTTTATCTGTGATCTAGTCTGTTGAGCCCGAGAGAAGCCGCTCGTGATCGATTAGTTATGCTTGCAGAGACCGTGAGAGGGTTGAGCTCGCACGAAGCATATGGCGCAAAGATCCTCTACTCCTCTGGAACCCATACGGGGGTGTCAAACTCACGGCCCGCGGGCCAACACCGGCCCGCCAGTGGGTCCACGGTATGACTTTGAAAAGTGTGAAAATTGCATTGAAGACATTAATTTTAGGGTTGAAACGATTCCTCGAGTAATTCGTGTAATTTGATTACTAAAATCTGTTTAAATCCGAACAACTGTACAGCACAGTGTGTTTTGCATGTGGGGGTTATTAAAGACCTGAGTATTGATGAGCGCCGACATTTAAATTTTGATGTAATTTATTATTACACGGCTGCAGCATCTCTCCTCTCTGTGTCAGTGCAGCTCCTCCATACACACACGTACAGTACAGACACACAGAGGAGGTCAGTGATTCTCTGACCCTGTCTGTATCTGATCTGTTGACTTTCTTCATCAGCAGGATGTTTTATAAAGACAAAAAGACAAAACCTAACTCGCATTCTGGGTTTTCCCAACATTATTAATCCACCTGCGATTCAGTTTTCACAGCAGCAGAGAAGCTGCGTGTGGTAGGAGACTGTTGTTAATGATGGAGTTTATTACAACAGTAGAAACTAACGTGATGGTTAATGAAATCGACACCAACCAGATACACTTACAAAATTAAACAACTGTATAAGGAGGCCTATAAGTAAAACAGGAGAGTCTGTGTTTCTCTGTGAGAAACTTTCAGATCTTCTCACAGCAGAGTGAACAGGTGAGGGAGGAGAGGACAGACTGATCACTAATCAATCACGGATGCCGTCGTCCTCTCGGACTGATTAAAAAAATAAATAAAAATGACAAAGTTGGTCACAAGCCATACCTGTGTGTCCACACAAATAAAGTCTGTGTATGAAACACTGCAGAGTGTAACATCGTGTTGTTTACAGACAGTCAGCTGTCATTAGTACTGAAACAATCTATACAACCTACAGTTAACAGGCATCAACCATTCAATTGTGAATATACCACAACAAAAACCTGTGACACATAAACTACTTGCACCAATTAACAAGTTATTTACCAGCTTTGTGACAATCAACAAACTCTCAATATATAAATGCTGAGAACTGCCAAATCATTTCAGTAAAACACGCGAAACTAACATTACAGAACTCCAGCACCCTTAATTAGTCCTGATTAGCATTACAAGTAGATATGAAAAGGACCAAATAATTCCTATAGGTAATGAACATGTCCCAAACTACGTGAATAAGTGATCCAAACAACTTACAGTTCAGTGGACGCACACAACAGCTGAATACAATAGCTGTAACACCCGTTTCAGAACTTAATTGGTCTAACTACCCAAACTCCGTACACTCCCACGTTGTCTCCGTAAACTGTAAGGGGAGGATGGACTGTACCACTTGGATAGAGAGGGGGCGGAGCGTACCATTCTGAAGGGAGGGGTGGAGTGGTCCAAGTGCTGCTGGCCTTTTTAACGCACATTCAACAGCCCTTGGGCCCATAGCTCATATAGGAAGACCAGACTGACAGTAAAAACCACTGATGATAAAACAGTGACAATTCACTCTTTATTTACTCTGAAAACAAGCGACGATCGGACAGCAATAACACGAAAAGTATGTGCAAACATCCTGAGAAGTGGGCACCGATTAATATAGGAGAGCCAGATTTACACAATAAATGACAGAAACAAACAGTGAACGCTGACACTGTATTTACTGACAAAGCAGTTGATTATAACCTATACACAAAGTACAATAAGCATCATACGACAACATCCGGGCACATATACTTATATAGGAAAATAAAGAAAGATTTAGATGTTAAAATAGCTGATGATGGAACTGCACCACTGTCATAGTTAAGATTACAGGCAAAGCAGGGACATTGATCATTACCCTCAAAGAAGTTCTGACACTACTTGATGAGACCGAACAGTACAGCCTATGAGCCTTGATGCTATGTTGTACCTTGTTGTGTCATATGCCAACCATGGCTCCTCCTGACTGACTGATACTCTGACAGTGAGTCTGGTGTTTTATGTCTATTGTGTGTGTATTTGTCTTATTGTGTAGAAGTTAAAATAAAATATATTTTTTTAAAAAAGAAAAAGAAGCAAATTCCAAAAAATAAAGACAGACCAATGCTAGGAAAACACTGTAAAGCAATGAGAACATGATCTTGCAGTACAGGGGGCAGGTGACGGAGCTCTCATGTGGCTGAGACCAGGAATAAAAATTGCTGGATTGAGAAAAAAACTAGAATATCAGTCTGAATTTAGATGGTAATACTGAAAATATTGGACTTTTCTCAGGGCTTTAATTTTGAAAGTCTATGTCAGACTTCCCTGAAATTGTCTGAGAGACACTCCGAGGTGGTGTACTATCATTCTGAATCATAATTGGTCTGTGGAAACAGGTCATTTCTTTTTAATATCAATCTGAATTTAGGTGGAAATACTGAAAATACTTGACATTACAGTTCTGTTGTGCAATGAAGTTTTAATCTGTCAACAAGCAGATATTTTGTGTCTGATAATAATAAAGGTTATATATATGTGACTTATCAGACGAACAGTTACAAAGTGTTTTACAGGGCAGACAAAAGAACAGATGTTCCATGTAACAGAAGGGGATCTCTTCTATTTCAACTTCCATCAGCCACCAAGGACACATTTCATCTCTTATGTTATGAACGTGATCTGCAAACTACAGGTAACCTACAGGTGATTTAACAGGATGTTATTGTCTCTTCCTCTACACTATCTTAAGTCTGTTGAAAACTGTCTGACTTGACTGCAGCTTTTTGTCTCCACCTCATGCTGTGGCTGCCTGATCTTGTCTACTTTCCGGGTGAGGCGCAGTTGATCACTTGTTCATGATGGAAACATACAATCAAAGTTAATATGAACAGCTGACAAAATCAAATGACAATATTTCTCTGGGTATAAATGAATTTGTAATTAACTTAAACCTGCTTATACCAACATGCTTGCCACTCTAAACTTACAGCAACAGCTAGGGTGGGTAGGATTTATTACGAAGTAATTAACCACTATACTAAAACACGCTACAAGATGGGGCTCCAACACAAGCAGTAGATCTTCTTCATTCACTTTCCTTTCATGCCTTCATTATTGGAACAGACATCGGCTGTAACCAGAGTTGTTCAGCCCAAATGAGTAAGGTACTGTGCTGAAGGACAGCCAGAGCAGAAGTTAATCATTCATTAAGTGGCAGAACTCCGCCCCCTGCTGTCGAAAGGAGGGCCGCTACAGAGTGAGTCAGTGCAGCAGGGAGAAACGTGCTCCACAGTAAGAGAGAGACTGTAACGGGTTATTGTTGTGTATGATGGCGTTGTGAGCCTGAGCCGGCTTGTGTGCGTTCATATTACCAGTAAGTGTGATGTTTATGGTTGTTATGCTCCTCATTTAATGTTATATGTTGATCGTTTAAACGTACGGCTAGCTTGGTAATTGCTAATTATCGTCCGAGCAGCCACGGTCACATGTATATATTATATTAGTTATATACGGATGCTGAGTGTTTTATTTCAGTGTTGTTTACCACTACTGCTCAGGAAGTGAGTACATTTGTTCTGATTATTGTTTTGTTTTCTGTTTCAGAACCACACACTTACACATGCTCATGCTTGTTTATGTATGCTCCCACTGAACGGTCAATAAAGACATTAAAGGGAACATCCGGAGTTTTTGTGCATTCTGACCGATGCCCCCCAGCGGCCACAGTTTATCCATGATCAGCTGAATATACAGTCCCTTTCCAACGCCAGAACAAATTGGTCCTTCGAGCCGGATAGTGTGGTTACTGTGGGATTACCTGAGATGTTCCCAGAACAACGTAGCACGCCCCGCCCATTAGATGTTCGGCCTCGTCGCAGAACACGACCTCCGGCCTGGATGGAAGACTATGAGGTTACCCAGCCAGGGGAGACATGGAAGCACTACCACAGCAGGGAGAGATCTTCAGAGAGACACGTCAGGATGACGCCTCTCACACTGCCATCGCTAGATGATGACTACTCCTCAGAGCATGGAGCAGCAGCCCCACATCCATATCAGTCTGGTTACACAGAATCAGATACCCCATTCCAGAGTAGGCTGGCGTCTTCCCAGTGGATACCTCCTAGAGAAACCTCTCCTGACATTATGGAGACTCTGCACAGGCTGATGGAGGATAATCAGCGACTACAGCGCCAGATGAGAGACATGCATAAGAGACTTGACACCCATGTCCCTGTACGTGACCTGCCACCTCTACCACTACAATCTACCCTCCGCTCCCCACCGTCGTCTGGCCCACCTGAGCAGAGCAGTGGAAACCATCAGCCTTCGGGGGACGAGGACAACTGGCCACCACCACCGCCCCCTGTGACAGATGATGAGCTCTACCCACCAGTGCCACCATCACAAGATCCAGGGGCAGAACTAGCAACGCTGCTGAGAAACCTGGGGCCGATACATCATGAACAGCCTCCTTGTCACCAAGACCCACGTTATACAGCACCACGGGTGCAGACACCAGAGTACTGTGCACCCTATACCCCACCAAGGACTGGGTCCCTGCATGGCAGGCCATCCCTCCCCCCTCAACATGAGTCTATGTACCGCGGCCCACAGCCCACAATCCCCTTTTTTTTGGGGGATACAAGAGAATTTGCTAGGCTTAAAGTTGCACTTGAGAACTTGTTGCCTGAGGATGCTACAGAACGTTTTAAATACCAGATCCTGGTGGACCACCTGAAGTATGAGGAGGCGTTGCTCATAGCGGACTCTTACACCAACTCACCACAGCCTTACACTGACACCATGGCTAGCCTCACTGAGCATTATGGACAACCACACCAGCTGGCACTCAGGAAGATTGCTGAGCTGATGGATGCCCCAAACATCTCACGAGGAGACACCCGTGGATTTAAGCTGTTCGCATTAAAGGTGAGATCACTGGTTGGAATGTTAGACCAGCTCGGTGACAATGGTCAGACAGAGCTCCATTGTGGGTCACATGTGACACGGCTGCTGTGCAAGCTGCCTCAGGACATGAGAGCAGAATTCAGGAGATTCCTCTACCCAATGCGGATCATCATTCCCAGCCTCTTGCATTTCTCTGACTGGCTCCACTACGAGCTTAAGATCCAGGAGACAGTTTATGAGACATTGCCTACTGAAACCAAGAGCAGGGCTGGAGCTAAGGAGGAACATCGCCGTGACAAGAAGACTGGTAGGAGCACCAGCATCCTGCAAACTACAGACCAGCCTGAGAACACAACTACAGCAGGGAAACAGTCCTCAAGCACCAAGTCACCAGAAAAAACAGCATATTGTCCCTATTGCAATAACACATATCACTTCCTTGACCACTGTTCCAACTTTGCACAGCTGACTGTTGAACAGATAACAGCTTGGATTAAGACCAACAAAAGATGTTGGCGGTGTGGTCGTTCACATCAAGCTGCACAGTGCCGCCTTAAAGTTACATGTCAGAAGTGCAAGGGGAAACATCTACAAGTTCTGCATGAAGTGAACATAAAACCTGCTGCTGCAGACACATCCTGCCTTGTTAATACCACCAATGAAGTCCTATACTTGGATAGACGGTCTGGGTGCAGCCAGGTCCTGCTTAAAGTGAGTAAGGTGCTGTTGCGCAACGGAAGGCATACTTTAGAGACCTTTGCCATTCTTGATGATGGATCTGAACGGACCATCATTCTGCCTGCAGCAGCTCAGAGACTTAGACTCACAGGTGAACCGGAGGATCTGCTCCTCCGGACTGTTCGTCAGGATTTGAGAACTTTGCATGGTGCTGCAGTGTCATTTTCCATATCCCCAGCAGATCAGCCCCACAAGTCATTCAAGATCCATAAAGCATTCACTGCGGATCAGCTGGGTCTGGCTGAGCACACATATCCTGTGAAAGCCCTTCAGAAAAAATACAAGCACCTGAAGGGTCTCCCCCTCCAGTCATATAACAAAGTGCAGCCCCTGCTGTTAATCGGGTCAGACTACCCCCACCTCATTACTCCAGTGGAACCTGTGCGCCTGGGACCACCTGGAGGACCAGCGGCAGTGAAAACCAGACTGGGCTGGGCACTTCAGGGCCCAACCAAACACGTCAAGCAGCAGTCATCTCAGTTACAGTGTCTGCATATCTCAACTCATTCCCCCACCGCTGAGCTCCTGCAGAATGTAGAGAGACTATGGCAGTTAGATGTTCTCCCTTACAGGAGTGAGAAACTCGTGACACGCTCCAGGCAGGATCAGGAGGCAGTCCACCTGTTGGAGACAAAGACTACACGCATAGAAGTGGAAGGAATCCAACGCTATGCCACGCCTCTTCTCAGAGTGAAAAATATGCCCCAGCTTTGTGCACCAAAGGAGGCTGTGTTAGCCAATCTCCGCAGCACAGAGAAGCGCCTGCTAAGAGACCCCCAAAGAGCAGCAGCATACTGCGCAGAGATTGCAAAACTGGAGAGGGCAGGCTATGCAGTGAAGGTGCCAGAGGAGGAGTTGAACAAAACAGCAGAGTCCTGGTTCATCCCTCATCACATGGTGAGTCACAATGAAAAGAATAGGATTGTTTTCAATTGTTCATTCACATATAAGGGAGACAATCTTAATCAGCTGCTGTTGCCTGGCCCCACCTTGAGCTCCAGTCTGATGGGTGTATTACTGCGCTTCAGAGAGCACTCCATTGCTGTTAGCAGCGATATTAAGGCCATGTTCCATCAGGTGAGGCTGCTTCCAGCAGACAGATGCCTGCTTCACTTCCTGTGGCGAGATCTAAAGACAGAAGAACCACCCAGCATCTACACCTGGCAGGTTCTACCATTTGGCACCACCTGCAGTCCCTGCTGTGCTACTTTTGCTCTGCAGAAGCATGTGTTCGACCATAGCCAGCCAGGTGAGGATGTTCGAGTGTCCATTGAAAGATCCTTCTATGTAGATAACTGCCTTCAGAGTCTCTCTTCTGTTGAGGAAGCCCAACACCTAGTCAACAAACTGACATCCCTTCTGAAAAGGGGGGGATTTGAGCTACGCCAGTGGGCCAGTAACACCCCTGAGGTTATCAGCCACCTACCCAAAGAAGCCCGGTCTGAGAGCAGTGAGTTGTGGATCAGTGAGACATGTGCTGATCCACAAGAACTCACCTTGGGGCTCCGCTGGTTCTGCAACTCAGACACCTTGAGGTACAAATACCAAATGCAGGATCAGCTAATACCTACCATGAGGAACATTTACCGAACTCTAGCACGCCTATATGACCCCTTAGGCTTCATTGTTCCCTTTACAACACGGGCCAAGGTCTTGGTGCAGCAGCTGTGGGTCAAAGAAAGAGAGTGGGATGACCCATCACTCCCAGAGGATGTGCTCCAGTCTTGGCAGAACTGGGAAGAAGAACTGCAGCATCTCTCTCAGATTTCACTCCCTCGCTGCTATGTAAGCCTTGAGATGGACAGTTCGAACCCCCACCTAGACCTACACATCTTTGCGGATGCATCAGAGAGAGCCTATGGTTCAGTAGCCTATTTACGTGCAGAGAGTGAAGATGGTCGGGTCGAGGTGTCTTTCCTGGCTGCCAGATCCAGAGTGGCCCCAAAGAAACAGCAGACAATGCCAAGACTAGAGCTATGTGCTGCTCTGACTGCCGCTCAGTTGGCTTCGCTACTGCTAAACGAGCTGACTGTGACCCTGAGAGATGTCATCCTCTGGACCGATTCCACTACTGTCCTCACATGGATCCAGTCAGACTCGTGTCGATACAAAGTCTTCGTTGGAACACGAGTAGCAGAAGTACAGGAGCTGACAGATGTGCGGGCCTGGAGGTATGTTGATTCTGTCAACAATCCGGCTGATGACATTACAAGGGGGAAGAAATTACTGGAGCTGTCTTGCAACAGTAGGTGGCGACAGGGCCCTGCTTTCCTGCGACAACCATCTGACTTTTGGCCCACTCAGCCAGTAATAGATGGAACTGAGGATTCCCCTGAACTGAGAAAGGCAATCAGCTGTTTCGCTACAACCACACAGACTGTTCTTCTGCCAAGTGCTGACCAATCCCCCTCCTTCAGAGCTCTCACAGAGTCTGTTGCACAGTCCTGTCATGGGGCGGCAGGACCCAAAGCCTTCCTTTCTGCCAAAGAGATTCAGGAGGCAGAAAGAGAAATCCTGAGACGAGCTCAGCAAGACAGCTTCACAGAGGAGTTCAACCTTCTGAGTTCTGGTAAGCCGATACATGTAACCAGCCGACTGCTCTGTCTTGCACCAGAGTATGATAAGACTGTGAAACTCATTCGTGTTGGAGGAAGACTGCGGCGGAGTGACCAGCTGGAGCCTGATGCTGTTCACCCAGTGATTTTGGATCCTCGTCATCGAGTGACTCAGCTCATCATCCAAGATACTGATCAAGACCTTCATCATCCTGGAGCAGAGCGATTATTTGCGGAGCTGCGTCGCAAATACTGGATACTCCATGGTCGTGAGGCAGTGAGGCGGCATCAGCGCTCATGCTCAGACTGTCAAAGGTGGAGAGCTACTCCAACAGTGCCTAAAATGGCAGATCTCCCTCCAGTCAGACTGAGACTGATGAAGCCCCCCTTCTTTTCAACAGGTATGGACTGTTTTGGGCCCTTCACTGTCAGAATTGGTCGCCGCCACGAGAAAAGATGGGGCATACTGTTTAAGTGTCTGACTACTCGTGCAGTGCATTTAGATGTGCTTTCTAGCCTTGACACAGACTCCTTCTTGATGGCCCTCCGTCGCTTTGTTGCACGAAGAGGCAAGCCAGCTGAGCTACTGTCTGATCAAGGCACTAATTTTAAAGGAGGAGAGAGAGAGCTCCAGGAAGCCTTCCAAGCCTTGCACCCCACCCTCCAGGCTCATCTGGCTAAGCACCAGATCCAGTTTCAGTTCAACCCACCTAGTGCACCTCACTTCGGAGGAGTCTGGGAAAGGGAAGTTAGATCCGTTAAAGCTGCACTGTATACTACCATCCAGTCTCAGCCTGTTCCAGAGGAAGTATTGAGAACAGTACTGATCGAAGTAGAGGGGATTTTGAACTCCAAGCCTCTAGGTTATGTGTCGTCAGATGCAGCAGATGCTGACCCAGTGACCCCCAACTTGCTCCTCATGGGGCGGCTGGATCCCTCACTCCCACAAGTTGTATACGGGGAGACTGAGATGCTGAGCCGACGCCGCTGGAGACATACCCAAGTTTTAGCCGACCAGTTTTGGAAACGTTTCATTCGACACTACCTCCCCTCTCTGCAAACACGCTCTAAGTGGCACAAGGATTCTGCCCAGCTCCAATCTGGAACCATAGTTATGATAGTGGATCCCCAACTGCCAAGAGCACATTGGCCACTTGGCCACATTACTCAAGTTATCCCCGGGCAGGATGGTAGAATCAGAACTGCAGTGGTCCAGGTTAAAGATAAGGCCTACATCAGACCTGTCGCCCGTCTTGTTGCTCTGCCTGCCATCCCGGACACTGACACTGTCTGTCCTTCTTAATGTAACAAATTTGATGAACAAATTTGGGGGCGGCTGTGCTGAAGGACAGCCAGAGCAGAAGTTAATCATTCATTAAGTGGCAGAACTCCGCCCCCTGCTGTCGAAAGGAGGGCCGCTACAGAGTGAGTCAGTGCAGCAGGGAGAAACGTGCTCCACAGTAAGAGAGAGACTGTAACGGGTTATTGTTGTGTATGATGGCGTTGTGAGCCTGAGCCGGCTTGTGTGCGTTCATATTACCAGTAAGTGTGATGTTTATGGTTGTTATGCTCCTCATTTAATGTTATATGTTGATCGTTTAAACGTACGGCTAGCTTGGTAATTGCTAATTATCGTCCGAGCAGCCACGGTCACATGTATATATTATATTAGTTATATACGGATGCTGAGTGTTTTATTTCAGTGTTGTTTACCACTACTGCTCAGGAAGTGAGTACATTTGTTCTGATTATTGTTTTGTTTTCTGTTTCAGAACCACACACTTACACATGCTCATGCTTGTTTATGTATGCTCCCACTGAACGGTCAATAAAGACATTAAAGGGAACATCCGGAGTTTTTGTGCATTCTGACCGATGCCCCCCAGCGGCCACAGTTTATCCATGATCAGCTGAATATACAGTCCCTTTCCAACGCCAGAACAGGTACTTATAAGCTAGTGCCCACAGAAAGTGTATTTAACATCAGCTTGATCCTTTAGCTATATTAGCTAAATAAGTTAACATCACCCAGCAAATACACCTGTTTGAGCCGTATCAGCATCATAAAAATCCAGTGTGCCATAACTTACATTTATATAGAAGCACACCAGTCCTCACACACAGAAGCTGGTCTGAGTGTTTCAGAAACTGCTGATCTACTGGGATTTTCACGCACAACCATCTCTAGGTTTTACAGAGAATGGTCCAAAAAAGAGAAAATATCCAGTGAGCAGCAGTTCTCTGGATGAAAATGCCTTGTTGATGCCAAAGGTCAGAGAAGAATGGCCAGACTGGTTCGAGATGCTAGAAAGGGAAAAAGTAACTCAAATAATCACTTGTTACAACCAAGATATGCAAAAGACCATCTCTGAACACACAACATGTTCAACCTTGAAGCAGATGGGTTACAGCAGCAGAAGACCACACTGGGTGACACTCCAAACAGCTAAGAACAGGAAACTGAGGCTACAATTTGCACAGGTTCACCAAAATTGGACAACAGAAGATTGGAAAAATGTTGCCTTGTCTGATGTACCAACTGAGCATCGTTTAAATGCCACACCCTTCCTGAGTATTGTTGCTGACCATGTCCATCCCTTTATAACCACAGTGTACCCATCTTCTAGGCTACATCCAGCAAGAAAACGTGCCATGTCACAAAGCTCAAATCATCTCAAATTGGTTTCTTGAACATGACAATGAGTTCACTGAACTCCAGTGGTCTCCACAGTCACCAGATCTCGATCCAATAGAGGACCTCTGGGATGTGGTGGAACGGGAGATTCATATCTTGGATGTGCAGCCGACAAATCTGCAGCAACTGCGCGATGCTATCATGTCAATATGGACCAAAATCTCTGAGGAATGTTTCCAACACCTTGTTAAATACATGCCATGAAGAATTAAGGCAGTTCTGAAGGCCAAGGTGGGTCCAACCTAGCAAGGGTACTAGCAAGGTGTATTTATGCATTTCATATCATAGCTATGATACTAGATCATTTTCAACTTGTGTCTCTACTGTTGCATGACTTTCTACTACAAGATAAGAGAAGTAGAAAACATTTCTTCATGCTGTTTAGAAGTTTCATTATTAGAGGTTAGGTCAGCATAACTTATGTGTCATATCAAACTCCCTTCTATGGAAATGCCATATTCAGCACAGTTGAAAATATATATGTGTGTGTGTGTGTTGGAGGGGGGGTATAGTTTTGAGTTTGTGAGATATGCAATCCACTTCTGTACTTAGGACTTTCACATAAGGAAAATGCTAAATAAATACTTTACTTTTATAAACTATTATAAGATGTATAAGACAGAAAATTTAAGGCTGAAATAGAAAGGTAATGCTTACCTGGGTCTGGCAATCATGTAATGAAATCAGTAGTGTGTAGTAGAGACTATAAAGTAAGTCTTACTTTCGTTTGTTTCACAGGCAGCTGTCAGCTCTCTGACCTCTGGCTTACTGACAATATGATGTTATCAAACTACAGAAACTAAAGATCAGAAAAAAGAGGCTCTGTCAATTCAGTTTAATTAAATTCAATAATTTATTGGCATAGTTTTGTTGTCACAGTTGACCGGATTTTTTTTGGTGAGCTCCAGCCAACAAAAACATAACATATAATCATAAATAACACAAAGTACACACAAAGACATATTATATAGCAGTAAGAGAACAATAAATACACCAGTGCAATCATACAATAGTGCTATTCATTAAATGGCTCAGGCCCCTAAGAGTGGCAAGTTAAAGTGTGCTTGATTTAAGATGTAAATTACTTCAGAGTACTGTTGTAAAAGTGAGATGTCCAGGTCTTGATACTGCAAAGTCTTTTTGCCAAAGGGATAAGACTGAATAAGGGTTTTGCAAGGTGTGAAGAGTCATTTAAATCTGTATGCAGATGTGTCATATACATTTTTAAATTGATTTTAAAAACCTTGAAAAGCCTTTTTTATGACTCTACACTGGCTGTTGCACTCTGGGCAGCTGGTCATGGAAATCTAAACTGGGTCTCACAATGTGTGACTTGTCAACATAAATATCTATAGTAGCAGAAACATGTACAGGCAAGTGGACCCCTGGACCAAGTTTGAAGAAATTCCCTCCAAGTTTCCCTGAGATATTGGCTTGTCGAGAACGGGATGGACATGAGTTCAGTCTGAACTTGACCTTTGACTTTTGAAATTTAATTATTATATGTGTCTGGACAGACATGGATGTAACCACAACTTGACTCTAGACTGCTCTGTTTTGTACTCCTTCTAAGTGCTACTACATAAATTCAAAATTCATTGGTGACATCAAGCAATAAATAAGTAAATAAATAAATAATTTATTTGATGTAAGCATGCAGCAGAGAAACAAGACATGCCCAAGAAATAAAAGCCTGTTTCAAAGAACTGACCTGAATCTGTGTTGTTGTTAAGAAACCTTCACTACCATTGACAGCTGAATTCTCACTCTGCTTAACCAGCCACTGGGGACCGCAAGTGATCAATAACTGCTTTAGTCTGAACTCTTGTTTCAGCTAAAGACAACATATGTGGGGGTCATGTTAATGTTGCAGAAACTTTGCAAATCTCCCCTGGTTTTGTCCGAGGAGTTGTGATGGCATTGCAGAGGGTGCTTCACCATCTGCTGCCTGGTGGGGATCTGCATTCTACTGAGTAGCCTCTTCTAGTTTTTTTTTTAATATTGTCAGTAACAACTGCAGTATGCTTTTAACAGTGGAAGTGCTTGAGATGTTAAACTAAAATGATTCCAAGAAACTGAGAGCACACACCATGTCATGTCCTTGTATTAGCATTTTAACTTCAAAGGTTCCTTCCTGGTTCCTGGTTAACAGAAAATCTGACTTTGTGAGGTACATGTCCTCAACACAGAGAACAAAAATTTAAAAGCAGATATGACAAAGTAGAAAAAAAAAACTAAAAACAAAGTGAAATGTGGATTGAGTCAAAAATAAGCCTGAGTGAGGTTCGGGACGGCACAGGGGCCTTTAGAATCAACAAAATATCAAAAGTTCATTAAAGTAGCTTCAAGTAGAAAAATTAATAAACAATATGATGTGTATTGAATACATTACTTCTACAGTGATGCAGAACTCCACCAACATGAAGTCAGGATGTATTACAAGAAAACAGATAATATGAATAAATGTTTTTGTAGAAATTTGATGAAATGTATGTGTAACTGCTGAATCATGGTTAAGTCATCTCTGGATAAACGACAGCGACCTTTTGCATGTGAGGAGGTTCAGGCTGTTTAGTCATAAAGATTAAGAAGACCTAGAAATGCAGTTCTGGCTGGTATTGCAAACAATATAGATAAGAAAAGTTGTAATCTTTTTATGACTTTGTTGACAAAATGTCATGCCAGAAACTTTTGAGCTTGGGTCAAGACAAATTTACAGTCATCAGGTAGCGGAGACAGAAGGAAAGATTCTGTTTGGCTTGGTTCTATAAAGTGTAACTGAGGGATGATGTTAAACTAAATGAGTTGAAGTCTAGCATTGATGGGACATGTTTTAACCCTATAAAACCCTGAGGGTAATTTAAAGCTATTACAAGTTTTTAAACTGGTTATGAAAGCATCTCAATTTAACAGTGATGCCTCTATATGACCTACATAAGCAAACAAGACCATCAATGAGAAGATCATCTATTACTGTTTAGCTATTCTCAATGCTTGCCAATGGGTCAGATTCTCCTTGAAATCAGATGAAATGAGTCTGTGTGTAGTGAATAGTATGTTAGTCAGTCAAAATGAAGCAGGAGGAGAGTTTTACTTTCATAATTTTATTTTTGATGTTCTATTTTGTGGTTATTACAGTAGAGACAAATGTTTTGGTAGAAATTTGATGAAATGTATGTGTAACTGCTGAATCATGGTTAAGTTATCTCTGGATAAACGACAGTGACCTTTTGCATGTGAGGAGGTTCAGGCTGTTTAGTCATAAAGATTAAGAAGACCTAGAAATGCAGTTCTGGCTGGTATTGCAAACAATATAGATAAGAAAAGTTGTAAACTTTTTATGACTTTGTTGACAAAATGTCATGCCAGAAACTTTTGAGCTTGGGTCAAGACAAATTTACAGTCATCAGGTCGCAGAGACAGAAGGAAAGATTCTGTTTGCATAGAATGAGGGCTCCCACAACTTCACACATAAAACTATCCCAAATTATTGGTGACTCGGCCTGCAACTCAGACCTGTCTATGTCAAAACCTCTATCAGTCATGAGTGTGACATTTTTACTAAAGCATACAAGACAAGCTCATAAAGCACGAAAACATCACCATCAGTCAAGACCACTGAAGCTAACGACATGGCTAATATAGCCGAGGTGCTAACTGAGCTAAAATCACTCCGTGCAGAGCTCAGCACAAACTTGGACAGAATATAATCATTTGGGTGAAATAGCGAACTCTATCATGGAAGTGAAGAACACTTTGGATAGCATAAAAAGAGACATAACAGCTAATGAAAAACACATTGAGGAAGCCGAGACCCATATAGCTACAACAGAAGATCAGCTGGACAGAACCGAGTTGGCAGTAGCTTCGGCTACAAAGTGGACTGCAAACCTAGAAGCGAAAATTGAGGAACTGAAGAACCGCAGGAGGAGGAAGAATATTCGGGTGTTTGGATGAAAATTTAAAAAAGGACAAAGTTATTCATAACTTAGCTATTATTGTCTTTCAAGTTGAATTATTTCATTTTCAGTATATGCACTGGACTGGACTCCATCTTCTTTCTATTAAGAGTTGTAATTTCTTAAACAAATACAATAAATTCCCAAATATAATCATATAAACATGTAAACTCTCTTCTATCGTTGTTGCTTTCTTTGCTGTAGGTTTTATTAAGCCTTTGTCTCCTTTTCCTTTTTTTCTTTTTTCTTCTGTGCCCTTTGTTTTTTTTCTTCTTCATTGCCTTTTTCTGCTCTTTAGTCATTTTTTTGTTGTCCTTTGCTCCGTCTTCTCCCGCCTGATGTCCTAGTGCTCCTTTCTCCTGAACTGTGTGGAAGAGTAAGTTTTACTATAGATTTACTCACACAGTTTAACTGTTTTATATTCACTCCACATAAACCTGAAAATACTAAGTAACTTGTAATCTAAAATTATATAGCATGTTTGAATCCAAGCATGTGCATTAAGACAAGAGGAGATTTTAGTGATTTTAGTTGAGTGATGATTGGGACACAAAGAAGGAGCAGGAGAAGAAGAAGGAGGAGAAAGAAAATGAGGGGAAGATGACTGTTGGTGTTGATGTCACAGAGGAGCTACATGGCTGGGTTAGCTCTGGTATAATGTAAGTACTGTACTGTCTTTCTGTTGCTGTGCTAACTTGTCGGGACCTGTCTATTATTGGATATTCGTGGGAAAGGCTGTTGTTTAGCCCATCTAATGCTGGACATTTGTTGAGAGACTACTACTGTAGTTTTCACAGTATCTGTGGAGGATTGAAAGATGGGAATAAAACATCTGTATGATTCATGGCTATTATTTAGTTGGACCAGTGTAGTTACAAACGCACTCAGGATGCACATAAGATGTAATCAATCAGAACACACTCTGAGGTGGTCTGGGTTGCATGTCACCACATTCTTTCACCAGTGTGAGTGCAAATGTGTCTGGGGCCACATTGAAAGATCTCCTACTTAACTGACATCCTGTAAATATATAATTTGTCCCTCTCCCCTCTCTTCTCTGTATCACACTCATTTCTTTTAATGTTCAACCTCATCTCCCCTCTGTTCCTTCAGCTTACTGGTTTAATGCTGTTCTTCTCTTGCAGGGGTCTGCAACCTGAGGCTCCGGAGCCACATGCGGCTCTTTAGCTCCTCTCCAGTGGCTCCTTGTGACTTTGGCATAAAATTATATTGAAATGAATAATGGTTATTTTTAGAAACATTTTTAATTATCATTTATAATTGTTGTTATTGTTGTATTATTATTGTTAAAACCATTTAACATTCAGGCTTCAAAATCAGTCAGGTTTACAGCTCACTGTGACCACATTTTGAAATTTATTGAAGTTTGTAAAACTCAAAGATTCAAGTGTATCTAAGGAAGAAAAGTAAATTATCTCAACTAAAGGTTATAGGTTTGCAAATTTTTTCAAAGTTTGTTTCAAAGCATACGATTTTCTTAAAGTGATGCTTGCATTTACCACTTGTAAAATATGTACCCTAGACTCCAAATTTTAAAAAAGCATTAATAATTTGTCAACTAAAATGTGCAACATAGCCTGTATCTATGGCTTGGTGCGTTTTCCTCTAAATTTTGATGGTGGTTTGTCTTCTTGAGTCTCTATGGGTACCAAAAAAAGGCTTCAGGGCAAACAGAGTTGCGGGTCCAGACACATTTCTTTTTTCTCTTTTTGGCCCAAAATGGCTCTTGTGGTCGTAAAGGTTGCAGACCCCTGTTCTATTGCTTTGTTTGTCATTTTGTTTTGAGTGGAGGAAAAATTATACATTCATTAATGATCTATTAATATTGAAGACTTAAATGTTTTTAAAATGTGTTTTTGTTTTCTGAATGTTCTTACCTCTGTACATGAGCAGATATGCAGTGCGAGAACTGTTGAACAATAATTTTTTAAATTATTGTTGGAACAACACATTAACATTCAGTAAATGCATTAAATATATAGTATACTATACAAAATATACAATATATTTCAGATGTGATAAAATGGGATTCATCAAACATACCTGTAAATGTTTTTTGCAAGTTGCTCTTCAATCTACATCATTGAGAAGATTTCAATTTGATATTAGATTTTTTTTTGTACAAGTGTTGTATTCATACATTAGTGTGATACACCCATATGCCATACTAATGGGTTTGTTAAATTAATCCTTACCTTGCTGACACGAGTATCATCACACTCATACCAGGTTTTGTCCTCATCAGACAGGACGGTGGCTGTGTAATGTCCACCTGTCAGACTGCCCATGTGGTTCACCATCCCATACAGTGTGTACCTCTTGTTCTACATTAAAGAACACAGTCAGGTATGTGAAAAGATTTTAAAAGCAAGTAAAAGGAACGCAGTTTGGTTAGAAATAACACAAAAAATACACGCCCTTGCCTTTCTCTGTAATGCATGTGGCACATCCACGCAGCAGTTTAACTTGACAGGTGACATGGTGTAGTAGTTCAAGTCAAATCTTTTCAGGAGTACAGTCAGAATCTGAGGGTCTCTCACCATCTCACATCCCTTAATAACACAAGAAACACAATTTATCACTATATCTTTTACTTTCAGTATGGTAAACTACAATGCAATGTTTATATTCAGTTCCAGTATCAAACTTAACCTGCCTACAGTTTTTTTTTTATTTTTTTTTTATCATTTTAAACTCACACTTGTTGCCTCTGTTCTGTTGTTACATTCATTGCAGTACACCCCAGTTATTGATTTTGTATTGAAAATCCTTTCAAAGCTGCTTTCCTGTGGAAACACAAATATTGTAATAAATCCAAAATTAGATAAGCAAACTCACATCACATAAAATTAGAACTCTGAACTTTGGTTGCTCACCACACTGATGGTTTCATTATGGATATCTTTCAGTGACAATGGAAGAGTCCAGAATGGATTTGTCTCTTCGATGATGGTGTGACCTTCATTTTTGCATTTTGTTGTGTACTTCAGCTTTCCTTGGAAAAGCTTGAGGAAGAAATATCTCTTATAACATAGCATTCAGATCTGTTCTGTTAAAATCATTGTAGATTTAAGTAAATGCTCACCTCAGAGGCTTGTGAGCTGATCTTATGTAAAATCATCTCTAGGCATTCAGCAGCATCACGTTGTTCATGAACTGCAAAAGGATACATTAAATTTAATATTATGTTCATTCATTGTAAATTTAAGCCTTGAAAATCATTGAGGTTTCCCTCATTTGCAATGATGTTGGGACACAAAGAAATACACAATTTAAAAAGAAAATTTAAAGAGGACAATATTCAGTCAAAACAATTGCACACTGAAGTGAAGTGACAAATCATTGTCTTGAATTGTCCCGGGGTAGTGACAGTGTCAATCTTGAAAATGTGTAGTAGATAATTCCATGCGTTTTTTTTTTTTTTTTTTTTTGCATGAAAATTGAAGGTGGGTTCAAAGTTCAGAGTAACTTTAGGCATATAATAAGTTTGGTGAGGTCCTGTGTCCAGTCCAGCATAGATGCTGTAAATGGTGGTGACTGTCCAGTAGGGGTTTTATGGATGACGAGATACAAGTGTTTATCATGCCTTTGCACCAGAGACAATCAACCAACTGTGTCATACAAAATGTATTGTGTCAAGTATGGTAGAGATCTCTGGTAGTGAACCTGAGGACAAAGTGATAAACTGAGTCTAGGGGTTTGACAGTGGAAGCAGCACCATGTGTGTAGATTATATCACCATAATTTATGTGTCAGAGAGGAGGATACTATCCAAGCTATGGACAACCTTGGACAATGTCTCACATCCACTCCATAAAGTGCTGGTCAGGCACAACTCATTCCACCGAAATGTGTCACAGAGCACCACAGGAAATCATTTCTGCCTGAGACCATCAAGTGTTCAACTCCTCCATCTAAGACTTAATCCTTTTCAATCATCATTTATGACTCACTACAAGTGTGTGGTGGTGGCTGTACCTGCAGAGACCCTGTCTTTTGCCTGCATGTCTCATTATTTAGCTCTAAAACTGTCTTTGAATCATCTAAACAGAGAATGACCGACTGTATTGGAAGCTTTTGACAAGTTAATGAAAACTGCAGCACAATACTTCCCTCTGTTCATATGACGAACAATAGTGTTTACAACAGATGTAATTGCAGAAAGGGTACTATGCATAGGTCTGAAACCAGAGTTGTGAAGGTTTAAAAAAGAATATTTTGAGAGAAACACTTTAGACTGATTATTCACCTTGGATTCCAAGATTCAAGATTCCAAGTTTGGATATTGGATAAGTATCCTTATTTTACCACTTATATGTGATTTTGTTTTCATTGTCCCTTGTTCTTAGATTTTTGTTTTTACGATTTATTTCTGTCAAACTTACCATTTTCAATCCCAAATGCTGCTGTGATAGTTTTAGTTGCACATGTTTTTTCCTTTAGTCCTTCAAAGATGCTTCTTAGCTGACAATCTGTTGGTTTTTGCTTCAACCTTTAGGGAGAGAGTTTCTTAGTGAATGATGATTGTTAATTGCCTGTCTTAATATGCTCATCAGTGGAGTTTTATGATGGACATGCTAATAAAGCCTCCTTGAATGGAACTGAGTAGTTTTTGTAACTAAAACACCCAAATGAATCTCTTTGTAATTCAGTGTCTTCTATTAATGTTTTGCATAAAGTTTTGTTCACATTTCAGTTGCTTTCTTATATGTTTATTTGCTACAAATGAAGGCAGCAGTTTCAAACCTTTCATGGATCTCTGTTGTCATGAAAAGAACTTGCAGGACACTGTTGAGGTAACATGTGGCTCCTTGATTTTCCAGGCCATAATGACGTCTTCGTGGCTGAGTCACTTAAGACAAAGAAAAACACAGTGTCAGTGCACCATCTCCATTCATTTATAATGGAATGCTTTGTCAATTAGTAGCCTATCATTGAAGAAAAAGGCCTTGATATATAATGGATCATTTATAGGACATACTGTGTAATGTATCACAAACCACTGTTTCCCTCAAACTCAGGTTTTAACTTGACCAGTTGCATCTCAGAGTTTATTGCTCCATATATCTGCAGCAGATATTGTCTGATGTCTGATAAAAAAAAATATTGTTTCAATGGAATAACTGGTCTCTTATCGAGAAAAAAAAACTCACTTTGACAGAAATCACTGAACTGAGTACTGTCACCATTCAAAACATCTCCAGGTTTGAAGGAAATGTAATTTATTCAGTAATTCCTTCACTAAAAATGTCTTGATATTCAAGTGATTCACCTCACGAGTTACAGTTAAGAGAAGTGAGAAATACTTCCTACCAGATAGCCACTTCACTGATGACAAGCACCGCACTCTCTTCTTATCTGCATCAGATGCAGTATCTGTTAACAAAAATAATGTACTGTCAAAGATTGGAAACATACAGAATTTGTTTGTATGTAATAGAAGAGGTATAGGGTGAAGATGATAAATAATCAACTTCATGTGCTTTTTATTTTACTACCTGTCTTTTCCTCTTCTTTCTCTCTTCTTTGTGTTCTCCTCATGGCCCCTGTAATTAGATTTAGGACAGTCTGCCATCCCATTACTTTCTTCTAACTTGTTATTATTTATTTATGTTTTCATGTGATGCTGAAATGGACAGGGCTGTCCATGTCCGGTTCTGTATTATGATCTGTTCCACAAATGGATCCATTTGATCCTCAATACACATTTTATGATGATCATGAAATGTCTATTAAGGATAAATGACACTGAATAGTAACCATTGATTACTATCCAATCAAACAAACAAAACTTGGTATACATACAAACGAAACACATTAACAGAGTCCTATGTTGAAACTCAAAACTTCCATCAAACCATAAATCACTTGTGCCACTTGTGAAGGTGCAGGTTGTTCAGCTTGCATTGTCCTGAAAATATGGTTGACCATCTAATTTTTTGCCTCCACGAGTAATGTTTTGCTCAAATACATTTTTTAAAAAAAGTAATTGAACTCAGTCACTCACACATGCAGAAACGCATTACATTTATCAAGAAATAAATGATAAAATTGGAGTTTTATTGTAAATTTAAAAAAAAAATGATTCAGCATCATGAAAAACTATTATTAAGAGTTTACATAGTTGCTCTAGAATTACGAGATAGAAAAGTTAATGACCTTTGATAAATGCAATGTGTGTTCGGATATAGCATAAAATACTGTACATGCATACGTGATAGGTGGAAGCCAATAACAGCGAAAAGTGTAGGCCAAAATGACAGATAGAAAAGTGGTGTCATAGCAACTTGTGTGTCTGTGTAATTATTATTTGGCAAGAAGTACTATTAAATGTAATTATAGAATAATGATTATTTGAAAGAATATATATAATATTGTTACTATGTTTTAATCAGGATATTATTAGACCTTTTTAAATAATCATTAATATATTAAACGGGACCTGGTCTCAAGTAGCCCTTTTGCTTAGCGACATGCTGATGTTACAAAAACAAAGCTGAGAATAGCCAGCAAGTTTGGCTGATCTAAAACTTTAACAATCAAAGACTAATATATATATATAATAGTACAAAGCTGAAAATAATAACGAGTTCACACGGTTGCTCCAGAATTGGTAGAAGTTAATGACTTTTGTTAAATGCAATGCGTTTTCGGATTTTCAAATATAAGTACATAGTTAATTATGACATGAAATACTGTACCTGCATAGGTGGAAGCGAATGACGAAAATTGAGCGAAAATTGAGCATTCAAATATTCAAACTATTTAAGAAATCCAGTTTAAGTCATCGTAAGTCAAGAGAGATAGATATGTAATGCTTGACAGGGTCGGCCGTAAAGTGTAGTGGAGGCGATACTTCCGTTTCTTTCAGCCGTCAGCTGTATGCTGTACATCACGAGGCTGTGTGTGTGTGTGTGTGTGTGTGTGTGTGTGTGTGTGTGTGTGTGTGTGTATTTAAGCTAGTTTTATGGGCGTTTGTCTTTATTCTGATAGTGACAGCTCAAGATATGACAGGAAAGGGGGGTAGAGAGAGGGGATGACACGTAGCAAATGTGCCGCAGGCAGGAATTGAACCGGCAACCGCTGCAGAGAACTGATAGCCTCAGTACATGGGGCAAACGCTTTACCAACTGCGACAAAGCTAGGGAACAATAGTCTGTAAGCAGGGGAGAAGAAAAGGGAAAAGGGGGAAGAAGGGGGGGAAAGAAAAATGAGGAGAAAAAGAGTAAAAAAACAGAAAATGAGAGAGCCAAAAATACCCAAATCGTTAAAACGTTACATTGTTGCCAATGGTGGCTACATAGCGGAATTTTAATTTAATTGCTGAAATGTTAGGGTTTTGGTTGGATGAGGGAAGACTGACGTAGTTCTGAAGGTCGCTGCTTCGACTCCCACCTACACAAAGGAGCTGAAGTTTACTGGTTGAGATTAGTGAGATGTCTGACCTTTAAAAGAAACACTGTCCACTACTGTGTTGTTGTACTCAATAATATTGTTTTTGTTTATTTGGAAATGTTTGAGATACTTAAGAAATTAATTCTAAAAAATGTGAGATTGAGTATAAATTTAGTGATACTACTATATTTGGTCAATGTTAAAAGGTTGTTTGGGCTATGAACTAGGTGAGTGTGTGAACAACAGTTTTATTTAGATCAGATTTTCAGGCACTGGAATATAATTAATTGTCTGACAGGTAAAAAAAAATAATTAATTAATTATATTTCATGTAAACTAATATTCTTTATAATGACTTTCAAAGCCTTGTAAAAAAAAAAAATCCACCTATTTCATAGTAGCCATATTGATATGAACTTGTAGGGTCAGTACTATTAATGGTGCCATTCCAGTGAGACAACACGCACAATAGCAGGACCATGATGGAACAGAACCTTAATTAGTATCGGTCTGTTGAATTTAATGCAATTACTTTTTCGACCCACAGACAGACTGTTTTACAAGTGGAAAACTAGTTTATATAAAGTGTATGCTGGGACAAACACTTGTGTTATCTTTACTGATCTGAACAAAACCATAAGTCATATTCAAATAATATCTCTAACTCAGAGAAATGATTGACTGCAAGTTTCACAGCACAACAGTATTAACATTTAATATTTCACATCAGTTAGGAAAGAGATATATACTAATAATAATAATGACACTACTACTACTACTACTACTACTACTAATAATAATAATAATAATAATAATAATAATAATAATAATAATAATAATAACATCATATTCTACACATCTTTCCTCTACCTTTTCCCCTCCTCTCTGTATGAAAATTGCAGAAACACACATAGACAGGTAGAGAAGACAGTGGATCACTTTAGATGTATTCATACAAAATGTGGTACTGGGCGGTGCCAGTGTGTTAATTTGTGCTTTAGAGTGTAACCGCTGTGAAACAATCCGAAAATAAGGCATTAAAAAATGTGAGGTAAACATTCAGTTCTGAGTGGTGCATTTACAATGCTGCATATTCAACCTTAAAAATAGCTGGAAAATTATCAAATACCTGAAAACTCTAAATAAATAAAGAAATAAACAATCAAGACAGTTTAAAGCAGCATACATAACACACTGTCTGTATGATCTGATCTGTTCCAACCACAGTTCTTTTGTGATTGTCTCTATACTGAGGCAGTAGATGGTGTCCTGATACTGGCTGTGCCCAGTCTCTGCAGTCCCAAACTGTCCACACTATCCCAGGGACGCTGAGATTTGTTTGCCTTCATGAATAGCCGTGTGTTTGTTTGTTTGTTTGTTTGTTTGTTTGTTTGTTTTTCATTTTATGGAATTAGTAGGATTGACTGCACCAGGTTTCTCACACACTGACGGATGAGAATCGCAATTTATTGTGTAATAACTTTTAAGAATTTTTATTGGCATTGAAAACAATCGATCATGCGGGAACAAAATCCATCTGTACACGCACGTGAAATAAAGATCAGAAACGGAGGAGTTAAGACTTAATTTATTTATGTGTTTGCAAGTGAATTGTTTTTTGCAGATGTAAATGGTTTCATTGTGGCTGTGTGGGGAGTCTGTGGGGTCTTTCTTCATCAGATGCCTCCTGGGAGAAAATTCAGTTTATAAATAGTAGACATGTGCTGGATCCCACATTCCTCCAGAGTGGCATCTTCCTCCAGTGTTATGCCGGCGAAGACAAGTCGCAAACCATCAACTTAAAGAAAAAGAAAAAAAATACCGTGTAAGGTCTAGAGTTTGAGTTAATGTCTCAAAATATCAACTATTTACATAGGCCATATACAATTTTACCTATTTTTATCATCAGTTTTAAAACAATAATATTGTATTAGGCTGAACCTGCAAAAAACATACAAAAACGGCTGGCCCACATAAAAAAGTAGAGAAAGTGTAAAAAACACACACAAGCGAGAAAAAAGCCATCATGGTTGATAGGCCTATATAAACCAGCTATAAAACCTTTAACACTTAAGCAGATGTCTTTGTGCTGATCCATAAAGTCTCGGTAGGTAATATTTTCAAACTTGTGCACACAAGTTAATTATCAGGTGCACACAAGGTTCGTGTGTGAATTCATCTGCAGTTGTTCACATTATATAATGAAAAATTTCAGCCATTTCGGTTCCATTTTTTTCTTAATGTGGTAAACAGAAGAGTGACTGTGGCTATAGTGTATAACGTTAGCGTATATGTTCTTACTCTCTATCAAATGTTTGAAACAGCAAGTTGCTGAACTGATGCCCTCAGAACAAAAAACTTTTACTGGTTTATTCTGGGACATTTCAGACCGTGTATGATGGACTATGAAGGAATTATTTTAGTGTTTAAATTTTAGCTCATGGAAACTACTCTGGGCTATGTCTGTGATCAAAGGGCTCAGAGTCCATGCTGATATCTGAAATGTAAATTGGCAATAGCATTCTCACTTTTCTAATAAAAGCGCACACAGCTTTCTGTATTGACTGCGTGTCGCTATTTGGCTCGAATGTGCGCTTCGTGCGCAATCGGCCAGTGTGAACGTCCTGCTGACAAAATGAGAGATGGTAAAAAATAATCAATACATACCGTCCACTATCTTTAGTTCTTCAGTAATTTTCCTTTTTAATTGCAGTACAGTGAAAGACTTCATCTGCTCTTCGCTGTGGCACAGATCGATGATCTCCCCTTCTTCATTCATGGATTCAGCTACTCTGACTTGTATCATGTTGTAATGAGGTCGGTACAGTGAGGACTGTGGGCTGTGGAGTGTTCTTCTGACTTGTTTATTCAGGTCAAGAAACTGAAACTTTACCCTGCATGTTGATAAATGATTTCTGGTTTGAGATATTGGCCTACTTTGCGTCACACAAAACGAAACGATTACCGAAAGAAAGAAAGGAAAAAAAACTCTGGTATTTAGTTTGAGGAAATAGGCTCCATATCAGCTTTAGTCAAGATGGGGGGCACTTATTCACATGAAACAGGGCAGAGTGACTGTCATGAACAGAAGAGAAATGTGACTACTGAACACACCAGTAACTCCGCCTGGACACCTGGACAAGAGAAGCGTTACGATCCTCTTGACAAAACATTTACATTTGTCGATGGAGAGGATGAACATGACTGTAAGTAAACAAATATCACATTTACCAGTTAGTCCTAAAAATACAGGCCACCAGGTATATAAACTTGCGATTTTTACCTACATTAAAGCATGCTGTACTTAATTATAGTTTGATAATTAGCAATTTTTGTGCGCGTGTCTCATAGTTGATTGTGATGGCTTCAAGTCTCTCAGAGCAAAGATGTCCTGTGGTCATAATGTCACTCCGATGTCTCTCACAAACTGGTGTCGCAGGCAGCTGGACGAGGTATCTGTGTTTATCAGTTTCATCATGACATTTTAATTTATTTTAATGACTTAACTTCACTGTTCAGATACAGTTTGAACTTGCATTTGATGGTAATTTAGTGAACCACAAGCATGAACATTTTGAAAAAAAAATTGAATCATTTGTTCATTTTTCTTTGATTTTCCTATTTATTATCTAAGAGTAAGCGAACATTTGTGTGCGGTGTGTGTAAAGATGAGTGGTCATACAAGGAGGTCTGTAAAATGGCTCTTCTAACCCCGGAAGAAAGGAAAGAATTTGAAAAGAAAATGTTCAAAAATGCTGCCAAGGTTATGGATGTCAAAGAGGTAAGTAGGCCATTTACACTATTTTAAAACTGTTATACAAATTGTAAAAAGTTGTACAACTACAAGGGTATATTTCAGAATATCTCACTCTGTTTTTCATGTAACTTAACTTCGCAGTGTCCTGGCTGCAAGTCTCTTGTGATGAGAGCTAATCTGCAGGATCTGAGTGTCAAATGCACAAAATGTACCACCAAAAATGGGCGGTATATATTCTGCTGGCAGTGTTTGAGGGAATGGAAAGGTCCGGCTCCACGCTCAGATCGTTGTGGAAATGATGGCTGCATCAATCCAGCACTAGAAATACTAAGAAAGTGTCCAGACATCGTCTTTGAGTCTGTAAGAAATGTCACTGGTTGTCCCACCACCCGTGCCTGTCCCACCTGTGGTGTTCTGATAGAGCATGACAAAACGAAATGTAAAAATGTTGCCTGTCTACGGTGTAAAGTGAAGTTTTGTTTTGTGTGTCTGAAGATCACTACAGAGTGCCAGAAAATAACTCCACTCAGTTATTATGATGTGTGTTCCACTGGTGTAGCACCTAGACAGACCACTATACCTGTGTGGAAGAGGAAATAGGCTGCATGTCTATCTGTCTATGGAGAGAAAAATATCTGAGTGGGATACCACACAGCATGATAATAACTTCATTTTCTAATATTTTAAACTCTGTGTACTTTGTTTTTTGTAAGAACCACTTCTGCTGAAGTTTGCCTTTGTTTCTTTAATGTTAATTAATGTAATTTTTACAGTGTATTAATTTTGATCTGAATCTGTTAATTTGACATTTCATTCTTTCATCATTTTTTCCTAATTTGTATATTCTTCAAGCATAACGTTGTTTTCCTGTAAAATAAAATTAAAAAAAAAAACAATATATACTAATGGTTTGTAATGAGGGAGTGAACAGATCCTGGTCTGGGCCAAAGTAAAGTCAGGGGGTATCACAATGTATAGATCACAATGTATAGATGTAAAGCTCATGTACCTACAACTGGAAGAAGAAGCAAAGCAGGAAACTAACATCTCCTCAAGGAGTAATATCAGGTCACAGGCATAACTTTTCATCTGGGCAGCTTTCGACTGTAAAAATTTAAAAAGACAGCAAAAGAAAAGAAAAACAGACAACATGAATGAATCCTAACTTTTTCACTTCAGTATGTCATTGTCAGTAATTGTGATATATTGGTGATGCCACTGTAAACACATTATAAATAGTGGAGATAAGAAGGTTTAATTTATTTCAACACTCCTGTTCATAGATTTACAAAAATACATTGAACAAGATCAAACCAAAACAACTCCTTTTAACTGTATAACTGAAGAAACTCACACCTGGCTTGAGATATCTATAATGTTGTTTAGCCAATCCCATGTCAAATAATGTCCATGATTTTTCTGTTAAATAATAAAAAATCTAATAAAATTAAATGATTTGTTTGAATGAATTCTTCCACTTTCACATTAATATCATGATTTAGCCTAAAAACAAGCCATCAAAATCAGATTATTCAAGTCTTTCAACACTGAAAGTTTACATTAAAAGTTTTTTAAAGGCAGCGTTTACTGCAGTTCACTGTGATCCTCAGGAGCAGAGTGGATCCTGACCCTGCAGGAACAACATTTTCTGTGAAACACCACGACTGCAGCCAGGAGACACAGAGCAGCGGTGATGCTGAGTGCTGTGGCTACAGTGAGCTCTGTAGGACATCTGAGGAGCGACCAGGTCCCACTCTGGACTGAAGTTAATGTCTCAAAGGGATCACTGTCCAAAAAAGCAGCAAAGTAAAGTTAGTATGAGTTACAGATTATAATAAAGCAGGAAGCTGCCTGTTTGAAGTCATACTTGCCTTGTGATAGAAGCAGGAAATATACTGACATCGTCTGAGGGAGGAGTGATGTCAGCATGCAGACATAACCTCCTGTCAGGGCAGGAAACTAAACCCTGGTATCCTTTTATCTGTCAGTTAAAAACAGCAAAGACAAAATAGATAACAGATAACATTTCAAATGTTTGGTGCAGCACTGTTTTGTGCTCCAACCCTAATTATAATAATATAATATATAATATATCTTATATAGCACTTTTCAAGCTAGAAGCATTAAGTCCTTCCCATAGACATCGTAAAAACAATCACAAATAGTCCTAAAACAAGCAAAACAATTGCAATAAATTTAAAATTAGGTGGCTGCACACCAGAGCTGTATTATATAAACAAATAGGCCTAGTTCTGAGGCAGAAAGTCCATTAAGTCCATAGTCCATAATGTGACTCTATAATCTGAAGGATACCTGTATGCTGCCCCCTGCTGGACAGTCCACCCACTCAGAGCCAGACACCTGGATTTGGTACCTGTTTGGTCCAGTACACCTGTGTCTGTAACAACGTCCCTCCACAGAGCTGCTGAACACAAGAAACTCACTGTGGATCTAAAACACAGACAGAAAGAGGAAAATAATGTTAAACGAGGAGACACTCAGTGGATTAGTACACACATACAGTGTACAGTACATGCACACACACACACACACACACACACACCTGTCTGGTCAGGTTGGAGAAGAAGCAACGGCTATCAAAGCCAAATATTTCCCCGTTCCACTCCTCTTCATCTGACCGCCTGCCATTTTCCTCTTTCCAACATTCACTCTGGAGGACAAGAAGAGGAAAAAAGTGAAAATTTGGCGCTACAACAGCAATGAACTGGCAAAGACTGCAAATGATTGCAATATAGAATCAATCTCATATTCCTGCTTCACAGAATTGGAAATCTTCAAGTCCAGAGCACAGATGTGAAGAAGCATATTATTTTGAAAATTAGGAAAATAAGTAAAGACGTCTGGCAAAGCAAAATGGGAAAAAATAATTTCATTAACTCTATAATCTGAAGGATACTGTTTGGTGAAGATGAATAAAACTCACTCCATTTTTGAAGGGTTTATACACTCGACATCCCTCCAGGTATTGATCAGTCTGGCACTCCCCCTTGTGGAGGTGAAGATAATGACACCCAAATCCACTGAGAAGAAGGAATAAAGCAAAATTTAGTCCTGGAAATGCAGTATAAAAAGAAAAACGTGAGCAAAATTCAATCTGAAAACATAATGTTTTGTGTAGGAAACAAATACATAATTATAAATCTACCTGCCGTTGCAGAAAAAGGATGACGGCTTGTCCTGACAGGTTGACAGCGACCCAAACATGGTTCCTTCACCTGTAAAAATACACATTTATCATTAAATCATGCACTGCAGACAATATAATCACAATAATAACACAGATTTTACATGTATTATTATGTTTACATTGAATATGTACACATTTCATCTTTTCTTACCATCTCCCCAGACTAGACTCTGTGCCCGGCTCAGGTTGACAGTGTACCAGCCTGTATCCTGTAATGCAGCCAAGGTGACCGGGTCGATCCGGACTGTGGTCGGGTCTCCCAGCACCGCTGCCATGATGGAGCCCTGCAGGACCCGGGACTCCCAGTGAGAGGACACCCTGCCTAGAGGTGCATCCTGAGAAAAGAAAATGTAAAACATGTAAGAAAAACACATAATAAATGTAAAATACAGGTTAATCTGGAGCTGCTCGGTACTGCACCAGGTTCTCTAGCGGCCCTCCCAGCTCAGGGTCAGTGGATGTCAGGTGTTTCTGCAGGGCTGAGATGACAGACGGGGTGTAAATCCTCATCTGGCCTGATGCATCAGAGTGAGTCACTTTGCCTGGAGGAGAACAGTCAGCTCCCACTGAAGCTCCAAGAAAAACACATTAATACAGAAGATCTGTTTTCTAATGTATTTGATCTTTAATGTGAGTTAAACTGTGTCGTGGACTGAAGGCATCTTTGCTTATTTTAATCGTAATGTTATATAGAATTCAGGTCATGTGTGGTCTGAGTTGAGTTTTTGTTAGCCCTAAATTATGTTTTTCCATTTACAATATGTCTGCTCTGCTTATAATCTGTTTATTCCACTCTTTTTGTCTTATTTTATTATTGTGTATTTCTTTTTTTTTGTACTTTAATTTGCTTGATTTAATTTATTTGTAAGGCTGAAATGCTTTAATCTTTATTTTCTCATGTAAAGCACAAAATGACTTTGTTTCAAATGTTTTATTAGGATGCTATTATTACTATAACTGTTATTAAACCACTTTACTTTTTTAATTTATTTATAATGTTCTTTTTAAGTAGCCTGAATTAAACACTTATCTAAAAATCTAAAAATGATATTTAAAAACCTGGAGAAGAGGAGAGGCAGTCTGTCCAGGTGTGGAAGAGATGTTTAGAGAAACCAAGCGCATGAAACAGCTCATGGATCACAGTCTGGAAAACAGATGAACGAACACAATTCAACACATCAAGAGAACAACAAAGACAAAATACTGACATGGAAGTGAATAAATAATAAGGGTCATATCTATATTGGAATAGCTTGGAATAGCTTTTTTTGTAAAGGACAAATTTGTAATATATTTACTGTAATAAATCATAAAATAACTATGCCCTGTCATCAAAGATTAAGGAAACACACACACACACACACACACACATATATATATATATATATATATATATATATATATATATATATATATATATATATATATATATACATACATATATATATATATATATATTGAAAGAGGGAGCGCTTGCTTGAGCTTGTTACAGATGATGTATTTCCACTTTTACATCCATACTGGTTGAGAGCAGGTACTTAAGCTTCGCATAAAAGTAACGAGTAACAACAACCTTCCTAGAAATGCAGTGGAGTAAAGTCATAAGTTTCCCAAAAAAACAAATACTCAAGTAAAGTACAGATACTCAAAAATTGTACTTCAATACAGTACTCAAGTAAATGTACCTTGTTACTTTCCACCACTTGTTATCACTATAAGTTGTATTTGTGCAGTGCGAGCCTGGAAAACTTGACAGTGTAGCTGCACTAACTAAAGTGGGCTGGGTTTAGTGAAGGGTCAGTTGTAACCTTACCATCTATTTAATCCTTTCCTGTAAAACAATAATACAAGAAATGAATTGAAATTAAATATTTTAAATTCATCAAAATTCTTGGTGTATCCGTGTCTTTAAGAGGAGCTATTCCTGTTCAAACAAACCAGGTCAAACAAAATGAAATAATTCATTCACAACAGTTACTAAAATAATGCAATGGAAGTATTAAGAACTTTTTTTATTTTATATGCAAAAATGAGAAATTATGCAACTGTACAGTTATTATTGTGTCACATGGCCAATCACATCAGTTTCATCTGATTTAATAAATGGAAGACAACAATGCAGCAAGTTTGAAATTATTAACACTAAATTAGTGAAAAATCCTGACTCTTTAAAAGAATACACCAATTAGAAACTTGTGCAGGTGTTATCAACTATCCAATCAACAAAGAGTGACATAATACATTTATTTACTTGAGGAAATTTTTAACAAGATATGTTCTAGGCATTACATTTCATGGGTGGTCACATGAAAAATTGATCAGGTTGACTAACTTAAAAAGAACAATCAGAAACAGAGGCAGAAAAAACGCAAACAAAAACAGTAATCATTCAAAAACTGTTAAAGATGTGAAGAAGCTGAATACAAGTTTCATGTCTTCTTAAAAAACTATTGATTACTATTTTGGTATCAGGTTTTCTTTGACTCAGTTTGACTCAGTGCATCAGCGCAGCACAGCATAGTTTTCACCTGCTTGAAGGTGTGCATTTAGTCATAAGAACTTGTATAGAGGAGCAGGTGAATTATGTATAGACATTTTACGTCCTACAAATTCTTCATGATAAAAGTCCCTGATTGTTTTGTTATCTAAAAGCTTTTTATGATGAAGCAAAATCAGGAGATGTTGGGTTTTTATCAGCAGCAACCAAACTTCAAACCATAGAGATTCAAAAACCTGCAAATACGTGCTAATTTTGGTTGTAAACAATAAAATAGAACACCATTCCTATAACAGTACCAACAACAACAACAGAGAAGGAGACAAGTGCGATGAGACAACACTTGGTAGATGACGCGTTTGATCTTGGATCCACTTTCTCTGGCTCCTGGGGAATTCTCACCTGGTAGAAAAGTAAACCAGGAATTAATTTCTTCTAGCTTTGTCAAAGTTGAAGCAGTACTTGTGTTTTTTCCATTAAATCGGATATTTATAACAATACAAGACATTGGACAATTTGTACAATAATGTTATAAGGAGAAATAGGACTATATGTTTTGGTCTATAACATTTCAAAAGTAAATCTCAGAAACTAAATTCTATCCATATAAGCAACGCCCATTTGACCTTTATTCATTACTCCCATGTACAAATCAGTTTTCTCTACTCATCTTACAAATTTTGAGCAATAAGCATTTTATTGGTAGAAGAACATGTCTGGATGAAAAATATTTTGATATTCCATACAGTTTTGAAATTGGACATTGTAGCTTTAAGTTCAATTTTACATGAACACTCTTCAAAACTCTCACACTTTGGATGCTAGGTCTGAGATTTGATGAACAGTTCTGGGATATTCTGCCACTAAGAGGAGTCACAAATGTGAAACACTTGGATCTCATAATCAGCTGCATGGATTTGGACGAAATTCATTTTGCATGATCAAGGGTGACTCAATTCATGAAATTTGGTGATTGATGACTGATAAAACTTACTGTGGCTTATTATAACAAATCAATTTTTTAGACATTTCGACATCCAGACTTCAAAAAATCTAAATAAATCACCCACACATCCTACAGTGCTGAATTTGTTTCAGCAAGTTCAATGGATTGTCATTAACGTTCAAATCCATTCAGAAGTCCAACACAATATTTTTCAAAATATGCTAAATCAATCAACTTCTGTTTCTCCACAAGTCTTCATTAAAATGCTGCCAAAATCAACACTGACATTCTCTACATGGTAGATATCCAATGTTTTGGATGGTGTTCAGATTGGTCAAACAAGGAGTGCTAAGTAATATTTAATATCATGCTGTAATTTGCACCGTATGTACATTTTCTTTTTTGCGTGTGTTGGATCAAACGTCACCAAAATATTTCACCGTGTACCTGAAGTCAGCAGAATGATGTGTGATTTTTTTCAGAGTTTTATCATCAACATCTTTTTTTGCTGTGAGCACTTTAAGTTTAAACAGAGAAGAGAGCCCTCAAGTTGTAGGTGTCATGCCATTGCCTGGACTAGTAAAGTCTCTCAGTCGTTTCTTCAGGATTTATTGGAGCATCATCTTCTTTCACTGTATTTGTGTTTGTATGTACAATGCTGGAATGTGCACTGTCTTCACTCAAAGACCGACTGTCTTGTTTATTATCTTCACTGTTTATTACTTCATTCTGTGTCGCACGGTTCACACCAGTTGTCATGTTTATGCCATGACTTGACTTATTAGGATACTGTGCTTTTCCCATTTTCACACCGTCTGCATCACCCTCCTCTGCTCTAATCTGAACACTGAGCTTCTCTTCCTCCAAGTCTTTTCTCATCTGCCACTCAAACTCTTCACTACATCTTGTCTGGTTGTTTGCTTCAGCATCAGTGACGTTTCTTTTGTCTTCCACTTTGTCTCCTTTCAGTTCCTCCGTACCAGAATCTTCACCGTGGCGTTTTCTCACCTTGTCTGTCAGATCTCCTGTGGTTTTGAAATGCAAAAAAGTAATATATTAAGTAATGATTTGTTTCAGCCTATATCAATGTCAGTGAGAACAAACATTTTCATTTTCACGATTAACACCCTTAAAAAAGTCCAAATGTTAACATATAGTCCCAAGTCATGTAGTTTTGGAAAAAAAAACTTTACTATTCATACACTGTATAGTATAGAATTCATTTTTGCATAATGTATCTAAATGTATAAATCACATAATCAGTGAAAGTGGTTTATTTTTATATGCTGCTGCCATAAACACACTGATTTCCTCCATAAATGGTATCAACAGTAGGCAACATCCTCTTATTACCTCTTTGTTTCTGCTTCTCTCTCTTTGTCTTTTCATCCAGATGTTGGTCACTGGAGTGTTTCAACTGTTCTTCATCATCTACTTTACTTTTCTTCAACTCTTCAGCCTTGTTCTTCATATTGTCTTGTGTGATAGTGGAATATGTGCTGTCTTCAGTTCTCGGCAGATTTTCCTGCTTCTCTTCATCTGTAGTAAAACTGTATTTTACTTCACCCAGGGCTGCACAATTGTCTCCTCTGGTCTGATGGCTTGATGCACCATCTGTCTTCATCTGAACCCCATCCTCTTCACTGTGTCCCATTTTTCTCTTGTCTCCTCCATTTTTTTTTTGTTCCACACCATCTTGTGTCTGTTCATCCAGATTATTGCTCTCATCTGGTTTTTGCAATGCATTGGCTGTCAGACCTCCTGAATTTGTGTCACGGAGCACCTGAGACTCCACAGCTTTGAAGTGAAGAGAAAATCATATTTACATTATATCAGATCTGTCATATGAATATCATCAAAGCATCTTTACTTTATTGCTGATTTGTAACTTCTTTATCAATTGCCCCTGGCTCTTTGAATGTTTTCCTATTTAATACTGCCCAGCTTACCGTTCTCCAAACTCTTTGTGATGTTTTCTGCTCCACATGTTACTTCCTTCTGACCTTCAGAGATGTTTCTCCACTGTAATTCTGGATTCAACCTTTGGAGAAAAATCTGGCTTTTCAGTGAAAACTTACTGCGTGTCTTAACATGCCCACTAACAGAGTTTTGTTTTAAACACCTATAGACACCCAAATAAATCTATAACTATGTAATTAATTGTTTCCTGCTAATATTTTACACAATGGTTTGTTAACACTTCATTCGCTCTCCTCATTCAAAATTCAACAAATCTTTATCACATAACTTTCATGCAACTAGTTGCAGGTTGCAAATTGCATGCAACACAATTTCTATGTAACCTGACAGTTACACGGAGCAATTCAAAAATAATCAAAGTCTTAGTCTTTTTTTTTTTTTAAGAATAACTAGATTATATCAAATGCAAAGTGTCATTGTAATTACATTATCATCTTTGTATCTTATTTTGTATTATGTCACTTAAACTTAAAAAGCAAAGCTCTAAAAAAGCTCTTGCTGACTTGTTGTGACATTCAGACGTATTCTTCAGGAAATGATGGTTTTGGTTCTTCTTCAATAACTTCAGTGAAAGTCACCTGTTGGAGATAAAACTATCCTATGCTGCCATCTCTGTCAGTATTTCACCCAGAAGTGTTTTGGATTAAGTATGAAACCAGTGTTGTTACAGCTTTGGACTTTTACTTGAAGTTTTGTCTGAGATTCCATGTCATATGTCCCAGCAAACCTCAGTCAACTGGCTGTTTCACTCATACCGTGACTAGTTTCACAAAGTTGAGACATTTGAAACTGTTGCTGCTGAGTTTCAAACATATTTCAGGTGTGTTGCGGATGGTTTTACACCATGCAACTCAGCAGCAACTTAGTTACACCTAAGTAACGAAAGTCACATGAAAGTTTTACTGTGTGTATATATATATATATATTTATAAATGAAAGCAGCTTCAAACCTGTCAGAGTTCTCGGTCTGAGTATAGAGGCGATCTTGCTGGTTATTCTTGAGGTCATTATGCAAAGTCCCTTAAAAGAAAAAAAAATAGTGTTATTACACCGCCTCCCTTCATTTACCCCCTCCACATCTTTGAAGTGAAGACAAAAATATATATAGCTATGATCTGTTAATTTTAGAGCCTGAATTATTTCTTTGTGTATTTTGTAATCTTACCTCGATACATGAGAAGATAAACAGTTCTAGAGCTGGTGAACAAAAATGTATTTATAGTTATTATTTGCATAGAACAACAAAAAGGTAACCACACACATAGTCACCACTTATGAATAGATGTGATATTTCTCAGGTTATTATAAATAAAATCCAATTAAATTAATTTTATCAAACATACTTGTAAGTCCCTGTTTCTGCAAACAGCTGATCTTCAACCTGCATCATTCAACAAAAGCAGAGCAAATGATGTCAGTGTATTTCTATTCAATGTTTAATCTTTTGAATGTAAAACCCTCCTCACCTTGTCGACATAAGAATCATTACACTTGTACCAGGTGCTGCCATCACTGGACAGGACAGTGGCTGTGTAATGTCCACCTCTTAGACTTCCAGTGTGATCCACCATCCCATACAGTTTGTACGTCTTGTTCTACAATGAAGAACACAGTCAGTACATGAAAAGATTTTATAAAAGCAGTTAAAAGGAACACCAGTCAGATAGAAATCACATAATGAATACTTTCTCTTGCCTCTATCTGTAGTGCAGGTGGCACATCCACAAAGCAGTGTGATTTGACATATGACCCAGTGTTGTAGTCAAAGTTAAATCTTTTGAGGAGCAGAATCAAAATCTGAGGAGATTTCTTCATCTCACATGCCTGAATAAGACAAGAGACATCATTAAACACTGTATACTTTAATGTCAAAATTGCTAACATTCACTAACATATTATGTTTTCATTTGATTCCAGTATAAACTTTGGCCTGCCTACAGTTTGTGTTTTAATTCTAAGGTCAAAACTCACACTTGCTGCCTCTGTTTTGTTGTTACATTCGTTGCAGTACACCTTGCTGTCTTCAGTAAATGGTTTTGAGTGGACAGTCCTTTTTAAGCCGCGTTCCTATGTAAACAAAATTGTAATAATAAATTCTATATCACATCAGCATGCAGCATTCACATGAAAGCACTAAATTGGAACTCTGAACTTTGTCAGCTCACCACACTGATAGTTTCATTATGGGCATCTTTCAGTGGCAGTGGAAGAGTCCAGAATGGATTTGTCTCTTCAATGATGATGTGGCCTTCAGAGCATTTTGTTGTGCGTGTCAGCTCTCCTTGGAAAACCTCGAGAGAGAAATATTTCTTACAACACAATTCTGATTTGTTAACCTGTAAATAAGATTGTGACTTCATACGTGCTCACCTCAGAAGCCTTTGGGTTGATCTTACGTAAAATCATCTCCAGGCATTCAGCTGCATCACGCTGTTCAAAAACTGACAAAGGACACAGATACAGATCAAAATGAATCTAATACACTCATTTCATTTAAGCATCTTGTCACTGTCCAACTTACCATTCTTAATCTCAAATGTTCTTGTGATAGTTTCTGTTCTACATGTTTTTTTCTTCAGGTTTTTAAAAACCTTTCTCAGCTGAAGGTCTGTTTGTAATTCTGGATCCAACCTTTAGGGAGAGAGCAGTTTCTCAGTTAATAGACTGTTTACTTCTTCTCTTAATATGCTCATTAATGGAAATGGCCATTCAGATTGTTACCAGCATTCTAAAACCAGCATCTGTGATAGTATGAGGGTGTGTTAGTGCCCATGGCATTATGGGTAACTGTCACATCCGTGAAGGCCCCATGAATGCTGAAAGGTACATGCAGGTTTTGGAGCAACATGTGCTGCCATCCAGATGACAGCATATCCCTGTTTATTTCAGCAAGACGATGTCAAGACACATTCTGGAGGCGATACAACGATGTGGCTTCAGTAAAAGAGTTCAGGTACTAGACTGACCTGCCTGCAGTCCAGACCTGTCTCCTATGAAAATGTGTGGTGCATCATTGCGTGTAAAATACAACAACAGAACCCCCAGATTCTCACCACTTGAAGTTTTATATTAAGCAAGAATGAGAGAGAATATCATTTTTAGAACTTCAACAGTTATTTCCTCAGTCTCCAAATACTGACTAATGGTTGTTAAAAGAAAAGATGATGTAACAAAGTATTAAAAAAAAAAAAAAAAACTCTGTCCCAACATTTTTGGAAGATATTACAGGCATCAAATTCAGAATGAGTGTATATTTACAAAAAACAATAAATTTAATCAGTTTAAATATTAAATATATTTTCTTTGTGCTGTACTCAACTGAATATAGGTTGAAATTTTTTGCAAGTCATTGCATTGTTGTTGTTTTTTTTTGTTTGTTTTTTTTGGGGGGTTAACCTACACAGCGTCCTAACTTTTCTGGAAATCGGGTTTGTACATACACCCAAATGAACAACTAGAATAATTAAATAATTATTATAATTCAGTGATTCCTGAAAATATTTTATATATTTATATAGTTTTTTCATTTTTCTATTGCTCTCCTTGTACTTATATTTGCCCCTAATGAGAGCAGCTGTTTCATACCTGTCATGGATCTCTGTTGTCATGAAGAGAACTTGCAGGACACTGTTGAGGTAACATGTGGCTCCCTGATTATACAGACCATAATGTGTCTGAGTCCCTTAAAACAAAGAAAAACATAGTTTCAATACACCATCTTCATTCATTTATAATTCATTATTTCAGCTGATGATTGAAGAAAAACAACATTAAATGCTAAGTACAGCTGCACAGAGCTGCTAGCATTGACAAAACGTATCAATCTGATAGACTTCATTGTGATGAATGAGATCATTTTTATAAATCGGTGTCCAAAAACAAACCGGTAATCTGAATCCTATTACCTCTTTGTATCTGCTTGTCTGTCCTTTTGTCTTCATACAGATTTTGTTTTCTGTAGTCATCAGTCGTTTCTTCAGGATTTATTGGAGCGTCATCATCTTTCACTATATTTGTGTTTGTATGTACAATGCTGGAATGTGCACTGTCTTCACTCAAAGACCGACTGTCTTGTTTATTATCTTCACTGTTTATTACTTCATTCTGTGTTGCACGGTTCACACCAGTTGTCATGTTTATGCCATGACTTGACTTATCAGGACACTGTGCTTTTCCTATCTTCACACTTTCTGCATCACCCTCCTCTCCTCTAATCTGAACACTGAGTTTCTCTTCCTCCAAGTCTTTTCTCATCTGCCCCTCAAACTCTTCACTACATCTTGCCTGGTTGTTTGCTCCAGTTTGCTGCTGATTTCCTCCATAAATGGTATCAACAGTAGGCAACATCCTCTTATTACCTCTTTGTTTCTGCTTCTCTCTCTTTGTCTTTTCATCCAGATGTTGTTCATTGAAGTGTTTCGACTGTTCTCCATCATCTACTTTACTTTTCTTCAACTCTTCAGCCTTGTTCTTCATATTGTCTTGTGTGATAGTGGAATGTGTGCTGTCTTCAGTTCTCGGCAGATTTTCCTGCTTCTCTTCATCTGTAGTAAAACTGTATTTTACTTCACCCAGGGCTGCACAATTGTCTCCTCTGGTCTGATGGCTTGATGCACCATCTGTCTTCATCTGAACCCCATCCTCTTCACTGTGTCCCATTTTTCTCTTGTCTCCTCCATTTTTTTTTTGTTCCACACCATCTTGTGTCTGTTCATCCAGATTACTGGTCTCATCTGGTTTTTGCAATGCATTGGCTGTCAGACCTCCTGAATTTATGTCACAGAGCACCTGAGACTCCACAGCTTTGAAGTGAAGAGAAAATCATATTTACATTATATCAGATCTGTCATATGAATATCATCAAAGCATCTTTACTTTATTGCTGATTTGTAACTTCTTTATCAATTGCCCCTGGCTCTTTGAATGTTTTCCTATTTAATACTGCCCAGCTTACCGTTCTCTAAACTCTTTGTGATGTTTTCTGCTCCACATGTTACTTCCTTCTGACCTTCAGAGATGTTTCTCCACTGTAATTCTGGATTCAACCTTTGGAGAAAAATCTGGCTTTTCAGTGAAAACTTACTGCGTGTCTTAACATGCCCACTAACAGAGTTTTGTTTTAAACACCTATAGACACCCAAATAAATCTATAACTATGTAATTAATTGTTTCCTGCTAATATTTTACATAATGGTTTGTTAACACTTCATTCGCTCTCCTCATTCAAAATTCAACAAATCTTTATCACTTCTTGTTGCAGGGTTATCTTGCAGTTTGATTTTTTTAAGAATAACTGGATTATATCAAATGCAAATTGTCATTGTAATTACATTATCGTCTTTGTATCATATTTTGTATTATTTTCTTGCTAAATAATATCAGTTTAGTCATGTTGTATCACTTTTTCTTCTGGCACTGACTGGCTCCTTTGTTTCTTAATGACCATTCTGGAGAATGGGAGCAGAGCTATAGGTGCATCTTTGTTAACACTTCATTCGCTCTCCTCATTCAAAATTCAACAAATCTTTATCACATAACTTTCATGCAACTAGTTGCAGGTTGCAAATTGCATGCAACACAATTTCTATGTAACCTGACAGTTACATGGAGCAATTCAAAAATAATCAAAGTCTTAGTCTTTTTTTTTTTTTAAGAATAACTAGATTATATCAAATGCAAAGTGTCATTGTAATTACATTATCATCTTTGTATCTTATTTTGTATTATGTCACTTAAACTTAAAAAGCAAAGCTCTAAAAAAGCTCTTGCTGACTTGTTGTGACATTCAGACGTATTCTTCAGGAAATGTTGGTTTTGGTTCTTCTTCAATAACTTCAGTGGCAGCCAGCTGTTGGAGGTAAAACTATCCTATGCTGCCATCTCTGTCAGTATTTCACCCAGAAGTGTTTTGGATTAAGTAGGAAACCAGTGTTGTTACAGCTTTGGACTTTTACTTGAAGTTTTGTCTGAGATTCCATGTCATATGTCCCAGCAAACCTCAGTCAACTGGCTGTTTCACTCATACCGTGACTAGTTTCACAAAGTTGAGACATTTGAAACTGTTGCTGCTGAGTTTCAAACATATTTCAGGTGTGTTGCGGATGGTTTTACACCATGCAACTCAGCAGCAACTTAGTTACACCTAAGTAACGAAAGTCACATGAAAGTTTTACTGTGTGTATATATATATATATTTATAAATGAAAGCAGCTTCAAACCTGTCAGAGTTCTCGGTCTGAGTATAGAGGCGATCTTGCTGGTTACTCTTGAGGTCATTATGCAGAGTCCCTTAAAAGAAAAAAAAAATGAATGTTATTACACCACCTCCCTTCATTTATATTTTATATTCCATGGAATATTTATATGACTCATGAGTTTCATCTCAGACAATAGAAAGTAATACTTGATTGTTCCACATTAATCAATTGTGCAGCAGATGACCATCTTCCTTCATTTCATTCAGTTCTTTAACTTGTTACTTATATTTTTGTGTTGTGTTGGACTAAAACTGTCTCCATTCATAGTATTTATTTCACTCAGTGTCCCACTCTTTGTGAATGTTTTACCTTTATATCATGCATTGTTTGGTATGTCATCTTCTGGTTTCCACATTTTGTTTTTCTATCATGTCTAAAAAACAACTTCTCTGTTTATCAAACCTTCAATAAACTCAGTCTCATATCTAATCTCAGCAGTTAACTTTTTTCATAGTGTGTATTTGTCTTTCGGTCTATTCCCCTCTGTCCCTCACCATCGGCACTGTATTCAATCTGTCTCTTCTCTTTTTCATCAGTGTCTCTTTCATCTTCATTTGTTGTGTGTTCCACCTCATGCATCAGTTTGTCCATATTTCTGGTTTGATCCTGTTGTTCCTCGACGTCGTCTTTCAGACCTTCTGAAGTGCTCACACAAGGCTTTTTAAAAACTGCGGGTTTCAAGGAAATGTAATTTATTCACTGATTCGTTTACCAAAAAGCTGTTAAGTTTTCACCTTGCCTGTTACAATTTAGAGACGTGAGAGTTGTACTGGCTGAATGAAATAAGGAATGAAAGACAGTCTCTTACTGAGCAAAAGCAAATTTGAACCAACAGTATTACAGATCACAGAGGTGTATTGCTGCCACACCAGAAAAAGAAAAAACGATCAGTTTCACATTATAACATGAAAACTTCATTGTAATAACAAAATGTTTTTCATATTATAACAGTTTATTTTTTAAGTTATTTCCTACTCATGGTTCAGAACATGTGGGCATATTCCTTGCTCATATAGCCTAATATCTTTATGAGTGTTTATGGTTAAATGGCGATTATTTGATATTCATGTGTATAAACATGTTTCTGTTGTAATGCAACTGCCATGTGGATGTTTCAATACTGCAGTTGCACGTTTTCGCCACAAGAGGGCCCTGTTGACCACAGAACTGTTCATTCTTGCCAGTAACTGAGTTTATTAATTTCCAGTGTATTTAATGGATAAATAACTCACAATTTGTCATGTATAAACCGGATTTCTTAAATGTAATTCAGCCAGTCTATTTTATTTAATTATTTCAGATAAATATTAATATGTTGCAAAGCACATATGAAACTATGTTACTGAAGACTAATACTGTGATTTTATTTTTTGTTTTCTTTAGAACCACACACACACACACACACACACACACACACACACGCACACGCACACACACACACACACACACACACACACACCTCCCTGCCTACGTATCCACCTGGAAATGCTCATGCCTGCCCTGTAATAGTCCAACTAATGTTCATTAAAGTTTATTTGGATTGAACTCTGATCGGAGTCCCTGCCCTTAAAGGAGCTGTCAAGCTAGGCTCCCTATCACACTCATTATCTAATGATTGTTTACTCTTTTTGTAGCCCCTACACTAAAGTGACTCATATCACTGAGTAGTAGTAGTAATGAGTTGTTGATTTCTCAGACTGTTCTCCAGTAATTCACCATATAGTCCTCCTTTAGGAAGTATCAAGGGAGTAATTATTACCAATTCATCAATTATTAAGTAATTACTGAATCATTCCTCAATTGTGTCTCCATTAAATAACCATTAATTGGTTATTAGCAACTCTATAAAATTTGATGAGGGGCTAATCATTAACTAATAGTTAACTAGCAGTTAGTTCCTCACTCATTTTTTCATTAACTAATCATTAATGGCCTATGGCCCTTTGCTGCCACTCTCTCTCCCAATTTCCTCTCACAGTACAGTTACAGCTGTACTGTACCTATTTCCTGATAACTACTTAATTTTTGAGTACCTTATTTAAAAATGTTACTTAAATCTCAATAGTGTGGTACCCATTTTTCAAGCCATGTGATGTCAGTTCATTGCAAGAGGACAAGTATCATTTCATAACCAGAGTATATATCACATCCACCTCCACCCGAAACCAATTATCTCATAACTTTTCATGTCACAGCAATATAAATTATTACGTTTTGATGTTAAACTTCTCACGTTATAAAATATTAATTATGAAGTTAGAGTGTATAACTTTAAAAACATCTTGTTATAACAAGAAACTTTTCACATTATAATACTAATCCCTCTGTCTTTGCCTGGTGTGGCAACTCTGCACTGTCGTAAAAAAATGTACTTAATAGATTGCTTTGTTTTATATTCGATCACTGATTTGTAATATCATATTCATGCTCATCTTTATTACCTGTTTGTTCCTTCTCTTCTTCCCCGGTGCTCTGATCTCGAGGTCGTTTATGGAGTTTAGTAGAAGCAGATTCGTCCATCTCATTAGTTTCATTCATGTGTTTTCATGTGTGGTGCTGAAACCGACATTTTATGACTCATTATTTCTTATTTTCAAAGCAGACAATGCCTAAACAGACTAAACACTTCCTTGAACATAACTGTGATGTATTTCTAGACGTTTCCTCTGCGAGACAAGCATATACAAATGACATTATTTGCAGTGCACTTCTGTAGGTTACTTAGTAGGCTACCTGGAACAAAAAAAAAAACATACCCACACCATATATAACAGATGTGCATCAGAAAAACTGATCTTGCCACATTTAGGCCTAATTTTCTCCACAACAAGAGCCTTGTGCGGAATTCGCTTGTTGTTAATAATGTCACCTATTAAAACGATCGAAGCAAATGATGACAAATGACATTGGCATTAACCTGGTGTAGTTACAGTCTTTTACAAAACAACTCAGTAAGTCGGCATCATAACCGTGGGAACGTGTTTCACATGGGAGACCCAATATAGTTTCACCCATAAAGCCTTGCATACGTGATATTTGCTGTAAAATGTACATTTCAACAACATTTTTGAAATAGTTGTCCTACCTGATGCTATTACCCTCACAGGAGTTATGTTCGGGATTCACACTGATGACACTTTTCATAATTTCCTGTATTTCCTCCTCTCTAAGAGAAATGTTACCTCCCTGATCTTCTGGTACAGAATTTGTAGACGTACCTGATGCAGCTGTCAGTTGTTTATTCTCATCCGTCAGGTTTTGGCTCTTTTTTCTTCTTTTTCATGCAGCGATCCCTAATTTCCTGTCGTGTCGCCAGTCTCTTGTGCTGGTGTGTGTCTGCTCGCGGTCTTTCAGACAGGTCCGCTGTCGCGAGGGTTGTGAGAGACAGCGAGGGTTGTGTCCAGAAGGAAACGTGTCGGCTGGTCAATAGAGGGCGCTAAGGCGCCGCCCCACCTCTCCCCACATCCTAAAACTTCAGTGAAGAAGACTTAATTACTTTAAAATATATACTGTATATTTCTTTAAATGAGCAACGACAATAATGTGTAGTTAGTGAGTAAAATGTTTAATTTGCACTAAAATGTGCTGTTAAAAATGTTAAAAGTTACGGATAGGTCACATGTTTCCGGCTTAGGGCACAATTCATCCGCCCATTTACTCTTGTAAAAGGCAGAAAAGCAAACAAAAAAAAAACAATATGTAAGGGATGGGCTCTCACACACACACAACTGTTAACGTCTGCTTCTTGCAGTTTCACCTTGACCACATAGCTTTCTGTGCAAGAGAAACTAGAGCAAGAGAAAGTGCAAGAGAAACTAAGTCAGCCAGTACTGTTGATTGTCTGATACTTTTAACATTTTGCAAACAAAGAACGACAAAGATCAAGCATTTTAAAATACATTTTCTAGTGCACTTCCCATCTCAGAGGTTTGTAGGTGGGCCTTCACTGAAATCCACTCCAGGTATTCAGCAACATCACTTTGTTGACATTGCTGCCCTGTTCAGAACTGACTTGAAAACAAATACATGTAAACAGGGAAGTGTTGTGACAAAAAAGTCTTCAGATATGGGCCAGTAAGGTCTGGGCTTGGTGCCGCAACACACCAACAATCTTATCAAAACAATCACAGTGATCCCTCTTTATTTTAAAGTTCAAATCATCAATGCAAGAAGAATCAGGAAGAATCTGGAAAAATCACTTGAGGAGCAACAAGTTCTGCCACACAAAGTTTATTGATCTCTCTGTGTAGAAAAATCAACAAGCATGAGTCAAACCTGGGGTTAGACTGAAGAAAGGGGCTCAAAACATTCTGTTATATCCTCCCACTTTTGACATTTCAACTTACATTCAAACATATTGGTGTATTAAATATTTTCTTATCTGGCCTTAATGTGATTCATATTCTAGCAAATTGCTACAGGTCTGTGTGTTTTAATCTTATATTTTTTAAAAAGAAATTATTTATTACAAAGGTGAAAAGTAATCAGCCTAACAATTTAGTCTCAAGTGTTTAGGGCCAGATCCTGGAAAGTACCCATAAGTACCAGAGTGGAGATAAGTAATGTCGTTGTCAAACACAAACACATCATAACAACTAGCTGGAAAGTACCAAACAGCACACTACAGTCTATAATAGCAGTTTTGGTTTCTGTTTCAATATTAGTTTTAGCAGATTTAATAAGAGCACAGATCAGATGTTCTATTGTGATTGAGGTTCAATTTGCTCTTTGCACATAATTGAAACTTGAGATAACAACATATGTCAGTGTGTTAAATGTTAAATGGAAAATCCTTATAAATTGTTAAAAAAAAAAAAAAAAAGAAGAAGAAGAAGAAGAGGTGAAACAATATGTAAGGGATGGGCTCTCACACACACACAACTGTTAACGTCTGCTTCTTGCAGTTTCACCTTGACCACATAGCTTTCTGTGCAAGAGAAACTAGAGCAAGAGAAAGTGCAAGAGAAACTAAGTCAGCCAGTACTGTTGATTGTCTGATACTTTTAACATTTTGCAAACAAAGAAGGACAAAGATCAAGCATTTTAAAATACATTTTCTAGTGCAGTGCCCATCTCAGAGGTTTGTAGGTGGGCCTTCACTGAAATCCACTCCAGGTATTCAGCAACATCACTTTGATGACATTGCTGCCCTGTTCAGAACTGACTTGAGAACAAATACATGTAAACAGGGAAGCCACTCTTTTTCTGAATAAATAGCACTTTAATGTTTATGTCTCAAACGATTTCATTGAATGCAATTATATTCTAGTAGTTCTAACACAATCTACATGGAGTGAGGAACTTAAATCATAACCTCTTGAATATAAGACCATTCACTGAGACTGGATGAGAAATAAACATTATAGTTCTTTTTATTCCAAAATACAGCAGCTCCTCCATGTACGTGTATTTTTCAGCGACACTGATGTGTTGCAGCAACAAGCCAAACTGGACTTGGACCCAATTGCTGCATTCGACACAGTTGATCGGAAGTTACTGCTTGACAGACTAGAAAAGTGAGTGGGTCTTTCTGGCACCGTTCTAAATTTGTTTAAATCTTATTTACAAGACAGGGATTTCTTTGTGTTACTTGGCAATTATGAATCTGTGCGAACAAAAATTGCATGTAGAGTTTCTTTATCTGCTAAGTAAGTGCATTGAAGTAAACAATATGTTGATGTGGCAGAATTTTCTACAACTAAACACTGAGAAAACTGAGATAGTTGTTTTTGGCCCCAGAGAACAAAGATGAAAGATCAGTGCTCACCTTGAATCTTTGGTCTTAGAGGCTACAGTTGACATTTAGGCTAAAAACATGGTGTAAATGGTGTCTTTTTGGGTCAAATTTTAATGTCATGGCTTACGGACACTTGGATGACACCACACAAGCAGTATGGAGGCATTTTGTGGGGGTTTTGTGTTCTTTTTTTACATTTTAAAACCGGTCACCATTCACTTAAATTGTACTGTATTTGGCTGCAACATTGTTTTCTGCTGAAGCTCCGGGAGTGTTTTGTGAACCAGAGCAGATACTGCCTGATGTACGATAAAAATACTGTCACAATGGAATAACTGGTCCCTTATTGAGGAAAAAACTCACTCTGAAATAAATCACTGAACTGAGTACTGTCACCATTCAAAAATCTGTTCACATCTCTTCCTCGCCAACGTCATTGTGTCCCATCTGCCTCTTCACTTCATCTTCAGTGTCCATTTCTTCTACTGTTCACATGAATGGCTCCATCTGTTAGATATTGTGAAGGAGGTTTGTTACACTGCAGGTTTGAAGGAAATGTAATTTATTCTGTGATTCAGTCACTAAAATGTTGGTATTAAAGTGATAAGTTACATTTTCATCTCATGAGTTACAGTTCAGAGCACTGAGCAATACTTACTACCAAATGGACAGTTCATAAGTGAAAAGCACCTCCCTCTCTTCTTATCTGCATCAGATGCAGCATCTGTTCAGAACAAATATAATGTACTGTCAAAGATTGGAAATATACAGGATTTGTTTGAATGTAATACAAGAGGCACAGGGTGCCTTTTTTTTTTTTTTTTTTTTTTTTAGTGCCTGACTGTTCCTTGGTGCCTGCCTTCGTCCTCTCATCACAACCTCTGTCACCCCCCTAATTTCTTCCAGTTTGTAATTAATGGTTTCATGTGATGCTGAAAGGAACAGGGCTGTCATTTTCCCATGTCCTTACATCTGTACTTATCATTTCACACACTGCTGCACAGTTTTTAAATTATTCAGTTTTATATTATGACCTGCTCCACTAACGGATCCGTTTGATCCTTAATGCACATTTTATGATGATCATGAAATGTCTGTTAGGATAGCAGATACTGAATAGTAATCATGGGTTGATATCCAGTAAAACAAACAATACTTAGCATGCATACAAACAAAACACATTAACAGATTTGTGTCCAAACTCAAAACTTCCATCAAACCTTAAATCATTTGTGCCCCCACCCTTTGTACTTTTACTTAAGTATTTTTCTAACACTAGTACTTTTATTTGTAATTGAGTAATATTTTAGCAATGTAATAGTATTTGTACTTGAGTACAGATTTTCAGTACTCTTTCCACCACTGCTAATAAATTAAGAACAACAGCAATAACAAAACATTAAAGCAGTACACAGCCGAAAAATGGTATAGGCTAATTAAAGGGGTTTTCTTTTCTTATTTATTTATTTTTCATTTGGTTTGTTCTTTGTTTTTTTATGTTATTCCTTAGTCAGAAACGGTGTTGTTTTGTGGCCTACTGTTGTCATATTGTTAACAACGGTTATGTCCATATTTAAGTGAATTTCATAAGCGGGGGTTGACCACATGCGATCATTTCCTTGTAGGGTATTAACTGTTAAACTTTATGGACTTTTTGTTTTCATGACTTAAGTAATGTCACTCTGAAAGTAGTGTGTGTGCAGACACATATGTGCAAACTTGTAGTTGATATTGTTGGAGTTCTACAAATACACCACCACAAATGTGCCCTGGGCCAGAATAAAGTATAAGGTCAACCGAGGTTGCAGATTTAAGTGGAAATACTGGCTCGCCCTCCTTCCCACTCCTTAATTTTTTTTAAATTTGTTTGACAGTAAAAGTAATCTAAATGCAATAACAAACTGTACCAAGAAGAGTCATTTCAAATTGCCCATTTGCCCAACTGACGTCTGCTCATCCTAAAAGTAGTACAGGAATTATGACGTCATTATTTCTAAAAATCCTGGCTATAACCATGATGTCTTCACGAATAGCCATTTATTTGTTTGCTTGTTTGTTTGTTTTTCATTTTATGAAATTAGTAGGGTTGGCTGCACCAGGTCTATCACACATTGACGGATGAGAGTCGCAATTTATTTTGTAATATCTTGTAAGAATTTTTATTGGTTCTGAAAACAATTTGATCATGCGGGAACAAAATCCATCTGCACTGATTGTGATTCATTGTTTCAATGGCACATGAAATAAAGATCAGAAACGGAGGACTGAGTTAAGACTTTATTTATTAATGTGTTTGCAAGTGAATTGTTTTTGGTAGATGTAAATCATTTCATTGTGACTGTGTTGGGAGTCTCTGGGGTTTTTCTTCATCAGATGCCTCCGACCGTTAACAGCGTTGTGTGAATAGTAGACATGTGCCGGATCCCATAGGATAGCAGAGTTTGCTTATCCTCCAGTCTGTCGGATCCGAAGATAAGTTGATAGTTGTCACCTTAAAAGAAAAAAAACATAGTCTTAAGTGTAAGGTCTAGAACTTAAATTAATTAATATGTTTGAGTTAATGTCTTAAAATATCAGCGTGTACACATTTAACTATTTCCTTACAAGTTGACATATATACAAGATTTAAAACAGTTCCAATAATATCCTAAAACTACATATTCATGTTCTTCTCCTCTATGTCCCGTCTGAGTCCTCCGTCAGGTCGGTGTCATGAGAGAACAGAGAAGTGCCTTAATGAAGCTGAAAAACTATGGCAAGCCGTTTTAACATTTAATAGCTAAATTTGACTATCCGGAATCAACATTATAGATATCAATAATTTCATTTTTACTAGTCGTAATTATATTATGACTAGTAAGAATTTTCATTGAAGATATCTATAACTTTATTCTGACTAGTCAAAAGTACATTTAGAGATATCTGCAATTCAGTTTTGACTAGTCAAAACAGAATTGCAGATATCCGAAATGACGTCACTTAAACCGACACTCGACTCGTCACACATCCTAAATGACAATTACAGATATCTGTAATTCAGTTTTGACTAGGCGGAATGAAAATTAAAGATATCTCAAACGTAATTATGACTAGTCAGAATTGTTGTGCAAGACGTTGCGCATGCGAGGCTTCCCATTCGTTGCTCATTATTATGGCAAGCTTTCCATTGGATACTGGCTCAGTAAACAAAACAATTGAACAGTGTTAGAAGAAGAAATGCACACAAAGAAGAAAAAGTAGAAGAAATGGCGGTTGCTGTTGTGGACAAGGTTGTTAGAAAATGCCACGAAATAGAACGAGCTTATCGCCAAGGAATTTGGTTTGAAGGGTTTTGATTGATTGAATAGGAAGCCCTATAGCCATACACATGGCAAGCCGCTCCTACCACCCACTTGCTCCCGCCTCCCACTTTTACAGATATCTGCAATGTCATTTCGCCTTGTCAAAATTCCAATACAAGATATCTGCAATTACATTCTGACTAGGTAGATTGCAGGTAAAAGATATCTCCAATTCGAGATATCTCTAATCAAAATCCCTTCCAAGATATCCACAACCCCATTATAGATATCTACATCTGAATTATGACTATCCATAATCCCAGCTAGAGATATCTACAACATAATTTTGACTAGTCGTAATTCCAACTCAAGATATCTACAATGTAATTCTGGCTAGGTAAAACTCATTTTAAGATATCTCGGAAAAACAAAGCAGATATCTTGAATTAAGGGAATTTGGAGATATCTTTAAATTGAATTAGGGATATCCATAATTCAGATGTAGATATCTTTAAATGGAATTAAGGATATCCATAATTCATATGTAGATATCTGCAATGCGAGTTGTGGATATCTGCAATTTAATTACGGATATCTGTAATGACAA